>NC_133904.1:25410251-26035751 GCF_964199755.1 Larus michahellis
GAGCAAGCTCTACATTACTCTCTTGGCACTTTCGATGTGGGACATACAGCGAGATGTTTGCTGCTTTTGCGTTTGGCTGTTGGGAGATTTACAGCACAAAGATATCTAGTTGATTTGAAGCAGTTCCGAGAAAGTCTAAGCATAATCCTCACTTTTCCCTCCTGGCACTTTCCTTTGTGAAGATATAGCAGGATGTATATTGGTTTTGAGGAAAACTCAATGGACAGTGTAGGGAGAAAAGTTCCTGGCTCCTTGAATGCCGTTCCTGGAGACACTGCGATCAATGAGGGAGATATGTCAAGATGTGTGTTGGTTTTGAGGACGGCTCTCTGGAGAGTCTTAGCAAAGAGGTCACACGGATAATCAGAGCAATTCTCAGAGACACTGAGAACAAGCTCCACAATTCCTCCTGGCACTTTCCCTGTAGGAGATACCGCAAGACGGTTCTGTATATTGGCACAGCGCTCTGCAGGGTGTTAGCAGAGACTTTCCCGGGACAGAGACACTGAGAAGAAGCCCCAATGGTCCTTCCAGGCATTTTCAGTGTGGGTGCCTTCTCCACGTGGTTCCTGGTTTCACTGCAGCTCTGAAGAGAATGTTAGCAAAGAGGTAACCGGGACAGTGAAAACAGTACTCAAAGACAGGGAGAGCAAGCTCTACATTACTCTCTTGGCACTTTCGATGTGGGACATACAGCGAGATGTTTGCTGCTTTTGCGTTTGGCTGTTGGGAGATTTACAGCACAAAGATATCTAGTTGATTTGAAGCAGTTCCAAGAAAGTCTAAGCATAATCGGCACTTTTCACTCCTGGCACTTTCCATGTGGAAGATATAGCAGGATGTATATTGGTTTTGAGGAAAACTCAATGGACAGTGTAGGGAGAAAAGTTCCTGGCTCCTTGAATGCCGTTCCTGGAGACACTGCGATCAATGAGGGAGATATGTCAAGATGTGTGTTGGTTTTGAGGACGGCTCTCTGGAGAGTCTTAGCAAAGAGGTCACACGGATAATGAGAGCAATTCTCAGAGACACTGAGAACAAGCTCCACAATTCCTCCTGGCACTTTCCCTGTAGGAGATACCGCAAGACGGTTCTGTATATTGGGCACTGCGCTTAGCAGGGTGTTAGCAGAGACTTTCCCGGGACAGTGAAACCCTATGTCAGAGACAGTGAGAAGAAGCCCCAATGTTCCTTCCAGGCATTTTCAGTGTGGGTGCCTTCTCCACGTGGTTCCTGGTTTCACTGCAGCTCTGAAGAGAATGTTAGCAAAGAGGTAACCGGGACAGTGAAAACAGTACTCAAAGACAGGGAGAGCAAGCTCTACATTACTCTCTTGGCACTTTCGATGTGGGACATACAGCGAGATGTTTGCTGCTTTTGCGTTTGGCTGTTGGGAGATTTACAGCACAAAGATATCTAGTTGATTTGAAGCAGTTCCGAGAAAGTCTAAGCATAGTCGGCACTTTTCCCTCCTGGCACTTTCCATGTGGAAGATATAGCAGGATGTATATTGGTTTTGAGGAAAACTCAATGGACAGTGTAGGGAGAAAAGTTCCTGGCTCCTTGAATGCCGTTCCTGGAGACACTGCGATCAATGAGGGAGATATGTCAAGATGTGTGTTGGTTTTGAGGACGTCTCTCTGGAGAGTCTTAGCAAAGAGGTCACACGGATAATGAGAGCAATTCTCAGAGACACTGAGAACAAGCTCCACAATTCCTCCTGGCACTTTCCCTGTAGGAGATACCGCAAGACGGTTCTGTATATTGGGCACTGCGCTCTGCAGGGTGTCAGCAGAGACTTTCCCGGGACAGTGAAACCCTATGTCAGAGACAGTGAGAAGAAGCCCCAATGTTCCTTCCAGGCATTTTCAGTGTGGGTGCCTTCTCCACGTGGTTCCTGGTTTCACTGCAGCTCTGAAGAGAATGTTAGCAAAGAGGTAACCGGGACACTGAAAACAGTACTCAAAGACAGGGAGAGCAAGCTCTACATTACTCTCTTGGCACTTTCGATGTGGGACATACAGCGAGATGTTTGCTGCTTTTGCGTTTGGCTGTTGGGAGATTTACAGCACAAAGATATCTAGTTGATTTGAAGCAGTTCCAAGAAAGTCTAAGCATAATCGGCACTTTTCCCTCCTGGCACTTTCCATGTGGAAGATATAGCAGGATGTATATTGGTTTTGAGGAAAACTCAATGGACAGTGTAGGGAGAAAAGTTCCTGGCTCCTTGAATGCCGTTCCTGGAGACACTGCGATCAATGAGGGAGATATGTCAAGATGTGTGTTGGTTTTGAGGACGGCTCTCTGGAGAGTCTTAGCAAAGAGGTCACACGGATAATGAGAGCAATTCTCAGAGACACTGAGAACAAGCTCCACAATTCCTCCTGGCACTTTCCCTGTAGGAGATACCGCAAGACGGTTCTGTATATTGGGCACAGTGCTCTGCAGGGTGTTAGCAGAGACTTTCCCGGGACAGTGAAACCCTATGTCAGAGACAGTGAGAAGAAGCCCCAATGTTCCTTCCAGGCATTTTCAGTGTGGGTGCCTTCTCCACGTGGTTCCTGGTTTCACTGCAGCTCTGAAGAGAATGTTAGCAAAGAGGTAACCGGGACAGTGAAAACAGTACTCAAAGACAGGGAGAGCAAGCTCTACATTACTCTCTTGGCACTTTCGATGTGGGACATACAGCGAGATGTTTGCTGCTTTTGCGTTTGGCTGTTGGGAGATTTACAGCACAAAGATATCTAGTTGATTTGAAGCAGTTCCGAGAAAGTCTAAGCATAGTCGGCACTTTTCCCTCCTGGCACTTTCCATGTGGAAGATATAGCAGGATGTATATTGGTTTTGAGGAAAACTCAATGGACAGTGTAGGGAGAAAAGTTCCTGGCTCCCTGAATGCCGTTCCTGGAGACACTGCGATCAATGAGGGAGATATGTCAAGATGTGTGTTGGTTTTGAGGACGGCTCTCTGGAGAGTCTTAGCAAAGAGGTCACACGGATAATGAGAGCAATTCTCAGAGACACTGAGAACAAGCTCCACAATTCCTCCTGGCACTTTCCCTGTAGGAGATACCGCAAGACGGTTCTGTATATTGGGCACTGCGCTTAGCAGGGTGTTAGCAGAGACTTTCCCGGGACAGTGAAACCCTATGTCAGAGACAGTGAGAAGAAGCCCCAATGTTCCTTCCAGGCATTTTCAGTGTGGGTGCCTTCTCCACGTGGTTCCTGGTTTCACTGCAGCTCTGAAGAGAATGTTAGCAAAGAGGTAACCGGGACAGTGAAAACAGTACTCAAAGACAGGGAGAGCAAGCTCTACGTTACTCTCTTGGCACTTTGGATGTGGGACATACAGCGAGATGTTTGCTGCTTTTGCGTTTGGCTGTTGGGAGATTTACAGCACAAAGATATCTAGTTGATTTGAAGCAGTTCCAAGAAAGTCTAAGCATAATCGGCACTTTTCACTCCTGGCACTTTCCATGTGGAAGATATAGCAGGATGTATATTGGTTTTGAGGAAAACTCAATGGACAGTGTAGGGAGAAAAGTTCCTGGCTCCTTGAATGCCGTTCCTGGAGACACTGCGATCAATGACGGAGATATGTCAAGATGTGTGTTGGTTTTGAGGACGGCTCTCTGGAGAGTCTTAGCAAAGAGGTCACACGGATAATGAGAGCAATTCTCAGAGACACTGAGAACAAGCTCCACAATTCCTCCTGGCACTTTCCCTGTAGGAGATACCGCAAGACGGTTCTGTATATTGGGCACAGCGCTCTGCAGGGTGTTAGCAGAGACTTTCCCGGGTCAGTGAAACCCTATGTCAGAGACAGTGAGAAGAAGCCCCAATGTTCCTTCCAGGCATTTTCAGTGTGGGTGCCTTCTCCACGTGGTTCCTGGTTTCACTGCAGCTCTGAAGAGAATGTTAACAAAGAGGTAACCGGGACACTGAAAACAGTACTCAAAGACAGGGAGAGCAAGCTCTACATTACTCTCTTGGCACTTTCGATGTGGGACATACAGCGAGATGTTTGCTGCTTTTGCGTTTGGCTGTTGGGAGATTTACAGCACAAAGATATCTAGTTGATTTGAAGCAGTTCCGAGAAAGTCTAAGCATAATCCTCACTTTTCCCTCCTGGCACTTTCCTTTGTGAAGATATAGCAGGATGTATATTGGTTTTGAGGAAAACTCAATGGACAGTGTAGGGAGAAAAGTTCCTGGCTCCTTGAATGCCGTTCCTGGAGACACTGCGATCAATGAGGGAGATATGTCAAGATGTGTGTTGGTTTTGAGGACGGCTCTCTGGAGAGTCTTAGCAAAGAGGTCACACGGATAATCAGAGCAATTCTCAGAGACACTGAGAACAAGCTCCACAATTCCTCCTGGCACTTTCCCTGTAGGAGATACCGCAAGACGGTTCTGTATATTGGCACAGCGCTCTGCAGGGTGTTAGCAGAGACTTTCCCGGGACAGAGACACTGAGAAGAAGCCCCAATGGTCCTTCCAGGCATTTTCAGTGTGGGTGCCTTCTCCACGTGGTTCCTGGTTTCACTGCAGCTCTGAAGAGAATGTTAGCAAAGAGGTAACCGGGACAGTGAAAACAGTACTCAAAGACAGGGAGAGCAAGCTCTACATTACTCTCTTGGCACTTTCGATGTGGGACATACAGCGAGATGTTTGCTGCTTTTGCGTTTGGCTGTTGGGAGATTTACAGCACAAAGATATCTAGTTGATTTGAAGCAGTTCCGAGAAAGTCTAAGCATAATCCTCACTTTTCCCTCCTGGCACTTTCCTTTGTGAAGATATAGCAGGATGTATATTGGTTTTGAGGAAAACTCAATGGACAGTGTAGGGAGAAAAGTTCCTGGCTCCTTGAATGCCGTTCCTGGAGACACTGCGATCAATGAGGGAGATATGTCAAGATGTGTGTTGGTTTTGAGGACGGCTCTCTGGAGAGTCTTAGCAAAGAGGTCACACGGATAATGAGAGCAATTCTCAGAGACACTGAGAACAAGCTCCACAATTCCTCCTGGCACTTTCCCTATAGGAGATACCGCAAGACGTTTCTGTATATTGGGCACAGTGCTCTGCAGGGTGTTAGCAGAGACTTTCCCGGGACAGTGAAACCCTATGTCAGAGACAGTGAGAAGAAGCCCCAATGTTCCTTCCAGGCATTTTCAGTGTGGGTGCCTTCTCCACGTGGTTCCTGGTTTCACTGCAGCTCTGAAGAGAATGTTAGCAAAGAGGTAACCGGGACAGTGAAAACAGTACTCAAAGACAGGGAGAGCAAGCTCTACATTACTCTCTTGGCACTTTCGATGTGGGACATACAGCGAGATGTTTGCTGCTTTTGCGTTTGGCTGTTGGGAGATTTACAGCACAAAGATATCTAGTTGATTTGAAGCAGTTCCGAGAAAGTCTAAGCATAATCCTCACTTTTCCCTCCTGGCACTTTCCATGTGGAAGATATAGCAGGATGTATATTGGTTTTGAGGAAAACTCAATGGACAGTGTAGGGAGAAAAGTTCCTGGCTCCTTGAATGCCGTTCCTGGAGACACTGCGATCAATGAGGGAGATATGTCAAGATGTGTGTTGGTTTTGAGGACGTCTCTCTGGAGAGTCTTAGCAAAGAGGTCACACGGATAATGAGAGCAATTCTCAGAGACACTGAGAACAAGCTCCACAATTCCTCCTGGCACTTTCCCTGTAGGAGATACCGCAAGACGGTTCTGTATATTGGGCACTGCGCTCTGCAGGGTGTCAGCAGAGACTTTCCCGGGACAGTGAAACCCTATGTCAGAGACAGTGAGAAGAAGCCCCAATGTTCCTTCCAGGCATTTTCAGTGTGGGTGCCTTCTCCACGTGGTTCCTGGTTTCACTGCAGCTCTGAAGAGAATGTTAGCAAAGAGGTAACCGGGACACTGAAAACAGTACTCAAAGACAGGGAGAGCAAGCTCTACATTACTCTCTTGGCACTTTCGATGTGGGACATACAGCAAGATGTTTGCTGCTTTTGCGTTTGGCTGTTGGGAGATTTACAGCACAAAGATATCTAGTTGATTTGAAGCAGTTCCAAGAAAGTCTAAGCATAATCGGCACTTTTCACTCCTGGCACTTTCCATGTGGAAGATATAGCAGGATGTATATTGGTTTTGAGGAAAACTCAATGGACAGTGTAGGGAGAAAAGTTCCTGGCTCCTTGAATGCCGTTCCTGGAGACACTGCGATCAATGAGGGAGATATGTCAAGATGTGTGTTGGTTTTGAGGACGGCTCTCTGGAGAGTCTTAGCAAAGAGGTCACACGGATAATGAGAGCAATTCTCAGAGACACTGAGAACAAGCTCCACAATTCCTCCTGGCACTTTCCCTGTAGGAGATACCGCAAGACGGTTCTGTATATTGGGCACAGTGCTCTGCAGGGTGTTAGCAGAGACTTTCCCGGGACAGTGAAACCCTATGTCAGAGACAGTGAGAAGAAGCCCCAATGTTCCTTCCAGGCATTTTCAGTGTGGGTGCCTTCTCCACGTGGTTCCTGGTTTCACTGCAGCTCTGAAGAGAATGTTAGCAAAGAGGTAACCGGGACACTGAAAACAGTACTCAAAGACAGGGAGAGCAAGCTCTACGTTACTCTCTTGGCACTTTCGATGTGGGACATACAGCGAGATGTTTGCTGCTTTTGCGTTTGGCTGTTGGGAGATTTACAGCACAAAGATATCTAGTTGATTTGAAGCAGTTCCGAGAAAGTCTAAGCATAATCGGCACTTTTCACTCCTGGCACTTTCCATGTGGAAGATATAGCAGGATGTATATTGGTTTTGAGGAAAACTCAATGGACAGTGTAGGGAGAAAAGTTCCTGGCTCCTTGAATGCCATTCCTGGAGACACTGCGATCAATGAGGGAGATATGTCAAGATGTGTGTTGGTTTTGAGGACGTCTCTCTGGAGAGTCTTAGCAAAGAGGTCACACGGATAATGAGAGCAATTCTCAGAGACACTGAGAACAAGCTCCACAATTCCTCCTGGCACTTTCCCTGTAGGAGATACCGCAAGACGGTTCTGTATATTGGGCACTGCGCTCTGCAGGGTGTCAGCAGAGACTTTCCCGGGACAGTGAAACCCTATGTCAGAGACAGTGAGAAGAAGCCCCAATGTTCCTTCCAGGCATTTTCAGTGTGGGTGCCTTCTCCACGTGGTTCCTGGTTTCACTGCAGCTCTGAAGAGAATGTTAGCAAAGAGGTAACCGGGACACTGAAAACAGTACTCAAAGACAGGGAGAGCAAGCTCTACATTACTCTCTTGGCACTTTCGATGTGGGACATACAGCAAGATGTTTGCTGCTTTTGCGTTTGGCTGTTGGGAGATTTACAGCACAAAGATATCTAGTTGATTTGAAGCAGTTCCAAGAAAGTCTAAGCATAATCGGCACTTTTCACTCCTGGCACTTTCCATGTGGAAGATATAGCAGGATGTATATTGGTTTTGAGGAAAACTCAATGGACAGTGTAGGGAGAAAAGTTCCTGGCTCCTTGAATGCCGTTCCTGGAGACACTGCGATCAATGAGGGAGATATGTCAAGATGTGTGTTGGTTTTGAGGACGGCTCTCTGGAGAGTCTTAGCAAAGAGGTCACACGGATAATGAGAGCAATTCTCAGAGACACTGAGAACAAGCTCCACAATTCCTCCTGGCACTTTCCCTGTAGGAGATACCGCAAGACGGTTCTGTATATTGGGCACAGTGCTCTGCAGGGTGTTAGCAGAGACTTTCCCGGGACAGTGAAACCCTATGTCAGAGACAGTGAGAAGAAGCCCCAATGTTCCTTCCAGGCATTTTCAGTGTGGGTGCCTTCTCCACGTGGTTCCTGGTTTCACTGCAGCTCTGAAGAGAATGTTAGCAAAGAGGTAACCGGGACAGTGAAAACAGTACTCAAAGACAGGGAGAGCAAGCTCTACATTACTCTCTTGGCACTTTCGATGTGGGACA
Organism: Larus michahellis; assembly: GCF_964199755.1. Lineage (NCBI taxonomy): Eukaryota > Metazoa > Chordata > Aves > Charadriiformes > Laridae > Larus > Larus michahellis. The sequence continues at coordinate 25,418,230 of NC_133904.1, forward strand.
TACAGCGAGATGTTTGCTGCTTTTGCGTTTGGCTGTTGGGAGATTTACAGCACAAAGATATCTAGTTGATTTGAAGCAGTTCCGAGAAAGTCTAAGCATAGTCGGCACTTTTCCCTCCTGGCACTTTCCATGTGGAAGATATAGCAGGATGTATATTGGTTTTGAGGAAAACTCAATGGACAGTGTAGGGAGAAAAGTTCCTGGCTCCTTGAATGCCGTTCCTGGAGACACTGCGATCAATGAGGGAGATATGTCAAGATGTGTGTTGGTTTTGAGGACGTCTCTCTGGAGAGTCTTAGCAAAGAGGTCACACGGATAATGAGAGCAATTCTCAGAGACACTGAGAACAAGCTCCACAATTCCTCCTGGCACTTTCCCTGTAGGAGATACCGCAAGACGGTTCTGTATATTGGGCACTGCGCTTAGCAGGGTGTTAGCAGAGACTTTCCCGGGACAGTGAAACCCTATGTCAGAGACAGTGAGAAGAAGCCCCAATGTTCCTTCCAGGCATTTTCAGTGTGGGTGCCTTCTCCACGTGGTTCCTGGTTTCACTGCAGCTCTGAAGAGAATGTTAGCAAAGAGGTAACCGGGACACTGAAAACAGTACTCAAAGACAGGGAGAGCAAGCTCTACATTACTCTCTTGGCACTTTCGATGTGGGACATACAGCGAGATGTTTGCTGCTTTTGCGTTTGGCTGTTGGGAGATTTACAGCACAAAGATATCTAGTTGATTTGAAGCAGTTCCGAGAAAGTCTAAGCATAATCCTCACTTTTCCCTCCTGGCACTTTCCTTTGTGAAGATATAGCAGGATGTATATTGGTTTTGAGGAAAACTCAATGGACAGTGTAGGGAGAAAAGTTCCTGGCTCCTTGAATGCCATTCCTGGAGACACTGCGATCAATGACGGAGATATGTCAAGATGTGTGTTGGTTTTGAGGACGTCTCTCTGGAGAGTCTTAGCAAAGAGGTCACACGGATAATGAGAGCAATTCTCAGAGACACTGAGAACAAGCTCCACAATTCCTCCTGGCACTTTCCCTGTAGGAGATACCGCAAGACGGTTCTGTATATTGGGCACAGTGCTCTGCAGGGTGTTAGCAGAGACTTTCCCGGGACAGTGAAACCCTATGTCAGAGACAGTGAGAAGAAGCCCCAATGTTCCTTCCAGGCATTTTCAGTGTGGGTGCCTTCTCCACGTGGTTCCTGGTTTCACTGCAGCTCTGAAGAGAATGTTAGCAAAGAGGTAACCGGGACAGTGAAAACAGTACTCAAAGACAGGGAGAGCAAGCTCTACATTACTCTCTTGGCACTTTCGATGTGGGACATACAGCGAGATGTTTGCTGCTTTTGCGTTTGGCTGTTGGGAGATTTACAGCACAAAGATATCTAGTTGATTTGAAGCAGTTCCAAGAAAGTCTAAGCATAGTCGGCACTTTTCCCTCCTGGCACTTTCCATGTGGAAGATATAGCAGGATGTATATTGGTTTTGAGGAAAACTCAATGGACAGTGTAGGGAGAAAAGTTCCTGGCTCCTTGAATGCCGTTCCTGGAGACACTGCGATCAATGAGGGAGATATGTCAAGATGTGTGTTGGTTTTGAGGACGGCTCTCTGGAGAGTCTTAGCAAAGAGGTCACACGGATAATGAGAGCAATTCTCAGAGACACTGAGAACAAGCTCCACAATTCCTCCTGGCACTTTCCCTGTAGGAGATACCGCAAGACGGTTCTGTATATTGGGCACTGCGCTCTGCAGGGTGTTAGCAGAGACTTTCCCGGGACAGTGAAACCCTATGTCAGAGACAGTGAGAAGAAGCCCCAATGTTCCTTCCAGGCATTTTCAGTGTGGGTGCCTTCTCCACGTGGTTCCTGGTTTCACTGCAGCTCTGAAGAGAATGTTAGCAAAGAGGTAACCGGGACACTGAAAACAGTACTCAAAGACAGGGAGAGCAAGCTCTACATTACTCTCTTGGCACTTTCGATGTGGGACATACAGCGAGATGTTTGCTGCTTTTGCGTTTGGCTGTTGGGAGATTTACAGCACAAAGATATCTAGTTGATTTGAAGCAGTTCCAAGAAAGTCTAAGCATAATCGGCACTTTTCACTCCTGGCACTTTCCATGTGGAAGATATAGCAGGATGTATATTGGTTTTGAGGAAAACTCAATGGACAGTGTAGGGAGAAAAGTTCCTGGCTCCTTGAATGCCGTTCCTGGAGACACTGCGATCAATGAGGGAGATATGTCAAGATGTGTGTTGGTTTTGAGGACGGCTCTCTGGAGAGTCTTAGCAAAGAGGTCACACGGATAATGAGAGCAATTCTCAGAGACACTGAGAACAAGCTCCACAATTCCTCCTGGCACTTTCCCTGTAGGAGATACCGCAAGACGGTTCTGTATATTGGGCACAGTGCTCTGCAGGGTGTTAGCAGAGACTTTCCCGGGACAGTGAAACCCTATGTCAGAGACAGTGAGAAGAAGCCCCAATGTTCCTTCCAGGCATTTTCAGTGTGGGTGCCTTCTCCACGTGGTTCCTGGTTTCACTGCAGCTCTGAAGAGAATGTTAGCAAAGAGGTAACCGGGACAGTGAAAACAGTACTCAAAGACAGGGAGAGCAAGCTCTACATTACTCTCTTGGCACTTTCGATGTGGGACATACAGCGAGATGTTTGCTTGCTTTTGCGTTTGGCTGTTGGGAGATTTACAGCACAAAGATATCTAGTTGATTTGAAGCAGTTCCGAGAAAGTCTAAGCATAGTCGGCACTTTTCCCTCCTGGCACTTTCCATGTGGAAGATATAGCAGGATGTATATTGGTTTTGAGGAAAACTCAATGGACAGTGTAGGGAGAAAAGTTCCTGGCTCCTTGAATGCCGTTCCTGGAGACACTGCGATCAATGAGGGAGATATGTCAAGATGTGTGTTGGTTTTGAGGACGTCTCTCTGGAGAGTCTTAGCAAAGAGGTCACACGGATAATGAGAGCAATTCTCAGAGACACTGAGAACAAGCTCCACAATTCCTCCTGGCACTTTCCCTGTAGGAGATACCGCAAGACGGTTCTGTATATTGGGCACTGCGCTTAGCAGGGTGTTAGCAGAGACTTTCCCGGGACAGTGAAACCCTATGTCAGAGACAGTGAGAAGAAGCCCCAATGTTCCTTCCAGGCATTTTCAGTGTGGGTGCCTTCTCCACGTGGTTCCTGGTTTCACTGCAGCTCTGAAGAGAATGTTAGCAAAGAGGTAACCGGGACACTGAAAACAGTACTCAAAGACAGGGAGAGCAAGCTCTACATTACTCTCTTGGCACTTTCGATGTGGGACATACAGCGAGATGTTTGCTGCTTTTGCGTTTGGCTGTTGGGAGATTTACAGCACAAAGATATCTAGTTGATTTGAAGCAGTTCCGAGAAAGTCTAAGCATAATCCTCACTTTTCCCTCCTGGCACTTTCCTTTGTGAAGATATAGCAGGATGTATATTGGTTTTGAGGAAAACTCAATGGACAGTGTAGGGAGAAAAGTTCCTGGCTCCTTGAATGCCATTCCTGGAGACACTGCGATCAATGACGGAGATATGTCAAGATGTGTGTTGGTTTTGAGGACGTCTCTCTGGAGAGTCTTAGCAAAGAGGTCACACGGATAATGAGAGCAATTCTCAGAGACACTGAGAACAAGCTCCACAATTCCTCCTGGCACTTTCCCTGTAGGAGATACCGCAAGACGGTTCTGTATATTGGGCACAGTGCTCTGCAGGGTGTTAGCAGAGACTTTCCCGGGACAGTGAAACCCTATGTCAGAGACAGTGAGAAGAAGCCCCAATGTTCCTTCCAGGCATTTTCAGTGTGGGTGCCTTCTCCACGTGGTTCCTGGTTTCACTGCAGCTCTGAAGAGAATGTTAGCAAAGAGGTAACCGGGACAGTGAAAACAGTACTCAAAGACAGGGAGAGCAAGCTCTACATTACTCTCTTGGCACTTTCGATGTGGGACATACAGCGAGATGTTTGCTGCTTTTGCGTTTGGCTGTTGGGAGATTTACAGCACAAAGATATCTAGTTGATTTGAAGCAGTTCCAAGAAAGTCTAAGCATAGTCGGCACTTTTCCCTCCTGGCACTTTCCATGTGGAAGATATAGCAGGATGTATATTGGTTTTGAGGAAAACTCAATGGACAGTGTAGGGAGAAAAGTTCCTGGCTCCTTGAATGCCGTTCCTGGAGACACTGCGATCAATGAGGGAGATATGTCAAGATGTGTGTTGGTTTTGAGGACGGCTCTCTGGAGAGTCTTAGCAAAGAGGTCACACGGATAATGAGAGCAATTCTCAGAGACACTGAGAACAAGCTCCACAATTCCTCCTGGCACTTTCCCTGTAGGAGATACCGCAAGACGGTTCTGTATATTGGGCACTGCGCTTAGCAGGGTGTTAGCAGAGACTTTCCCGGGACAGTGAAACCCTATGTCAGAGACAGTGAGAAGAAGCCCCAATGTTCCTTCCAGGCATTTTCAGTGTGGGTGCCTTCTCCACGTGGTTCCTGGTTTCACTGCAGCTCTGAAGAGAATGTTAGCAAAGAGGTAACCGGGACACTGAAAACAGTACTCAAAGACAGGGAGAGCAAGCTCTACATTACTCTCTTGGCACTTTTGATGTGGGACATACAGCGAGATGTTTGCTGCTTTTGCGTTTGGCTGTTGGGAGATTTACAGCACAAAGATATCTAGTTGATTTGAAGCAGTTCCGAGAAAGTCTAAGCATAATCCTCACTTTTCCCTCCTGGCACTTTCCTTTGTGAAGATATAGCAGGATGTATATTGGTTTTGAGGAAAACTCAATGGACAGTGTAGGGAGAAAAGTTCCTGGCTCCTTGAATGCCGTTCCTGGAGACACTGCGATCAATGACGGAGATATGTCAAGATGTGTGTTGGTTTTGAGGACGGCTCTCTGGAGAGTCTTAGCAAAGAGGTCACACGGATAATGAGAGCAATTCTCAGAGACACTGAGAACAAGCTCCACAATTCCTCCTGGCACTTTCCCTGTAGGAGATACCGCAAGACGGTTCTGTATATTGGGCACTGCGCTTAGCAGGGTGTTAGCAGAGACTTTCCCGGGACAGTGAAACCCTATGTCAGAGACAGTGAGAAGAAGCCCCAATGTTCCTTCCAGGCATTTTCAGTGTGGGTGCCTTCTCCACGTGGTTCCTGGTTTCACTGCAGCTCTGAAGAGAATGTTAGCAAAGAGGTAACCGGGACAGTGAAAACAGTACTCAAAGACAGGGAGAGCAAGCTCTACGTTACTCTCTTGGCACTTTGGATGTGGGACATACAGCGAGATGTTTGCTGCTTTTGCGTTTGGCTGTTGGGAGATTTACAGCACAAAGATATCTAGTTGATTTGAAGCAGTTCCAAGAAAGTCTAAGCATAATCGGCACTTTTCACTCCTGGCACTTTCCATGTGGAAGATATAGCAGGATGTATATTGGTTTTGAGGAAAACTCAATGGACAGTGTAGGGAGAAAAGTTCCTGGCTCCTTGAATGCCGTTCCTGGAGACACTGCGATCAATGACGGAGATATGTCAAGATGTGTGTTGGTTTTGAGGACGGCTCTCTGGAGAGTCTTAGCAAAGAGGTCACACGGATAATGAGAGCAATTCTCAGAGACACTGAGAACAAGCTCCACAATTCCTCCTGGCACTTTCCCTGTAGGAGATACCGCAAGACGGTTCTGTATATTGGGCACAGCGCTCTGCAGGGTGTTAGCAGAGACTTTCCCGGGTCAGTGAAACCCTATGTCAGAGACAGTGAGAAGAAGCCCCAATGTTCCTTCCAGGCATTTTCAGTGTGGGTGCCTTCTCCACGTGGTTCCTGGTTTCACTGCAGCTCTGAAGAGAATGTTAACAAAGAGGTAACCGGGACACTGAAAACAGTACTCAAAGACAGGGAGAGCAAGCTCTACATTACTCTCTTGGCACTTTCGATGTGGGACATACAGCGAGATGTTTGCTGCTTTTGCGTTTGGCTGTTGGGAGATTTACAGCACAAAGATATCTAGTTGATTTGAAGCAGTTCCGAGAAAGTCTAAGCATAATCCTCACTTTTCCCTCCTGGCACTTTCCTTTGTGAAGATATAGCAGGATGTATATTGGTTTTGAGGAAAACTCAATGGACAGTGTAGGGAGAAAAGTTCCTGGCTCCTTGAATGCCGTTCCTGGAGACACTGCGATCAATGAGGGAGATATGTCAAGATGTGTGTTGGTTTTGAGGACGGCTCTCTGGAGAGTCTTAGCAAAGAGGTCACACGGATAATGAGAGCAATTCTCAGAGACACTGAGAACAAGCTCCACAATTCCTCCTGGCACTTTCCCTGTAGGAGATACCGCAAGACGGTTCTGTATATTGGCACAGCGCTCTGCAGGGTGTTAGCAGAGACTTTCCCGGGACAGAGACACTGAGAAGAAGCCCCAATGGTCCTTCCAGGCATTTTCAGTGTGGGTGCCTTCTCCACGTGGTTCCTGGTTTCACTGCAGCTCTGAAGAGAATGTTAGCAAAGAGGTAACCGGGACACTGAAAACAGTCCTCAAAGACAGGGAGAGCAAGCTCTACATTACTCTCTTGGCACTTTCGATGTGGGACATACAGCGAGATGTTTGCTGCTTTTGCGTTTGGCTGTTGGGAGATTTACAACACAAAGATATCTAGTTGATTTGAAGCAGTTCCGAGAAAGTCTAAGCATAATCCTCACTTTTCCCTCCTGGCACTTTCCTTTGTGAAGATATAGCAGGATGTATATTGGTTTTGAGGAAAACTCAATGGACAGTGTAGGGAGAAAAGTTCCTGGCTCCTTGAATGCCGTTCCTGGAGACACTGCGATCAATGAGGGAGATATGTCAAGATGTGTGTTGGTTTTGAGGACGGCTCTCTGGAGAGTCTTAGCAAAGAGGTCACACGGATAATGAGAGCAATTCTCAGAGACACTGAGAACAAGCTCCACAATTCCTCCTGGCACTTTCCCTGTAGGAGATACCGCAAGACGGTTCTGTATATTGGGCACAGCGCTCTGCAGGGTGTTAGCAGAGACTTTCCCGGGTCAGTGAAACCCTATGTCAGAGACAGTGAGAAGAAGCCCCAATGTTCCTTCCAGGCATTTTCAGTGTGGGTGCCTTCTCCACGTGGTTCCTGGTTTCACTGCAGCTCTGAAGAGAATGTTAACAAAGAGGTAACCGGGACACTGAAAACAGTACTCAAAGACAGGGAGAGCAAGCTCTACATTACTCTCTTGGCACTTTCGATGTGGGACATACAGCGAGATGTTTGCTGCTTTTGCGTTTGGCTGTTGGGAGATTTACAGCACAAAGATATCTAGTTGATTTGAAGCAGTTCCGAGAAAGTCTAAGCATAATCCTCACTTTTCCCTCCTGGCACTTTCCTTTGTGAAGATATAGCAGGATGTATATTGGTTTTGAGGAAAACTCAATGGACAGTGTAGGGAGAAAAGTTCCTGGCTCCTTGAATGCCATTCCTGGAGACACTGCGATCAATGACGGAGATATGTCAAGATGTGTGTTGGTTTTGAGGACGTCTCTCTGGAGAGTCTTAGCAAAGAGGTCACACGGATAATGAGAGCAATTCTCAGAGACACTGAGAACAAGCTCCACAATTCCTCCTGGCACTTTCCCTGTAGGAGATACCGCAAGACGGTTCTGTATATTGGGCACAGTGCTCTGCAGGGTGTTAGCAGAGACTTTCCCGGGACAGTGAAACCCTATGTCAGAGACAGTGAGAAGAAGCCCCAATGTTCCTTCCAGGCATTTTCAGTGTGGGTGCCTTCTCCACGTGGTTCCTGGTTTCACTGCAGCTCTGAAGAGAATGTTAGCAAAGAGGTAACCGGGACAGTGAAAACAGTACTCAAAGACAGGGAGAGCAAGCTCTACATTACTCTCTTGGCACTTTCGATGTGGGACATACAGCGAGATGTTTGCTGCTTTTGCGTTTGGCTGTTGGGAGATTTACAGCACAAAGATATCTAGTTGATTTGAAGCAGTTCCAAGAAAGTCTAAGCATAGTCGGCACTTTTCCCTCCTGGCACTTTCCATGTGGAAGATATAGCAGGATGTATATTGGTTTTGAGGAAAACTCAATGGACAGTGTAGGGAGAAAAGTTCCTGGCTCCTTGAATGCCGTTCCTGGAGACACTGCGATCAATGAGGGAGATATGTCAAGATGTGTGTTGGTTTTGAGGACGGCTCTCTGGAGAGTCTTAGCAAAGAGGTCACACGGATAATGAGAGCAATTCTCAGAGACACTGAGAACAAGCTCCACAATTCCTCCTGGCACTTTCCCTGTAGGAGATACCGCAAGACGGTTCTGTATATTGGGCACTGCGCTTAGCAGGGTGTTAGCAGAGACTTTCCCGGGACAGTGAAACCCTATGTCAGAGACAGTGAGAAGAAGCCCCAATGTTCCTTCCAGGCATTTTCAGTGTGGGTGCCTTCTCCACGTGGTTCCTGGTTTCACTGCAGCTCTGAAGAGAATGTTAGCAAAGAGGTAACCGGGACACTGAAAACAGTACTCAAAGACAGGGAGAGCAAGCTCTACATTACTCTCTTGGCACTTTCGATGTGGGACATACAGCGAGATGTTTGCTGCTTTTGCGTTTGGCTGTTGGGAGATTTACAGCACAAAGATATCTAGTTGATTTGAAGCAGTTCCGAGAAAGTCTAAGCATAATCCTCACTTTTCCCTCCTGGCACTTTCCTTTGTGAAGATATAGCAGGATGTATATTGGTTTTGAGGAAAACTCAATGGACAGTGTAGGGAGAAAAGTTCCTGGCTCCTTGAATGCCGTTCCTGGAGACACTGCGATCAATGACGGAGATATGTCAAGATGTGTGTTGGTTTTGAGGACGGCTCTCTGGAGAGTCTTAGCAAAGAGGTCACACGGATAATGAGAGCAATTCTCAGAGACACTGAGAACAAGCTCCACAATTCCTCCTGGCACTTTCCCTGTAGGAGATACCGCAAGACGGTTCTGTATATTGGGCACTGCGCTTAGCAGGGTGTTAGCAGAGACTTTCCCGGGACAGTGAAACCCTATGTCAGAGACAGTGAGAAGAAGCCCCAATGTTCCTTCCAGGCATTTTCAGTGTGGGTGCCTTCTCCACGTGGTTCCTGGTTTCACTGCAGCTCTGAAGAGAATGTTAGCAAAGAGGTAACCGGGACAGTGAAAACAGTACTCAAAGACAGGGAGAGCAAGCTCTACGTTACTCTCTTGGCACTTTGGATGTGGGACATACAGCGAGATGTTTGCTGCTTTTGCGTTTGGCTGTTGGGAGATTTACAGCACAAAGATATCTAGTTGATTTGAAGCAGTTCCAAGAAAGTCTAAGCATAATCGGCACTTTTCACTCCTGGCACTTTCCATGTGGAAGATATAGCAGGATGTATATTGGTTTTGAGGAAAACTCAATGGACAGTGTAGGGAGAAAAGTTCCTGGCTCCTTGAATGCCGTTCCTGGAGACACTGCGATCAATGACGGAGATATGTCAAGATGTGTGTTGGTTTTGAGGACGGCTCTCTGGAGAGTCTTAGCAAAGAGGTCACACGGATAATGAGAGCAATTCTCAGAGACACTGAGAACAAGCTCCACAATTCCTCCTGGCACTTTCCCTGTAGGAGATACCGCAAGACGGTTCTGTATATTGGGCACAGCGCTCTGCAGGGTGTTAGCAGAGACTTTCCCGGGTCAGTGAAACCCTATGTCAGAGACAGTGAGAAGAAGCCCCAATGTTCCTTCCAGGCATTTTCAGTGTGGGTGCCTTCTCCACGTGGTTCCTGGTTTCACTGCAGCTCTGAAGAGAATGTTAACAAAGAGGTAACCGGGACACTGAAAACAGTACTCAAAGACAGGGAGAGCAAGCTCTACATTACTCTCTTGGCACTTTCGATGTGGGACATACAGCGAGATGTTTGCTGCTTTTGCGTTTGGCTGTTGGGAGATTTACAGCACAAAGATATCTAGTTGATTTGAAGCAGTTCCGAGAAAGTCTAAGCATAATCCTCACTTTTCCCTCCTGGCACTTTCCTTTGTGAAGATATAGCAGGATGTATATTGGTTTTGAGGAAAACTCAATGGACAGTGTAGGGAGAAAAGTTCCTGGCTCCTTGAATGCCGTTCCTGGAGACACTGCGATCAATGAGGGAGATATGTCAAGATGTGTGTTGGTTTTGAGGACGGCTCTCTGGAGAGTCTTAGCAAAGAGGTCACACGGATAATCAGAGCAATTCTCAGAGACACTGAGAACAAGCTCCACAATTCCTCCTGGCACTTTCCCTGTAGGAGATACCGCAAGACGGTTCTGTATATTGGCACAGCGCTCTGCAGGGTGTTAGCAGAGACTTTCCCGGGACAGAGACACTGAGAAGAAGCCCCAATGGTCTTTCCAGGCATTTTCAGTGTGGGTGCCTTCTCCACGTGGTTCCTGGTTTCACTGCAGCTCTGAAGAGAATGTTAGCAAAGAGGTAACCGGGACAGTGAAAACAGTACTCAAAGACAGGGAGAGCAAGCTCTACATTACTCTCTTGGCACTTTCGATGTGGGACATACAGCGAGATGTTTGCTGCTTTTGCGTTTGGCTGTTGGGAGATTTACAGCACAAAGATATCTAGTTGATTTGAAGCAGTTCCGAGAAAGTCTAAGCATAATCCTCACTTTTCCCTCCTGGCACTTTCCTTTGTGAAGATATAGCAGGATGTATATTGGTTTTGAGGAAAACTCAATGGACAGTGTAGGGAGAAAAGTTCCTGGCTCCTTGAATGCCGTTCCTGGAGACACTGCGATCAATGAGGGAGATATGTCAAGATGTGTGTTGGTTTTGAGGACGGCTCTCTGGAGAGTCTTAGCAAAGAGGTCACACGGATAATGAGAGCAATTCTCAGAGACACTGAGAACAAGCTCCACAATTCCTCCTGGCACTTTCCCTGTAGGAGATACCGCAAGACGGTTCTGTATATTGGGCACAGCGCTCTGCAGGGTGTTAGCAGAGACTTTCCCGGGTCAGTGAAACCCTATGTCAGAGACAGTGAGAAGAAGCCCCAATGTTCCTTCCAGGCATTTTCAGTGTGGGTGCCTTCTCCACGTGGTTCCTGGTTTCACTGCAGCTCTGAAGAGAATGTTAACAAAGAGGTAACCGGGACACTGAAAACAGTACTCAAAGACAGGGAGAGCAAGCTCTACATTACTCTCTTGGCACTTTCGATGTGGGACATACAGCGAGATGTTTGCTGCTTTTGCGTTTGGCTGTTGGGAGATTTACAGCACAAAGATATCTAGTTGATTTGAAGCAGTTCCGAGAAAGTCTAAGCATAATCCTCACTTTTCCCTCCTGGCACTTTCCTTTGTGAAGATATAGCAGGATGTATATTGGTTTTGAGGAAAACTCAATGGACAGTGTAGGGAGAAAAGTTCCTGGCTCCTTGAATGCCGTTCCTGGAGACACTGCGATCAATGAGGGAGATATGTCAAGATGTGTGTTGGTTTTGAGGACGTCTCTCTGGAGAGTCTTAGCAAAGAGGTCACACGGATAATCAGAGCAATTCTCAGAGACACTGAGAACAAGCTCCACAATTCCTCCTGGCACTTTCCCTGTAGGAGATACCGCAAGACGGTTCTGTATATTGGCACAGCGCTCTGCAGGGTGTTAGCAGAGACTTTCCCGGGACAGAGACACTGAGAAGAAGCCCCAATGGTCCTTCCAGGCATTTTCAGTGTGGGTGCCTTCTCCACGTGGTTCCTGGTTTCACTGCAGCTCTGAAGAGAATGTTAGCAAAGAGGTAACCGGGACAGTGAAAACAGTACTCAAAGACAGGGAGAGCAAGCTCTACATTACTCTCTTGGCACTTTCGATGTGGGACATACAGCGAGATGTTTGCTGCTTTTGCGTTTGGCTGTTGGGAGATTTACAGCACAAAGACATCTAGTTGATTTGAAGCAGTTCCGAGAAAGTCTAAGCATAATCCTCACTTTTCCCTCCTGGCACTTTCCTTTGTGAAGATATAGCAGGATGTATATTGGTTTTGAGGAAAACTCAATGGACAGTGTAGGGAGAAAAGTTCCTGGCTCCTTGAATGCCGTTCCTGGAGACACTGCGATCAATGAGGGAGATATGTCAAGATGTGTGTTGGTTTTGAGGACGGCTCTCTGGAGAGTCTTAGCAAAGAGGTCACACGGATAATGAGAGCAATTCTCAGAGACACTGAGAACAAGCTCCACAATTCCTCCTGGCACTTTCCCTATAGGAGATACCGCAAGACGTTTCTGTATATTGGGCACAGTGCTCTGCAGGGTGTTAGCAGAGACTTTCCCGGGACAGTGAAACCCTATGTCAGAGACAGTGAGAAGAAGCCCCAATGTTCCTTCCAGGCATTTTCAGTGTGGGTGCCTTCTCCACGTGGTTCCTGGTTTCACTGCAGCTCTGAAGAGAATGTTAGCAAAGAGGTAACCGGGACAGTGAAAACAGTACTCAAAGACAGGGAGAGCAAGCTCTACATTACTCTCTTGGCACTTTCGATGTGGGACATACAGCGAGATGTTTGCTGCTTTTGCGTTTGGCTGTTGGGAGATTTACAGCACAAAGATATCTAGTTGATTTGAAGCAGTTCCGAGAAAGTCTAAGCATAATCCTCACTTTTCCCTCCTGGCACTTTCCATGTGGAAGATATAGCAGGATGTATATTGGTTTTGAGGAAAACTCAATGGACAGTGTAGGGAGAAAAGTTCCTGGCTCCTTGAATGCCGTTCCTGGAGACACTGCGATCAATGAGGGAGATATGTCAAGATGTGTGTTGGTTTTGAGGACGGCTCTCTGGAGAGTCTTAGCAAAGAGGTCACACGGATAATCAGAGCAATTCTCAGAGACACTGAGAACAAGCTCCACAATTCCTCCTGGCACTTTCCCTGTAGGAGATACCGCAAGACGGTTCTGTATATTGGCACAGCGCTCTGCAGGGTGTTAGCAGAGACTTTCCCGGGACAGAGACACTGAGAAGAAGCCCCAATGGTCCTTCCAGGCATTTTCAGCGTGGGTGCCTTCTCCACGTGGTTCCTGGTTTCACTGCAGCTCTGAAGAGAATGTTAGCAAAGAGGTAACCGGGACAGTGAAAACAGTACTCAAAGACAGGGAGAGCAAGCTCTACATTACTCTCTTGGCACTTTCGATGTGGGACATACAGCGAGATGTTTGCTGCTTTTGCGTTTGGCTGTTGGGAGATTTACAGCACAAAGATATCTAGTTGATTTGAAGCAGTTCCGAGAAAGTCTAAGCATAACCCTCACTTTTCCCTCCTGGCACTTTCCTTTGTGAAGATATAGCAGGATGTATATTGGTTTTGAGGAAAACTCAATGGACAGTGTAGGGAGAAAAGTTCCTGGCTCCTTGAATGCCGTTCCTGGAGACACTGCGATCAATGAGGGAGATATGTCAAGATGTGTGTTGGTTTTGAGGACGGCTCTCTGGAGAGTCTTAGCAAAGAGGTCACACGGATAATGAGAGCAATTCTCAGAGACACTGAGAACAAGCTCCACAATTCCTCCTGGCACTTTCCCTGTAGGAGATACCGCAAGACGGTTCTGTATATTGGGCACAGCGCTCTGCAGGGTGTTAGCAGAGACTTTCCCGGGTCAGTGAAACCCTATGTCAGAGACAGTGAGAAGAAGCCCCAATGTTCCTTCCAGGCATTTTCAGTGTGGGTGCCTTCTCCACGTGGTTCCTGGTTTCACTGCAGCTCTGAAGAGAATGTTAACAAAGAGGTAACCGGGACACTGAAAACAGTACTCAAAGACAGGGAGAGCAAGCTCTACATTACTCTCTTGGCACTTTCGATGTGGGACATACAGCGAGATGTTTGCTGCTTTTGCGTTTGGCTGTTGGGAGATTTACAGCACAAAGATATCTAGTTGATTTGAAGCAGTTCCGAGAAAGTCTAAGCATAATCCTCACTTTTCCCTCCTGGCACTTTCCTTTGTGAAGATATAGCAGGATGTATATTGGTTTTGAGGAAAACTCAATGGACAGTGTAGGGAGAAAAGTTCCTGGCTCCTTGAATGCCATTCCTGGAGACACTGCGATCAATGACGGAGATATGTCAAGATGTGTGTTGGTTTTGAGGACGTCTCTCTGGAGAGTCTTAGCAAAGAGGTCACACGGATAATGAGAGCAATTCTCAGAGACACTGAGAACAAGCTCCACAATTCCTCCTGGCACTTTCCCTGTAGGAGATACCGCAAGACGGTTCTGTATATTGGGCACAGTGCTCTGCAGGGTGTTAGCAGAGACTTTCCCGGGACAGTGAAACCCTATGTCAGAGACAGTGAGAAGAAGCCCCAATGTTCCTTCCAGGCATTTTCAGTGTGGGTGCCTTCTCCACGTGGTTCCTGGTTTCACTGCAGCTCTGAAGAGAATGTTAGCAAAGAGGTAACCGGGACAGTGAAAACAGTACTCAAAGACAGGGAGAGCAAGCTCTACATTACTCTCTTGGCACTTTCGATGTGGGACATACAGCGAGATGTTTGCTGCTTTTGCGTTTGGCTGTTGGGAGATTTACAGCACAAAGATATCTAGTTGATTTGAAGCAGTTCCAAGAAAGTCTAAGCATAGTCGGCACTTTTCCCTCCTGGCACTTTCCATGTGGAAGATATAGCAGGATGTATATTGGTTTTGAGGAAAACTCAATGGACAGTGTAGGGAGAAAAGTTCCTGGCTCCTTGAATGCCGTTCCTGGAGACACTGCGATCAATGAGGGAGATATGTCAAGATGTGTGTTGGTTTTGAGGACGGCTCTCTGGAGAGTCTTAGCAAAGAGGTCACACGGATAATGAGAGCAATTCTCAGAGACACTGAGAACAAGCTCCACAATTCCTCCTGGCACTTTCCCTGTAGGAGATACCGCAAGACGGTTCTGTATATTGGGCACTGCGCTTAGCAGGGTGTTAGCAGAGACTTTCCCGGGACAGTGAAACCCTATGTCAGAGACAGTGAGAAGAAGCCCCAATGTTCCTTCCAGGCATTTTCAGTGTGGGTGCCTTCTCCACGTGGTTCCTGGTTTCACTGCAGCTCTGAAGAGAATGTTAGCAAAGAGGTAACCGGGACACTGAAAACAGTACTCAAAGACAGGGAGAGCAAGCTCTACATTACTCTCTTGGCACTTTCGATGTGGGACATACAGCGAGATGTTTGCTGCTTTTGCGTTTGGCTGTTGGGAGATTTACAGCACAAAGATATCTAGTTGATTTGAAGCAGTTCCGAGAAAGTCTAAGCATAATCCTCACTTTTCCCTCCTGGCACTTTCCTTTGTGAAGATATAGCAGGATGTATATTGGTTTTGAGGAAAACTCAATGGACAGTGTAGGGAGAAAAGTTCCTGGCTCCTTGAATGCCGTTCCTGGAGACACTGCGATCAATGACGGAGATATGTCAAGATGTGTGTTGGTTTTGAGGACGGCTCTCTGGAGAGTCTTAGCAAAGAGGTCACACGGATAATGAGAGCAATTCTCAGAGACACTGAGAACAAGCTCCACAATTCCTCCTGGCACTTTCCCTGTAGGAGATACCGCAAGACGGTTCTGTATATTGGGCACTGCGCTTAGCAGGGTGTTAGCAGAGACTTTCCCGGGACAGTGAAACCCTATGTCAGAGACAGTGAGAAGAAGCCCCAATGTTCCTTCCAGGCATTTTCAGTGTGGGTGCCTTCTCCACGTGGTTCCTGGTTTCACTGCAGCTCTGAAGAGAATGTTAGCAAAGAGGTAACCGGGACAGTGAAAACAGTACTCAAAGACAGGGAGAGCAAGCTCTACGTTACTCTCTTGGCACTTTGGATGTGGGACATACAGCGAGATGTTTGCTGCTTTTGCGTTTGGCTGTTGGGAGATTTACAGCACAAAGATATCTAGTTGATTTGAAGCAGTTCCAAGAAAGTCTAAGCATAATCGGCACTTTTCACTCCTGGCACTTTCCATGTGGAAGATATAGCAGGATGTATATTGGTTTTGAGGAAAACTCAATGGACAGTGTAGGGAGAAAAGTTCCTGGCTCCTTGAATGCCGTTCCTGGAGACACTGCGATCAATGACGGAGATATGTCAAGATGTGTGTTGGTTTTGAGGACGGCTCTCTGGAGAGTCTTAGCAAAGAGGTCACACGGATAATGAGAGCAATTCTCAGAGACACTGAGAACAAGCTCCACAATTCCTCCTGGCACTTTCCCTGTAGGAGATACCGCAAGACGGTTCTGTATATTGGGCACAGCGCTCTGCAGGGTGTTAGCAGAGACTTTCCCGGGTCAGTGAAACCCTATGTCAGAGACAGTGAGAAGAAGCCCCAATGTTCCTTCCAGGCATTTTCAGTGTGGGTGCCTTCTCCACGTGGTTCCTGGTTTCACTGCAGCTCTGAAGAGAATGTTAACAAAGAGGTAACCGGGACACTGAAAACAGTACTCAAAGACAGGGAGAGCAAGCTCTACATTACTCTCTTGGCACTTTCGATGTGGGACATACAGCGAGATGTTTGCTGCTTTTGCGTTTGGCTGTTGGGAGATTTACAGCACAAAGATATCTAGTTGATTTGAAGCAGTTCCGAGAAAGTCTAAGCATAATCCTCACTTTTCCCTCCTGGCACTTTCCTTTGTGAAGATATAGCAGGATGTATATTGGTTTTGAGGAAAACTCAATGGACAGTGTAGGGAGAAAAGTTCCTGGCTCCTTGAATGCCGTTCCTGGAGACACTGCGATCAATGAGGGAGATATGTCAAGATGTGTGTTGGTTTTGAGGACGGCTCTCTGGAGAGTCTTAGCAAAGAGGTCACACGGATAATCAGAGCAATTCTCAGAGACACTGAGAACAAGCTCCACAATTCCTCCTGGCACTTTCCCTGTAGGAGATACCGCAAGACGGTTCTGTATATTGGCACAGCGCTCTGCAGGGTGTTAGCAGAGACTTTCCCGGGACAGAGACACTGAGAAGAAGCCCCAATGGTCCTTCCAGGCATTTTCAGTGTGGGTGCCTTCTCCACGTGGTTCCTGGTTTCACTGCAGCTCTGAAGAGAATGTTAGCAAAGAGGTAACCGGGACAGTGAAAACAGTACTCAAAGACAGGGAGAGCAAGCTCTACATTACTCTCTTGGCACTTTCGATGTGGGACATACAGCGAGATGTTTGCTGCTTTTGCGTTTGGCTGTTGGGAGATTTACAGCACAAAGACATCTAGTTGATTTGAAGCAGTTCCGAGAAAGTCTAAGCATAATCCTCACTTTTCCCTCCTGGCACTTTCCTTTGTGAAGATATAGCAGGATGTATATTGGTTTTGAGGAAAACTCAATGGACAGTGTAGGGAGAAAAGTTCCTGGCTCCTTGAATGCCGTTCCTGGAGACACTGCGATCAATGAGGGAGATATGTCAAGATGTGTGTTGGTTTTGAGGACGGCTCTCTGGAGAGTCTTAGCAAAGAGGTCACACGGATAATGAGAGCAATTCTCAGAGACACTGAGAACAAGCTCCACAATTCCTCCTGGCACTTTCCCTATAGGAGATACCGCAAGACGTTTCTGTATATTGGGCACAGTGCTCTGCAGGGTGTTAGCAGAGACTTTCCCGGGACAGTGAAACCCTATGTCAGAGACAGTGAGAAGAAGCCCCAATGTTCCTTCCAGGCATTTTCAGTGTGGGTGCCTTCTCCACGTGGTTCCTGGTTTCACTGCAGCTCTGAAGAGAATGTTAGCAAAGAGGTAACCGGGACAGTGAAAACAGTACTCAAAGACAGGGAGAGCAAGCTCTACATTACTCTCTTGGCACTTTCGATGTGGGACATACAGCGAGATGTTTGCTGCTTTTGCGTTTGGCTGTTGGGAGATTTACAGCACAAAGATATCTAGTTGATTTGAAGCAGTTCCGAGAAAGTCTAAGCATAATCCTCACTTTTCCCTCCTGGCACTTTCCATGTGGAAGATATAGCAGGATGTATATTGGTTTTGAGGAAAACTCAATGGACAGTGTAGGGAGAAAAGTTCCTGGCTCCTTGAATGCCGTTCCTGGAGACACTGCGATCAATGAGGGAGATATGTCAAGATGTGTGTTGGTTTTGAGGACGTCTCTCTGGAGAGTCTTAGCAAAGAGGTCACACGGATAATGAGAGCAATTCTCAGAGACACTGAGAACAAGCTCCACAATTCCTCCTGGCACTTTCCCTGTAGGAGATACCGCAAGACGGTTCTGTATATTGGGCACAGTGCTCTGCAGGGTGTTAGCAGAGACTTTCCCGGGACAGTGAAACCCTATGTCAGAGACAGTGAGAAGAAGCCCCAATGTTCCTTCCAGGCATTTTCAGTGTGGGTGCCTTCTCCACGTGGTTCCTGGTTTCACTGCAGCTCTGAAGAGAATGTTAGCAAAGAGGTAACCGGGACAGTGAAAACAGTACTCAAAGACAGGGAGAGCAAGCTCTACATTACTCTCTTGGCACTTTCGATGTGGGACATACAGCGAGATGTTTGCTGCTTTTGCGTTTGGCTGTTGGGAGATTTACAGCACAAAGATATCTAGTTGATTTGAAGCAGTTCCAAGAAAGTCTAAGCATAGTCGGCACTTTTCCCTCCTGGCACTTTCCATGTGGAAGATATAGCAGGATGTATATTGGTTTTGAGGAAAACTCAATGGACAGTGTAGGGAGAAAAGTTCCTGGCTCCTTGAATGCCGTTCCTGGAGACACTGCGATCAATGAGGGAGATATGTCAAGATGTGTGTTGGTTTTGAGGACGGCTCTCTGGAGAGTCTTAGCAAAGAGGTCACACGGATAATGAGAGCAATTCTCAGAGACACTGAGAACAAGCTCCACAATTCCTCCTGGCACTTTCCCTGTAGGAGATACCGCAAGACGGTTCTGTATATTGGGCACTGCGCTTAGCAGGGTGTTAGCAGAGACTTTCCCGGGACAGTGAAACCCTATGTCAGAGACAGTGAGAAGAAGCCCCAATGTTCCTTCCAGGCATTTTCAGTGTGGGTGCCTTCTCCACGTGGTTCCTGGTTTCACTGCAGCTCTGAAGAGAATGTTAGCAAAGAGGTAACCGGGACACTGAAAACAGTACTCAAAGACAGGGAGAGCAAGCTCTACATTACTCTCTTGGCACTTTCGATGTGGGACATACAGCGAGATGTTTGCTGCTTTTGCGTTTGGCTGTTGGGAGATTTACAGCACAAAGATATCTAGTTGATTTGAAGCAGTTCCGAGAAAGTCTAAGCATAATCCTCACTTTTCCCTCCTGGCACTTTCCTTTGTGAAGATATAGCAGGATGTATATTGGTTTTGAGGAAAACTCAATGGACAGTGTAGGGAGAAAAGTTCCTGGCTCCTTGAATGCCGTTCCTGGAGACACTGCGATCAATGACGGAGATATGTCAAGATGTGTGTTGGTTTTGAGGACGGCTCTCTGGAGAGTCTTAGCAAAGAGGTCACACGGATAATGAGAGCAATTCTCAGAGACACTGAGAACAAGCTCCACAATTCCTCCTGGCACTTTCCCTGTAGGAGATACCGCAAGACGGTTCTGTATATTGGGCACTGCGCTTAGCAGGGTGTTAGCAGAGACTTTCCCGGGACAGTGAAACCCTATGTCAGAGACAGTGAGAAGAAGCCCCAATGTTCCTTCCAGGCATTTTCAGTGTGGGTGCCTTCTCCACGTGGTTCCTGGTTTCACTGCAGCTCTGAAGAGAATGTTAGCAAAGAGGTAACCGGGACAGTGAAAACAGTACTCAAAGACAGGGAGAGCAAGCTCTACGTTACTCTCTTGGCACTTTGGATGTGGGACATACAGCGAGATGTTTGCTGCTTTTGCGTTTGGCTGTTGGGAGATTTACAGCACAAAGATATCTAGTTGATTTGAAGCAGTTCCAAGAAAGTCTAAGCATAATCGGCACTTTTCACTCCTGGCACTTTCCATGTGGAAGATATAGCAGGATGTATATTGGTTTTGAGGAAAACTCAATGGACAGTGTAGGGAGAAAAGTTCCTGGCTCCTTGAATGCCGTTCCTGGAGACACTGCGATCAATGACGGAGATATGTCAAGATGTGTGTTGGTTTTGAGGACGGCTCTCTGGAGAGTCTTAGCAAAGAGGTCACACGGATAATGAGAGCAATTCTCAGAGACACTGAGAACAAGCTCCACAATTCCTCCTGGCACTTTCCCTGTAGGAGATACCGCAAGACGGTTCTGTATATTGGGCACAGCGCTCTGCAGGGTGTTAGCAGAGACTTTCCCGGGTCAGTGAAACCCTATGTCAGAGACAGTGAGAAGAAGCCCCAATGTTCCTTCCAGGCATTTTCAGTGTGGGTGCCTTCTCCACGTGGTTCCTGGTTTCACTGCAGCTCTGAAGAGAATGTTAACAAAGAGGTAACCGGGACACTGAAAACAGTACTCAAAGACAGGGAGAGCAAGCTCTACATTACTCTCTTGGCACTTTCGATGTGGGACATACAGCGAGATGTTTGCTGCTTTTGCGTTTGGCTGTTGGGAGATTTACAGCACAAAGATATCTAGTTGATTTGAAGCAGTTCCGAGAAAGTCTAAGCATAATCCTCACTTTTCCCTCCTGGCACTTTCCTTTGTGAAGATATAGCAGGATGTATATTGGTTTTGAGGAAAACTCAATGGACAGTGTAGGGAGAAAAGTTCCTGGCTCCTTGAATGCCGTTCCTGGAGACACTGCGATCAATGAGGGAGATATGTCAAGATGTGTGTTGGTTTTGAGGACGGCTCTCTGGAGAGTCTTAGCAAAGAGGTCACACGGATAATCAGAGCAATTCTCAGAGACACTGAGAACAAGCTCCACAATTCCTCCTGGCACTTTCCCTGTAGGAGATACCGCAAGACGGTTCTGTATATTGGCACAGCGCTCTGCAGGGTGTTAGCAGAGACTTTCCCGGGACAGAGACACTGAGAAGAAGCCCCAATGGTCCTTCCAGGCATTTTCAGTGTGGGTGCCTTCTCCACGTGGTTCCTGGTTTCACTGCAGCTCTGAAGAGAATGTTAGCAAAGAGGTAACCGGGACAGTGAAAACAGTACTCAAAGACAGGGAGAGCAAGCTCTACATTACTCTCTTGGCACTTTCGATGTGGGACATACAGCGAGATGTTTGCTGCTTTTGCGTTTGGCTGTTGGGAGATTTACAGCACAAAGACATCTAGTTGATTTGAAGCAGTTCCGAGAAAGTCTAAGCATAATCCTCACTTTTCCCTCCTGGCACTTTCCTTTGTGAAGATATAGCAGGATGTATATTGGTTTTGAGGAAAACTCAATGGACAGTGTAGGGAGAAAAGTTCCTGGCTCCTTGAATGCCGTTCCTGGAGACACTGCGATCAATGAGGGAGATATGTCAAGATGTGTGTTGGTTTTGAGGACGGCTCTCTGGAGAGTCTTAGCAAAGAGGTCACACGGATAATGAGAGCAATTCTCAGAGACACTGAGAACAAGCTCCACAATTCCTCCTGGCACTTTCCCTATAGGAGATACCGCAAGACGTTTCTGTATATTGGGCACAGTGCTCTGCAGGGTGTTAGCAGAGACTTTCCCGGGACAGTGAAACCCTATGTCAGAGACAGTGAGAAGAAGCCCCAATGTTCCTTCCAGGCATTTTCAGTGTGGGTGCCTTCTCCACGTGGTTCCTGGTTTCACTGCAGCTCTGAAGAGAATGTTAGCAAAGAGGTAACCGGGACAGTGAAAACAGTACTCAAAGACAGGGAGAGCAAGCTCTACATTACTCTCTTGGCACTTTCGATGTGGGACATACAGCGAGATGTTTGCTGCTTTTGCGTTTGGCTGTTGGGAGATTTACAGCACAAAGATATCTAGTTGATTTGAAGCAGTTCCGAGAAAGTCTAAGCATAATCCTCACTTTTCCCTCCTGGCACTTTCCATGTGGAAGATATAGCAGGATGTATATTGGTTTTGAGGAAAACTCAATGGACAGTGTAGGGAGAAAAGTTCCTGGCTCCTTGAATGCCGTTCCTGGAGACACTGCGATCAATGAGGGAGATATGTCAAGATGTGTGTTGGTTTTGAGGACGTCTCTCTGGAGAGTCTTAGCAAAGAGGTCACACGGATAATGAGAGCAATTCTCAGAGACACTGAGAACAAGCTCCACAATTCCTCCTGGCACTTTCCCTGTAGGAGATACCGCAAGACGGTTCTGTATATTGGGCACTGCGCTTAGCAGGGTGTTAGCAGAGACTTTCCCGGGACAGTGAAACCCTATGTCAGAGACAGTGAGAAGAAGCCCCAATGTTCCTTCCAGGCATTTTCAGTGTGGGTGCCTTCTCCACGTGGTTCCTGGTTTCACTGCAGCTCTGAAGAGAATGTTAGCAAAGAGGTAACCGGGACACTGAAAACAGTACTCAAAGACAGGGAGAGCAAGCTCTACGTTACTCTCTTGGCACTTTCGATGTGGGACATACAGCGAGATGTTTGCTGCTTTTGCGTTTGGCTGTTGGGAGATTTACAGCACAAAGATATCTAGTTGATTTGAAGCAGTTCCAAGAAAGTCTAAGCATAATCGGCACTTTTCACTCCTGGCACTTTCCATGTGGAAGATATAGCAGGATGTATATTGGTTTTGAGGAAAACTCAATGGACAGTGTAGGGAGAAAAGTTCCTGGCTCCTTGAATGCCATTCCTGGAGACACTGCGATCAATGAGGGAGATATGTCAAGATGTGTGTTGGTTTTGAGGACGTCTCTCTGGAGAGTCTTAGCAAAGAGGTCACACGGATAATGAGAGCAATTCTCAGAGACACTGAGAACAAGCTCCACAATTCCTCCTGGCACTTTCCCTGTAGGAGATACCGCAAGACGGTTCTGTATATTGGGCACTGCGCTCTGCAGGGTGTCAGCAGAGACTTTCCCGGGACAGTGAAACCCTATGTCAGAGACAGTGAGAAGAAGCCCCAATGTTCCTTCCAGGCATTTTCAGTGTGGGTGCCTTCTCCACGTGGTTCCTGGTTTCACTGCAGCTCTGAAGAGAATGTTAGCAAAGAGGTAACCGGGACACTGAAAACAGTACTCAAAGACAGGGAGAGCAAGCTCTACATTACTCTCTTGGCACTTTCGATGTGGGACATACAGCAAGATGTTTGCTGCTTTTGCGTTTGGCTGTTGGGAGATTTACAGCACAAAGATATCTAGTTGATTTGAAGCAGTTCCAAGAAAGTCTAAGCATAATCGGCACTTTTCACTCCTGGCACTTTCCATGTGGAAGATATAGCAGGATGTATATTGGTTTTGAGGAAAACTCAATGGACAGTGTAGGGAGAAAAGTTCCTGGCTCCTTGAATGCCGTTCCTGGAGACACTGCGATCAATGAGGGAGATATGTCAAGATGTGTGTTGGTTTTGAGGACGGCTCTCTGGAGAGTCTTAGCAAAGAGGTCACACGGATAATGAGAGCAATTCTCAGAGACACTGAGAACAAGCTCCACAATTCCTCCTGGCACTTTCCCTGTAGGAGATACCGCAAGACGGTTCTGTATATTGGGCACAGTGCTCTGCAGGGTGTTAGCAGAGACTTTCCCGGGACAGTGAAACCCTATGTCAGAGACAGTGAGAAGAAGCCCCAATGTTCCTTCCAGGCATTTTCAGTGTGGGTGCCTTCTCCACGTGGTTCCTGGTTTCACTGCAGCTCTGAAGAGAATGTTAGCAAAGAGGTAACCGGGACAGTGAAAACAGTACTCAAAGACAGGGAGAGCAAGCTCTACATTACTCTCTTGGCACTTTCGATGTGGGACATACAGCGAGATGTTTGCTGCTTTTGCGTTTGGCTGTTGGGAGATTTACAGCACAAAGATATCTAGTTGATTTGAAGCAGTTCCGAGAAAGTCTAAGCATAGTCGGCACTTTTCCCTCCTGGCACTTTCCATGTGGAAGATATAGCAGGATGTATATTGGTTTTGAGGAAAACTCAATGGACAGTGTAGGGAGAAAAGTTCCTGGCTCCTTGAATGCCATTCCTGGAGACACTGCGATCAATGACGGAGATATGTCAAGATGTGTGTTGGTTTTGAGGACGTCTCTCTGGAGAGTCTTAGCAAAGAGGTCACACGGATAATGAGAGCAATTCTCAGAGACACTGAGAACAAGCTCCACAATTCCTCCTGGCACTTTCCCTGTAGGAGATACCGCAAGACGGTTCTGTATATTGGGCACAGTGCTCTGCAGGGTGTTAGCAGAGACTTTCCCGGGACAGTGAAACCCTATGTCAGAGACAGTGAGAAGAAGCCCCAATGTTCCTTCCAGGCATTTTCAGTGTGGGTGCCTTCTCCACGTGGTTCCTGGTTTCACTGCAGCTCTGAAGAGAATGTTAGCAAAGAGGTAACCGGGACAGTGAAAACAGTACTCAAAGACAGGGAGAGCAAGCTCTACATTACTCTCTTGGCACTTTCGATGTGGGACATACAGCGAGATGTTTGCTGCTTTTGCGTTTGGCTGTTGGGAGATTTACAGCACAAAGATATCTAGTTGATTTGAAGCAGTTCCAAGAAAGTCTAAGCATAGTCGGCACTTTTCCCTCCTGGCACTTTCCATGTGGAAGATATAGCAGGATGTATATTGGTTTTGAGGAAAACTCAATGGACAGTGTAGGGAGAAAAGTTCCTGGCTCCTTGAATGCCGTTCCTGGAGACACTGCGATCAATGAGGGAGATATGTCAAGATGTGTGTTGGTTTTGAGGACGGCTCTCTGGAGAGTCTTAGCAAAGAGGTCACACGGATAATGAGAGCAATTCTCAGAGACACTGAGAACAAGCTCCACAATTCCTCCTGGCACTTTCCCTGTAGGAGATACCGCAAGACGGTTCTGTATATTGGGCACTGCGCTTAGCAGGGTGTTAGCAGAGACTTTCCCGGGACAGTGAAACCCTATGTCAGAGACAGTGAGAAGAAGCCCCAATGTTCCTTCCAGGCATTTTCAGTGTGGGTGCCTTCTCCACGTGGTTCCTGGTTTCACTGCAGCTCTGAAGAGAATGTTAGCAAAGAGGTAACCGGGACACTGAAAACAGTACTCAAAGACAGGGAGAGCAAGCTCTACATTACTCTCTTGGCACTTTCGATGTGGGACATACAGCGAGATGTTTGCTGCTTTTGCGTTTGGCTGTTGGGAGATTTACAGCACAAAGATATCTAGTTGATTTGAAGCAGTTCCGAGAAAGTCTAAGCATAATCCTCACTTTTCCCTCCTGGCACTTTCCTTTGTGAAGATATAGCAGGATGTATATTGGTTTTGAGGAAAACTCAATGGACAGTGTAGGGAGAAAAGTTCCTGGCTCCTTGAATGCCGTTCCTGGAGACACTGCGATCAATGACGGAGATATGTCAAGATGTGTGTTGGTTTTGAGGACGGCTCTCTGGAGAGTCTTAGCAAAGAGGTCACACGGATAATGAGAGCAATTCTCAGAGACACTGAGAACAAGCTCCACAATTCCTCCTGGCACTTTCCCTGTAGGAGATACCGCAAGACGGTTCTGTATATTGGGCACTGCGCTTAGCAGGGTGTTAGCAGAGACTTTCCCGGGACAGTGAAACCCTATGTCAGAGACAGTGAGAAGAAGCCCCAATGTTCCTTCCAGGCATTTTCAGTGTGGGTGCCTTCTCCACGTGGTTCCTGGTTTCACTGCAGCTCTGAAGAGAATGTTAGCAAAGAGGTAACCGGGACAGTGAAAACAGTACTCAAAGACAGGGAGAGCAAGCTCTACGTTACTCTCTTGGCACTTTGGATGTGGGACATACAGCGAGATGTTTGCTGCTTTTGCGTTTGGCTGTTGGGAGATTTACAGCACAAAGATATCTAGTTGATTTGAAGCAGTTCCAAGAAAGTCTAAGCATAATCGGCACTTTTCACTCCTGGCACTTTCCATGTGGAAGATATAGCAGGATGTATATTGGTTTTGAGGAAAACTCAATGGACAGTGTAGGGAGAAAAGTTCCTGGCTCCTTGAATGCCGTTCCTGGAGACACTGCGATCAATGAGGGAGATATGTCAAGATGTGTGTTGGTTTTGAGGACGGCTCTCTGGAGAGTCTTAGCAAAGAGGTCACACGGATAATGAGAGCAATTCTCAGAGACACTGAGAACAAGCTCCACAATTCCTCCTGGCACTTTCCCTGTAGGAGATACCGCAAGACGGTTCTGTATATTGGGCACAGCGCTCTGCAGGGTGTTAGCAGAGACTTTCCCGGGTCAGTGAAACCCTATGTCAGAGACAGTGAGAAGAAGCCCCAATGTTCCTTCCAGGCATTTTCAGTGTGGGTGCCTTCTCCACGTGGT
Organism: Larus michahellis; assembly: GCF_964199755.1. Lineage (NCBI taxonomy): Eukaryota > Metazoa > Chordata > Aves > Charadriiformes > Laridae > Larus > Larus michahellis. The sequence goes on from NC_133904.1 coordinate 25,444,565, forward strand.
TCCTGGTTTCACTGCAGCTCTGAAGAGAATGTTAACAAAGAGGTAACCGGGACACTGAAAACAGTACTCAAAGACAGGGAGAGCAAGCTCTACATTACTCTCTTGGCACTTTCGATGTGGGACATACAGCGAGATGTTTGCTGCTTTTGCGTTTGGCTGTTGGGAGATTTACAGCACAAAGACATCTAGTTGATTTGAAGCAGTTCCGAGAAAGTCTAAGCATAATCCTCACTTTTCCCTCCTGGCACTTTCCTTTGTGAAGATATAGCAGGATGTATATTGGTTTTGAGGAAAACTCAATGGACAGTGTAGGGAGAAAAGTTCCTGGCTCCTTGAATGCCGTTCCTGGAGACACTGCGATCAATGAGGGAGATATGTCAAGATGTGTGTTGGTTTTGAGGACGGCTCTCTGGAGAGTCTTAGCAAAGAGGTCACACGGATAATGAGAGCAATTCTCAGAGACACTGAGAACAAGCTCCACAATTCCTCCTGGCACTTTCCCTGTAGGAGATACCGCAAGACGGTTCTGTATATTGGGCACAGCGCTCTGCAGGGTGTTAGCAGAGACTTTCCCGGGTCAGTGAAACCCTATGTCAGAGACAGTGAGAAGAAGCCCCAATGTTCCTTCCAGGCATTTTCAGTGTGGGTGCCTTCTCCACGTGGTTCCTGGTTTCACTGCAGCTCTGAAGAGAATGTTAACAAAGAGGTAACCGGGACACTGAAAACAGTACTCAAAGACAGGGAGAGCAAGCTCTACATTACTCTCTTGGCACTTTCGATGTGGGACATACAGCGAGATGTTTGCTGCTTTTGCGTTTGGCTGTTGGGAGATTTACAGCACAAAGATATCTAGTTGATTTGAAGCAGTTCCGAGAAAGTCTAAGCATAATCCTCACTTTTCCCTCCTGGCACTTTCCTTTGTGAAGATATAGCAGGATGTATATTGGTTTTGAGGAAAACTCAATGGACAGTGTAGGGAGAAAAGTTCCTGGCTCCTTGAATGCCGTTCCTGGAGACACTGCGATCAATGAGGGAGATATGTCAAGATGTGTGTTGGTTTTGAGGACGTCTCTCTGGAGAGTCTTAGCAAAGAGGTCACACGGATAATCAGAGCAATTCTCAGAGACACTGAGAACAAGCTCCACAATTCCTCCTGGCACTTTCCCTGTAGGAGATACCGCAAGACGGTTCTGTATATTGGCACAGCGCTCTGCAGGGTGTTAGCAGAGACTTTCCCGGGACAGAGACACTGAGAAGAAGCCCCAATGGTCCTTCCAGGCATTTTCAGTGTGGGTGCCTTCTCCACGTGGTTCCTGGTTTCACTGCAGCTCTGAAGAGAATGTTAGCAAAGAGGTAACCGGGACAGTGAAAACAGTACTCAAAGACAGGGAGAGCAAGCTCTACATTACTCTCTTGGCACTTTCGATGTGGGACATACAGCGAGATGTTTGCTGCTTTTGCGTTTGGCTGTTGGGAGATTTACAGCACAAAGATATCTAGTTGATTTGAAGCAGTTCCGAGAAAGTCTAAGCATAATCCTCACTTTTCCCTCCTGGCACTTTCCATGTGGAAGATATAGCAGGATGTATATTGGTTTTGAGGAAAACTCAATGGACAGTGTAGGGAGAAAAGTTCCTGGCTCCTTGAATGCCGTTCCTGGAGACACTGCGATCAATGAGGGAGATATGTCAAGATGTGTGTTGGTTTTGAGGACGTCTCTCTGGAGAGTCTTAGCAAAGAGGTCACACGGATAATGAGAGCAATTCTCAGAGACACTGAGAACAAGCTCCACAATTCCTCCTGGCACTTTCCCTGTAGGAGATACCGCAAGACGGTTCTGTATATTGGGCACTGCGCTTAGCAGGGTGTTAGCAGAGACTTTCCCGGGACAGTGAAACCCTATGTCAGAGACAGTGAGAAGAAGCCCCAATGTTCCTTCCAGGCATTTTCAGTGTGGGTGCCTTCTCCACGTGGTTCCTGGTTTCACTGCAGCTCTGAAGAGAATGTTAGCAAAGAGGTAACCGGGACACTGAAAACAGTACTCAAAGACAGGGAGAGCAAGCTCTACGTTACTCTCTTGGCACTTTCGATGTGGGACATACAGCGAGATGTTTGCTGCTTTTGCGTTTGGCTGTTGGGAGATTTACAGCACAAAGATATCTAGTTGATTTGAAGCAGTTCCAAGAAAGTCTAAGCATAATCGGCACTTTTCACTCCTGGCACTTTCCATGTGGAAGATATAGCAGGATGTATATTGGTTTTGAGGAAAACTCAATGGACAGTGTAGGGAGAAAAGTTCCTGGCTCCTTGAATGCCATTCCTGGAGACACTGCGATCAATGAGGGAGATATGTCAAGATGTGTGTTGGTTTTGAGGACGTCTCTCTGGAGAGTCTTAGCAAAGAGGTCACACGGATAATGAGAGCAATTCTCAGAGACACTGAGAACAAGCTCCACAATTCCTCCTGGCACTTTCCCTGTAGGAGATACCGCAAGACGGTTCTGTATATTGGGCACTGCGCTCTGCAGGGTGTCAGCAGAGACTTTCCCGGGACAGTGAAACCCTATGTCAGAGACAGTGAGAAGAAGCCCCAATGTTCCTTCCAGGCATTTTCAGTGTGGGTGCCTTCTCCACGTGGTTCCTGGTTTCACTGCAGCTCTGAAGAGAATGTTAGCAAAGAGGTAACCGGGACACTGAAAACAGTACTCAAAGACAGGGAGAGCAAGCTCTACATTACTCTCTTGGCACTTTCGATGTGGGACATACAGCAAGATGTTTGCTGCTTTTGCGTTTGGCTGTTGGGAGATTTACAGCACAAAGATATCTAGTTGATTTGAAGCAGTTCCAAGAAAGTCTAAGCATAATCGGCACTTTTCACTCCTGGCACTTTCCATGTGGAAGATATAGCAGGATGTATATTGGTTTTGAGGAAAACTCAATGGACAGTGTAGGGAGAAAAGTTCCTGGCTCCTTGAATGCCGTTCCTGGAGACACTGCGATCAATGAGGGAGATATGTCAAGATGTGTGTTGGTTTTGAGGACGGCTCTCTGGAGAGTCTTAGCAAAGAGGTCACACGGATAATGAGAGCAATTCTCAGAGACACTGAGAACAAGCTCCACAATTCCTCCTGGCACTTTCCCTGTAGGAGATACCGCAAGACGGTTCTGTATATTGGGCACAGTGCTCTGCAGGGTGTTAGCAGAGACTTTCCCGGGACAGTGAAACCCTATGTCAGAGACAGTGAGAAGAAGCCCCAATGTTCCTTCCAGGCATTTTCAGTGTGGGTGCCTTCTCCACGTGGTTCCTGGTTTCACTGCAGCTCTGAAGAGAATGTTAGCAAAGAGGTAACCGGGACAGTGAAAACAGTACTCAAAGACAGGGAGAGCAAGCTCTACATTACTCTCTTGGCACTTTCGATGTGGGACATACAGCGAGATGTTTGCTGCTTTTGCGTTTGGCTGTTGGGAGATTTACAGCACAAAGATATCTAGTTGATTTGAAGCAGTTCCGAGAAAGTCTAAGCATAGTCGGCACTTTTCCCTCCTGGCACTTTCCATGTGGAAGATATAGCAGGATGTATATTGGTTTTGAGGAAAACTCAATGGACAGTGTAGGGAGAAAAGTTCCTGGCTCCTTGAATGCCGTTCCTGGAGACACTGCGATCAATGAGGGAGATATGTCAAGATGTGTGTTGGTTTTGAGGACGTCTCTCTGGAGAGTCTTAGCAAAGAGGTCACACGGATAATGAGAGCAATTCTCAGAGACACTGAGAACAAGCTCCACAATTCCTCCTGGCACTTTCCCTGTAGGAGATACCGCAAGACGGTTCTGTATATTGGGCACTGCGCTTAGCAGGGTGTTAGCAGAGACTTTCCCGGGACAGTGAAACCCTATGTCAGAGACAGTGAGAAGAAGCCCCAATGTTCCTTCCAGGCATTTTCAGTGTGGGTGCCTTCTCCACGTGGTTCCTGGTTTCACTGCAGCTCTGAAGAGAATGTTAGCAAAGAGGTAACCGGGACACTGAAAACAGTACTCAAAGACAGGGAGAGCAAGCTCTACATTACTCTCTTGGCACTTTCGATGTGGGACATACAGCGAGATGTTTGCTGCTTTTGCGTTTGGCTGTTGGGAGATTTACAGCACAAAGATATCTAGTTGATTTGAAGCAGTTCCGAGAAAGTCTAAGCATAATCCTCACTTTTCCCTCCTGGCACTTTCCTTTGTGAAGATATAGCAGGATGTATATTGGTTTTGAGGAAAACTCAATGGACAGTGTAGGGAGAAAAGTTCCTGGCTCCTTGAATGCCATTCCTGGAGACACTGCGATCAATGACGGAGATATGTCAAGATGTGTGTTGGTTTTGAGGACGTCTCTCTGGAGAGTCTTAGCAAAGAGGTCACACGGATAATGAGAGCAATTCTCAGAGACACTGAGAACAAGCTCCACAATTCCTCCTGGCACTTTCCCTGTAGGAGATACCGCAAGACGGTTCTGTATATTGGGCACAGTGCTCTGCAGGGTGTTAGCAGAGACTTTCCCGGGACAGTGAAACCCTATGTCAGAGACAGTGAGAAGAAGCCCCAATGTTCCTTCCAGGCATTTTCAGTGTGGGTGCCTTCTCCACGTGGTTCCTGGTTTCACTGCAGCTCTGAAGAGAATGTTAGCAAAGAGGTAACCGGGACAGTGAAAACAGTACTCAAAGACAGGGAGAGCAAGCTCTACATTACTCTCTTGGCACTTTCGATGTGGGACATACAGCGAGATGTTTGCTGCTTTTGCGTTTGGCTGTTGGGAGATTTACAGCACAAAGATATCTAGTTGATTTGAAGCAGTTCCAAGAAAGTCTAAGCATAGTCGGCACTTTTCCCTCCTGGCACTTTCCATGTGGAAGATATAGCAGGATGTATATTGGTTTTGAGGAAAACTCAATGGACAGTGTAGGGAGAAAAGTTCCTGGCTCCTTGAATGCCGTTCCTGGAGACACTGCGATCAATGAGGGAGATATGTCAAGATGTGTGTTGGTTTTGAGGACGGCTCTCTGGAGAGTCTTAGCAAAGAGGTCACACGGATAATGAGAGCAATTCTCAGAGACACTGAGAACAAGCTCCACAATTCCTCCTGGCACTTTCCCTGTAGGAGATACCGCAAGACGGTTCTGTATATTGGGCACTGCGCTTAGCAGGGTGTTAGCAGAGACTTTCCCGGGACAGTGAAACCCTATGTCAGAGACAGTGAGAAGAAGCCCCAATGTTCCTTCCAGGCATTTTCAGTGTGGGTGCCTTCTCCACGTGGTTCCTGGTTTCACTGCAGCTCTGAAGAGAATGTTAGCAAAGAGGTAACCGGGACAGTGAAAACAGTACTCAAAGACAGGGAGAGCAAGCTCTACATTACTCTCTTGGCACTTTCGATGTGGGACATACAGCGAGATGTTTGCTGCTTTTGCGTTTGGCTGTTGGGAGATTTACAGCACAAAGATATCTAGTTGATTTGAAGCAGTTCCGAGAAAGTCTAAGCATAATCCTCACTTTTCCCTCCTGGCACTTTCCTTTGTGAAGATATAGCAGGATGTATATTGGTTTTGAGGAAAACTCAATGGACAGTGTAGGGAGAAAAGTTCCTGGCTCCTTGAATGCCGTTCCTGGAGACACTGCGATCAATGAGGGAGATATGTCAAGATGTGTGTTGGTTTTGAGGACGGCTCTCTGGAGAGTCTTAGCAAAGAGGTCACACGGATAATGAGAGCAATTCTCAGAGACACTGAGAACAAGCTCCACAATTCCTCCTGGCACTTTCCCTGTAGGAGATACCGCAAGACGGTTCTGTATATTGGGCACTGCGCTTAGCAGGGTGTTAGCAGAGACTTTCCCGGGACAGTGAAACCCTATGTCAGAGACAGTGAGAAGAAGCCCCAATGTTCCTTCCAGGCATTTTCAGTGTGGGTGCCTTCTCCACGTGGTTCCTGGTTTCACTGCAGCTCTGAAGAGAATGTTAGCAAAGAGGTAACCGGGACACTGAAAACAGTACTCAAAGACAGGGAGAGCAAGCTCTACATTACTCTCTTGGCACTTTGGATGTGGGACATACAGCGAGATGTTTGCTGCTTTTGCGTTTGGCTGTTGGGAGATTTACAGCACAAAGATATCTAGTTGATTTGAAGCAGTTCCAAGAAAGTCTAAGCATAATCGGCACTTTTCACTCCTGGCACTTTCCATGTGGAAGATATAGCAGGATGTATATTGGTTTTGAGGAAAACTCAATGGACAGTGTAGGGAGAAAAGTTCCTGGCTCCTTGAATGCCGTTCCTGGAGACACTGCGATCAATGAGGGAGATATGTCAAGATGTGTGTTGGTTTTGAGGACGTCTCTCTGGAGAGTCTTAGCAAAGAGGTCACATGGATAATGAGAGCAATTCTCAGAGACACTGAGAACAAGCTCCACAATTCCTCCTGGCACTTTCCCTGTAGGAGATACCGCAAGACGTTTCTGTATATTGGGCACAGTGCTCTGCAGGGTGTTAGCAGAGACTTTCCCGGGTCAGTGAAACCCTATGTCAGAGACAGTGAGAAGAAGCCCCAATGTTCCTTCCAGGCATTTTCAGTGTGGGTGCCTTCTCCACATGGTTCCTGGTTTCACTGCAGCTCTGAAGAGAATGTTAACAAAGAGGTAACCGGGACACTGAAAACAGTACTCAAAGACAGGGAGAGCAAGCTCTACATTACTCTCTTGGCACTTTCGATGTGGGACATACAGCGAGATGTTTGCTGCTTTTGCGTTTGGCTGTTGGGAGATTTACAGCACAAAGATATCTAGTTGATTTGAAGCAGTTCCGAGAAAGTCTAAGCATAGTCGGCACTTTTCACTCCTGGCACTTTCCATGTGGAAGATATAGCAGGATGTATATTGGTTTTGAGGAAAACTCAATGGACAGTGTAGGGAGAAAAGTTCCTGGCTCCTTGAATGCCGTTCCTGGAGACACTGCGATCAATGAGGGAGATATGTCAAGATGTGTGTTGGTTTTGAGGACGTCTCTCTGGAGAGTCTTAGCAAAGAGGTCACACGGATAATGAGAGCAATTCTCAGAGACACTGAGAACAAGCTCCACAATTCCTCCTGGCACTTTCCCTGTAGGAGATACCGCAAGACGGTTCTGTATATTGGGCACAGCGCTCTGCAGGGTGTCAGCAGAGACTTTCCCGGGACAGTGAAACCCTATGTCAGAGACAGTGAGAAGAAGCCCCAATGTTCCTTCCAGGCATTTTCAGTGTGGGTGCCTTCTCCACGTGGTTCCTGGTTTCACTGCAGCTCTGAAGAGAATGTTAGCAAAGAGGTAACCGGGACACTGAAAACAGTACTCAAAGACAGGGAGAGCAAGCTCTACATTACTCTCTTGGCACTTTCGATGTGGGACATACAGCGAGATGTTTGCTGCTTTTGCGTTTGGCTGTTGGGAGATTTACAGCACAAAGATATCTAGTTGATTTGAAGCAGTTCCAAGAAAGTCTAAGCATAATCGGCACTTTTCCCTCCTGGCACTTTCCATGTGGAAGATATAGCAGGATGTATATTGGTTTTGAGGAAAACTCAATGGACAGTGTAGGGAGAAAAGTTCCTGGCTCCTTGAATGCCGTTCCTGGAGACACTGCGATCAATGAGGGAGATATGTCAAGATGTGTGTTGGTTTTGAGGACGGCTCTCTGGAGAGTCTTAGCAAAGAGGTCACACGGATAATGAGAGCAATTCTCAGAGACACTGAGAACAAGCTCCACAATTCCTCCTGGCACTTTCCCTGTAGGAGATACCGCAAGACGGTTCTGTATATTGGGCACTGCGCTTAGCAGGGTGTTAGCAGAGACTTTCCCGGGACAGTGAAACCCTATGTCAGAGACAGTGAGAAGAAGCCCCAATGTTCCTTCCAGGCATTTTCAGTGTGGGTGCCTTCTCCACATGGTTCCTGGTTTCACTGCAGCTCTGAAGAGAATGTTAACAAAGAGGTAACCGGGACACTGAAAACAGTACTCAAAGACAGGGAGAGCAAGCTCTACATTACTCTCTTGGCACTTTTGATGTGGGACATACAGCGAGATGTTTGCTGCTTTTGCGTTTGGCTGTTGGGAGATTTACAGCACAAAGATATCTAGTTGATTTGAAGCAGTTCCGAGAAAGTCTAAGCATAGTCGGCACTTTTCCCTCCTGGCACTTTCCATGTGGAAGATATAGCAGGATGTATATTGGTTTTGAGGAAAACTCAATGGACAGTGTAGGGAGAAAAGTTCCTGGCTCCTTGAATGCCGTTCCTGGAGACACTGCGATCAATGAGGGAGATATGTCAAGATGTGTGTTGGTTTTGAGGACGTCTCTCTGGAGAGTCTTAGCAAAGAGGTCACACGGATAATGAGAGCAATTCTCAGAGACACTGAGAACAAGCTCCACAATTCCTCCTGGCACTTTCCCTGTAGGAGATACCGCAAGACGGTTCTGTATATTGGGCACAGCGCTCTGCAGGGTGTCAGCAGAGACTTTCCCGGGACAGTGAAACCCTATGTCAGAGACAGTGAGAAGAAGCCCCAATGTTCCTTCCAGGCATTTTCAGTGTGGGTGCCTTCTCCACGTGGTTCCTGGTTTCACTGCAGCTCTGAAGAGAATGTTAGCAAAGAGGTAACTGGGACACTGAAAACAGTACTCAAAGACAGGGAGAGCAAGCTCTACATTACTCTCTTGGCACTTTCGATGTGGGACATACACCGAGATGTTTGCTGCTTTTGCGTTTGGCTGTTGGGAGATTTACAGCACAAAGATATCTAGTTGATTTGAAGCAGTTCCAAGACAGTCTAAGCATAATCGGCACTTTTCACTCCTGGCACTTTCCATGTGGAAGATATAGCAGGATGTATATTGGTTTTGAGGAAAACTCAATGGACAGTGTAGGGAGAAAATTTCCTGGCTCCTTGAATGCCGTTCCTGGAGACACTGCGATCAATGAGGGAGATATGTCAAGATGTGTGTTGGTTTTGAGGACGGCTCTCTGGAGAGTCTTAGCAAAGAGGTCACACGGATAATGAGAGCAATTCTCAGAGACACTGAGAACAAGCTCCACAATTCCTCCTGGCACTTTCCCTGTAGGAGATACCGCAAGACGGTTCTGTATATTGGGCACTGCGCTTAGCAGGGTGTTAGCAGAGACTTTCCCGGGACAGTGAAACCCTATGTCAGAGACAGTGAGAAGAAGCCCCAATGTTCCTTCCAGGCATTTTCAGTGTGGGTGCCTTCTCCACGTGGTTCCTGGTTTCACTGCAGCTCTGAAGAGAATGTTAGCAAAGAGGTAACCGGGACAGTGAAAACAGTACTCAAAGACAGGGAGAGCAAGCTCTACATTACTCTCTTGGCACTTTCGATGTGGGACATACAGCGAGATGTTTGCTGCTTTTGCGTTTGGCTGTTGGGAGATTTACAGCACAAAGATATCTAGTTGATTTGAAGCAGTTCCGAGAAAGTCTAAGCATAATCCTCACTTTTCCCTCCTGGCACTTTCCTTTGTGAAGATATAGCAGGATGTATATTGGTTTTGAGGAAAACTCAATGGACAGTGTAGGGAGAAAAGTTCCTGGCTCCTTGAATGCCGTTCCTGGAGACACTGCGATCAATGAGGGAGATATGTCAAGATGTGTGTTGGTTTTGAGGACGGCTCTCTGGAGAGTCTTAGCAAAGAGGTCACACGGATAATGAGAGCAATTCTCAGAGACACTGAGAACAAGCTCCACAATTCCTCCTGGCACTTTCCCTGTAGGAGATACCGCAAGACGGTTCTGTATATTGGGCACTGCGCTTAGCAGGGTGTTAGCAGAGACTTTCCCGGGACAGTGAAACCCTATGTCAGAGACAGTGAGAAGAAGCCCCAATGTTCCTTCCAGGCATTTTCAGTGTGGGTGCCTTCTCCACGTGGTTCCTGGTTTCACTGCAGCTCTGAAGAGAATGTTAGCAAAGAGGTAACCGGGACAGTGAAAACAGTACTCAAAGACAGGGAGAGCAAGCTCTACATTACTCTCTTGGCACTTTCGATGTGGGACATACAGCGAGATGTTTGCTGCTTTTGCGTTTGGCTGTTGGGAGATTTACAGCACAAAGATATCTAGTTGATTTGAAGCAGTTCCAAGAAAGTCTAAGCATAATCGGCACTTTTCACTCCTGGCACTTTCCATGTGGAAGATATAGCAGGATGTATATTGGTTTTGAGGAAAACTCAATGGACAGTGTAGGGAGAAAAGTTCCTGGCTCCTTGAATGCCGTTCCTGGAGACACTGCGATCAATGAGGGAGATATGTCAAGATGTGTGTTGGTTTTGAGGACGTCTCTCTGGAGAGTCTTAGCAAAGAGGTCACACGGATAATGAGAGCAATTCTCAGAGACACTGAGAACAAGCTCCACAATTCCTCCTGGCACTTTCCCTGTAGGAGATACCGCAAGACGGTTCTGTATATTGGGCACTGCGCTTAGCAGGGTGTTAGCAGAGACTTTCCCGGGACAGTGAAACCCTATGTCAGAGACAGTGAGAAGAAGCCCCAATGTTCCTTCCAGGCATTTTCAGTGTGGGTGCCTTCTCCACGTGGTTCCTGGTTTCACTGCAGCTCTGAAGAGAATGTTAGCAAAGAGGTAACCGGGACAGTGAAAACAGTACTCAAAGACAGGGAGAGCAAGCTCTACATTACTCTCTTGGCACTTTCGATGTGGGACATACAGCGAGATGTTTGCTGCTTTTGCATTTGGCTGTTGGGAGATTTACAGCACAAAGATATCTAGTTGATTTGAAGCAGTTCCGAGAAAGTCTAAGCATAGTCGGCACTTTTCCCTCCTGGCACTTTCCATGTGGAAGATATAGCAGGATGTATATTGGTTTTGAGGAAAACTCAATGGACAGTGTAGGGAGAAAAGTTCCTGGCTCCTTGAATGCCGTTCCTGGAGACACTGCGATCAATGAGGGAGATATGTCAAGATGTGTGTTGGTTTTGAGGACGGCTCTCTGGAGAGTCTTAGCAAAGAGGTCACACGGATAATGAGAGCAATTCTCAGAGACACTGAGAACAAGCTCCACAATTCCTCCTGGCACTTTCCCTGTAGGAGATACCGCAAGACGGTTCTGTATATTGGGCACAGCGCTCTGCAGGGTGTCAGCAGAGACTTTCCCGGGACAGTGAAACCCTATGTCAGAGACAGTGAGAAGAAGCCCCAATGTTCCTTCCAGGCATTTTCAGTGTGGGTGCCTTCTCCACGTGGTTCCTGGTTTCACTGCAGCTCTGAAGAGAATGTTAGCAAAGAGGTAACCGGGACACTGAAAACAGTACTCAAAGACAGGGAGAGCAAGCTCTACATTACTCTCTTGGCACTTTCGATGTGGGACATACAGCGAGATGTTTGCTGCTTTTGCGTTTGGCTGTTGGGAGATTTACAGCACAAAGATATCTAGTTGATTTGAAGCAGTTCCAAGAAAGTCTAAGCATAATCGGCACTTTTCCCTCCTGGCACTTTCCATGTGGAAGATATAGCAGGATGTATATTGGTTTTGAGGAAAACTCAATGGACAGTGTAGGGAGAAAAGTTCCTGGCTCCTTGAATGCCGTTCCTGGAGACACTGCGATCAATGAGGGAGATATGTCAAGATGTGTGTTGGTTTTGAGGACGGCTCTCTGGAGAGTCTTAGCAAAGAGGTCACACGGATAATGAGAGCAATTCTCAGAGACACTGAGAACAAGCTCCACAATTCCTCCTGGCACTTTCCCTGTAGGAGATACCGCAAGACGGTTCTGTATATTGGGCACTGCGCTTAGCAGGGTGTTAGCAGAGACTTTCCCGGGACAGTGAAACCCTATGTCAGAGACAGTGAGAAGAAGCCCCAATGTTCCTTCCAGGCATTTTCAGTGTGGGTGCCTTCTCCACATGGTTCCTGGTTTCACTGCAGCTCTGAAGAGAATGTTAACAAAGAGGTAACCGGGACACTGAAAACAGTACTCAAAGACAGGGAGAGCAAGCTCTACATTACTCTCTTGGCACTTTTGATGTGGGACATACAGCGAGATGTTTGCTGCTTTTGCGTTTGGCTGTTGGGAGATTTACAGCACAAAGATATCTAGTTGATTTGAAGCAGTTCCGAGAAAGTCTAAGCATAGTCGGCACTTTTCCCTCCTGGCACTTTCCATGTGGAAGATATAGCAGGATGTATATTGGTTTTGAGGAAAACTCAATGGACAGTGTAGGGAGAAAAGTTCCTGGCTCCTTGAATGCCGTTCCTGGAGACACTGCGATCAATGAGGGAGATATGTCAAGATGTGTGTTGGTTTTGAGGACGTCTCTCTGGAGAGTCTTAGCAAAGAGGTCACACGGATAATGAGAGCAATTCTCAGAGACACTGAGAACAAGCTCCACAATTCCTCCTGGCACTTTCCCTGTAGGAGATACCGCAAGACGGTTCTGTATATTGGGCACAGCGCTCTGCAGGGTGTCAGCAGAGACTTTCCCGGGACAGTGAAACCCTATGTCAGAGACAGTGAGAAGAAGCCCCAATGTTCCTTCCAGGCATTTTCAGTGTGGGTGCCTTCTCCACGTGGTTCCTGGTTTCACTGCAGCTCTGAAGAGAATGTTAGCAAAGAGGTAACTGGGACACTGAAAACAGTACTCAAAGACAGGGAGAGCAAGCTCTACATTACTCTCTTGGCACTTTCGATGTGGGACATACACCGAGATGTTTGCTGCTTTTGCGTTTGGCTGTTGGGAGATTTACAGCACAAAGATATCTAGTTGATTTGAAGCAGTTCCAAGACAGTCTAAGCATAATCGGCACTTTTCACTCCTGGCACTTTCCATGTGGAAGATATAGCAGGATGTATATTGGTTTTGAGGAAAACTCAATGGACAGTGTAGGGAGAAAATTTCCTGGCTCCTTGAATGCCGTTCCTGGAGACACTGCGATCAATGAGGGAGATATGTCAAGATGTGTGTTGGTTTTGAGGACGGCTCTCTGGAGAGTCTTAGCAAAGAGGTCACACGGATAATGAGAGCAATTCTCAGAGACACTGAGAACAAGCTCCACAATTCCTCCTGGCACTTTCCCTGTAGGAGATACCGCAAGACGGTTCTGTATATTGGGCACTGCGCTTAGCAGGGTGTTAGCAGAGACTTTCCCGGGACAGTGAAACCCTATGTCAGAGACAGTGAGAAGAAGCCCCAATGTTCCTTCCAGGCATTTTCAGTGTGGGTGCCTTCTCCACGTGGTTCCTGGTTTCACTGCAGCTCTGAAGAGAATGTTAGCAAAGAGGTAACCGGGACAGTGAAAACAGTACTCAAAGACAGGGAGAGCAAGCTCTACATTACTCTCTTGGCACTTTCGATGTGGGACATACAGCGAGATGTTTGCTGCTTTTGCGTTTGGCTGTTGGGAGATTTACAGCACAAAGATATCTAGTTGATTTGAAGCAGTTCCGAGAAAGTCTAAGCATAATCCTCACTTTTCCCTCCTGGCACTTTCCTTTGTGAAGATATAGCAGGATGTATATTGGTTTTGAGGAAAACTCAATGGACAGTGTAGGGAGAAAAGTTCCTGGCTCCTTGAATGCCGTTCCTGGAGACACTGCGATCAATGAGGGAGATATGTCAAGATGTGTGTTGGTTTTGAGGACGGCTCTCTGGAGAGTCTTAGCAAAGAGGTCACACGGATAATGAGAGCAATTCTCAGAGACACTGAGAACAAGCTCCACAATTCCTCCTGGCACTTTCCCTGTAGGAGATACCGCAAGACGGTTCTGTATATTGGGCACTGCGCTTAGCAGGGTGTTAGCAGAGACTTTCCCGGGACAGTGAAACCCTATGTCAGAGACAGTGAGAAGAAGCCCCAATGTTCCTTCCAGGCATTTTCAGTGTGGGTGCCTTCTCCACGTGGTTCCTGGTTTCACTGCAGCTCTGAAGAGAATGTTAGCAAAGAGGTAACCGGGACAGTGAAAACAGTACTCAAAGACAGGGAGAGCAAGCTCTACATTACTCTCTTGGCACTTTCGATGTGGGACATACAGCGAGATGTTTGCTGCTTTTGCGTTTGGCTGTTGGGAGATTTACAGCACAAAGATATCTAGTTGATTTGAAGCAGTTCCAAGAAAGTCTAAGCATAATCGGCACTTTTCACTCCTGGCACTTTCCATGTGGAAGATATAGCAGGATGTATATTGGTTTTGAGGAAAACTCAATGGACAGTGTAGGGAGAAAAGTTCCTGGCTCCTTGAATGCCGTTCCTGGAGACACTGCGATCAATGAGGGAGATATGTCAAGATGTGTGTTGGTTTTGAGGACGGCTCTCTGGAGAGTCTTAGCAAAGAGGTCACACGGATAATGAGAGCAATTCTCAGAGACACTGAGAACAAGCTCCACAATTCCTCCTGGCACTTTCCCTGTAGGAGATACCGCAAGACGGTTCTGTATATTGGGCACTGCGCTTAGCAGGGTGTTAGCAGAGACTTTCCCGGGACAGTGAAACCCTATGTCAGAGACAGTGAGAAGAAGCCCCAATGTTCCTTCCAGGCATTTTCAGTGTGGGTGCCTTCTCCACGTGGTTCCTGGTTTCACTGCAGCTCTGAAGAGAATGTTAGCAAAGAGGTAACCGGGACAGTGAAAACAGTACTCAAAGACAGGGAGAGCAAGCTCTACATTACTCTCTTGGCACTTTCGATGTGGGACATACAGCGAGATGTTTGCTGCTTTTGCATTTGGCTGTTGGGAGATTTACAGCACAAAGATATCTAGTTGATTTGAAGCAGTTCCGAGAAAGTCTAAGCATAGTCGGCACTTTTCCCTCCTGGCACTTTCCATGTGGAAGATATAGCAGGATGTATATTGGTTTTGAGGAAAACTCAATGGACAGTGTAGGGAGAAAAGTTCCTGGCTCCTTGAATGCCGTTCCTGGAGACACTGCGATCAATGAGGGAGATATGTCAAGATGTGTGTTGGTTTTGAGGACGGCTCTCTGGAGAGTCTTAGCAAAGAGGTCACACGGATAATGAGAGCAATTCTCAGAGACACTGAGAACAAGCTCCACAATTCCTCCTGGCACTTTCCCTGTAGGAGATACCGCAAGACGGTTCTGTATATTGGGCACAGCGCTCTGCAGGGTGTCAGCAGAGACTTTCCCGGGACAGTGAAACCCTATGTCAGAGACAGTGAGAAGAAGCCCCAATGTTCCTTCCAGGCATTTTCAGTGTGGGTGCCTTCTCCACGTGGTTCCTGGTTTCACTGCAGCTCTGAAGAGAATGTTAGCAAAGAGGTAACCGGGACACTGAAAACAGTACTCAAAGACAGGGAGAGCAAGCTCTACATTACTCTCTTGGCACTTTCGATGTGGGACATACACCGAGATGTTTGCTGCTTTTGCGTTTGGCTGTTGGGAGATTTACAGCACAAAGATATCTAGTTGATTTGAAGCAGTTCCAAGAAAGTCTAAGCATAATCGGCACTTTTCCCTCCTGGCACTTTCCTTTGTGAAGATATAGCAGGATGTATATTGGTTTTGAGGAAAACTCAATGGACAGTGTAGGGAGAAAAGTTCCTGGCTCCTTGAATGCCGTTCCTGGAGACACTGCGATCAATGACGGAGATATGTCAAGATGTGTGTTGGTTTTGAGGACGGCTCTCTGGAGAGTCTTAGCAAAGAGGTCACACGGATAATGAGAGCAATTCTCAGAGACACTGAGAACAAGCTCCACAATTCCTCCTGGCACTTTCCCTGTAGGAGATACCGCAAGACGGTTCTGTATATTGGGCACTGCGCTCTGCAGGGTGTTAGCAGAGACTTTCCCGGGACAGTGAAACCCTATGTCAGAGACAGTGAGAAGAAGCCCCAATGTTCCTTCCAGGCATTTTCAGTGTGGGTGCCTTCTGCACGTGGTTCCTGGTTTCACTGCAGCTCTGAAGAGAATGTTAGCAAAGAGGTAACCGGGACAGTGAAAACAGTACTCAAAGACAGGGAGAGCAAGCTCTACATTACTCTCTTGGCACTTTCGATGTGGGACATACAGCGAGATGTTTGCTGCTTTTGCATTTGGCTGTTGGGAGATTTACAGCACAAAGATATCTAGTTGATTTGAAGCAGTTCCGAGAAAGTCTAAGCATAATCCTCACTTTTCCCTCCTGGCACTTTCCTTTGTGAAGATATAGCAGGATGTATATTGGTTTTGAGGAAAACTCAATGGACAGTGTAGGGAGAAAAGTTCCTGGCTCCTTGAATGCCGTTCCTGGAGACACTGCGATCAATGAGGGAGATATGTCAAGATGTGTGTTGGTTTTGAGGACGGCTCTCTGGAGAGTCTTAGCAAAGAGGTCACACGGATAATGAGAGCAATTCTCAGAGACACTGAGAACAAGCTCCACAATTCCTCCTGGCACTTTCCCTATAGGAGATACCGCAAGACGGTTCTGTATATTGGGCACAGTGCTCTGCAGGGTGTTAGCAGAGACTTTCCCGGGACAGTGAAACCCTATGTCAGAGACAGTGAGAAGAAGCCCCAATGTTCCTTCCAGGCATTTTCAGTGTGGGTGCCTTCTCCACGTGGTTCCTGGTTTCACTGCAGCTCTGAAGAGAATGTTAGCAAAGAGGTAACCGGGACACTGAAAACAGTACTCAAAGACAGGGAGAGCAAGCTCTACATTACTCTCTTGGCACTTTCGATGTGGGACATACAGCGAGGTGTTTGCTGCTTTTGCGTTTGGCTGTTGGGAGATTTACAGCACAAAGATATCTAGTTGATTTGAAGCAGTTCCGAGACAGTCTAAGCATAATCGGCACTTTTCACTCCTGGCACTTTCCATGTGGAAGATATAGCAGGATGTATATTGGTTTTGAGGAAAACTCAATGGACAGTGTAGGGAGAAAAGTTCCTGGCTCCTTGAATGCCGTTCCTGGAGACACTGCGATCAATGAGGGAGATATGTCAAGATGTGTGTTGGTTTTGAGGACGGCTCTCTGGAGAGTCTTAGCAAAGAGGTCACACGGATAATGAGAGCAATTCTCAGAGACACTGAGAACAAGCTCCACAATTCCTCCTGGCACTTTCCCTGTAGGAGATACCGCAAGACGGTTCTGTATATTGGGCACTGCGCTTAGCAGGGTGTTAGCAGAGAGTTTCCCGGGACAGTGAAACCCTATGTCAGAGACAGTGAGAAGAAGCCCCAATGTTCCTTCCAGGCATTTTCAGTGTGGGTGCCTTCTCCACGTGGTTCCTGGTTTCACTGCAGCTCTGAAGAGAATGTTAGCAAAGAGGTAACCGGGACAGTGAAAACAGTACTCAAAGACAGGGAGAGCAAGCTCTACATTACTCTCTTGGCACTTTCGATGTGGGACATACAGCGAGATGTTTGCTGCTTTTGCGTTTGGCTGTTGGGAGATTTACAGCACAAAGATATCTAGTTGATTTGAAGCAGTTCCGAGAAAGTCTAAGCATAATCCTCACTTTTCCCTCCTGGCACTTTCCTTTGTGAAGATATAGCAGGATGTATATTGGTTTTGAGGAAAACTCAATGGACAGTGTAGGGAGAAAAGTTCCTGGCTCCTTGAATGCCGTTCCTGGAGACACTGCGATCAATGAGGGAGATATGTCAAGATGTGTGTTGGTTTTGAGGCCGGCTCTCTGGAGAGTCTTAGCAAAGAGGTCACACGGATAATGAGAGCAATTCTCAGAGACACTGAGAACAAGCTCCACAATTCCTCCTGGCACTTTCCCTGTAGGAGATACCGCAAGACGGTTCTGTATATTGGGCACTGCGCTTAGCAGGGTGTTAGCAGAGACTTTCCCGGGACAGTGAAACCCTATGTCAGAGACAGTGAGAAGAAGCCCCAATGTTCCTTCCAGGCATTTTCAGTGTGGGTGCCTTCTCCACGTGGTTCCTGGTTTCACTGCAGCTCTGAAGAGAATGTTAACAAAGAGGTAACCGGGACACTGAAAACAGTACTCAAAGACAGGGAGAGCAAGCTCTACATTACTCTCTTGGCACTTTTGATGTGGGACATACAGCGAGATGTTTGCTGCTTTTGCGTTTGGCTGTTGGGAGATTTACAGCACAAAGATATCTAGTTGATTTGAAGCAGTTCCGAGAAAGTCTAAGCATAGTCGGCACTTTTCCCTCCTGGCACTTTCCATGTGGAAGATATAGCAGGATGTATATTGGTTTTGAGGAAAACTCAATGGACAGTGTAGGGAGAAAAGTTCCTGGCTCCTTGAATGCCGTTCCTGGAGACACTGCGATCAATGAGGGAGATATGTCAAGATGTGTGTTGGTTTTGAGGACGTCTCTCTGGAGAGTCTTAGCAAAGAGGTCACACGGATAATGAGAGCAATTCTCAGAGACACTGAGAACAAGCTCCACAATTCCTCCTGGCACTTTCCCTGTAGGAGATACCGCAAGACGGTTCTGTATATTGGGCACAGCGCTCTGCAGGGTGTTAGCAGAGACTTTCCCGGGACAGTGAAACCCTATGTCAGAGACACTGAGAAGAAGCCCCAATGTTCCTTCCAGGCATTTTCAGTGTGGGTGCCTTCTCCACATGGTTCCTGGTTTCACTGCAGCTCTGAAGAGAATGTTAGCAAAGAGGTAATCGGGACACTGAAAACAGTACTCAAAGACAGGGAGAGCAAGCTCTACATTACTCTCTTGGCACTTTTGATGTGGGACATACAGCGAGATGTTTGCTGCTTTTGCGTTTGGCTGTTGGGAGATTTACAGCACAAAGATATCTAGTTGATTTGAAGCAGTTCCGAGAAAGTCTAAGCATAGTCGGCACTTTTCCCTCCTGGCACTTTCCATGTGGAAGATATAGCAGGATGTATATTGGTTTTGAGGAAAACTCAATGGACAGTGTAGGGAGAAAAGTTCCTGGCTCCTTGAATGCCGTTCCTGGAGACACTGCGATCAATGAGGGAGATATGTCAAGATGTGTGTTGGTTTTGAGGACGTCTCTCTGGAGAGTCTTAGCAAAGAGGTCACACGGATAATGAGAGCAATTCTCAGAGACACTGAGAACAAGCTCCACAATTCCTCCTGGCACTTTCCCTGTAGGAGATACCGCAAGACGGTTCTGTATATTGGGCACAGCGCTCTGCAGGGTGTCAGCAGAGACTTTCCCGGGACAGTGAAACCCTATGTCAGAGACAGTGAGAAGAAGCCCCAATGTTCCTTCCAGGCATTTTCAGTGTGGGTGCCTTCTCCACATGGTTCCTGGTTTCACTGCAGCTCTGAAGAGAATGTTAACAAAGAGGTAACCGGGACACTGAAAACAGTACTCAAAGACAGGGAGAGCAAGCTCTACATTACTCTCTTGGCACTTTCGATGTGGGACATACAGCGAGATGTTTGCTGCTTTTGCGTTTGGCTGTTGGGAGATTTACAGCACAAAGATATCTAGTTGATTTGAAGCAGTTCCGAGAAAGTCTAAGCATAGTCGGCACTTTTCACTCCTGGCACTTTCCATGTGGAAGATATAGCAGGATGTATATTGGTTTTGAGGAAAACTCAATGGACAGTGTAGGGAGAAAAGTTCCTGGCTCCTTGAATGCCGTTCCTGGAGACACTGCGATCAATGAGGGAGATATGTCAAGATGTGTGTTGGTTTTGAGGACGTCTCTCTGGAGAGTCTTAGCAAAGAGGTCACACGGATAATGAGAGCAATTCTCAGAGACACTGAGAACAAGCTCCACAATTCCTCCTGGCACATTCCCTGTAGGAGATACCGCAAGACGGTTCTGTATATTGGGCACAGCGCTCTGCAGGGTGTCAGCAGAGACTTTCCCGGGACAGTGAAACCCTATGTCAGAGACAGTGAGAAGAAGCCCCAATGTTCCTTCCAGGCATTTTCAGTGTGGGTGCCTTCTCCACGTGGTTCCTGGTTTCACTGCAGCTCTGAAGAGAATGTTAGCAAAGAGGTAACCGGGACACTGAAAACAGTACTCAAAGACAGGGAGAGCAAGCTCTACATTACTCTCTTGGCACTTTCGATGTGGGACATACAGCGAGATGTTTGCTGCTTTTGCGTTTGGCTGTTGGGAGTTTTACAGCACAAAGATATCTAGTTGATTTGAAGCAGTTCCGAGAAAGTCTAAGCATAATCGGCACTTTTCCCTCCTGGCACTTTCCATGTGGAAGATATAGCAGGATGTATATTGGTTTTGAGGAAAACTCAATGGACAGTGTAGGGAGAAAAGTTCCTGGCTCCTTGAATGCCGTTCCTGGAGACACTGCGATCAATGAGGGAGATATGTCAAGATGTGTGTTGGTTTTGAGGACGGCTCTCTGGAGAGTCTTAGCAAAGAGGTCACACGGATAATCAGAGCAATTCTCAGAGACACTGAGAACAAGCTCCACAATTCCTCCTGGCACTTTCCCTGTAGGAGATACCGCAAGATGGTTCTGTATATTGGGCACTGCGCTTAGCAGGGTGTTAGCAGAGACTTTCCCGGGTCAGTGAAACCCTATGTCAGAGACAGTGAGAAGAAGCCCCAATGTTCCTTCCAGGCATTTTCAGTGTGGGTGCCTTCTCCACATGGTTCCTGGTTTCACTGCAGCTCTGAAGAGAATGTTAGCAAAGAGGTAACCGGGACACTGAAAACAGTACTCAAAGACAGGGAGAGCAAGCTCTACATTACTCTCTTGGCACTTTCGATGTGGGACATACAGCGAGATGTTTGCTGCTTTTGCGTTTGGCTGTTGGGAGATTTACAGCACAAAGATATCTAGTTGATTTGAAGCAGTTCCAAGAAAGTCTAAGCATAATCGGCACTTTTCACTCCTGGCACTTTCCATGTGGAAGATATAGCAGGATGTATATTGGTTTTGAGGAAAACTCAATGGACAGTGTAGGGAGAAAAGTTCCTGGCTCCTTGAATGCCGTT
This sequence comes from Larus michahellis, assembly GCF_964199755.1. Classification (NCBI taxonomy): domain Eukaryota; kingdom Metazoa; phylum Chordata; class Aves; order Charadriiformes; family Laridae; genus Larus; species Larus michahellis. The sequence continues at coordinate 25,465,476 of NC_133904.1, forward strand.
CCTGGAGACACTGCGATCAATGAGGGAGATATGTCAAGATGTGTGTTGGTTTTGAGGACGTCTCTCTGGAGAGTCTTAGCAAAGAGGTCACACGGATAATGAGAGCAATTCTCAGAGACACTGAGAACAAGCTCCACAATTCCTCCTGGCACTTTCCCTGTAGGAGATACCGCAAGACGGTTCTGTATATTGGGCACTGCGCTTAGCAGGGTGTTAGCAGAGACTTTCCCGGGACAGTGAAACCCTATGTCAGAGACAGTGAGAAGAAGCCCCAATGTTCCTTCCAGGCATTTTCAGTGTGGGTGCCTTCTCCACGTGGTTCCTGGTTTCACTGCAGCTCTGAAGAGAATGTTAGCAAAGAGGTAACTGGGACACTGAAAACAGTACTCAAAGACAGGGAGAGCAAGCTCTACATTACTCTCTTGGCACTTTCGATGTGGGACATACAGCGAGATGTTTGCTGCTTTTGCGTTTGGCTGTTGGGAGTTTTACAGCACAAAGATATCTAGTTGATTTGAAGCAGTTCCAAGAAAGTCTAAGCATAATCCTCACTTTTCCCTCCTGGCACTTTCCTTTGTGAAGATATAGCAGGATGTATATTGGTTTTGAGGAAAACTCAATGGACAGTGTAGGGAGAAAAGTTCCTGGCTCCTTGAATGCCGTTCCTGGAGACACTGCGATCAATGAGGGAGATATGTCAAGATGTGTGTTGGTTTTGAGGACGGCTCTCTGGAGAGTCTTAGCAAAGAGGTCACACGGATAATGAGAGCAATTCTCAGAGACACTGAGAACAAGCTCCACAATTCCTCCTGGCACTTTCCCTGTAGGAGATACCGCAAGACGGTTCTGTATATTGGGCACTGCGCTTAGCAGGGTGTTAGCAGAGACTTTCCCGGGACAGTGAAACCCTATGTCAGAGACAGTGAGAAGAAGCCCCAATGTTCCTTCCAGGCATTTTCAGTGTGGGTGCCTTCTCCACATGGTTCCTGGTTTCACTGCAGCTCTGAAGAGAATGTTAACAAAGAGGTAACCGGGACACTGAAAACAGTACTCAAAGACAGGGAGAGCAAGCTCTACATTACTCTCTTGGCACTTTTGATGTGGGACATACAGCGAGATGTTTGCTGCTTTTGCGTTTGGCTGTTGGGAGATTTACAGCACAAAGATATCTAGTTGATTTGAAGCAGTTCCGAGAAAGTCTAAGCATAGTCGGCACTTTTCCCTCCTGGCACTTTCCATGTGGAAGATATAGCAGGATGTATATTGGTTTTGAGGAAAACTCAATGGACAGTGTAGGGAGAAAAGTTCCTGGCTCCTTGAATGCCGTTCCTGGAGACACTGCGATCAATGAGGGAGATATGTCAAGATGTGTGTTGGTTTTGAGGACGGCTCTCTGGAGAGTCTTAGCAAAGAGGTCACACGGATAATGAGAGCAATTCTCAGAGACACTGAGAACAAGCTCCACAATTCCTCCTGGCACTTTCCCTGTAGGAGATACCGCAAGACGGTTCTGTATATTGGGCACAGCGCTCTGCAGGGTGTCAGCAGAGACTTTCCCGGGACAGTGAAACCCTATGTCAGAGACAGTGAGAAGAAGCCCCAATGTTCCTTCCAGGCATTTTCAGTGTGGGTGCCTTCTCCACATGGTTCCTGGTTTCACTGCAGCTCTGAAGAGAATGTTAACAAAGAGGTAACCGGGACACTGAAAACAGTACTCAAAGACAGGGAGAGCAAGCTCTACATTACTCTCTTGGCACTTTTGATGTGGGACATACAGCGAGATGTTTGCTGCTTTTGCGTTTGGCTGTTGGGAGATTTACAGCACAAAGATATCTAGTTGATTTGAAGCAGTTCCGAGAAAGTCTAAGCATAGTCGGCACTTTTCCCTCCTGGCACTTTCCATGTGGAAGATATAGCAGGATGTATATTGGTTTTGAGGAAAACTCAATGGACAGTGTAGGGAGAAAAGTTCCTGGCTCCTTGAATGCCGTTCCTGGAGACACTGCGATCAATGAGGGAGATATGTCAAGATGTGTGTTGGTTTTGAGGACGTCTCTCTGGAGAGTCTTAGCAAAGAGGTCACACGGATAATGAGAGCAATTCTCAGAGACACTGAGAACAAGCTCCACAATTCCTCCTGGCACTTTCCCTGTAGGAGATACCGCAAGACGGTTCTGTATATTGGGCACTGCGCTTAGCAGGGTGTTAGCAGAGACTTTCCCGGGACAGTGAAACCCTATGTCAGAGACAGTGAGAAGAAGCCCCAATGTTCCTTCCAGGCATTTTCAGTGTGGGTGCCTTCTCCACATGGTTCCTGGTTTCACTGCAGCTCTGAAGAGAATGTTAACAAAGAGGTAACCGGGACACTGAAAACAGTACTCAAAGACAGGGAGAGCAAGCTCTACATTACTCTCTTGGCACTTTTGATGTGGGACATACAGCGAGATGTTTGCTGCTTTTGCGTTTGGCTGTTGGGAGATTTACAGCACAAAGATATCTAGTTGATTTGAAGCAGTTCCGAGAAAGTCTAAGCATAGTCGGCACTTTTCCCTCCTGGCACTTTCCATGTGGAAGATATAGCAGGATGTATATTGGTTTTGAGGAAAACTCAATGGACAGTGTAGGGAGAAAAGTTCCTGGCTCCTTGAATGCCGTTCCTGGAGACACTGCGATCAATGAGGGAGATATGTCAAGATGTGTGTTGGTTTTGAGGACGGCTCTCTGGAGAGTCTTAGCAAAGAGGTCACACGGATAATGAGAGCAATTCTCAGAGACACTGAGAACAAGCTCCACAATTCCTCCTGGCACTTTCCCTGTAGGAGATACCGCAAGACGGTTCTGTATATTGGGCACAGCGCTCTGCAGGGTGTCAGCAGAGACTTTCCCGGGACAGTGAAACCCTATGTCAGAGACAGTGAGAAGAAGCCCCAATGTTCCTTCCAGGCATTTTCAGTGTGGGTGCCTTCTCCACGTGGTTCCTGGTTTCACTGCAGCTCTGAAGAGAATGTTAGCAAAGAGGTAACCGGGACACTGAAAACAGTACTCAAAGACAGGGAGAGCAAGCTCTACATTACTCTCTTGGCACTTTCGATGTGGGACATACACCGAGATGTTTGCTGCTTTTGCGTTTGGCTGTTGGGAGATTTACAGCACAAAGATATCTAGTTGATTTGAAGCAGTTCCAAGAAAGTCTAAGCATAATCGGCACTTTTCCCTCCTGGCACTTTCCTTTGTGAAGATATAGCAGGATGTATATTGGTTTTGAGGAAAACTCAATGGACAGTGTAGGGAGAAAAGTTCCTGGCTCCTTGAATGCCGTTCCTGGAGACACTGCGATCAATGAGGGAGATATGTCAAGATGTGTGTTGGTTTTGAGGACGGCTCTCTGGAGAGTCTTAGCAAAGAGGTCACACGGATAATGAGAGCAATTCTCAGAGACACTGAGAACAAGCTCCACAATTCCTCCTGGCACTTTCCCTGTAGGAGATACCGCAAGACGGTTCTGTATATTGGGCACTGCGCTCTGCAGGGTGTTAGCAGAGACTTTCCCGGGACAGTGAAACCCTATGTCAGAGACAGTGAGAAGAAGCCCCAATGTTCCTTCCAGGCATTTTCAGTGTGGGTGCCTTCTGCACGTGGTTCCTGGTTTCACTGCAGCTCTGAAGAGAATGTTAGCAAAGAGGTAACCGGGACAGTGAAAACAGTACTCAAAGACAGGGAGAGCAAGCTCTACATTACTCTCTTGGCACTTTCGATGTGGGACATACAGCGAGATGTTTGCTGCTTTTGCATTTGGCTGTTGGGAGATTTACAGCACAAAGATATCTAGTTGATTTGAAGCAGTTCCGAGAAAGTCTAAGCATAATCCTCACTTTTCCCTCCTGGCACTTTCCTTTGTGAAGATATAGCAGGATGTATATTGGTTTTGAGGAAAACTCAATGGACAGTGTAGGGAGAAAAGTTCCTGGCTCCTTGAATGCCGTTCCTGGAGACACTGCGATCAATGAGGGAGATATGTCAAGATGTGTGTTGGTTTTGAGGACGGCTCTCTGGAGAGTCTTAGCAAAGAGGTCACACGGATAATGAGAGCAATTCTCAGAGACACTGAGAACAAGCTCCACAATTCCTCCTGGCACTTTCCCTATAGGAGATACCGCAAGACGGTTCTGTATATTGGGCACAGTGCTCTGCAGGGTGTTAGCAGAGACTTTCCCGGGACAGTGAAACCCTATGTCAGAGACAGTGAGAAGAAGCCCCAATGTTCCTTCCAGGCATTTTCAGTGTGGGTGCCTTCTCCACGTGGTTCCTGGTTTCACTGCAGCTCTGAAGAGAATGTTAGCAAAGAGGTAACCGGGACACTGAAAACAGTACTCAAAGACAGGGAGAGCAAGCTCTACATTACTCTCTTGGCACTTTCGATGTGGGACATACAGCGAGGTGTTTGCTGCTTTTGCGTTTGGCTGTTGGGAGATTTACAGCACAAAGATATCTAGTTGATTTGAAGCAGTTCCGAGACAGTCTAAGCATAATCGGCACTTTTCACTCCTGGCACTTTCCATGTGGAAGATATAGCAGGATGTATATTGGTTTTGAGGAAAACTCAATGGACAGTGTAGGGAGAAAAGTTCCTGGCTCCTTGAATGCCGTTCCTGGAGACACTGCGATCAATGAGGGAGATATGTCAAGATGTGTGTTGGTTTTGAGGACGGCTCTCTGGAGAGTCTTAGCAAAGAGGTCACACGGATAATGAGAGCAATTCTCAGAGACACTGAGAACAAGCTCCACAATTCCTCCTGGCACTTTCCCTGTAGGAGATACCGCAAGACGGTTCTGTATATTGGGCACTGCGCTTAGCAGGGTGTTAGCAGAGAGTTTCCCGGGACAGTGAAACCCTATGTCAGAGACAGTGAGAAGAAGCCCCAATGTTCCTTCCAGGCATTTTCAGTGTGGGTGCCTTCTCCACGTGGTTCCTGGTTTCACTGCAGCTCTGAAGAGAATGTTAGCAAAGAGGTAACCGGGACAGTGAAAACAGTACTCAAAGACAGGGAGAGCAAGCTCTACATTACTCTCTTGGCACTTTCGATGTGGGACATACAGCGAGATGTTTGCTGCTTTTGCGTTTGGCTGTTGGGAGATTTTACAGCACAAAGATATCTAGTTGATTTGAAGCAGTTCCGAGAAAGTCTAAGCATAATCCTCACTTTTCCCTCCTGGCACTTTCCTTTGTGAAGATATAGCAGGATGTATATTGGTTTTGAGGAAAACTCAATGGACAGTGTAGGGAGAAAAGTTCCTGGCTCCTTGAATGCCGTTCCTGGAGACACTGCGATCAATGAGGGAGATATGTCAAGATGTGTGTTGGTTTTGAGGCCGGCTCTCTGGAGAGTCTTAGCAAAGAGGTCACACGGATAATGAGAGCAATTCTCAGAGACACTGAGAACAAGCTCCACAATTCCTCCTGGCACTTTCCCTGTAGGAGATACCGCAAGACGGTTCTGTATATTGGGCACTGCGCTTAGCAGGGTGTTAGCAGAGACTTTCCCGGGACAGTGAAACCCTATGTCAGAGACAGTGAGAAGAAGCCCCAATGTTCCTTCCAGGCATTTTCAGTGTGGGTGCCTTCTCCACGTGGTTCCTGGTTTCACTGCAGCTCTGAAGAGAATGTTAACAAAGAGGTAACCGGGACACTGAAAACAGTACTCAAAGACAGGGAGAGCAAGCTCTACATTACTCTCTTGGCACTTTTGATGTGGGACATACAGCGAGATGTTTGCTGCTTTTGCGTTTGGCTGTTGGGAGATTTACAGCACAAAGATATCTAGTTGATTTGAAGCAGTTCCGAGAAAGTCTAAGCATAGTCGGCACTTTTCCCTCCTGGCACTTTCCATGTGGAAGATATAGCAGGATGTATATTGGTTTTGAGGAAAACTCAATGGACAGTGTAGGGAGAAAAGTTCCTGGCTCCTTGAATGCCGTTCCTGGAGACACTGCGATCAATGAGGGAGATATGTCAAGATGTGTGTTGGTTTTGAGGACGTCTCTCTGGAGAGTCTTAGCAAAGAGGTCACACGGATAATGAGAGCAATTCTCAGAGACACTGAGAACAAGCTCCACAATTCCTCCTGGCACTTTCCCTGTAGGAGATACCGCAAGACGGTTCTGTATATTGGGCACAGCGCTCTGCAGGGTGTTAGCAGAGACTTTCCCGGGACAGTGAAACCCTATGTCAGAGACACTGAGAAGAAGCCCCAATGTTCCTTCCAGGCATTTTCAGTGTGGGTGCCTTCTCCACATGGTTCCTGGTTTCACTGCAGCTCTGAAGAGAATGTTAGCAAAGAGGTAATCGGGACACTGAAAACAGTACTCAAAGACAGGGAGAGCAAGCTCTACATTACTCTCTTGGCACTTTTGATGTGGGACATACAGCGAGATGTTTGCTGCTTTTGCGTTTGGCTGTTGGGAGATTTACAGCACAAAGATATCTAGTTGATTTGAAGCAGTTCCGAGAAAGTCTAAGCATAGTCGGCACTTTTCCCTCCTGGCACTTTCCATGTGGAAGATATAGCAGGATGTATATTGGTTTTGAGGAAAACTCAATGGACAGTGTAGGGAGAAAAGTTCCTGGCTCCTTGAATGCCGTTCCTGGAGACACTGCGATCAATGAGGGAGATATGTCAAGATGTGTGTTGGTTTTGAGGACGTCTCTCTGGAGAGTCTTAGCAAAGAGGTCACACGGATAATGAGAGCAATTCTCAGAGACACTGAGAACAAGCTCCACAATTCCTCCTGGCACTTTCCCTGTAGGAGATACCGCAAGACGGTTCTGTATATTGGGCACAGCGCTCTGCAGGGTGTCAGCAGAGACTTTCCCGGGACAGTGAAACCCTATGTCAGAGACAGTGAGAAGAAGCCCCAATGTTCCTTCCAGGCATTTTCAGTGTGGGTGCCTTCTCCACATGGTTCCTGGTTTCACTGCAGCTCTGAAGAGAATGTTAACAAAGAGGTAACCGGGACACTGAAAACAGTACTCAAAGACAGGGAGAGCAAGCTCTACATTACTCTCTTGGCACTTTCGATGTGGGACATACAGCGAGATGTTTGCTGCTTTTGCGTTTGGCTGTTGGGAGATTTACAGCACAAAGATATCTAGTTGATTTGAAGCAGTTCCGAGAAAGTCTAAGCATAGTCGGCACTTTTCACTCCTGGCACTTTCCATGTGGAAGATATAGCAGGATGTATATTGGTTTTGAGGAAAACTCAATGGACAGTGTAGGGAGAAAAGTTCCTGGCTCCTTGAATGCCGTTCCTGGAGACACTGCGATCAATGAGGGAGATATGTCAAGATGTGTGTTGGTTTTGAGGACGTCTCTCTGGAGAGTCTTAGCAAAGAGGTCACACGGATAATGAGAGCAATTCTCAGAGACACTGAGAACAAGCTCCACAATTCCTCCTGGCACATTCCCTGTAGGAGATACCGCAAGACGGTTCTGTATATTGGGCACAGCGCTCTGCAGGGTGTCAGCAGAGACTTTCCCGGGACAGTGAAACCCTATGTCAGAGACAGTGAGAAGAAGCCCCAATGTTCCTTCCAGGCATTTTCAGTGTGGGTGCCTTCTCCACGTGGTTCCTGGTTTCACTGCAGCTCTGAAGAGAATGTTAGCAAAGAGGTAACCGGGACACTGAAAACAGTACTCAAAGACAGGGAGAGCAAGCTCTACATTACTCTCTTGGCACTTTCGATGTGGGACATACAGCGAGATGTTTGCTGCTTTTGCGTTTGGCTGTTGGGAGTTTTACAGCACAAAGATATCTAGTTGATTTGAAGCAGTTCCGAGAAAGTCTAAGCATAATCGGCACTTTTCCCTCCTGGCACTTTCCATGTGGAAGATATAGCAGGATGTATATTGGTTTTGAGGAAAACTCAATGGACAGTGTAGGGAGAAAAGTTCCTGGCTCCTTGAATGCCGTTCCTGGAGACACTGCGATCAATGAGGGAGATATGTCAAGATGTGTGTTGGTTTTGAGGACGGCTCTCTGGAGAGTCTTAGCAAAGAGGTCACACGGATAATGAGAGCAATTCTCAGAGACACTGAGAACAAGCTCCACAATTCCTCCTGGCACTTTCCCTGTAGGAGATACCGCAAGATGGTTCTGTATATTGGGCACTGCGCTTAGCAGGGTGTTAGCAGAGACTTTCCCGGGTCAGTGAAACCCTATGTCAGAGACAGTGAGAAGAAGCCCCAATGTTCCTTCCAGGCATTTTCAGTGTGGGTGCCTTCTCCACATGGTTCCTGGTTTCACTGCAGCTCTGAAGAGAATGTTAGCAAAGAGGTAACCGGGACACTGAAAACAGTACTCAAAGACAGGGAGAGCAAGCTCTACATTACTCTCTTGGCACTTTCGATGTGGGACATACAGCGAGATGTTTGCTGCTTTTGCGTTTGGCTGTTGGGAGATTTACAGCACAAAGATATCTAGTTGATTTGAAGCAGTTCCAAGAAAGTCTAAGCATAATCGGCACTTTTCACTCCTGGCACTTTCCATGTGGAAGATATAGCAGGATGTATATTGGTTTTGAGGAAAACTCAATGGACAGTGTAGGGAGAAAAGTTCCTGGCTCCTTGAATGCCGTTCCTGGAGACACTGCGATCAATGAGGGAGATATGTCAAGATGTGTGTTGGTTTTGAGGACGTCTCTCTGGAGAGTCTTAGCAAAGAGGTCACACGGATAATGAGAGCAATTCTCAGAGACACTGAGAACAAGCTCCACAATTCCTCCTGGCACTTTCCCTGTAGGAGATACCGCAAGACGGTTCTGTATATTGGGCACTGCGCTTAGCAGGGTGTTAGCAGAGACTTTCCCGGGACAGTGAAACCCTATGTCAGAGACAGTGAGAAGAAGCCCCAATGTTCCTTCCAGGCATTTTCAGTGTGGGTGCCTTCTCCACGTGGTTCCTGGTTTCACTGCAGCTCTGAAGAGAATGTTAGCAAAGAGGTAACTGGGACACTGAAAACAGTACTCAAAGACAGGGAGAGCAAGCTCTACATTACTCTCTTGGCACTTTCGATGTGGGACATACAGCGAGATGTTTGCTGCTTTTGCGTTTGGCTGTTGGGAGTTTTACAGCACAAAGATATCTAGTTGATTTGAAGCAGTTCCAAGAAAGTCTAAGCATAATCCTCACTTTTCCCTCCTGGCACTTTCCTTTGTGAAGATATAGCAGGATGTATATTGGTTTTGAGGAAAACTCAATGGACAGTGTAGGGAGAAAAGTTCCTGGCTCCTTGAATGCCGTTCCTGGAGACACTGCGATCAATGAGGGAGATATGTCAAGATGTGTGTTGGTTTTGAGGCCGGCTCTCTGGAGAGTCTTAGCAAAGAGGTCACACGGATAATGAGAGCAATTCTCAGAGACACTGAGAACAAGCTCCACAATTCCTCCTGGCACTTTCCCTGTAGGAGATACCGCAAGACGGTTCTGTATATTGGGCACTGCGCTTAGCAGGGTGTTAGCAGAGACTTTCCCGGGACAGTGAAACCCTATGTCAGAGACAGTGAGAAGAAGCCCCAATGTTCCTTCCAGGCATTTTCAGTGTGGGTGCCTTCTCCACATGGTTCCTGGTTTCACTGCAGCTCTGAAGAGAATGTTAACAAAGAGGTAACCGGGACACTGAAAACAGTACTCAAAGACAGGGAGAGCAAGCTCTACATTACTCTCTTGGCACTTTTGATGTGGGACATACAGCGAGATGTTTGCTGCTTTTGCGTTTGGCTGTTGGGAGATTTACAGCACAAAGATATCTAGTTGATTTGAAGCAGTTCCAAGAAAGTCTAAGCATAGTCGGCACTTTTCCCTCCTGGCACTTTCCATGTGGAAGATATAGCAGGATGTATATTGGTTTTGAGGAAAACTCAATGGACAGTGTAGGGAGAAAAGTTCCTGGCTCCTTGAATGCCGTTCCTGGAGACACTGCGATCAATGAGGGAGATATGTCAAGATGTGTGTTGGTTTTGAGGACGGCTCTCTGGAGAGTCTTAGCAAAGAGGTCACACGGATAATGAGAGCAATTCTCAGAGACACTGAGAACAAGCTCCACAATTCCTCCTGGCACTTTCCCTGTAGGAGATACCGCAAGACGGTTCTGTATATTGGGCACTGCGCTTAGCAGGGTGTTAGCAGAGACTTTCCCGGGACAGTGAAACCCTATGTCAGAGACAGTGAGAAGAAGCCCCAATGTTCCTTCCAGGCATTTTCAGTGTGGGTGCCTTCTCCACATGGTTCCTGGTTTCACTGCAGCTCTGAAGAGAATGTTAACAAAGAGGTAACCGGGACACTGAAAACAGTACTCAAAGACAGGGAGAGCAAGCTCTACATTACTCTCTTGGCACTTTTGATGTGGGACATACAGCGAGATGTTTGCTGCTTTTGCGTTTGGCTGTTGGGAGATTTACAGCACAAAGATATCTAGTTGATTTGAAGCAGTTCCGAGAAAGTCTAAGCATAGTCGGCACTTTTCCCTCCTGGCACTTTCCATGTGGAAGATATAGCAGGATGTATATTGGTTTTGAGGAAAACTCAATGGACAGTGTAGGGAGAAAAGTTCCTGGCTCCTTGAATGCCGTTCCTGGAGACACTGCGATCAATGAGGGAGATATGTCAAGATGTGTGTTGGTTTTGAGGACGTCTCTCTGGAGAGTCTTAGCAAAGAGGTCACACGGATAATGAGAGCAATTCTCAGAGACACTGAGAACAAGCTCCACAATTCCTCCTGGCACTTTCCCTGTAGGAGATACCGCAAGACGGTTCTGTATATTGGGCACAGCGCTCTGCAGGGTGTCAGCAGAGACTTTCCCGGGACAGTGAAACCCTATGTCAGAGACAGTGAGAAGAAGCCCCAATGTTCCTTCCAGGCATTTTCAGTGTGGGTGCCTTCTCCACGTGGTTCCTGGTTTCACTGCAGCTCTGAAGAGAATGTTAGCAAAGAGGTAACTGGGACACTGAAAACAGTACTCAAAGACAGGGAGAGCAAGCTCTACATTACTCTCTTGGCACTTTCGATGTGGGACATACACCGAGATGTTTGCTGCTTTTGCGTTTGGCTGTTGGGAGATTTACAGCACAAAGATATCTAGTTGATTTGAAGCAGTTCCAAGACAGTCTAAGCATAATCGGCACTTTTCACTCCTGGCACTTTCCATGTGGAAGATATAGCAGGATGTATATTGGTTTTGAGGAAAACTCAATGGACAGTGTAGGGAGAAAAGTTCCTGGCTCCTTGAATGCCGTTCCTGGAGACACTGCGATCAATGAGGGAGATATGTCAAGATGTGTGTTGGTTTTGAGGACGGCTCTCTGGAGAGTCTTAGCAAAGAGGTCACACGGATAATGAGAGCAATTCTCAGAGACACTGAGAACAAGCTCCACAATTCCTCCTGGCACTTTCCCTGTAGGAGATACCGCAAGACGGTTCTGTATATTGGGCACTGCGCTTAGCAGGGTGTTAGCAGAGACTTTCCCGGGACAGTGAAACCCTATGTCAGAGACAGTGAGAAGAAGCCCCAATGTTCCTTCCAGGCATTTTCAGTGTGGGTGCCTTCTCCACGTGGTTCCTGGTTTCACTGCAGCTCTGAAGAGAATGTTAGCAAAGAGGTAACCGGGACAGTGAAAACAGTACTCAAAGACAGGGAGAGCAAGCTCTACATTACTCTCTTGGCACTTTGGATGTGGGACATACAGCGAGATGTTTGCTGCTTTTGCGTTTGGCTGTTGGGAGATTTACAGCACAAAGATATCTAGTTGATTTGAAGCAGTTCCAAGAAAGTCTAAGCATAATCGGCACTTTTCACTCCTGGCACTTTCCATGTGGAAGATATAGCAGGATGTATATTGGTTTTGAGGAAAACTCAATGGACAGTGTAGGGAGAAAAGTTCCTGGCTCCTTGAATGCCGTTCCTGGAGACACTGCGATCAATGAGGGAGATATGTCAAGATGTGTGTTGGTTTTGAGGACGTCTCTCTGGAGAGTCTTAGCAAAGAGGTCACACGGATAATGAGAGCAATTCTCAGAGACACTGAGAACAAGCTCCACAATTCCTCCTGGCACTTTCCCTGTAGGAGATACCGCAAGATGGTTCTGTATATTGGGCACTGCGCTTAGCAGGGTGTTAGCAGAGACTTTCCCGGGACAGTGAAACCCTATGTCAGAGACAGTGAGAAGAAGCCCCAATGTTCCTTCCAGGCATTTTCAGTGTGGGTGCCTTCTCCACGTGGTTCCTGGTTTCACTGCAGCTCTGAAGAGAATGTTAGCAAAGAGGTAACCGGGACAGTGAAAACAGTACTCAAAGACAGGGAGAGCAAGCTCTACATTACTCTCTTGGCACTTTCGATGTGGGACATACAGCGAGATGTTTGCTGCTTTTGCGTTTGGCTGTTGGGAGATTTACAGCACAAAGATATCTAGTTGATTTGAAGCAGTTCCGAGAAAGTCTAAGCATAGTCGGCACTTTTCCCCCCTGGCACTTTCCATGTGGAAGATATAGCAGGATGTATATTGGTTTTGAGGAAAACTCAATGGACAGTGTAGGGAGAAAAGTTCCTGGCTCCTTGAATGCCGTTCCTGGAGACACTGCGATCAATGAGGGAGATATGTCAAGATGTGTGTTGGTTTTGAGGACGTCTCTCTGGAGAGTCTTAGCAAAGAGGTCACACGGATAATGAGAGCAATTCTCAGAGACACTGAGAACAAGCTCCACAATTCCTCCTGGCACTTTCCCTGTAGGAGATACCGCAAGACGGTTCTGTATATTGGGCACAGCGCTCTGCAGGGTGTCAGCAGAGACTTTCCCGGGACAGTGAAACCCTATGTCAGAGACAGTGAGAAGAAGCCCCAATGTTCCTTCCAGGCATTTTCAGTGTGGGTGCCTTCTCCACGTGGTTCCTGGTTTCACTGCAGCTCTGAAGAGAATGTTAGCAAAGAGGTAACCGGGACACTGAAAACAGTACTCAAAGACAGGGAGAGCAAGCTCTACATTACTCTCTTGGCACTTTCGATGTGGGACATACACCGAGATGTTTGCTGCTTTTGCGTTTGGCTGTTGGGAGATTTACAGCACAAAGATATCTAGTTGATTTGAAGCAGTTCCAAGAAAGTCTAAGCATAATCGGCACTTTTCCCTCCTGGCACTTTCCTTTGTGAAGATATAGCAGGATGTATATTGGTTTTGAGGAAAACTCAATGGACAGTGTAGGGAGAAAAGTTCCTGGCTCCTTGAATGCCGTTCCTGGAGACACTGCGATCAATGAGGGAGATATGTCAAGATGTGTGTTGGTTTTGAGGACGGCTCTCTGGAGAGTCTTAGCAAAGAGGTCACACGGATAATGAGAGCAATTCTCAGAGACACTGAGAACAAGCTCCACAATTCCTCCTGGCACTTTCCCTGTAGGAGATACCGCAAGACGGTTCTGTATATTGGGCACTGCGCTCTGCAGGGTGTTAGCAGAGACTTTCCCGGGACAGTGAAACCCTATGTCAGAGACAGTGAGAAGAAGCCCCAATGTTCCTTCCAGGCATTTTCAGTGTGGGTGCCTTCTGCACGTGGTTCCTGGTTTCACTGCAGCTCTGAAGAGAATGTTAGCAAAGAGGTAACCGGGACAGTGAAAACAGTACTCAAAGACAGGGAGAGCAAGCTCTACATTACTCTCTTGGCACTTTCGATGTGGGACATACAGCGAGATGTTTGCTGCTTTTGCATTTGGCTGTTGGGAGATTTACAGCACAAAGATATCTAGTTGATTTGAAGCAGTTCCGAGAAAGTCTAAGCATAATCCTCACTTTTCCCTCCTGGCACTTTCCTTTGTGAAGATATAGCAGGATGTATATTGGTTTTGAGGAAAACTCAATGGACAGTGTAGGGAGAAAAGTTCCTGGCTCCTTGAATGCCGTTCCTGGAGACACTGCGATCAATGAGGGAGATATGTCAAGATGTGTGTTGGTTTTGAGGACGGCTCTCTGGAGAGTCTTAGCAAAGAGGTCACACGGATAATGAGAGCAATTCTCAGAGACACTGAGAACAAGCTCCACAATTCCTCCTGGCACTTTCCCTATAGGAGATACCGCAAGACGTTTCTGTATATTGGGCACAGTGCTCTGCAGGGTGTTAGCAGAGACTTTCCCGGGACAGTGAAACCCTATGTCAGAGACAGTGAGAAGAAGCCCCAATGTTCCTTCCAGGCATTTTCAGTGTGGGTGCCTTCTCCACGTGGTTCCTGGTTTCACTGCAGCTCTGAAGAGAATGTTAGCAAAGAGGTAACCGGGACACTGAAAACAGTACTCAAAGACAGGGAGAGCAAGCTCTACATTACTCTCTTGGCACTTTCGATGTGGGACATACAGCGAGGTGTTTGCTGCTTTTGCGTTTGGCTGTTGGGAGATTTACAGCACAAAGATATCTAGTTGATTTGAAGCAGTTCCGAGACAGTCTAAGCATAATCGGCACTTTTCACTCCTGGCACTTTCCATGTGGAAGATATAGCAGGATGTATATTGGTTTTGAGGAAAACTCAATGGACAGTGTAGGGAGAAAAGTTCCTGGCTCCTTGAATGCCGTTCCTGGAGACACTGCGATCAATGAGGGAGATATGTCAAGATGTGTGTTGGTTTTGAGGACGGCTCTCTGGAGAGTCTTAGCAAAGAGGTCACACGGATAATGAGAGCAATTCTCAGAGACACTGAGAACAAGCTCCACAATTCCTCCTGGCACTTTCCCTGTAGGAGATACCGCAAGACGGTTCTGTATATTGGGCACTGCGCTTAGCAGGGTGTTAGCAGAGACTTTCCCGGGACAGTGAAACCCTATGTCAGAGACAGTGAGAAGAAGCCCCAATGTTCCTTCCAGGCATTTTCAGTGTGGGTGCCTTCTCCACGTGGTTCCTGGTTTCACTGCAGCTCTGAAGAGAATGTTAGCAAAGAGGTAACCGGGACAGTGAAAACAGTACTCAAAGACAGGGAGAGCAAGCTCTACATTACTCTCTTGGCACTTTGGATGTGGGACATACAGCGAGATGTTTGCTGCTTTTGCGTTTGGCTGTTGGGAGATTTACAGCACAAAGATATCTAGTTGATTTGAAGCAGTTCCGAGAAAGTCTAAGCATAATCCTCACTTTTCCCTCCTGGCACTTTCCTTTGTGAAGATATAGCAGGATGTATATTGGTTTTGAGGAAAACTCAATGGACAGTGTAGGGAGAAAAGTTCCTGGCTCCTTGAATGCCGTTCCTGGAGACACTGCGATCAATGAGGGAGATATGTCAAGATGTGTGTTGGTTTTGAGGACGGCTCTCTGGAGAGTCTTAGCAAAGAGGTCACACGGATAATGAGAGCAATTCTCAGAGACACTGAGAACAAGCTCCACAATTCCTCCTGGCACTTTCCCTGTAGGAGATACCGCAAGACGGTTCTGTATATTGGGCACTGCGCTTAGCAGGGTGTTAGCAGAGACTTTCCCGGGACAGTGAAACCCTATGTCAGAGACAGTGAGAAGAAGCCCCAATGTTCCTTCCAGGCATTTTCAGTGTGGGTGCCTTCTCCACGTGGTTCCTGGTTTCACTGCAGCTCTGAAGAGAATGTTAGCAAAGAGGTAACCGGGACAGTGAAAACAGTACTCAAAGACAGGGAGAGCAAGCTCTACATTACTCTCTTGGCACTTTCGATGTGGGACATACAGCGAGATGTTTGCTGCTTTTGCGTTTGGCTGTTGGGAGATTTACAGCACAAAGATATCTAGTTGATTTGAAGCAGTTCCAAGAAAGTCTAAGCATAATCGGCACTTTTCACTCCTGGCACTTTCCATGTGGAAGATATAGCAGGATGTATATTGGTTTTGAGGAAAACTCAATGGACAGTGTAGGGAGAAAAGTTCCTGGCTCCTTGAATGCCGTTCCTGGAGACACTGCGATCAATGAGGGAGATATGTCAAGATGTGTGTTGGTTTTGAGGACGGCTCTCTGGAGAGTCTTAGCAAAGAGGTCACACGGATAATGAGAGCAATTCTCAGAGACACTGAGAACAAGCTCCACAATTCCTCCTGGCACTTTCCCTGTAGGAGATACCGCAAGACGGTTCTGTATATTGGGCACAGCGCTCTGCAGGGTGTTAGCAGAGACTTTCCCGGGACAGTGAAACCCTATGTCAGAGACAGTGAGAAGAAGCCCCAATGTTCCTTCCAGGCATTTTCAGTGTGGGTGCCTTCTCCACGTGGTTCCTGGTTTCACTGCAGCTCTGAAGAGAATGTTAGCAAAGAGGTAACCGGGACAGTGAAAACAGTACTCAAAGACAGGGAGAGCAAGCTCTACATTACTCTCTTGGCACTTTCGATGTGGGACATACAGCGAGATGTTTGCTGCTTTTGCGTTTGGCTGTTGGGAGATTTACAGCACAAAGATATCTAGTTGATTTGAAGCAGTTCCGAGAAAGTCTAAGCATAGTCGGCACTTTTCACTCCTGGCACTTTCCATGTGGAAGATATAGCAGGATGTATATTGGTTTTGAGGAAAACTCAATGGACAGTGTAGGGAGAAAAGTTCCTGGCTCCTTGAATGCCGTTCCTGGAGACACTGCGATCAATGAGGGAGATATGTCAAGATGTGTGTTGGTTTTGAGGACGGCTCTCTGGAGAGTCTTAGCAAAGAGGTCACACGGATAATGAGAGCAATTTTCAGAGACACTGAGAACAAGCTCCACAATTCCTCCTGGCACTTTCCCTGTAGGAGATACCGCAAGACGTTTCTGTATATTGGGCACTGCGCTTAGCAGGGTGTTAGCAGAGACTTTCCCGGGACAGTGAAACCCTATGTCAGAGACAGTGAGAAGAAGCCCCAATGTTCCTTCCAGGCATTTTCAGTGTGGGTGCCTTCTCCACGTGGTTCCTGGTTTCACTGCAGCTCTGAAGAGAATGTTAGCAAAGAGGTAACCGGGACAGTGAAAACAGTACTCAAAGACAGGGAGAGCAAGCTCTACATTACTCTCTTGGCACTTTCGATGTGGGACATACAGCGAGATGTTTGCTGCTTTTGCGTTTGGCTGTTGGGAGATTTACAGCACAAAGATATCTAGTTGATTTGAAGCAGTTCCGAGAAAGTCTAAGCATAATCCTCACTTTTCCCTCCTGGCACTTTCCTTTGTGAAGATATAGCAGGATGTATATTGGTTTTGAGGAAAACTCAATGGACAGTGTAGGGAGAAAAGTTCCTGGCTCCTTGAATGCCGTTCCTGGAGACACTGCGATCAATGAGGGAGATATGTCAAGATGTGTGTTGGTTTTGAGGACGGCTCTCTGGAGAGTCTTAGCAAAGAGGTCACACGGATAATGAGAGCAATTCTCAGAGACACTGAGAACAAGCTCCACAATTCCTCCTGGCACTTTCCCTATAGGAGATACCGCAAGACGGTTCTGTATATTGGGCACTGCGCTTAGCAGGGTGTTAGCAGAGACTTTCCCGGGACAGTGAAACCCTATGTCAGAGACAGTGAGAAGAAGCCCCAATGTTCCTTCCAGGCATTTTCAGTGTGGGTGCCTTCTCCACGTGGTTCCTGGTTTCACTGCAGCTCTGAAGAGAATGTTAGCAAAGAGGTAACCGGGACACTGAAAACAGTACTCAAAGACAGGGAGAGCAAGCTCTACATTACTCTCTTGGCACTTTCGATGTGGGACATACAGCGAGATGTTTGCTGCTTTTGCGTTTGGCTGTTGGGAGATTTACAGCACAAAGATATCTAGTTGATTTGAAGCAGTTCCAAGAAAGTCTAAGCATAATCGGCACTTTTCACTCCTGGCACTTTCCATGTGGAAGATATAGCAGGATGTATATTGGTTTTGAGGAAAACTCAATGGACAGTGTAGGGAGAAAAGTTCCTGGCTCCTTGAATGCCGTTCCTGGAGACACTGCGATCAATGAGGGAGATATGTCAAGATGTGTGTTGGTTTTGAGGACGGCTCTCTGGAGAGTCTTAGCAAAGAGGTCACACGGATAATGAGAGCAATTCTCAGAGACACTGAGAACAAGCTCCACAATTCCTCCTGGCACTTTCCCTGTAGGAGATACCGCAAGACGGTTCTGTATATTGGGCACTGCGCTTAGCAGGGTGTTAGCAGAGACTTTCCCGGGACAGTGAAACCCTATGTCAGAGACAGTGAGAAGAAGCCCCAATGTTCCTTCCAGGCATTTTCAGTGTGGGTGCCTTCTCCACGTGGTTCCTGGTTTCACTGCAGCTCTGAAGAGAATGTTAGCAAAGAGGTAACCGGGACAGTGAAAACAGTACTCAAAGACAGGGAGAGCAAGCTCTACATTACTCTCTTGGCACTTTCGATGTGGGACATACAGCGAGATGTTTGCTGCTTTTGCGTTTGGCTGTTGGGAGATTTACAGCACAAAGATATCTAGTTGATTTGAAGCAGTTCCGAGAAAGTCTAAGCATAATCCTCACTTTTCCCTCCTGGCACTTTCCTTTGTGAAGATATAGCAGGATGTATATTGGTTTTGAGGAAAACTCAATGGACAGTGTAGGGAGAAAAGTTCCTGGCTCCTTGAATGCCGTTCCTGGAGACACTGCGATCAATGAGGGAGATATGTCAAGATGTGTGTTGGTTTTGAGGACGGCTCTCTGGAGAGTCTTAGCAAAGAGGTCACACGGATAATGAGAGCAATTCTCAGAGACACTGAGAACAAGCTCCACAATTCCTCCTGGCACTTTCCCTGTAGGAGATACCGCAAGACGGTTCTGTATATTGGGCACTGCGCTTAGCAGGGTGTTAGCAGAGACTTTCCCGGGACAGTGAAACCCTATGTCAGAGACAGTGAGAAGAAGCCCCAATGTTCCTTCCAGGCATTTTCAGTGTGGGTGCCTTCTGCACGTGGTTCCTGGTTTCACTGCAGCTCTGAAGAGAATGTTAGCAAAGAGGTAACCGGGACAGTGAAAACAGTACTCAAAGACAGGGAGAGCAAGCTCTACATTACTCTCTTGGCACTTTCGATGTGGGACATACAGCGAGATGTTTGCTGCTTTTGCATTTGGCTGTTGGGAGATTTACAGCACAAAGATATCTAGTTGATTTGAAGCAGTTCCAAGAAAGTCTAAGCATAGTCGGCACTTTTCACTCCTGGCACTTTCCATGTGGAAGATATAGCAGGATGTATATTGGTTTTGAGGAAAACTCAATGGACAGTGTAGGGAGAAAAGTTCCTGGCTCCTTGAATGCCGTTCCTGGAGACACTGCGATCAAT
The DNA here is from genome assembly GCF_964199755.1 of Larus michahellis. Classification (NCBI taxonomy): domain Eukaryota; kingdom Metazoa; phylum Chordata; class Aves; order Charadriiformes; family Laridae; genus Larus; species Larus michahellis. Next base: position 25,484,754 of record NC_133904.1, read on the forward strand.
GAGGGAGATATGTCAAGATGTGTGTTGGTTTTGAGGACGGCTCTCTGGAGAGTCTTAGCAAAGAGGTCACACGGATAATGAGAGCAATTCTCAGAGACACTGAGAACAAGCTCCACAATTCCTCCTGGCACTTTCCCTGTAGGAGATACCGCAAGACGTTTCTGTATATTGGGCACTGCGCTTAGCAGGGTGTTAGCAGAGACTTTCCCGGGACAGTGAAACCCTATGTCAGAGACAGTGAGAAGAAGCCCCAATGTTCCTTCCAGGCATTTTCAGTGTGGGTGCCTTCTCCACGTGGTTCCTGGTTTCACTGCAGCTCTGAAGAGAATGTTAGCAAAGAGGTAACCGGGACAGTGAAAACAGTCCTCAAAGACAGGGAGAGCAAGCTCTACATTACTCTCTTGGCACTTTCGATGTGGGACATACAGCGAGATGTTTGCTGCTTTTGCGTTTGGCTGTTGGGAGATTTACAGCACAAAGATATCTAGTTGATTTGAAGCAGTTCCAAGAAAGTCTAAGCATAGTCAGCACTTTTCACTCCTGGCAATTTCCATGTGGAAGATATAGCAGGATGTATATTGGTTTTGAGGAAAACTCAATGGACAGTGTAGGGAGAAAAGTTCCTGGCTCCTTGAATGCCGTTCCTGGAGACACTGCGATCAATGAGGGAGATATGTCAAGATGTGTGTTGGTTTTGAGGACGGCTCTCTGGAGAGTCTTAGCAAAGAGGTCACACGGATAATGAGAGCAATTCTCAGAGACACTGAGAACAAGCTCCACAATTCCTCCTGGCACTTTCCCTGTAGGAGATACCGCAAGACGGTTCTGTATATTGGGCACTGCGCTGTGCAGGGTGTTAGCAGAGACTTTCCCGGGACAGTGAAACCCTATGTCAGAGACAGTGAGAAGAAGCCCCAATGTTCCTTCCAGGCATTTTCAGTGTGGGTGCCTTCTCCACGTGGTTCCTGGTTTCACTGCAGCTCTGAAGAGAATGTTAGCAAAGAGGTAACCGGGACACTGAAAACAGTACTCAAAGACAGGGAGAGCAAGCTCTACATTACTCTCTTGGCACTTTCGATGTGGGACATACAGCGAGATGTTTGCTGCTTTTGCGTTTGGCTGTTGGGAGTTTTACAGCACAAAGATATCTAGTTGATTTGAAGCAGTTCCAAGAAAGTCTAAGCATAATCGGCACTTTTCCCTCCTGGCACTTTCCATGTGGAAGATATAGCAGGATGTATATTGGTTTTGAGGAAAACTCAATGGACAGTGTAGGGAGAAAAGTTCCTGGCTCCTTGAATGCCGTTCCTGGAGACACTGCGATCAATGAGGGAGATATGTCAAGATGTGTGTTGGTTTTGAGGACGGCTCTCTGGAGAGTCTTAGCAAAGAGGTCACACGGATAATGAGAGCAATTCTCAGAGACACTGAGAACAAGCTCCACAATTCCTCCTGGCACTTTCCCTGTAGGAGATACCGCAAGACGGTTCTGTATATTGGGCACTGCGCTTAGCAGGGTGTTAGCAGACTTTCCCGGGACAGTGAAACCCTATGTCAGAGACAGTGAGAAGAAGCCCCAATGTTCCTTCCAGGCATTTTCAGTGTGGGTGCCTTCTCCACGTGGTTCCTGGTTTCACTGCAGCTCTGAAGAGAATGTTAGCAAAGAGGTAACCGGGACACTGAAAACAGTACTCAAAGACAGGGAGAGCAAGCTCTACATTACTCTCTTGGCACTTTCGATGTGGGACATACAGCGAGATGTTTGCTGCTTTTGCGTTTGGCTGTTGGGAGATTTACAGCACAAAGATATCTAGTTGATTTGAAGCAGTTGCAAGAAAGTCTAAGCATAATCGGCACTTTTCACTCCTGGCACTTTCCATGTGGAAGATATAGCAGGATGTATATTGGTTTTGAGGAAAACTCAATGGACAGTGTAGGGAGAAAAGTTCCTGGCTCCTTGAATGCCGTTCCTGGAGACACTGCGATCAATGAGGGAGATATGTCAAGATGTGTGTTGGTTTTGAGGACGGCTCTCTGGAGAGTCTTAGCAAAGAGGTCACACGGATAATGAGAGCAATTCTCAGAGACACTGAGAACAAGCTCCACAATTCCTCCTGGCACTTTCCCTGTAGGAGATACCGCAAGACGGTTCTGTATATTGGGCACTGCGCTCTGCAGGGTGTTAGCAGAGACTTTCCCGGGACAGTGAAACCCTATGTCAGAGACAGTGAGAAGAAGCCCCAATGTTCCTTCCAGGCATTTTCAGTGTGGGTGCCTTCTCCACGTGGTTCCTGGTTTCACTGCAGCTCTGAAGAGAATGTTAGCAAAGAGGTAACCGGGACAGTGAAAACAGTACTCAAAGACAGGGAGAGCAAGCTCTACATTACTCTCTTGGCACTTTCGATGTGGGACATACAGCGAGATGTTTGCTGCTTTTGCGTTTGGCTGTTGGGAGATTTACAGCACAAAGATATCTAGTTGATTTGAAGCAGTTCCGAGAAAGTCTAAGCATAGTCGGCACTTTTCACTCCTGGCACTTTCCATGTGGAAGATATAGCAGGATGTATATTGGTTTTGAGGAAAACTCAATGGACAGTGTAGGGAGAAAAGTTCCTGGCTCCTTGAATGCCGTTCCTGGAGACACTGCGATCAATGAGGGAGATATGTCAAGATGTGTGTTGGTTTTGAGGACGGCTCTCTGGAGAGTCTTAGCAAAGAGGTCACACGGATAATGAGAGCAATTCTCAGAGACACTGAGAACAAGCTCCACAATTCCTCCTGGCACTTTCCCTGTAGGAGATACCGCAAGACGTTTCTGTATATTGGGCACTGCGCTTAGCAGGGTGTTAGCAGAGACTTTCCCGGGACAGTGAAACCCTATGTCAGAGACAGTGAGAAGAAGCCCCAATGTTCCTTCCAGGCATTTTCAGTGTGGGTGCCTTCTCCACGTGGTTCCTGGTTTCACTGCAGCTCTGAAGAGAATGTTAGCAAAGAGGTAACCGGGACAGTGAAAACAGTACTCAAAGACAGGGAGAGCAAGCTCTACATTACTCTCTTGGCACTTTCGATGTGGGACATACAGCGAGATGTTTGCTGCTTTTGCGTTTGGCTGTTGGGAGATTTACAGCACAAAGATATCTAGTTGATTTGAAGCAGTTCCGAGAAAGTCTAAGCATAATCCTCACTTTTCCCTCCTGGCACTTTCCTTTGTGAAGATATAGCAGGATGTATATTGGTTTTGAGGAAAACTCAATGGACAGTGTAGGGAGAAAAGTTCCTGGCTCCTTGAATGCCGTTCCTGGAGACACTGCGATCAATGAGGGAGATATGTCAAGATGTGTGTTGGTTTTGAGGACGGCTCTCTGGAGAGTCTTAGCAAAGAGGTCACACGGATAATGAGAGCAATTCTCAGAGACACTGAGAACAAGCTCCACAATTCCTCCTGGCACTTTCCCTGTAGGAGATACCGCAAGACGGTTCTGTATATTGGGCACTGCGCTTAGCAGGGTGTTAGCAGAGACTTTCCCGGGACAGTGAAACCCTATGTCAGAGACAGTGAGAAGAAGCCCCAATGTTCCTTCCAGGCATTTTCAGTGTGGGTGCCTTCTCCACGTGGTTCCTGGTTTCACTGCAGCTCTGAAGAGAATGTTAGCAAAGAGGTAACCGGGACAGTGAAAACAGTCCTCAAAGACAGGGAGAGCAAGCTCTACATTACTCTCTTGGCACTTTCGATGTGGGACATACAGCGAGATGTTTGCTGCTTTTGCGTTTGGCTGTTGGGAGATTTACAGCACAAAGATATCTAGTTGATTTGAAGCAGTTCCAAGAAAGTCTAAGCATAATCGGCACTTTTCACTCCTGGCACTTTCCATGTGGAAGATATAGCAGGATGTATATTGGTTTTGAGGAAAACTCAATGGACAGTGTAGGGAGAAAAGTTCCTGGCTCCTTGAATGCCGTTCCTGGAGACACTGCGATCAATGAGGGAGATATGTCAAGATGTGTGTTGGTTTTGAGGACGGCTCTCTGGAGAGTCTTAGCAAAGAGGTCACACGGATAATGAGAGCAATTCTCAGAGACACTGAGAACAAGCTCCACAATTCCTCCTGGCACTTTCCCTGTAGGAGATACCGCAAGACGGTTCTGTATATTGGGCACTGCGCTTAGCAGGGTGTTAGCAGAGACTTTCCCGGGACAGTGAAACCCTATGTCAGAGACAGTGAGAAGAAGCCCCAATGTTCCTTCCAGGCATTTTCAGTGTGGGTGCCTTCTCCACGTGGTTCCTGGTTTCACTGCAGCTCTGAAGAGAATGTTAGCAAAGAGGTAACCGGGACAGTGAAAACAGTACTCAAAGACAGGGAGAGCAAGCTCTACATTACTCTCTTGGCACTTTCGATGTGGGACATACAGCGAGATGTTTGCTGCTTTTGCGTTTGGCTGTTGGGAGATTTACAGCACAAAGATATCTAGTTGATTTGAAGCAGTTCCGAGAAAGTCTAAGCATAATCCTCACTTTTCCCTCCTGGCACTTTCCTTTGTGAAGATATAGCAGGATGTATATTGGTTTTGAGGAAAACTCAATGGACAGTGTAGGGAGAAAAGTTCCTGGCTCCTTGAATGCCGTTCCTGGAGACACTGCGATCAATGAGGGAGATATGTCAAGATGTGTGTTGGTTTTGAGGACGGCTCTCTGGAGAGTCTTAGCAAAGAGGTCACACGGATAATGAGAGCAATTCTCAGAGACACTGAGAACAAGCTCCACAATTCCTCCTGGCACTTTCCCTGTAGGAGATACCGCAAGACGGTTCTGTATATTGGGCACTGCGCTTAGCAGGGTGTTAGCAGAGACTTTCCCGGGACAGTGAAACCCTATGTCAGAGACAGTGAGAAGAAGCCCCAATGTTCCTTCCAGGCATTTTCAGTGTGGGTGCCTTCTGCACGTGGTTCCTGGTTTCACTGCAGCTCTGAAGAGAATGTTAGCAAAGAGGTAACCGGGACACTGAAAACAGTACTCAAAGACAGGGAGAGCAAGCTCTACATTACTCTCTTGGCACTTTCGATGTGGGACATACAGCGAGATGTTTGCTGCTTTTGCATTTGGCTGTTGGGAGATTTACAGCACAAAGATATCTAGTTGATTTGAAGCAGTTCCAAGAAAGTCTAAGCATAGTCGGCACTTTTCCCTCCTGGCACTTTCCATGTGGAAGATATAGCAGGATGTATATTGGTTTTGAGGAAAACTCAATGGACAGTGTAGGGAGAAAAGTTCCTGGCTCCTTGAATGCCGTTCCTGGAGACACTGCGATCAATGAGGGAGATATGTCAAGATGTGTGTTGGTTTTGAGGACGGCTCTCTGGAGAGTCTTAGCAAAGAGGTCACACGGATAATGAGAGCAATTCTCAGAGACACTGAGAACAAGCTCCACAATTCCTCCTGGCACTTTCCCTGTAGGAGATACCGCAAGACGTTTCTGTATATTGGGCACTGCGCTTAGCAGGGTGTTAGCAGAGACTTTCCCGGGACAGTGAAACCCTATGTCAGAGACAGTGAGAAGAAGCCCCAATGTTCCTTCCAGGCATTTTCAGTGTGGGTGCCTTCTCCACGTGGTTCCTGGTTTCACTGCAGCTCTGAAGAGAATGTTAGCAAAGAGGTAACCGGGACAGTGAAAACAGTCCTCAAAGACAGGGAGAGCAAGCTCTACATTACTCTCTTGGCACTTTCGATGTGGGACATACAGCGAGATGTTTGCTGCTTTTGCGTTTGGCTGTTGGGAGATTTACAGCACAAAGATATCTAGTTGATTTGAAGCAGTTCCAAGAAAGTCTAAGCATAGTCAGCACTTTTCACTCCTGGCAATTTCCATGTGGAAGATATAGCAGGATGTATATTGGTTTTGAGGAAAACTCAATGGACAGTGTAGGGAGAAAAGTTCCTGGCTCCTTGAATGCCGTTCCTGGAGACACTGCGATCAATGAGGGAGATATGTCAAGATGTGTGTTGGTTTTGAGGACGGCTCTCTGGAGAGTCTTAGCAAAGAGGTCACACGGATAATGAGAGCAATTCTCAGAGACACTGAGAACAAGCTCCACAATTCCTCCTGGCACTTTCCCTGTAGGAGATACCGCAAGACGGTTCTGTATATTGGGCACTGCGCTTAGCAGGGTGTTAGCAGAGACTTTCCCGGGACAGTGAAACCCTATGTCAGAGACAGTGAGAAGAAGCCCCAATGTTCCTTCCAGGCATTTTCAGTGTGGGTGCCTTCTGCACGTGGTTCCTGGTTTCACTGCAGCTCTGAAGAGAATGTTAGCAAAGAGGTAACCGGGACACTGAAAACAGTACTCAAAGACAGGGAGAGCAAGCTCTACATTACTCTCTTGGCACTTTCGATGTGGGACATACAGCGAGATGTTTGCTGCTTTTGCATTTGGCTGTTGGGAGATTTACAGCACAAAGATATCTAGTTGATTTGAAGCAGTTCCAAGAAAGTCTAAGCATAGTCGGCACTTTTCACTCCTGGCACTTTCCATGTGGAAGATATAGCAGGATGTATATTGGTTTTGAGGAAAACTCAATGGACAGTGTAGGGAGAAAAGTTCCTGGCTCCTTGAATGCCGTTCCTGGAGACACTGCGATCAATGAGGGAGATATGTCAAGATGTGTGTTGGTTTTGAGGACGGCTCTCTGGAGAGTCTTAGCAAAGAGGTCACACGGATAATGAGAGCAATTCTCAGAGACACTGAGAACAAGCTCCACAATTCCTCCTGGCACTTTCCCTGTAGGAGATACCGCAAGACGGTTCTGTATATTGGGCACTGCGCTTAGCAGGGTGTTAGCAGAGACTTTCCCGGGACAGTGAAACCCTATGTCAGAGACAGTGAGAAGAAGCCCCAATGTTCCTTCCAGGCATTTTCAGTGTGGGTGCCTTCTCCACGTGGTTCCTGGTTTCACTGCAGCTCTGAAGAGAATGTTAGCAAAGAGGTAACCGGGACAGTGAAAACAGTCCTCAAAGACAGGGAGAGCAAGCTCTACATTACTCTCTTGGCACTTTCGATGTGGGACATACAGCGAGATGTTTGCTGCTTTTGCGTTTGGCTGTTGGGAGATTTACAGCACAAAGATATCTAGTTGATTTGAAGCAGTTCCAAGAAAGTCTAAGCATAGTCAGCACTTTTCACTCCTGGCAATTTCCATGTGGAAGATATAGCAGGATGTATATTGGTTTTGAGGAAAACTCAATGGACAGTGTAGGGAGAAAAGTTCCTGGCTCCTTGAATGCCGTTCCTGGAGACACTGCGATCAATGAGGGAGATATGTCAAGATGTGTGTTGGTTTTGAGGACGGCTCTCTGGAGAGTCTTAGCAAAGAGGTCACACGGATAATGAGAGCAATTCTCAGAGACACTGAGAACAAGCTCCACAATTCCTCCTGGCACTTTCCCTGTAGGAGATACCGCAAGACGGTTCTGTATATTGGGCACTGCGCTGTGCAGGGTGTTAGCAGAGACTTTCCCGGGACAGTGAAACCCTATGTCAGAGACAGTGAGAAGAAGCCCCAATGTTCCTTCCAGGCATTTTCAGTGTGGGTGCCTTCTCCACGTGGTTCCTGGTTTCACTGCAGCTCTGAAGAGAATGTTAGCAAAGAGGTAACCGGGACAGTGAAAACAGTACTCAAAGACAGGGAGAGCAAGCTCTACATTACTCTCTTGGCACTTTGGATGTGGGACATACAGCGAGATGTTTGCTGCTTTTGCGTTTGGCTGTTGGGAGATTTACAGCACAAAGATATCTAGTTGATTTGAAGCAGTTCCAAGAAAGTCTAAGCATAATCGGCACTTTTCACTCCTGGCACTTTCCATGTGGAAGATATAGCAGGATGTATATTGGTTTTGAGGAAAACTCAATGGACAGTGTAGGGAGAAAAGTTCCTGGCTCCTTGAATGCCGTTCCTGGAGACACTGCGATCAATGAGGGAGATATGTCAAGATGTGTGTTGGTTTTGAGGACGGCTCTCTGGAGAGTCTTAGCAAAGAGGTCACACGGATAATGAGAGCAATTCTCAGAGACACTGAGAACAAGCTCCACAATTCCTCCTGGCACTTTCCCTGTAGGAGATACCGCAAGACGGTTCTGTATATTGGGCACTGCGCTTAGCAGGGTGTTAGCAGAGACTTTCCCGGGACAGTGAAACCCTATGTCAGAGACAGTGAGAAGAAGCCCCAATGTTCCTTCCAGGCATTTTCAGTGTGGGTGCCTTCTCCACGTGGTTCCTGGTTTCACTGCAGCTCTGAAGAGAATGTTAGCAAAGAGGTAACCGGGACACTGAAAACAGTACTCAAAGACAGGGAGAGCAAGCTCTACATTACTCTCTTGGCACTTTCGATGTGGGACATACAGCGAGATGTTTGCTGCTTTTGCGTTTGGCTGTTGGGAGTTTTACAGCACAAAGATATCTAGTTGATTTGAAGCAGTTCCAAGAAAGTCTAAGCATAATCGGCACTTTTCCCTCCTGGCACTTTCCATGTGGAAGATATAGCAGGATGTATATTGGTTTTGAGGAAAACTCAATGGACAGTGTAGGGAGAAAAGTTCCTGGCTCCTTGAATGCCGTTCCTGGAGACACTGCGATCAATGAGGGAGATATGTCAAGATGTGTGTTGGTTTTGAGGACGGCTCTCTGGAGAGTCTTAGCAAAGAGGTCACACGGATAATGAGAGCAATTCTCAGAGACACTGAGAACAAGCTCCACAATTCCTCCTGGCACTTTCCCTGTAGGAGATACCGCAAGACGGTTCTGTATATTGGGCACTGCGCTTAGCAGGGTGTTAGCAGACTTTCCCGGGACAGTGAAACCCTATGTCAGAGACAGTGAGAAGAAGCCCCAATGTTCCTTCCAGGCATTTTCAGTGTGGGTGCCTTCTCCACGTGGTTCCTGGTTTCACTGCAGCTCTGAAGAGAATGTTAGCAAAGAGGTAACCGGGACACTGAAAACAGTACTCAAAGACAGGGAGAGCAAGCTCTACATTACTCTCTTGGCACTTTCGATGTGGGACATACAGCGAGATGTTTGCTGCTTTTGCGTTTGGCTGTTGGGAGATTTACAGCACAAAGATATCTAGTTGATTTGAAGCAGTTGCAAGAAAGTCTAAGCATAATCGGCACTTTTCACTCCTGGCACTTTCCATGTGGAAGATATAGCAGGATGTATATTGGTTTTGAGGAAAACTCAATGGACAGCGTAGGGAGAAAAGTTCCTGGCTCCTTGAATGCCGTTCCTGGAGACACTGCGATCAATGAGGGAGATATGTCAAGATGTGTGTTGGTTTTGAGGACGGCTCTCTGGAGAGTCTTAGCAAAGAGGTCACACGGATAATGAGAGCAATTCTCAGAGACACTGAGAACAAGCTCCACAATTCCTCCTGGCACTTTCCCTGTAGGAGATACCGCAAGACGGTTCTGTATATTGGGCACAGCGCTCTGCAGGGTGTTAGCAGAGACTTTCCCAGGACAGTGAAACCCTATGTCAGAGACAGTGAGAAGAAGCCCCAATGTTCCTTCCAGGCATTTTCAGTGTGGGTGCCTTCTCCACGTGGTTCCTGGTTTCACTGCAGCTCTGAAGAGAATGTTAGCAAAGAGGTAACCGGGACACTGAAAACAGTACTCAAAGACAGGGAGAGCAAGCTCTACATTACTCTCTTGGCACTTTCGATGTGGGACATACAGCGAGATGTTTGCTGCTTTTGCATTTGGCTGTTGGGAGATTTACAGCACAAAGATATCTAGTTGATTTGAAGCAGTTCCGAGAAAGTCTAAGCATAGTCGGCACTTTTCACTCCTGGCACTTTCCATGTGGAAGATATAGCAGGATGTATATTGGTTTTGAGGAAAACTCAATGGACAGTGTAGGGAGAAAAGTTCCTGGCTCCTTGAATGCCGTTCCTGGAGACACTGCGATCAATGAGGGAGATATGTCAAGATGTGTGTTGGTTTTGAGGACGGCTCTCTGGAGAGTCTTAGCAAAGAGGTCACACGGATAATGAGAGCAATTCTCAGAGACACTGAGAACAAGCTCCACAATTCCTCCTGGCACTTTCCCTATAGGAGATACCGCAAGACGGTTCTGTATATTGGGCACTGCGCTTAGCAGGGTGTTAGCAGAGACTTTCCCGGGACAGTGAAACCCTATGTCAGAGACAGTGAGAAGAAGCCCCAATGTTCCTTCCAGGCATTTTCAGTGTGGGTGCCTTCTCCACGTGGTTCCTGGTTTCACTGCAGCTCTGAAGAGAATGTTAGCAAAGAGGTAACCGGGACAGTGAAAACAGTCCTCAAAGACAGGGAGAGCAAGCTCTACATTACTCTCTTGGCACTTTCGATGTGGGACATACAGCGAGATGTTTGCTGCTTTTGCGTTTGGCTGTTGGGAGATTTACAGCACAAAGATATCTAGTTGATTTGAAGCAGTTCCAAGAAAGTCTAAGCATAATCGGCACTTTTCCCTCCTGGCAATTTCCATGTGGAAGATATAGCAGGATGTATATTGGTTTTGAGGAAAACTCAATGGACAGTGTAGGGAGAAAAGTTCCTGGCTCCTTGAATGCCGTTCCTGGAGACACTGCGATCAATGAGGGAGATATGTCAAGATGTGTGTTGGTTTTGAGGACGGCTCTCTGGAGAGTCTTAGCAAAGAGGTCACACGGATAATGAGAGCAATTCTCAGAGACACTGAGAACAAGCTCCACAATTCCTCCTGGCACTTTCCCTGTAGGAGATACCGCAAGACGGTTCTGTATATTGGGCACTGCGCTGTGCAGGGTGTTAGCAGAGACTTTCCCGGGACAGTGAAACCCTATGTCAGAGACAGTGAGAAGAAGCCCCAATGTTCCTTCCAGGCATTTTCAGTGTGGGTGCCTTCTCCACATGGTTCCTGGTTTCACTGCAGCTCTGAAGAGAATGTTAGCAAAGAGGTAACCGGGACAGTGAAAACAGTACTCAAAGACAGGGAGAGCAAGCTCTACATTACTCTCTTGGCACTTTGGATGTGGGACATACAGCGAGATGTTTGCTGCTTTTGCGTTTGGCTGTTGGGAGATTTACAGCACAAAGATATCTAGTTGATTTGAAGCAGTTCCAAGAAAGTCTAAGCATAATCGGCACTTTTCCCTCCTGGCACTTTCCATGTGGAAGATATAGCAGGATGTATATTGGTTTTGAGGAAAACTCAATGGACAGTGTAGGGAGAAAAGTTCCTGGCTCCTTGAATGCCGTTCCTGGAGACACTGCGATCAATGAGGGAGATATGTCAAGATGTGTGTTGGTTTTGAGGACGGCTCTCTGGAGAGTCTTAGCAAAGAGGTCACACGGATAATGAGAGCAATTCTCAGAGACACTGAGAACAAGCTCCACAATTCCTCCTGGCACTTTCCCTGTAGGAGATACCGCAAGACGGTTCTGTATATTGGGCACTGCGCTTAGCAGGGTGTTAGCAGAGACTTTCCCGGGACAGTGAAACCCTATGTCAGAGACAGTGAGAAGAAGCCCCAATGTTCCTTCCAGGCATTTTCAGTGTGGGTGCCTTCTCCACGTGGTTCCTGGTTTCACTGCAGCTCTGAAGAGAATGTTAGCAAAGAGGTAACCGGGACAGTGAAAACAGTACTCAAAGACAGGGAGAGCAAGCTCTACATTACTCTCTTGGCACTTTGGATGTGGGACATACAGCGAGATGTTTGCTGCTTTTGCGTTTGGCTGTTGGGAGATTTACAGCACAAAGATATCTAGTTGATTTGAAGCAGTTCCAAGAAAGTCTAAGCATAATCGGCACTTTTCACTCCTGGCACTTTCCATGTGGAAGATATAGCAGGATGTATATTGGTTTTGAGGAAAACTCAATGGACAGTGTAGGGAGAAAAGTTCCTGGCTCCTTGAATGCCGTTCCTGGAGACACTGCGATCAATGAGGGAGATATGTCAAGATGTGTGTTGGTTTTGAGGACGTCTCTCTGGAGAGTCTTAGCAAAGAGGTCACACGGATAATGAGAGCAATTCTCAGAGACACTGAGAACAAGCTCCACAATTCCTCCTGGCACTTTCCCTGTAGGAGATACCGCAAGACGGTTCTGTATATTGGGCACTGCGCTTAGCAGGGTGTTAGCAGAGACTTTCCCGGGACAGTGAAACCCTATGTCAGAGACAGTGAGAAGAAGCCCCAATGTTCCTTCCAGGCATTTTCAGTGTGGGTGCCTTCTCCACGTGGTTCCTGGTTTCACTGCAGCTCTGAAGAGAATGTTAGCAAAGAGGTAACCGGGACAGTGAAAACAGTACTCAAAGACAGGGAGAGCAAGCTCTACATTACTCTCTTGGCACTTTCGATGTGGGACATACAGCGAGATGTTTGCTGCTTTTGCGTTTGGCTGTTGGGAGTTTTACAGCACAAAGATATCTAGTTGATTTGAAGCAGTTCCAAGAAAGTCTAAGCATAATCGGCACTTTTCCCTCCTGGCACTTTCCATGTGGAAGATATAGCAGGATGTATATTGGTTTTGAGGAAAACTCAATGGACAGTGTAGGGAGAAAAGTTCCTGGCTCCTTGAATGCCGTTCCTGGAGACACTGCGATCAATGAGGGAGATATGTCAAGATGTGTGTTGGTTTTGAGGACGGCTCTCTGGAGAGTCTTAGCAAAGAGGTCACACGGATAATGAGAGCAATTCTCAGAGACACTGAGAACAAGCTCCACAATTCCTCCTGGCACTTTCCCTGTAGGAGATACCGCAAGACGGTTCTGTATATTGGGCACTGCGCTTAGCAGGGTGTTAGCAGAGACTTTCCCGGGACAGTGAAACCCTATGTCAGAGACAGTGAGAAGAAGCCCCAATGTTCCTTCCAGGCATTTTCAGTGTGGGTGCCTTCTCCACGTGGTTCCTGGTTTCACTGCAGCTCTGAAGAGAATGTTAGCAAAGAGGTAACCGGGACACTGAAAACAGTACTCAAAGACAGGGAGAGCAAGCTCTACATTACTCTCTTGGCACTTTCGATGTGGGACATACAGCGAGATGTTTGCTGCTTTTGCGTTTGGCTGTTGGGAGATTTACAGCACAAAGATATCTAGTTGATTTGAAGCAGTTCTGAGAAAGTCTAAGCATAATCGGCACTTTTCACTCCTGGCACTTTCCATGTGGAAGATATAGCAGGATGTATATTGGTTTTGAGGAAAACTCAATGGACAGTGTAGGGAGAAAAGTTCCTGGCTCCTTGAATGCCGTTCCTGGAGACACTGCGATCAATGAGGGAGATTTGTCAAGATGTGTGTTGGTTTTGAGGACGGCTCTCTGGAGAGTCTTAGCAAAGAGGTCACACGGATAATGAGAGCAATTCTCAGAGACACTGAGAACAAGCTCCACAATTCCTCCTGGCACTTTCCCTGTAGGAGATACCGCAAGACGGTTCTGTATATTGGGCACTGCGCTCTGCAGGGTGTTAGCAGAGACTTTCCCGGGACAGTGAAACCCTATGTCAGAGACAGTGAGAAGAAGCCCCAATGTTCCTTCCAGGCATTTTCAGTGTGGGTGCCTTCTCCACGTGGTTCCTGGTTTCACTGCAGCTCTGAAGAGAATGTTAGCAAAGAGGTAACCGGGACACTGAAAACAGTACTCAAAGACAGGGAGAGCAAGCTCTACGTTACTCTCTTGGCACTTTCGATGTGGGACATACAGCGAGATGTTTGCTGCTTTTGCGTTTGGCTGTTGGGAGATTTACAGCACAAAGATATCTAGTTGATTTGAAGCAGTTCTGAGAAAGTCTAAGCATAATCGGCACTTTTCACTCCTGGCACTTTCCATGTGGAAGATATAGCAGGATGTATATTGGTTTTGAGGAAAACTCAATGGACAGTGTAGGGAGAAAAGTTCCTGGCTCCTTGAATGCCGTTCCTGGAGACACTGCGATCAATGAGGGAGATTTGTCAAGATGTGTGTTGGTTTTGAGGACGGCTCTCTGGAGAGTCTTAGCAAAGAGGTCACACGGATAATGAGAGCAATTCTCAGAGACACTGAGAACAAGCTCCACAATTCCTCCTGGCACTTTCCCTGTAGGAGATACCGCAAGACGGTTCTGTATATTGGGCACTGCGCTCTGCAGGGTGTTAGCAGAGACTTTCCCGGGACAGTGAAACCCTATGTCAGAGACAGTGAGAAGAAGCCCCAATGTTCCTTCCAGGCATTTTCAGTGTGGGTGCCTTCTCCACGTGGTTCCTGGTTTCACTGCAGCTCTGAAGAGAATGTTAGCAAAGAGGTAACCGGGACAGTGAAAACAGTCCTCAAAGACAGGGAGAGCAAGCTCTACATTACTCTCTTGGCACTTTCGATGTGGGACATACAGCGAGATGTTTGCTGCTTTTGCGTTTGGCTGTTGGGAGATTTACAGCACAAAGATATCTAGTTGATTTGAAGCAGTTCCAAGAAAGTCTAAGCATAGTCAGCACTTTTCACTCCTGGCAATTTCCATGTGGAAGATATAGCAGGATGTATATTGGTTTTGAGGAAAACTCAATGGACAGTGTAGGGAGAAAAGTTCCTGGCTCCTTGAATGCCGTTCCTGGAGACACTGCGATCAATGAGGGAGATATGTCAAGATGTGTGTTGGTTTTGAGGACGGCTCTCTGGAGAGTCTTAGCAAAGAGGTCACACGGATAATGAGAGCAATTCTCAGAGACACTGAGAACAAGCTCCACAATTCCTCCTGGCACTTTCCCTGTAGGAGATACCGCAAGACGGTTCTGTATATTGGGCACTGCGCTCTGCAGGGTGTTAGCAGAGACTTTCCCGGGACAGTGAAACCCTATGTCAGAGACAGTGAGAAGAAGCCCCAATGTTCCTTCCAGGCATTTTCAGTGTGGGTGCCTTCTCCACGTGGTTCCTGGTTTCACTGCAGCTCTGAAGAGAATGTTAGCAAAGAGGTAACCGGGACACTGAAAACAGTACTCAAAGACAGGGAGAGCAAGCTCTACATTACTCTCTTGGCACTTTCGATGTGGGACATACAGCGAGATGTTTGCTGCTTTTGCGTTTGGCTGTTGGGAGTTTTACAGCACAAAGATATCTAGTTGATTTGAAGCAGTTCCAAGAAAGTCTAAGCATAATCGGCACTTTTCCCTCCTGGCACTTTCCATGTGGAAGATATAGCAGGATGTATATTGGTTTTGAGGAAAACTCAATGGACAGTGTAGGGAGAAAAGTTCCTGGCTCCTTGAATGCCGTTCCTGGAGACACTGCGATCAATGAGGGAGATATGTCAAGATGTGTGTTGGTTTTGAGGACGGCTCTCTGGAGAGTCTTAGCAAAGAGGTCACACGGATAATGAGAGCAATTCTCAGAGACACTGAGAACAAGCTCCACAATTCCTCCTGGCACTTTCCCTGTAGGAGATACCGCAAGATGGTTCTGTATATTGGGCACTGCGCTTAGCAGGGTGTTAGCAGAGACTTTCCCGGGACAGTGAAACCCTATGTCAGAGACAGTGAGAAGAAGCCCCAATGTTCCTTCCAGGCATTTTCAGTGTGGGTGCCTTCTCCACGTGGTTCCTGGTTTCACTGCAGCTCTGAAGAGAATGTTAGCAAAGAGGTAACCGGGACACTGAAAACAGTACTCAAAGACAGGGAGAGCAAGCTCTACATTACTCTCTTGGCACTTTCGATGTGGGACATACAGCGAGATGTTTGCTGCTTTTGCGTTTGGCTGTTGGGAGATTTACAGCACAAAGATATCTAGTTGATTTGAAGCAGTTCCAAGAAAGTCTAAGCATAATCGGCACTTTTCACTCCTGGCACTTTCCATGTGGAAGATATAGCAGGATGTATATTGGTTTTGAGGAAAACTCAATGGACAGTGTAGGGAGAAAAGTTCCTGGCTCCTTGAATGCCGTTCCTGGAGACACTGCGATCAATGAGGGAGATATGTCAAGATGTGTGTTGGTTTTGAGGACGGCTCTCTGGAGAGTCTTAGCAAAGAGGTCACACGGATAATGAGAGCAATTCTCAGAGACACTGAGAACAAGCTCCACAATTCCTCCTGGCACTTTCCCTGTAGGAGATACCGCAAGACGGTTCTGTATATTGGGCACTGCGCTTAGCAGGGTGTTAGCAGAGACTTTCCCGGGACAGTGAAACCCTATGTCAGAGACAGTGAGAAGAAGCCCCAATGTTCCTTCCAGGCATTTTCAGTGTGGGTGCCTTCTCCACGTGGTTCCTGGTTTCACTGCAGCTCTGAAGAGAATGTTAGCAAAGAGGTAACCGGGACACTGAAAACAGTACTCAAAGACAGGGAGAGCAAGCTCTACATTACTCTCTTGGCACTTTCGATGTGGGACATACAGCGAGATGTTTGCTGCTTTTGCGTTTGGCTGTTGGGAGATTTACAGCACAAAGATATCTAGTTGATTTGAAGCAGTTCCGAGAAAGTCTAAGCATAATCGGCACTTTTCACTCCTGGCACTTTCCATGTGGAAGATATAGCAGGATGTATATTGGTTTTGAGGAAAACTCAATGGACAGTGTAGGGAGAAAAGTTCCTGGCTCCTTGAATGCCGTTCCTGGAGACACTGCGATCAATGAGGGAGATATGTCAAGATGTGTGTTGGTTTTGAGGACGGCTCTCTGGAGAGTCTTAGCAAAGAGGTCACACGGATAATGAGAGCAATTCTCAGAGACACTGAGAACAAGCTCCACAATTCCTCCTGGCACTTTCCCTGTAGGAGATACCGCAAGACGGTTCTGTATATTGGGCACTGCGCTCTGCAGGGTGTTAGCAGAGACTTTCCCGGGACAGTGAAACCCTATGTCAGAGACAGTGAGAAGAAGCCCCAATGTTCCTTCCAGGCATTTTCAGTGTGGGTGCCTTCTCCACGTGGTTCCTGGTTTCACTGCAGCTCTGAAGAGAATGTTAGCAAAGAGGTAACCGGGACACTGAAAACAGTACTCAAAGACAGGGAGAGCAAGCTCTACATTACTCTCTTGGCACTTTCGATGTGGGACATACAGCGAGATGTTTGCTGCTTTTGCGTTTGGCTGTTGGGAGATTTACAGCACAAAGATATCTAGTTGATTTGAAGCAGTTCCGAGAAAGTCTAAGCATAATCGGCACTTTTCACTCCTGGCACTTTCCATGTGGAAGATATAGCAGGATGTATATTGGTTTTGAGGAAAACTCAATGGACAGTGTAGGGAGAAAAGTTCCTGGCTCCTTGAATGCCGTTCCTGGAGACACTGCGATCAATGAGGGAGATATGTCAAGATGTGTGTTGGTTTTGAGGACGGCTCTCTGGAGAGTCTTAGCAAAGAGGTCACACGGATAATGAGAGCAATTCTCAGAGACACTGAGAACAAGCTCCACAATTCCTCCTGGCACTTTCCCTGTAGGAGATACCGCAAGACGGTTCTGTATATTGGGCACTGCGCTCTGCAGGGTGTTAGCAGAGACTTTCCCGGGACAGTGAAACCCTATGTCAGAGACAGTGAGAAGAAGCCCCAATGTTCCTTCCAGGCATTTTCAGTGTGGGTGCCTTCTCCACGTGGTTCCTGGTTTCACTGCAGCTCTGAAGAGAATGTTAGCAAAGAGGTAACCGGGACAGTGAAAACAGTCCTCAAAGACAGGGAGAGCAAGCTCTACATTACTCTCTTGGCACTTTCGATGTGGGACATACAGCGAGATGTTTGCTGCTTTTGCGTTTGGCTGTTGGGAGTTTTACAGCACAAAGATATCTAGTTGATTTGAAGCAGTTCCAAGAAAGTCTAAGCATAATCGGCACTTTTCCCTCCTGGCACTTTCCATGTGGAAGATATAGCAGGATGTATATTGGTTTTGAGGAAAACTCAATGGACAGTGTAGGGAGAAAAGTTCCTGGCTCCTTGAATGCCGTTCCTGGAGACACTGCGATCAATGAGGGAGATATGTCAAGATGTGTGTTGGTTTTGAGGACGGCTCTCTGGAGAGTCTTAGCAAAGAGGTCACACGGATAATGAGAGCAATTCTCAGAGACACTGAGAACAAGCTCCACAATTCCTCCTGGCACTTTCCCTGTAGGAGATACCGCAAGATGGTTCTGTATATTGGGCACTGCGCTTAGCAGGGTGTTAGCAGAGACTTTCCCGGGACAGTGAAACCCTATGTCAGAGACAGTGAGAAGAAGCCCCAATGTTCCTTCCAGGCATTTTCAGTGTGGGTGCCTTCTCCACGTGGTTCCTGGTTTCACTGCAGCTCTGAAGAGAATGTTAGCAAAGAGGTAACCGGGACACTGAAAACAGTACTCAAAGACAGGGAGAGCAAGCTCTACATTACTCTCTTGGCCCTTTCGATGTGGGACATACAGCGAGATGTTTGCTGCTTTTGCGTTTGGCTGTTGGGAGATTTACAGCACAAAGATATCTAGTTGATTTGAAGCAGTTCCGAGAAAGTCTAAGCATAATCGGCACTTTTCACTCCTGGCACTTTCCATGTGGAAGATATAGCAGGATGTATATTGGTTTTGAGGAAAACTCAATGGACAGTGTAGGGAGAAAAGTTCCTGGCTCCTTGAATGCCGTTCCTGGAGACACTGCGATCAATGAGGGAGATATGTCAAGATGTGTGTTGGTTTTGAGGACGGCTCTCTGGAGAGTCTTAGCAAAGAGGTCACACGGATAATGAGAGCAATTCTCAGAGACACTGAGAACAAGCTCCACAATTCCTCCTGGCACTTTCCCTGTAGGAGATACCGCAAGACGGTTCTGTATATTGGGCACTGCGCTCTGCAGGGTGTTAGCAGAGACTTTCCCGGGACAGTGAAACCCTATGTCAGAGACAGTGAGAAGAAGCCCCAATGTTCCTTCCAGGCATTTTCAGTGTGGGTGCCTTCTCCACGTGGTTCCTGGTTTCACTGCAGCTCTGAAGAGAATGTTAGCAAAGAGGTAACCGGGACAGTGAAAACAGTACTCAAAGACAGGGAGAGCAAGCTCTACATTACTCTCTTGGCACTTTCGATGTGGGACATACAGCGAGATGTTTGCTGCTTTTGCGTTTGGCTGTTGGGAGATTTACAGCACAAAGATATCTAGTTGATTTGAAGCAGTTCCAAGAAAGTCTAAGCATAGTCGGCACTTTTCACTCCTGGCACTTTCCATGTGGAAGATATAGCAGGATGTATATTGGTTTTGAGGAAAACTCAATGGACAGTGTAGGGAGAAAAGTTCCTGGCTCCTTGAATGCCGTTCCTGGAGACACTGCGATCAATGAGGGAGATATGTCAAGATGTGTGTTGGTTTTGAGGACGGCTCTCTGGAGAGTCTTAGCAAAGAGGTCACACGGATAATGAGAGCAATTCTCAGAGACACTGAGAACAAGCTCCACAATTCCTCCTGGCACTTTCCCTGTAGGAGATACCGCAAGACGGTTCTGTATATTGGGCACAGCGCTCTGCAGGGTGTCAGCAGAGACTTTCCCGGGACAGTGAAACCCTATGTCAGAGACAGTGAGAAGAAGCCCCAATGTTCCTTCCAGGCATTTTCAGTGTGGGTGCCTTCTCCACGTGGTTCCTGGTTTCACTGCAGCTCTGAAGAGAATGTTAGCAAAGAGGTAACCGGGACAGTGAAAACAGTCCTCAAAGACAGGGAGAGCAAGCTCTACATTACTCTCTTGGCACTTTCGATGTGGGACATACAGCGAGATGTTTGCTGCTTTTGCGTTTGGCTGTTGGGAGATTTACAGCACAAAGATATCTAGTTGATTTGAAGCAGTTCCGAGAAAGTCTAAGCATAATCGGCACTTTTCCCTCCTGGCACTTTCCATGTGGAAGATATAGCAGGATGTATATTGGTTTTGAGGAAAACTCAATGGACAGTGTAGGGAGAAAAGTTCCTGGCTCCTTGAATGCCGTTCCTGGAGACACTGCGATCAATGAGGGAGATATGTCAAGATGTGTGTTGGTTTTGAGGACGGCTATCTGGAGAGTCTTAGCAAAGAGGTCACACGGATAATGAGAGCAATTCTCAGAGACACTGAGAACAAGCTCCACAATTCCTCCTGGCACTTTCCCTATAGGAGATACCGCAAGACGGTTCTGTATATTGGGCACTGCGCTTAGCAGGGTGTTAGCAGAGACTTTCCCGGGTCAGTGAAACCCTATGTCAGAGACAGTGAGAAGAAGCCCCAATGTTCCTTCCAGGCATTTTCAGTGTGGGTGCCTTCTCCACGTGGTTCCTGGTTTCACTGCAGCTCTGAAGAGAATGTTAGCAAAGAGGTAACCGGGACACTGAAAACAGTACTCAAAGACAGGGAGAGCAAGCTCTACATTACTCTCTTGGCACTTTCGATGTGGGACATACAGCGAGGTGTTTGCTGCTTTTGCGTTTGGCTGTTGGGAGATTTACAGCACAAAGATATCTAGTTGATTTGAAGCAGTTCCGAGAAAGTCTAAGCATAGTCGGCACTTTTCACTCCTGGCACTTTCCATGTGGAAGATATAGCAGGATGTATATTGGTTTTGAGGAAAACTCAATGGACAGTGTAGGGAGAAAAGTTCCTGGCTCCTTGAATGCCGTTCCTGGAGACACTGCGATCAATGAGGGAGATATGTCAAGATGTGTGTTGGTTTTGAGGACGGCTCTCTGGAGAGTCTTAGCAAAGAGGTCACACGGATAATGAGAGCAATTCTCAGAGACACTGAGAACAAGCTCCACAATTCCTCCTGGCACTTTCCCTGTAGGAGATACCGCAAGACGGTTCTGTATATTGGGCACTGCGCTCTGCAGGGTGTTAGCAGAGACTTTCCCGGGACAGTGAAACCCTATGTCAGAGACACTGAGAAGAAGCCCCAATGTTCCTTCCAGGCATTTTCAGTGTGGGTGCCTTCTCCACGTGGTTCCTGGTTTCACTGCAGCTCTGAAGAGAATGTTAGCAAAGAGGTAACCGGGACACTGAAAACAGTACTCAAAGACAGGGAGAGCAAGCTCTACATTACTCTCTTGGCACTTTCGATGTGGGACATACAGCGAGATGTTTGCTGCTTTTGCGTTTGGCTGTTGGGAGTTTTACAGCACAAAGATATCTAGTTGATTTGAAGCAGTTCCAAGAAAGTCTAAGCATAATCGGCACTTTTCCCTCCTGGCACTTTCCATGTGGAAGATATAGCAGGATGTATATTGGTTTTGAGGAAAACTCAATGGACAGTGTAGGGAGAAAAGTTCCTGGCTCCTTGAATGCCGTTCCTGGAGACACTGCGATCAATGAGGGAGATATGTCAAGATGTGTGTTGGTTTTGAGGACGGCTCTCTGGAGAGTCTTAGCAAAGAGGTCACACGGATAATGAGAGCAATTCTCAGAGACACTGAGAACAAGCTCCACAATTCCTCCTGGCACTTTCCCTGTAGGAGATACCGCAAGATGGTTCTGTATATTGGGCACTGCGCTTAGCAGGGTGTTAGCAGAGACTTTCCCGGGACAGTGAAACCCTATGTCAGAGACAGTGAGAAGAAGCCCCAATGTTCCTTCCAGGCATTTTCAGTGTGGGTGCCTTCTCCACGTGGTTCCTGGTTTCACTGCAGCTCTGAAGAGAATGTTAGCAAAGAGGTAACCGGGACACTGAAAACAGTACTCAAAGACAGGGAGAGCAAGCTCTACATTACTCTCTTGGCACTTTCGATGTGGGACATACAGCGAGATGTTTGCTGCTTTTGCGTTTGGCTGTTGGGAGATTTACAGCACAAAGATATCTAGTTGATTTGAAGCAGTTCCGAGAAAGTCTAAGCATAATCGGCACTTTTCACTCCTGGCACTTTCCATGTGGAAGATATAGCAGGATGTATATTGGTTTTGAGGAAAACTCAATGGACAGTGTAGGGAGAAAAGTTCCTGGCTCCTTGAATGCCGTTCCTGGAGACACTGCGATCAATGAGGGAGATATGTCAAGATGTGTGTTGGTTTTGAGGACGGCTCTCTGGAGAGTCTTAGCAAAGAGGTCACACGGATAATGAGAGCAATTCTCAGAGACACTGAGAACAAGCTCCACAATTCCTCCTGGCACTTTCCCTGTAGGAGATACCGCAAGACGGTTCTGTATATTGGGCACTGCGCTCTGCAGGGTGTTAGCAGAGACTTTCCCGGGACAGTGAAACCCTAT
The DNA here is from genome assembly GCF_964199755.1 of Larus michahellis. Classification (NCBI taxonomy): domain Eukaryota; kingdom Metazoa; phylum Chordata; class Aves; order Charadriiformes; family Laridae; genus Larus; species Larus michahellis. The sequence continues at coordinate 25,506,889 of NC_133904.1, forward strand.
GTCAGAGACAGTGAGAAGAAGCCCCAATGTTCCTTCCAGGCATTTTCAGTGTGGGTGCCTTCTCCACGTGGTTCCTGGTTTCACTGCAGCTCTGAAGAGAATGTTAGCAAAGAGGTAACCGGGACAGTGAAAACAGTACTCAAAGACAGGGAGAGCAAGCTCTACATTACTCTCTTGGCACTTTCGATGTGGGACATACAGCGAGATGTTTGCTGCTTTTGCGTTTGGCTGTTGGGAGTTTTACAGCACAAAGATATCTAGTTGATTTGAAGCAGTTCCAAGAAAGTCTAAGCATAATCGGCACTTTTCCCTCCTGGCACTTTCCATGTGGAAGATATAGCAGGATGTATATTGGTTTTGAGGAAAACTCAATGGACAGTGTAGGGAGAAAAGTTCCTGGCTCCTTGAATGCCGTTCCTGGAGACACTGCGATCAATGAGGGAGATATGTCAAGATGTGTGTTGGTTTTGAGGACGGCTCTCTGGAGAGTCTTAGCAAAGAGGTCACACGGATAATGAGAGCAATTCTCAGAGACACTGAGAACAAGCTCCACAATTCCTCCTGGCACTTTCCCTGTAGGAGATACCGCAAGACGGTTCTGTATATTGGGCACTGCGCTTAGCAGGGTGTTAGCAGAGACTTTCCCGGGACAGTGAAACCCTATGTCAGAGACAGTGAGAAGAAGCCCCAATGTTCCTTCCAGGCATTTTCAGTGTGGGTGCCTTCTCCACGTGGTTCCTGGTTTCACTGCAGCTCTGAAGAGAATGTTAGCAAAGAGGTAACCGGGACAGTGAAAACAGTACTCAAAGACAGGGAGAGCAAGCTCTACATTACTCTCTTGGCACTTTCGATGTGGGACATACAGCGAGATGTTTGCTGCTTTTGCGTTTGGCTGTTGGGAGATTTACAGCACAAAGATATCTAGTTGATTTGAAGCAGTTCCGAGAAAGTCTAAGCATAATCGGCACTTTTCACTCCTGGCACTTTCCATGTGGAAGATATAGCAGGATGTATATTGGTTTTGAGGAAAACTCAATGGACAGTGTAGGGAGAAAAGTTCCTGGCTCCTTGAATGCCGTTCCTGGAGACACTGCGATCAATGAGGGAGATATGTCAAGATGTGTGTTGGTTTTGAGGACGGCTCTCTGGAGAGTCTTAGCAAAGAGGTCACACGGATAATGAGAGCAATTCTCAGAGACACTGAGAACAAGCTCCACAATTCCTCCTGGCACTTTCCCTGTAGGAGATACCGCAAGACGGTTCTGTATATTGGGCACTGCGCTCTGCAGGGTGTTAGCAGAGACTTTCCCGGGACAGTGAAACCCTATGTCAGAGACAGTGAGAAGAAGCCCCAATGTTCCTTCCAGGCATTTTCAGTGTGGGTGCCTTCTCCACGTGGTTCCTGGTTTCACTGCAGCTCTGAAGAGAATGTTAGCAAAGAGGTAACCGGGACAGTGAAAACAGTCCTCAAAGACAGGGAGAGCAAGCTCTACATTACTCTCTTGGCACTTTCGATGTGGGACATACAGCGAGATGTTTGCTGCTTTTGCGTTTGGCTGTTGGGAGTTTTACAGCACAAAGATATCTAGTTGATTTGAAGCAGTTCCAAGAAAGTCTAAGCATAATCGGCACTTTTCCCTCCTGGCACTTTCCATGTGGAAGATATAGCAGGATGTATATTGGTTTTGAGGAAAACTCAATGGACAGTGTAGGGAGAAAAGTTCCTGGCTCCTTGAATGCCGTTCCTGGAGACACTGCGATCAATGAGGGAGATATGTCAAGATGTGTGTTGGTTTTGAGGACGTCTCTCTGGAGAGTCTTAGCAAAGAGGTCACACGGATAATGAGAGCAATTCTCAGAGACACTGAGAACAAGCTCCACAATTCCTCCTGGCACTTTCCCTGTAGGAGATACCGCAAGATGGTTCTGTATATTGGGCACTGCGCTTAGCAGGGTGTTAGCAGAGACTTTCCCGGGACAGTGAAACCCTATGTCAGAGACAGTGAGAAGAAGCCCCAATGTTCCTTCCAGGCATTTTCAGTGTGGGTGCCTTCTCCACGTGGTTCCTGGTTTCACTGCAGCTCTGAAGAGAATGTTAGCAAAGAGGTAACCGGGACACTGAAAACAGTACTCAAAGACAGGGAGAGCAAGCTCTACATTACTCTCTTGGCACTTTCGATGTGGGACATACAGCGAGATGTTTGCTGCTTTTGTGTTTGGCTGTTGGGAGATTTACAGCACAAAGATATCTAGTTGATTTGAAGCAGTTCCGAGAAAGTCTAAGCATAATCGGCACTTTTCACTCCTGGCACTTTCCATGTGGAAGATATAGCAGGATGTATATTGGTTTTGAGGAAAACTCAATGGACAGTGTAGGGAGAAAAGTTCCTGGCTCCTTGAATGCCGTTCCTGGAGACACTGCGATCAATGACGGAGATATGTCAAGATGTGTGTTGGTTTTGAGGACGGCTCTCTGGAGAGTCTTAGCAAAGAGGTCACACGGATAATGAGAGCAATTCTCAGAGACACTGAGAACAAGCTCCACAATTCCTCCTGGCACTTTCCCTGTAGGAGATACCGCAAGACGGTTCTGTATATTGGGCACTGCGCTCTGCAGGGTGTTAGCAGAGACTTTCCCGGGACAGTGAAACCCTATGTCAGAGACAGTGAGAAGAAGCCCCAATGTTCCTTCCAGGCATTTTCAGTGTGGGTGCCTTCTCCACGTGGTTCCTGGTTTCACTGCAGCTCTGAAGAGAATGTTAGCAAAGAGGTAACCGGGACAGTGAAAACAGTACTCAAAGACAGGGAGAGCAAGCTCTACATTACTCTCTTGGCACTTTCGATGTGGGACATACAGCGAGATGTTTGCTGCTTTTGCGTTTGGCTGTTGGGAGATTTACAGCACAAAGATATCTAGTTGATTTGAAGCAGTTCCAAGAAAGTCTAAGCATAGTCGGCACTTTTCACTCCTGGCACTTTCCATGTGGAAGATATAGCAGGATGTATATTGGTTTTGAGGAAAACTCAATGGACAGTGTAGGGAGAAAAGTTCCTGGCTCCTTGAATGCCGTTCCTGGAGACACTGCGATCAATGAGGGAGATATGTCAAGATGTGTGTTGGTTTTGAGGACGGCTCTCTGGAGAGTCTTAGCAAAGAGGTCACACGGATAATGAGAGCAATTCTCAGAGACACTGAGAACAAGCTCCACAATTCCTCCTGGCACTTTCCCTGTAGGAGATACCGCAAGACGGTTCTGTATATTGGGCACAGCGCTCTGCAGGGTGTCAGCAGAGACTTTCCCGGGACAGTGAAACCCTATGTCAGAGACAGTGAGAAGAAGCCCCAATGTTCCTTCCAGGCATTTTCAGTGTGGGTGCCTTCTCCACGTGGTTCCTGGTTTCACTGCAGCTCTGAAGAGAATGTTAGCAAAGAGGTAACCGGGACAGTGAAAACAGTCCTCAAAGACAGGGAGAGCAAGCTCTACATTACTCTCTTGGCACTTTCGATGTGGGACATACAGCGAGATGTTTGCTGCTTTTGCGTTTGGCTGTTGGGAGATTTACAGCACAAAGATATCTAGTTGATTTGAAGCAGTTCCGAGAAAGTCTAAGCATAATCGGCACTTTTCCCTCCTGGCACTTTCCATGTGGAAGATATAGCAGGATGTATATTGGTTTTGAGGAAAACTCAATGGACAGTGTAGGGAGAAAAGTTCCTGGCTCCTTGAATGCCGTTCCTGGAGACACTGCGATCAATGAGGGAGATATGTCAAGATGTGTGTTGGTTTTGAGGACGGCTCTCTGGAGAGTCTTAGCAAAGAGGTCACACGGATAATGAGAGCAATTCTCAGAGACACTGAGAACAAGCTCCACAATTCCTCCTGGCACTTTCCCTATAGGAGATACCGCAAGACGTTTCTGTATATTGGGCACAGTGCTCTGCAGGGTGTTAGCAGAGACTTTCCCGGGACAGTGAAACCCTATGTCAGAGACAGTGAGAAGAAGCCCCAATGTTCCTTCCAGGCATTTTCAGTGTGGGTGCCTTCTCCACGTGGTTCCTGGTTTCACTGCAGCTCTGAAGAGAATGTTAGCAAAGAGGTAACCGGGACAGTGAAAACAGTACTCAAAGACAGGGAGAGCAAGCTCTACATTACTCTCTTGGCACTTTCGATGTGGGACATACAGCGAGGTGTTTGCTGCTTTTGCGTTTGGCTGTTGGGAGATTTACAGCACAAAGATATCTAGTTGATTTGAAGCAGTTCCAAGAAAGTCTAAGCATAGTCGGCACTTTTCACTCCTGGCACTTTCCATGTGGAAGATATAGCAGGATGTATATTGGTTTTGAGGAAAACTCAATGGACAGTGTAGGGAGAAAAGTTCCTGGCTCCTTGAATGCCGTTCCTGGAGACACTGCGATCAATGAGGGAGATATGTCAAGATGTGTGTTGGTTTTGAGGACGTCTCTCTGGAGAGTCTTAGCAAAGAGGTCACACGGATAATGAGAGCAATTCTCAGAGACACTGAGAACAAGCTCCACAATTCCTCCTGGCACTTTCCCTGTAGGAGATACCGCAAGACGGTTCTGTATATTGGGCACTGCGCTCTGCAGGGTGTTAGCAGAGACTTTCCCGGGACAGTGAAACCCTATGTCAGAGACAGTGAGAAGAAGCCCCAATGTTCCTTCCAGGCATTTTCAGTGTGGGTGCCTTCTCCACGTGGTTCCTGGTTTCACTGCAGCTCTGAAGAGAATGTTAGCAAAGAGGTAACCGGGACAGTGAAAACAGTACTCAAAGACAGGGAGAGCAAGCTCTACATTACTCTCTTGGCACTTTCGATGTGGGACATACAGCGAGGTGTTTGCTGCTTTTGCGTTTGGCTGTTGGGAGATTTACAGCACAAAGATATCTAGTTGATTTGAAGCAGTTCCAAGAAAGTCTAAGCATAATCGGCACTTTTCACTCCTGGCACTTTCCATGTGGAAGATATAGCAGGATGTATATTGGTTTTGAGGAAAACTCAATGGACAGTGTAGGGAGAAAAGTTCCTGGCTCCTTGAATGCCGTTCCTGGAGACACTGCGATCAATGACGGAGATATGTCAAGATGTGTGTTGGTTTTGAGGACGGCTCTCTGGAGAGTCTTAGCAAAGAGGTCACACGGATAATGAGAGCAATTCTCAGAGACACTGAGAACAAGCTCCACAATTCCTCCTGGCACTTTCCCTGTAGGAGATACCGCAAGACGGTTCTGTATATTGGGCACAGCGCTCTGCAGGGTGTTAGCAGAGACTTTCCCGGGTCAGTGAAACCCTATGTCAGAGACAGTGAGAAGAAGCCCCAATGTTCCTTCCAGGCATTTTCAGTGTGGGTGCCTTCTCCACATGGTTCCTGGTTTCACTGCAGCTCTGAAGAGAATGTTAGCAAAGAGGTAACCGGGACACTGAAAACAGTACTCAAAGACAGGGAGAGCAAGCTCTACATTACTCTCTTGGCACTTTCGATGTGGCACATACAGCGAGATGTTTGCTGCTTTTGCGTTTGGCTGTTGGGAGATTTACAGCACAAAGTTATCTAGTTGATTTGAAGCAGTTCCGAGAAAGTCTAAGCATAGTCGGCACTTTTCCCTCCTGGCACTTTCCATGTGGAAGATATAGCAGGATGTATATTGGTTTTGAGGAAAACTCAATGGACAGTGTAGGGAGAAAAGTTCCTGGCTCCTTGAATGCCGTTCCTGGAGACACTGCGATCAATGAGGGAGATATGTCAAGATGTGTGTTGGTTTTGAGGACGTCTCTCTGGAGAGTCTTAGCAAAGAGGTCACACGGATAATGAGAGCAATTCTCAGAGACACTGAGAACAAGCTCCACAATTCCTCCTGGCACTTTCCCTGTAGGAGATACCGCAAGACGGTTCTGTATATTGGGCACTGCGCTTAGCAGGGTGTTAGCAGAGACTTTCCCGGGACAGTGAAACCCTATGTCAGAGACAGTGAGAAGAAGCCCCAATGTTCCTTCCAGGCATTTTCAGTGTGGGTGCCTTCTCCACGTGGTTCCTGGTTTCACTGCAGCTCTGAAGAGAATGTTAGAAAAGAGGTAACCGGGACACTGAAAACAGTACTCAAAGACAGGGAGAGCAAGCTCTACATTACTCTCTTGGCACTTTCGATGTGGGACATACAGCGAGATGTTTGCTGCTTTTGCGTTTGGCTGTTGGGAGATTTACAGCACAAAGATATCTAGTTGATTTGAAGCAGTTCCAAGAAAGTCTAAGCATAATCGGCACTTTTCACTCCTGGCACTTTCCATGTGGAAGATATAGCAGGATGTATATTGGTTTTGAGGAAAACTCAATGGACAGTGTAGGGAGAAAAGTTCCTGGCTCCTTGAATGCCGTTCCTGGAGACACTGCGATCAATGAGGGAGATATGTCAAGATGTGTGTTGGTTTTGAGGACGGCTCTCTGGAGAGTCTTAGCAAAGAGGTCACACGGATAATGAGAGCAATTCTCAGAGACACTGAGAACAAGCTCCACAATTCCTCCTGGCACTTTCCCTGTAGGAGATACCGCAAGACGGTTCTGTATATTGGGCACTGCGCTTAGCAGGGTGTTAGCAGAGACTTTCCCGGGACAGTGAAACCCTATGTCAGAGACAGTGAGAAGAAGCCCCAATGTTCCTTCCAGGCATTTTCAGTGTGGGTGCCTTCTCCACGTGGTTCCTGGTTTCACTGCAGCTCTGAAGAGAATGTTAGCAAAGAGGTAACCGGGACAGTGAAAACAGTACTCAAAGACAGGGAGAGCAAGCTCTACATTACTCTCTTGGCACTTTGGATGTGGGACATACAGCGAGATGTTTGCTGCTTTTGCGTTTGGCTGTTGGGAGATTTACAGCACAAAGATATCTAGTTGATTTGAAGCAGTTCCGAGAAAGTCTAAGCATAATCCTCACTTTTCCCTCCTGGCACTTTCCTTTGTGAAGATATAGCAGGATGTATATTGGTTTTGAGGAAAACTCAATGGACAGTGTAGGGAGAAAAGTTCCTGGCTCCTTGAATGCCGTTCCTGGAGACACTGCGATCAATGAGGGAGATATGTCAAGATGTGTGTTGGTTTTGAGGACGGCTCTCTGGAGAGTCTTAGCAAAGAGGTCACACGGATAATGAGAGCAATTCTCAGAGACACTGAGAACAAGCTCCACAATTCCTCCTGGCACTTTCCCTATAGGAGATACCGCAAGACGTTTCTGTATATTGGGCACAGTGCTCTGCAGGGTGTTAGCAGAGACTTTCCCGGGACAGTGAAACCCTATGTCAGAGACAGTGAGAAGAAGCCCCAATGTTCCTTCCAGGCATTTTCAGTGTGGGTGCCTTCTCCACGTGGTTCCTGGTTTCACTGCAGCTCTGAAGAGAATGTTAGCAAAGAGGTAACCGGGACAGTGAAAACAGTACTCAAAGACAGGGAGAGCAAGCTCTACATTACTCTCTTGGCACTTTGGATGTGGGACATACAGCGAGATGTTTGCTGCTTTTGCGTTTGGCTGTTGGGAGATTTACAGCACAAAGATATCTAGTTGATTTGAAGCAGTTCCGAGAAAGTCTAAGCATAATCCTCACTTTTCCCTCCTGGCACTTTCCTTTGTGAAGATATAGCAGGATGTATATTGGTTTTGAGGAAAACTCAATGGACAGTGTAGGGAGAAAAGTTCCTGGCTCCTTGAATGCCGTTCCTGGAGACACTGCGATCAATGAGGGAGATATGTCAAGATGTGTGTTGGTTTTGAGGACGGCTCTCTGGAGAGTCTTAGCAAAGAGGTCACACGGATAATGAGAGCAATTCTCAGAGACACTGAGAACAAGCTCCACAATTCCTCCTGGCACTTTCCCTATAGGAGATACCGCAAGACGTTTCTGTATATTGGGCACAGTGCTCTGCAGGGTGTTAGCAGAGACTTTCCCGGGACAGTGAAACCCTATGTCAGAGACAGTGAGAAGAAGCCCCAATGTTCCTTCCAGGCATTTTCAGTGTGGGTGCCTTCTCCACGTGGTTCCTGGTTTCACTGCAGCTCTGAAGAGAATGTTAGCAAAGAGGTAACCGGGACAGTGAAAACAGTCCTCAAAGACAGGGAGAGCAAGCTCTACATTACTCTCTTGGCACTTTCGATGTGGGACATACAGCGAGGTGTTTGCTGCTTTTGCGTTTGGCTGTTGGGAGATTTACAGCACAAAGATATCTAGTTGATTTGAAGCAGTTCCAAGAAAGTCTAAGCATAGTCGGCACTTTTCACTCCTGGCACTTTCCATGTGGAAGATATAGCAGGATGTATATTGGTTTTGAGGAAAACTCAATGGACAGTGTAGGGAGAAAAGTTCCTGGCTCCTTGAATGCCGTTCCTGGAGACACTGCGATCAATGAGGGAGATATGTCAAGATGTGTGTTGGTTTTGAGGACGGCTCTCTGGAGAGTCTTAGCAAAGAGGTCACACGGATAATGAGAGCAATTCTCAGAGACACTGAGAACAAGCTCCACAATTCCTCCTGGCACTTTCCCTGTAGGAGATACCGCAAGACGGTTCTGTATATTGGGCACTGCGCTCTGCAGGGTGTTAGCAGAGACTTTCCCGGGACAGTGAAACCCTATGTCAGAGACAGTGAGAAGAAGCCCCAATGTTCCTTCCAGGCATTTTCAGTGTGGGTGCCTTCTCCACGTGGTTCCTGGTTTCACTGCAGCTCTGAAGAGAATGTTAGCAAAGAGGTAACCGGGACACTGAAAACAATACTCAAAGACAGGGAGAGCAAGCTCTACATTACTCTCTTGGCACTTTGGATGTGGGACATACAGCGAGATGTTTGCTGCTTTTGCGTTTGGCTGTTGGGAGATTTACAGCACAAAGATATCTAGTTGATTTGAAGCAGTTCCAAGAAAGTCTAAGCATAATCCTCACTTTTCCCTCCTGGCACTTTCCTTTGTGAAGATATAGCAGGATGTATATTGGTTTTGAGGAAAACTCAATGGACAGTGTAGGGAGAAAAGTTCCTGGCTCCTTGAATGCCGTTCCTGGAGACACTGCGATCAATGAGGGAGATATGTCAAGATGTGTGTTGGTTTTGAGGACGGCTCTCTGGAGAGTCTTAGCAAAGAGGTCACACGGATAATGAGAGCAATTCTCAGAGACACTGAGAACAAGCTCCACAATTCCTCCTGGCACTTTCCCTATAGGAGATACCGCAAGACGTTTCTGTATATTGGGCACAGTGCTCTGCAGGGTGTTAGCAGAGACTTTCCCGGGACAGTGAAACCCTATGTCAGAGACAGTGAGAAGAAGCCCCAATGTTCCTTCCAGGCATTTTCAGTGTGGGTGCCTTCTCCACGTGGTTCCTGGTTTCACTGCAGCTCTGAAGAGAATGTTAGCAAAGAGGTAACCGGGACAGTGAAAACAGTCCTCAAAGACAGGGAGAGCAAGCTCTACATTACTCTCTTGGCACTTTCGATGTGGGACATACAGCGAGGTGTTTGCTGCTTTTGCGTTTGGCTGTTGGGAGATTTACAGCACAAAGATATCTAGTTGATTTGAAGCAGTTCCAAGAAAGTCTAAGCATAGTCGGCACTTTTCACTCCTGGCACTTTCCATGTGGAAGATATAGCAGGATGTATATTGGTTTTGAGGAAAACTCAATGGACAGTGTAGGGAGAAAAGTTCCTGGCTCCTTGAATGCCGTTCCTGGAGACACTGCGATCAATGAGGGAGATATGTCAAGATGTGTGTTGGTTTTGAGGACGGCTCTCTGGAGAGTCTTAGCAAAGAGGTCACACGGATAATGAGAGCAATTCTCAGAGACACTGAGAACAAGCTCCACAATTCCTCCTGGCACTTTCCCTGTAGGAGATACCGCAAGACGGTTCTGTATATTGGGCACTGCGCTCTGCAGGGTGTTAGCAGAGACTTTCCCGGGACAGTGAAACCCTATGTCAGAGACAGTGAGAAGAAGCCCCAATGTTCCTTCCAGGCATTTTCAGTGTGGGTGCCTTCTCCACGTGGTTCCTGGTTTCACTGCAGCTCTGAAGAGAATGTTAGCAAAGAGGTAACCGGGACAGTGAAAACAGTACTCAAAGACAGGGAGAGCAAGCTCTACATTACTCTCTTGGCACTTTGGATGTGGGACATACAGCGAGATGTTTGCTGCTTTTGCGTTTGGCTGTTGGGAGATTTACAGCACAAAGATATCTAGTTGATTTGAAGCAGTTCCGAGAAAGTCTAAGCATAATCCTCACTTTTCCCTCCTGGCACTTTCCTTTGTGAAGATATAGCAGGATGTATATTGGTTTTGAGGAAAACTCAATGGACAGTGTAGGGAGAAAAGTTCCTGGCTCCTTGAATGCCGTTCCTGGAGACACTGCGATCAATGAGGGAGATATGTCAAGATGTGTGTTGGTTTTGAGGACGGCTCTCTGGAGAGTCTTAGCAAAGAGGTCACACGGATAATGAGAGCAATTCTCAGAGACACTGAGAACAAGCTCCACAATTCCTCCTGGCACTTTCCCTATAGGAGATACCGCAAGACGTTTCTGTATATTGGGCACAGTGCTCTGCAGGGTGTTAGCAGAGACTTTCCCGGGACAGTGAAACCCTATGTCAGAGACAGTGAGAAGAAGCCCCAATGTTCCTTCCAGGCATTTTCAGTGTGGGTGCCTTCTCCACGTGGTTCCTGGTTTCACTGCAGCTCTGAAGAGAATGTTAGCAAAGAGGTAACCGGGACAGTGAAAACAGTCCTCAAAGACAGGGAGAGCAAGCTCTACATTACTCTCTTGGCACTTTCGATGTGGGACATACAGCGAGGTGTTTGCTGCTTTTGCGTTTGGCTGTTGGGAGATTTACAGCACAAAGATATCTAGTTGATTTGAAGCAGTTCCAAGAAAGTCTAAGCATAGTCGGCACTTTTCACTCCTGGCACTTTCCATGTGGAAGATATAGCAGGATGTATATTGGTTTTGAGGAAAACTCAATGGACAGTGTAGGGAGAAAAGTTCCTGGCTCCTTGAATGCCATTCCTGGAGACACTGCGATCAATGAGGGAGATATGTCAAGATGTGTGTTGGTTTTGAGGACGGCTCTCTGGAGAGTCTTAGCAAAGAGGTCACACGGATAATGAGAGCAATTCTCAGAGACACTGAGAACAAGCTCCACAATTCCTCCTGGCACTTTCCCTATAGGAGATACCGCAAGACGGTTCTGTATATTGGGCACAGTGCTCTGCAGGGTGTTAGCAGAGACTTTCCCGGGACAGTGAAACCCTATGTCAGAGACAGTGAGAAGAAGCCCCAATGTTCCTTCCAGGCATTTTCAGTGTGGGTGCCTTCTCCACGTGGTTCCTGGTTTCACTGCAGCTCTGAAGAGAATGTTAGCAAAGAGGTAACCGGGACAGTGAAAACAGTCCTCAAAGACAGGGAGAGCAAGCTCTACATTACTCTCTTGGCACTTTCGATGTGGGACATACAGCGAGGTGTTTGCTGCTTTTGCGTTTGGCTGTTGGGAGATTTACAGCACAAAGATATCTAGTTGATTTGAAGCAGTTCCAAGAAAGTCTAAGCATAGTCGGCACTTTTCACTCCTGGCACTTTCCATGTGGAAGATATAGCAGGATGTATATTGGTTTTGAGGAAAACTCAATGGACAGTGTAGGGAGAAAAGTTCCTGGCTCCTTGAATGCCGTTCCTGGAGACACTGCGATCAATGAGGGAGATATGTCAAGATGTGTGTTGGTTTTGAGGACGTCTCTCTGGAGAGTCTTAGCAAAGAGGTCACACGGATAATGAGAGCAATTCTCAGAGACACTGAGAACAAGCTCCACAATTCCTCCTGGCACTTTCCCTGTAGGAGATACCGCAAGACGGTTCTGTATATTGGGCACTGCGCTCTGCAGGGTGTTAGCAGAGACTTTCCCGGGACAGTGAAACCCTATGTCAGAGACAGTGAGAAGAAGCCCCAATGTTCCTTCCAGGCATTTTCAGTGTGGGTGCCTTCTCCACGTGGTTCCTGGTTTCACTGCAGCTCTGAAGAGAATGTTAGCAAAGAGGTAAGCGGGACAGTGAAAACAGTACTCAAAGACAGGGAGAGCAAGCTCTACATTACTCTCTTGGCACTTTCGATGTGGGACATACAGCGAGGTGTTTGCTGCTTTTGCGTTTGGCTGTTGGGAGATTTACAGCACAAAGATATCTAGTTGATTTGAAGCAGTTCCAAGAAAGTCTAAGCATAATCGGCACTTTTCACTCCTGGCACTTTCCATGTGGAAGATATAGCAGGATGTATATTGGTTTTGAGGAAAACTCAATGGACAGTGTAGGGAGAAAAGTTCCTGGCTCCTTGAATGCCGTTCCTGGAGACACTGCGATCAATGAGGGAGATATGTCAAGATGTGTGTTGGTTTTGAGGACGGCTCTCTGGAGAGTCTTAGCAAAGAGGTCACACGGATAATGAGAGCAATTCTCAGAGACACTGAGAACAAGCTCCACAATTCCTCCTGGCACTTTCCCTGTAGGAGATACCGCAAGACGGTTCTGTATATTGGGCACAGCGCTCTGCAGGGTGTTAGCAGAGACTTTCCCGGGTCAGTGAAACCCTATGTCAGAGACAGTGAGAAGAAGCCCCAATGTTCCTTCCAGGCATTTTCAGTGTGGGTGCCTTCTCCACATGGTTCCTGGTTTCACTGCAGCTCTGAAGAGAATGTTAACAAAGAGGTAACCGGGACAGTGAAAACAGTCCTCAAAGACAGGGAGAGCAAGCTCTACATTACTCTCTTGGCACTTTCGATGTGGGACATACAGCGAGATGTTTGCTGCTTTTGCGTTTGGCTGTTGGGAGATTTACAGCACAAAGATATCTAGTTGATTTGAAGCAGTTCCGAGAAAGTCTAAGCATAATCCTCACTTTTCCCTCCTGGCACTTTCCATGTGGAAGATATAGCAGGATGTATATTGGTTTTGAGGAAAACTCAATGGACAGTGTAGGGAGAAAAGTTCCTGGCTCCTTGAATGCCGTTCCTGGAGACACTGCGATCAATGAGGGAGATATGTCAAGATGTGTGTTGGTTTTGAGGACGGCTCTCTGGAGAGTCTTAGCAAAGAGGTCACACGGATAATGAGAGCAATTCTCAGAGACACTGAGAACAAGCTCCACAATTCCTCCTGGCACTTTCCCTGTAGGAGATACCGCAAGACGGTTCTGTATATTGGGCACTGCGCTTAGCAGGGTGTTAGCAGAGACTTTCCCGGGACAGTGAAACCCTATGTCAGAGACAGTGAGAAGAAGCCCCAATGTTCCTTCCAGGCATTTTCAGTGTGGGTGCCTTCTCCACGTGGTTCCTGGTTTCACTGCAGCTCTGAAGAGAATGTTAGCAAAGAGGTAACCGGGACACTGAAAACAGTACTCAAAGACAGGGAGAGCAAGCTCTACATTACTCTCTTGGCACTTTGGATGTGGGACATACAGCGAGATGTTTGCTGCTTTTGCGTTTGGCTGTTGGGAGATTTACAGCACAAAGATATCTAGTTGATTTGAAGCAGTTCCAAGAAAGTCTAAGCATAATCGGCACTTTTCCCTCCTGGCACTTTCCATGTGGAAGATATAGCAGAATGTATATTGGTTTTGAGGAAAACTCAATGGACAGTGTAGGGAGAAAAGTTCCTGGCTCCTTGAATGCCGTTCCTGGAGACACTGCGATCAATGAGGGAGATATGTCAAGATGTGTGTTGGTTTTGAGGACGGCTCTCTGGAGAGTCTTAGCAAAGAGGTCACACGGATAATGAGAGCAATTCTCAGAGACACTGAGAACAAGCTCCACAATTCCTCCTGGCACTTTCCCTGTAGGAGATACCGCAAGACGGTTCTGTATATTGGGCACTGCGCTTAGCAGGGTGTTAGCAGAGACTTTCCCGGGACAGTGAAACCCTATGTCAGAGACAGTGAGAAGAAGCCCCAATGTTCCTTCCAGGCATTTTCAGTGTGGGTGCCTTCTCCACGTGGTTCCTGGTTTCACTGCAGCTCTGAAGAGAATGTTAGCAAAGAGGTAACCGGGACACTGAAAACAGTCCTCAAAGACAGGGAGAGCAAGCTCTACATTACTCTCTTGGCACTTTCGATGTGGGACATACAGCGAGATGTTTGCTGCTTTTGCGTTTGGCTGTTGGGAGATTTACAGCACAAAGATATCTAGTTGATTTGAAGCAGTTCCGAGAAAGTCTAAGCATAATCCTCACTTTTCCCTCCTGGCACTTTCCATGTGGAAGATATAGCAGGATGTATATTGGTTTTGAGGAAAACTCAATGGACAGTGTAGGGAGAAAAGTTCCTGGCTCCTTGAATGCCGTTCCTGGAGACACTGCGATCAATGAGGGAGATATGTCAAGATGTGTGTTGGTTTTGAGGACGGCTCTCTGGAGAGTCTTAGCAAAGAGGTCACACGGATAATGAGAGCAATTCTCAGAGACACTGAGAACAAGCTCCACAATTCCTCCTGGCACTTTCCCTATAGGAGATACCGCAAGACGTTTCTGTATATTGGGCACAGTGCTCTGCAGGGTGTTAGCAGAGACTTTCCCGGGACAGTGAAACCCTATGTCAGAGACAGTGAGAAGAAGCCCCAATGTTCCTTCCAGGCATTTTCAGTGTGGGTGCCTTCTCCACGTGGTTCCTGGTTTCACTGCAGCTCTGAAGAGAATGTTAGCAAAGAGGTAACCGGGACAGTGAAAACAGTCCTCAAAGACAGGGAGAGCAAGCTCTACATTACTCTCTTGGCACTTTCGATGTGGGACATACAGCGAGGTGTTTGCTGCTTTTGCGTTTGGCTGTTGGGAGATTTACAGCACAAAGATATCTAGTTGATTTGAAGCAGTTCCAAGAAAGTCTAAGCATAGTCGGCACTTTTCACTCCTGGCACTTTCCATGTGGAAGATATAGCAGGATGTATATTGGTTTTGAGGAAAACTCAATGGACAGTGTAGGGAGAAAAGTTCCTGGCTCCTTGAATGCCGTTCCTGGAGACACTGCGATCAATGAGGGAGATATGTCAAGATGTGTGTTGGTTTTGAGGACGGCTCTCTGGAGAGTCTTAGCAAAGAGGTCACACGGATAATGAGAGCAATTCTCAGAGACACTGAGAACAAGCTCCACAATTCCTCCTGGCACTTTCCCTGTAGGAGATACCGCAAGACGGTTCTGTATATTGGGCACTGCGCTCTGCAGGGTGTTAGCAGAGACTTTCCCGGGACAGTGAAACCCTATGTCAGAGACAGTGAGAAGAAGCCCCAATGTTCCTTCCAGGCATTTTCAGTGTGGGTGCCTTCTCCACGTGGTTCCTGGTTTCACTGCAGCTCTGAAGAGAATGTTAGCAAAGAGGTAACCGGGACACTGAAAACAGTACTCAAAGACAGGGAGAGCAAGCTCTACATTACTCTCTTGGCACTTTGGATGTGGGACATACAGCGAGATGTTTGCTGCTTTTGCGTTTGGCTGTTGGGAGATTTACAGCACAAAGATATCTAGTTGATTTGAAGCAGTTCCGAGAAAGTCTAAGCATAATCCTCACTTTTCCCTCCTGGCACTTTCCTTTGTGAAGATATAGCAGGATGTATATTGGTTTTGAGGAAAACTCAATGGACAGTGTAGGGAGAAAAGTTCCTGGCTCCTTGAATGCCGTTCCTGGAGACACTGCGATCAATGAGGGAGATATGTCAAGATGTGTGTTGGTTTTGAGGACGGCTCTCTGGAGAGTCTTAGCAAAGAGGTCACACGGATAATGAGAGCAATTCTCAGAGACACTGAGAACAAGCTCCACAATTCCTCCTGGCACTTTCCCTATAGGAGATACCGCAAGACGTTTCTGTATATTGGGCACAGTGCTCTGCAGGGTGTTAGCAGAGACTTTCCCGGGACAGTGAAACCCTATGTCAGAGACAGTGAGAAGAAGCCCCAATGTTCCTTCCAGGCATTTTCAGTGTGGGTGCCTTCTCCACGTGGTTCCTGGTTTCACTGCAGCTCTGAAGAGAATGTTAGCAAAGAGGTAACCGGGACAGTGAAAACAGTCCTCAAAGACAGGGAGAGCAAGCTCTACATTACTCTCTTGGCACTTTCGATGTGGGACATACAGCGAGGTGTTTGCTGCTTTTGCGTTTGGCTGTTGGGAGATTTACAGCACAAAGATATCTAGTTGATTTGAAGCAGTTCCAAGAAAGTCTAAGCATAGTCGGCACTTTTCCCCCCTGGCACTTTCCATGTGGAAGATATAGCAGGATGTATATTGGTTTTGAGGAAAACTCAATGGACAGTGTAGGGAGAAAAGTTCCTGGCTCCTTGAATGCCGTTCCTGGAGACACTGCGATCAATGAGGGAGATATGTCAAGATGTGTGTTGGTTTTGAGGACGGCTCTCTGGAGAGTCTTAGCAAAGAGGTCACACGGATAATGAGAGCAATTCTCAGAGACACTGAGAACAAGCTCCACAATTCCTCCTGGCACTTTCCCTGTAGGAGATACCGCAAGACGGTTCTGTATATTGGGCACTGCGCTTAGCAGGGTGTTAGCAGAGACTTTCCCGGGACAGTGAAACCCTATGTCAGAGACAGTGAGAAGAAGCCCCAATGTTCCTTCCAGGCATTTTCAGTGTGGGTGCCTTCTCCACGTGGTTCCTGGTTTCACTGCAGCTCTGAAGAGAATGTTAGCAAAGAGGTAACCGGGACAGTGAAAACAGTACTCAAAGACAGGGAGAGCAAGCTCTACATTACTCTCTTGGCACTTTGGATGTGGGACATACAGCGAGATGTTTGCTGCTTTTGCGTTTGGCTGTTGGGAGATTTACAGCACAAAGATATCTAGTTGATTTGAAGCAGTTCCGAGAAAGTCTAAGCATAATCCTCACTTTTCCCTCCTGGCACTTTCCTTTGTGAAGATATAGCAGGATGTATATTGGTTTTGAGGAAAACTCAATGGACAGTGTAGGGAGAAAAGTTCCTGGCTCCTTGAATGCCGTTCCTGGAGACACTGCGATCAATGAGGGAGATATGTCAAGATGTGTGTTGGTTTTGAGGACGTCTCTCTGGAGAGTCTTAGCAAAGAGGTCACACGGATAATGAGAGCAATTCTCAGAGACACTGAGAACAAGCTCCACAATTCCTCCTGGCACTTTCCCTGTAGGAGATACCGCAAGACGGTTCTGTATATTGGGCACTGCGCTCTGCAGGGTGTTAGCAGAGACTTTCCCGGGACAGTGAAACCCTATGTCAGAGACAGTGAGAAGAAGCCCCAATGTTCCTTCCAGGCATTTTCAGTGTGGGTGCCTTCTCCACGTGGTTCCTGGTTTCACTGCAGCTCTGAAGAGAATGTTAGCAAAGAGGTAAGCGGGACAGTGAAAACAGTACTCAAAGACAGGGAGAGCAAGCTCTACATTACTCTCTTGGCACTTTCGATGTGGGACATACAGCGAGGTGTTTGCTGCTTTTGCGTTTGGCTGTTGGGAGATTTACAGCACAAAGATATCTAGTTGATTTGAAGCAGTTCCGAGAAAGTCTAAGCATAATCGGCACTTTTCCCTCCTGGCACTTTCCATGTGGAAGATATAGCAGGATGTATATTGGTTTTGAGGAAAACTCAATGGACAGTGTAGGGAGAAAAGTTCCTGGCTCCTTGAATGCCGTTCCTGGAGACACTGCGATCAATGACGGAGATATGTCAAGATGTGTGTTGGTTTTGAGGACGGCTCTCTGGAGAGTCTTAGCAAAGAGGTCACACGGATAATGAGAGCAATTCTCAGAGACACTGAGAACAAGCTCCACAATTCCTCCTGGCACTTTCCCTGTAGGAGATACCGCAAGACGGTTCTGTATATTGGGCACAGCGCTCTGCAGGGTGTTAGCAGAGACTTTCCCGGGACAGTGAAACCCTATGTCAGAGACAGTGAGAAGAAGCCCCAATGTTCCTTCCAGGCATTTTCAGTGTGGGTGCCTTCTCCACGTGGTTCCTGGTTTCACTGCAGCTCTGAAGAGAATGTTAGCAAAGAGGTAACCGGGACACTGAAAACAGTACTCAAAGACAGGGAGAGCAAGCTCTACATTACTCTCTTGGCACTTTGGATGTGGGACATACAGCGAGATGTTTGCTGCTTTTGCGTTTGGCTGTTGGGAGATTTACAGCACAAAGATATCTAGTTGATTTGAAGCAGTTCCAAGAAAGTCTAAGCATAATCGGCACTTTTCACTCCTGGCACTTTCCATGTGGAAGATATAGCAGGATGTATATTGGTTTTGAGGAAAACTCAATGGACAGTGTAGGGAGAAAAGTTCCTGGCTCCTTGAATGCCGTTCCTGGAGACACTGCGATCAATGAGGGAGATATGTCAAGATGTGTGTTGGTTTTGAGGACGGCTCTCTGGAGAGTCTTAGCAAAGAGGTCACACGGATAATGAGAGCAATTCTCAGAGACACTGAGAACAAGCTCCACAATTCCTCCTGGCACTTTCCCTGTAGGAGATACCGCAAGACGGTTCTGTATATTGGGCACTGCGCTTAGCAGGGTGTTAGCAGAGACTTTCCCGGGACAGTGAAACCCTATGTCAGAGACAGTGAGAAGAAGCCCCAATGTTCCTTCCAGGCATTTTCAGTGTGGGTGCCTTCTCCACGTGGTTCCTGGTTTCACTGCAGCTCTGAAGAGAATGTTAGCAAAGAGGTAACCGGGACACTGAAAACAGTCCTCAAAGACAGGGAGAGCAAGCTCTACATTACTCTCTTGGCACTTTCGATGTGGGACATACAGCGAGATGTTTGCTGCTTTTGCGTTTGGCTGTTGGGAGATTTACAGCACAAAGATATCTAGTTGATTTGAAGCAGTTCCGAGAAAGTCTAAGCATAATCCTCACTTTTCCCTCCTGGCACTTTCCATGTGGAAGATATAGCAGGATGTATATTGGTTTTGAGGAAAACTCAATGGACAGTGTAGGGAGAAAAGTTCCTGGCTCCTTGAATGCCGTTCCTGGAGACACTGCGATCAATGAGGGAGATATGTCAAGATGTGTGTTGGTTTTGAGGACGGCTCTCTGGAGAGTCTTAGCAAAGAGGTCACACGGATAATGAGAGCAATTCTCAGAGACACTGAGAACAAGCTCCACAATTCCTCCTGGCACTTTCCCTATAGGAGATACCGCAAGACGTTTCTGTATATTGGGCACAGTGCTCTGCAGGGTGTTAGCAGAGACTTTCCCGGGACAGTGAAACCCTATGTCAGAGACAGTGAGAAGAAGCCCCAATGTTCCTTCCAGGCATTTTCAGTGTGGGTGCCTTCTCCACGTGGTTCCTGGTTTCACTGCAGCTCTGAAGAGAATGTTAGCAAAGAGGTAACCGGGACAGTGAAAACAGTCCTCAAAGACAGGGAGAGCAAGCTCTACATTACTCTCTTGGCACTTTCGATGTGGGACATACAGCGAGGTGTTTGCTGCTTTTGCGTTTGGCTGTTGGGAGATTTACAGCACAAAGATATCTAGTTGATTTGAAGCAGTTCCAAGAAAGTCTAAGCATAGTCGGCACTTTTCACTCCTGGCACTTTCCATGTGGAAGATATAGCAGGATGTATATTGGTTTTGAGGAAAACTCAATGGACAGTGTAGGGAGAAAAGTTCCTGGCTCCTTGAATGCCGTTCCTGGAGACACTGCGATCAATGAGGGAGATATGTCAAGATGTGTGTTGGTTTTGAGGACGGCTCTCTGGAGAGTCTTAGCAAAGAGGTCACACGGATAATGAGAGCAATTCTCAGAGACACTGAGAACAAGCTCCACAATTCCTCCTGGCACTTTCCCTGTAGGAGATACCGCAAGACGGTTCTGTATATTGGGCACTGCGCTCTGCAGGGTGTTAGCAGAGACTTTCCCGGGACAGTGAAACCCTATGTCAGAGACAGTGAGAAGAAGCCCCAATGTTCCTTCCAGGCATTTTCAGTGTGGGTGCCTTCTCCACGTGGTTCCTGGTTTCACTGCAGCTCTGAAGAGAATGTTAGCAAAGAGGTAACCGGGACACTGAAAACAGTACTCAAAGACAGGGAGAGCAAGCTCTACATTACTCTCTTGGCACTTTGGATGTGGGACATACAGCGAGATGTTTGCTGCTTTTGCGTTTGGCTGTTGGGAGATTTACAGCACAAAGATATCTAGTTGATTTGAAGCAGTTCCGAGAAAGTCTAAGCATAATCCTCACTTTTCCCTCCTGGCACTTTCCTTTGTGAAGATATAGCAGGATGTATATTGGTTTTGAGGAAAACTCAATGGACAGTGTAGGGAGAAAAGTTCCTGGCTCCTTGAATGCCGTTCCTGGAGACACTGCGATCAATGAGGGAGATATGTCAAGATGTGTGTTGGTTTTGAGGACGGCTCTCTGGAGAGTCTTAGCAAAGAGGTCACACGGATAATGAGAGCAATTCTCAGAGACACTGAGAACAAGCTCCACAATTCCTCCTGGCACTTTCCCTATAGGAGATACCGCAAGACGTTTCTGTATATTGGGCACAGTGCTCTGCAGGGTGTTAGCAGAGACTTTCCCGGGACAGTGAAACCCTATGTCAGAGACAGTGAGAAGAAGCCCCAATGTTCCTTCCAGGCATTTTCAGTGTGGGTGCCTTCTCCACGTGGTTCCTGGTTTCACTGCAGCTCTGAAGAGAATGTTAGCAAAGAGGTAACCGGGACAGTGAAAACAGTCCTCAAAGACAGGGAGAGCAAGCTCTACATTACTCTCTTGGCACTTTCGATGTGGGACATACAGCGAGGTGTTTGCTGCTTTTGCGTTTGGCTGTTGGGAGATTTACAGCACAAAGATATCTAGTTGATTTGAAGCAGTTCCAAGAAAGTCTAAGCATAGTCGGCACTTTTCACTCCTGGCACTTTCCATGTGGAAGATATAGCAGGATGTATATTGGTTTTGAGGAAAACTCAATGGACAGTGTAGGGAGAAAAGTTCCTGGCTCCTTGAATGCCGTTCCTGGAGACACTGCGATCAATGAGGGAGATATGTCAAGATGTGTGTTGGTTTTGAGGACGGCTCTCTGGAGAGTCTTAGCAAAGAGGTCACACGGATAATGAGAGCAATTCTCAGAGACACTGAGAACAAGCTCCACAATTCCTCCTGGCACTTTCCCTGTAGGAGATACCGCAAGACGGTTCTGTATATTGGGCACTGCGCTCTGCAGGGTGTTAGCAGAGACTTTCCCGGGACAGTGAAACCCTATGTCAGAGACAGTGAGAAGAAGCCCCAATGTTCCTTCCAGGCATTTTCAGTGTGGGTGCCTTCTCCACGTGGTTCCTGGTTTCACTGCAGCTCTGAAGAGAATGTTAGCAAAGAGGTAACCGGGACAGTGAAAACAGTCCTCAAAGACAGGGAGAGCAAGCTCTACATTACTCTCTTGGCACTTTCGATGTGGGACATACAGCGAGGTGTTTGCTGCTTTTGCGTTTGGCTGTTGGGAGATTTACAGCACAAAGATATCTAGTTGATTTGAAGCAGTTCCAAGAAAGTCTAAGCATAGTCGGCACTTTTCACTCCTGGCACTTTCCATGTGGAAGATATAGCAGGATGTATATTGGTTTTGAGGAAAACTCAATGGACAGTGTAGGGAGAAAAGTTCCTGGCTCCTTGAATGCCGTTCCTGGAGACACTGCGATCAATGAGGGAGATATGTCAAGATGTGTGTTGGTTTTGAGGACGTCTCTCTGGAGAGTCTTAGCAAAGAGGTCACACGGATAATGAGAGCAATTCTCAGAGACACTGAGAACAAGCTCCACAATTCCTCCTGGCACTTTCCCTGTAGGAGATACCGCAAGACGGTTCTGTATATTGGGCACTGCGCTCTGCAGGGTGTTAGCAGAGACTTTCCCGGGACAGTGAAACCCTATGTCAGAGACAGTGAGAAGAAGCCCCAATGTTCCTTCCAGGCATTTTCAGTGTGGGTGCCTTCTCCACGTGGTTCCTGGTTTCACTGCAGCTCTGAAGAGAATGTTAGCAAAGAGGTAAGCGGGACAGTGAAAACAGTACTCAAAGACAGGGAGAGCAAGCTCTACATTACTCTCTTGGCACTTTCGATGTGGGACATACAGCGAGGTGTTTGCTGCTTTTGCGTTTGGCTGTTGGGAGATTTACAGCACAAAGATATCTAGTTGATTTGAAGCAGTTCCAAGAAAGTCTAAGCATAATCGGCACTTTTCACTCCTGGCACTTTCCATGTGGAAGATATAGCAGGATGTATATTGGTTTTGAGGAAAACTCAATGGACAGTGTAGGGAGAAAAGTTCCTGGCTCCTTGAATGCCGTTCCTGGAGACACTGCGATCAATGACGGAGATATGTCAAGATGTGTGTTGGTTTTGAGGACGGCTCTCTGGAGAGTCTTAGCAAAGAGGTCACACGGATAATGAGAGCAATTCTCAGAGACACTGAGAACAAGCTCCACAATTCCTCCTGGCACTTTCCCTGTAGGAGATACCGCAAGACGGTTCTGTATATTGGGCACAGCGCTCTGCAGGGTGTTAGCAGAGACTTTCCCGGGTCAGTGAAACCCTATGTCAGAGACAGTGAGAAGAAGCCCCAATGTTCCTTCCAGGCATTTTCAGTGTGGGTGCCTTCTCCACATGGTTCCTGGTTTCACTGCAGCTCTGAAGAGAATGTTAACAAAGAGGTAACCGGGACAGTGAAAACAGTCCTCAAAGACAGGGAGAGCAAGCTCTACATTACTCTCTTGGCACTTTCGATGTGGGACATACAGCGAGGTGTTTGCTGCTTTTGCGTTTGGCTGTTGGGAGATTTACAGCACAAAGATATCTAGTTGATTTGAAGCAGTTCCAAGAAAGTCTAAGCATAGTCGGCACTTTTCACTCCTGGCACTTTCCATGTGGAAGATATAGCAGGATGTATATTGGTTTTGAGGAAAACTCAATGGACAGTGTAGGGAGAAAAGTTCCTGGCTCCTTGAATGCCGTTCCTGGAGACACTGCGATCAATGAGGGAGATATGTCAAGATGTGTGTTGGTTTTGAGGACGGCTCTCTGGAGAGTCTTAGCAAAGAGGTCACACGGATAATGAGAGCAATTCTCAGAGACACTGAGAACAAGCTCCACAATTCCTCCTGGCACTTTCCCTGTAGGAGATACCGCAAGACGGTTCTGTATATTGGGCACTGCGCTCTGCAGGGTGTTAGCAGAGACTTTCCCGGGACAGTGAAACCCTATGTCAGAGACAGTGAGAAGAAGCCCCAATGTTCCTTCCAGGCATTTTCAGTGTGGGTGCCTTCTCCACGTGGTTCCTGGTTTCACTGCAGCTCTGAAGAGAATGTTAGCAAAGAGGTAACCGGGACAGTGAAAACAGTCCTCAAAGACAGGGAGAGCAAGCTCTACATTACTCTCTTGGCACTTTCGATGTGGGACATACAGCGAGGTGTTTGCTGCTTTTGCGTTTGGCTGTTGGGAGATTTACAGCACAAAGATATCTAGTTGATTTGAAGCAGTTCCAAGAAAGTCTAAGCATAGTCGGCACTTTTCACTCCTGGCACTTTCCATGTGGAAGATATAGCAGGATGTATATTGGTTTTGAGGAAAACTCAATGGACAGTGTAGGGAGAAAAGTTCCTGGCTCCTTGAATGCCGTTCCTGGAGACACTGCGATCAATGAGGGAGATATGTCAAGATGTGTGTTGGTTTTGAGGACGTCTCTCTGGAGAGTCTTAGCAAAGAGGTCACACGGATAATGAGAGCAATTCTCAGAGACACTGAGAACAAGCTCCACAATTCCTCCTGGCACTTTCCCTGTAGGAGATACCGCAAGACGGTTCTGTATATTGGGCACTGCGCTCTGCAGGGTGTTAGCAGAGACTTTCCCGGGACAGTGAAACCCTATGTCAGAGACAGTGAGAAGAAGCCCCAATGTTCCTTCCAGGCATTTTCAGTGTGGGTGCCTTCTCCACGTGGTTCCTGGTTTCACTGCAGCTCTGAAGAGAATGTTAGCAAAGAGGTAAGCGGGACAGTGAAAACAGTACTCAAAGACAGGGAGAGCAAGCTCTACATTACTCTCTTGGCACTTTCGATGTGGGACATACAGCGAGGTGTTTGCTGCTTTTGCGTTTGGCTGTTGGGAGATTTACAGCACAAAGATATCTAGTTGATTTGAAGCAGTTCCGAGAAAGTCTAAGCATAATCGGCACTTTTCACTCCTGGCACTTTCCATGTGGAAGATATAGCAGGATGTATATTGGTTTTGAGGAAAACTCAATGGACAGTGTAGGGAGAAAAGTTCCTGGCTCCTTGAATGCCGTTCCTGGAGACACTGCGATCAATGACGGAGATATGTCAAGATGTGTGTTGGTTTTGAGGACGGCTCTCTGGAGAGTCTTAGCAAAGAGGTCACACGGATAATGAGAGCAATTCTCAGAGACACTGAGAACAAGCTCCACAATTCCTCCTGGCACTTTCCCTGTAGGAGATACCGCAAGACGGTTCTGTATATTGGGCACAGCGCTCTGCAGGGTGTTAGCAGAGACTTTCCCGGGTCAGTGAAACCCTATGTCAGAGACAGTGAGAAGAAGCCCCAATGTTCCTTCCAGGCATTTTCAGTGTGGGTGCCTTCTCCACATGGTTCCTGGTTTCACTGCAGCTCTGAAGAGAATGTTAACAAAGAGGTAACCGGGACAGTGAAAACAGTACTCAAAGACAGGGAGAGCAAGCTCTACATTACTCTCTTGGCACTTTCGATGTGGGACATACAGCGAGATGTTTGCTGCTTTTGCGTTTGGCTGTTGGGAGATTTACAGCACAAAGTTATCTAGTTGATTTGAAGCAGTTCCGAGAAAGTCTAAGCATAGTCGGCACTTATCCCTCCTGGCACTTTCCATGTGGAAGATATAGCAGGATGTATATTGGTTTTGAGGAAAACTCAATGGACAGTGTAGGGAGAAAAGTTCCTGGCTCCTTGAATGCCGTTCCTGGAGACACTGCGATCAATGAGGGAGATATGTCAAGATGTGTGTTGGTTTTGAGGACGGCTCTCTGGAGAGTCTTAGCAAAGAGGTCACACGGATAATGAGAGCAATTCTCAGAGACACTGAGAACAAGCTCCACAATTCCTCCTGGCACTTTCCCTATAGGAGATACCGCAAGACGTTTCTGTATATTGGGCACAGTGCTCTGCAGGGTGTTAGCAGAGACTTTCCCGGGACAGTGAAACCCTATGTCAGAGACAGTGAGAAGAAGCCCCAATGTTCCTTCCAGGCATTTTCAGTGTGGGTGCCTTCTCCACGTGGTTCCTGGTTTCACTGCAGCTCTGAAGAGAATGTTAGCAAAGAGGTAACCGGGACAGTGAAAACAGTACTCAAAGACAGGGAGAGCAAGCTCTACATTACTCTCTTGGCACTTTGGATGTGGGACATACAGCGAGATGTTTGCTGCTTTTGCGTTTGGCTGTTGGGAGATTTACAGCACAAAGATATCTAGTTGATTTGAAGCAGTTCCGAGAAAGTCTAAGCATAATCCTCACTTTTCCCTCCTGGCACTTTCCTTTGTGAAGATATAGCAGGATGTATATTGGTTTTGAGGAAAACTCAATGGACAGTGTAGGGAGAAAAGTTCCTGGCTCCTTGAATGCCGTTCCTGGAGACACTGCGATCAATGAGGGAGATATGTCAAGATGTGTGTTGGTTTTGAGGACGGCTCTCTGGAGAGTCTTAGCAAAGAGGTCACACGGATAATGAGAGCAATTCTCAGAGACACTGAGAACAAGCTCCACAATTCCTCCTGGCACTTTCCCTATAGGAGATACCGCAAGACGTTTCTGTATATTGGGCACAGTGCTCTGCAGGGTGTTAGCAGAGACTTTCCCGGGACAGTGAAACCCTATGTCAGAGACAGTGAGAAGAAGCCCCAATGTTCCTTCCAGGCATTTTCAGTGTGGGTGCCTTCTCCACGTGGTTCCTGGTTTCACTGCAGCTCTGAAGAGAATGTTAGCAAAGAGGTAACCGGGACAGTGAAAACAGTCCTCAAAGACAGGGAGAGCAAGCTCTACATTACTCTCTTGGCACTTTCGATGTGGGACATACAGCGAGGTGTTTGCTGCTTTTGCGTTTGGCTGTTGGGAGATTTACAGCACAAAGATATCTAGTTGATTTGAAGCAGTTCCAAGAAAGTCTAAGCATAGTCGGCACTTTTCACTCCTGGCACTTTCCATGTGGAAGATATAGCAGGATGTATATTGGTTTTGAGGAAAACTCAATGGACAGTGTAGGGAGAAAAGTTCCTGGCTCCTTGAATGCCGTTCCTGGAGACACTGCGATCAATGAGGGAGATATGTCAAGATGTGTGTTGGTTTTGAGGACGGCTCTCTGGAGAGTCTTAGCAAAGAGGTCACACGGATAATGAGAGCAATTCTCAGAGACACTGAGAACAAGCTCCACAATTCCTCCTGGCACTTTCCCTGTAGGAGATACCGCAAGACGGTTCTGTATATTGGGCACTGCGCTCTGCAGGGTGTTAGCAGAGACTTTCCCGGGACAGTGAAACCCTATGTCAGAGACAGTGAGAAGAAGCCCCAATGTTCCTTCCAGGCATTTTCAGTGTGGGTGCCTTCTCCACGTGGTTCCTGGTTTCACTGCAGCTCTGAAGAGAATGTTAGCAAAGAGGTAACCGGGACACTGAAAACAATACTCAAAGACAGGGAGAGCAAGCTCTACATTACTCTCTTGGCACTTTGGATGTGGGACATACAGCGAGATGTTTGCTGCTTTTGCGTTTGGCTGTTGGGAGATTTACAGCACAAAGATATCTAGTTGATTTGAAGCAGTTCCAAGAAAGTCTAAGCATAATCCTCACTTTTCCCTCCTGGCACTTTCCTTTGTGAAGATATAGCAGGATGTATATTGGTTTTGAGGAAAACTCAATGGACAGTGTAGGGAGAAAAGTTCCTGGCTCCTTGAATGCCGTTCCTGGAGACACTGCGATCAATGAGGGAGATATGTCAAGATGTGTGTTGGTTTTGAGGACGGCTCTCTGGAGAGTCTTAGCAAAGAGGTCACACGGATAATGAGAGCAATTCTCAGAGACACTGAGAACAAGCTCCACAATTCCTCCTGGCACTTTCCCTATAGGAGATACCGCAAGACGTTTCTGTATATTGGGCACAGTGCTCTGCAGGGTGTTAGCAGAGACTTTCCCGGGACAGTGAAACCCTATGTCAGAGACAGTGAGAAGAAGCCCCAATGTTCCTTCCAGGCATTTTCAGTGTGGGTGCCTTCTCCACGTGGTTCCTGGTTTCACTGCAGCTCTGAAGAGAATGTTAGCAAAGAGGTAACCGGGACAGTGAAAACAGTCCTCAAAGACAGGGAGAGCAAGCTCTACATTACTCTCTTGGCACTTTCGATGTGGGACATACAGCGAGGTGTTTGCTGCTTTTGCGTTTGGCTGTTGGGAGATTTACAGCACAAAGATATCTAGTTGATTTGAAGCAGTTCCAAGAAAGTCTAAGCATAGTCGGCACTTTTCACTCCTGGCACTTTCCATGTGGAAGATATAGCAGGATGTATATTGGTTTTGAGGAAAACTCAATGGACAGTGTAGGGAGAAAAGTTCCTGGCTCCTTGAATGCCGTTCCTGGAGACACTGCGATCAATGAGGGAGATATGTCAAGATGTGTGTTGGTTTTGAGGACGGCTCTCTGGAGAGTCTTAGCAAAGAGGTCACACGGATAATGAGAGCAATTCTCAGAGACACTGAGAACAAGCTCCACAATTCCTCCTGGCACTTTCCCTATAGGAGATACCGCAAGACGTTTCTGTATATTGGGCACAGTGCTCTGCAGGGTGTTAGCAGAGACTTTCCCGGGACAGTGAAACCCTATGTCAGAGACAGTGAGAAGAAGCCCCAATGTTCCTTCCAGGCATTTTCAGTGTGGGTGCCTTCTCCACGTGGTTCCTGGTTTCACTGCAGCTCTGAAGAGAATGTTAGCAAAGAGGTAACCGGGACAGTGAAAACAGTCCTCAAAGACAGGGAGAGCAAGCTCTACATTACTCTCTTGGCACTTTCGATGTGGGACATACAGCGAGGTGTTTGCTGCTTTTGCGTTTGGCTGTTGGGAGATTTACAGCACAAAGATATCTAGTTGATTTGAAGCAGTTCCAAGAAAGTCTAAGCATAGTCGGCACTTTTCACTCCTGGCACTTTCCATGTGGAAGATATAGCAGGATGTATATTGGTTTTGAGGAAAACTCAATGGACAGTGTAGGGAGAAAAGTTCCTGGCTCCTTGAATGCCGTTCCTGGAGACACTGCGATCAATGAGGGAGATATGTCAAGATGTGTGTTGGTTTTGAGGACGGCTCTCTGGAGAGTCTTAGCAAAGAGGTCACACGGATAATGAGAGCAATTCTCAGAGACACTGAGAACAAGCTCCACAATTCCTCCTGGCACTTTCCCTATAGGAGATACCGCAAGACGGTTCTGTATATTGGGCACAGTGCTCTGCAGGGTGTTAGCAGAGACTTTCCCGGGACAGTGAAACCCTATGTCAGAGACAGTGAGAAGAAGCCCCAATGTTCCTTCCAGGCATTTTCAGTGTGGGTGCCTTCTCCACGTGGTTCCTGGTTTCACTGCAGCTCTGAAGAGAATGTTAGCAAAGAGGTAACCGGGACAGTGAAAACAGTCCTCAAAGACAGGGAGAGCAAGCTCTACATTACTCTCTTGGCACTTTCGATGTGGGACATACAGCGAGGTGTTTGCTGCTTTTGCGTTTGGCTGTTGGGAGATTTACAGCACAAAGATATCTAGTTGATTTGAAGCAGTTCCAAGAAAGTCTAAGCATAGTCGGCACTTTTCACTCCTGGCACTTTCCATGTGGAAGATATAGCAGGATGTATATTGGTTTTGAGGAAAACTCAATGGACAGTGTAGGGAGAAAAGTTCCTGGCTCCTTGAATGCCGTTCCTGGAGACACTGCGATCAATGAGGGAGATATGTCAAGATGTGTGTTGGTTTTGAGGACGTCTCTCTGGAGAGTCTTAGCAAAGAGGTCACACGGATAATGAGAGCAATTCTCAGAGACACTGAGAACAAGCTCCACAATTCCTCCTGGCACTTTCCCTGTAGGAGATACCGCAAGACGGTTCTGTATATTGGGCACTGCGCTCTGCAGGGTGTTAGCAGAGACTTTCCCGGGACAGTGAAACCCTATGTCAGAGACAGTGAGAAGAAGCCCCAATGTTCCTTCCAGGCATTTTCAGTGTGGGTGCCTTCTCCACGTGGTTCCTGGTTTCACTGCAGCTCTGAAGAGAATGTTAGCAAAGAGGTAAGCGGGACAGTGAAAACAGTACTCAAAGACAGGGAGAGCAAGCTCTACATTACTCTCTTGGCACTTTCGATGTGGGACATACAGCGAGGTGTTTGCTGCTTTTGCGTTTGGCTGTTGGGAGATTTACAGCACAAAGATATCTAGTTGATTTGAAGCAGTTCCAAGAAAGTCTAAGCATAATCGGCACTTTTCACTCCTGGCACTTTCCATGTGGAAGATATAGCAGGATGTATATTGGTTTTGAGGAAAACTCAATGGACAGTGTAGGGAGAAAAGTTCCTGGCTCCTTGAATGCCGTTCCTGGAGACACTGCGATCAATGAGGGAGATATGTCAAGATGTGTGTTGGTTTTGAGGACGGCTCTCTGGAGAGTCTTAGCAAAGAGGTCACACGGATAATGAGAGCAATTCTCAGAGACACTGAGAACAAGCTCCACAATTCCTCCTGGCACTTTCCCTGTAGGAGATACCGCAAGACGGTTCTGTATATTGGGCACAGCGCTCTGCAGGGTGTTAGCAGAGACTTTCCCGGGTCAGTGAAACCCTATGTCAGAGACAGTGAGAAGAAGCCCCAATGTTCCTTCCAGGCATTTTCAGTGTGGGTGCCTTCTCCACATGGTTCCTGGTTTCACTGCAGCTCTGAAGAGAATGTTAACAAAGAGGTAACCGGGACAGTGAAAACAGTCCTCAAAGACAGGGAGAGCAAGCTCTACATTACTCTCTTGGCACTTTCGATGTGGGACATACAGCGAGATGTTTGCTGCTTTTGCGTTTGGCTGTTGGGAGATTTACAGCACAAAGATATCTAGTTGATTTGAAGCAGTTCCGAGAAAGTCTAAGCATAATCCTCACTTTTCCCTCCTGGCACTTTCCATGTGGAAGATATAGCAGGATGTATATTGGTTTTGAGGAAAACTCAATGGACAGTGTAGGGAGAAAAGTTCCTGGCTCCTTGAATGCCGTTCCTGGAGACACTGCGATCAATGAGGGAGATATGTCAAGATGTGTGTTGGTTTTGAGGACGGCTCTCTGGAGAGTCTTAGCAAAGAGGTCACACGGATAATGAGAGCAATTCTCAGAGACACTGAGAACAAGCTCCACAATTCCTCCTGGCACTTTCCCTGTAGGAGATACCGCAAGACGGTTCTGTATATTGGGCACTGCGCTTAGCAGGGTGTTAGCAGAGACTTTCCCGGGACAGTGAAACCCTATGTCAGAGACAGTGAGAAGAAGCCCCAATGTTCCTTCCAGGCATTTTCAGTGTGGGTGCCTTCTCCACGTGGTTCCTGGTTTCACTGCAGCTCTGAAGAGAATGTTAGCAAAGAGGTAACCGGGACACTGAAAACAGTACTCAAAGACAGGGAGAGCAAGCTCTACATTACTCTCTTGGCACTTTGGATGTGGGACATACAGCGAGATGTTTGCTGCTTTTGCGTTTGGCTGTTGGGAGATTTACAGCACAAAGATATCTAGTTGATTTGAAGCAGTTCCAAGAAAGTCTAAGCATAATCGGCACTTTTCACTCCTGGCACTTTCCATGTGGAAGATATAGCAGAATGTATATTGGTTTTGAGGAAAACTCAATGGACAGTGTAGGGAGAAAAGTTCCTGGCTCCTTGAATGCCGTTCCTGGAGACACTGCGATCAATGAGGGAGATATGTCAAGATGTGTGTTGGTTTTGAGGACGGCTCTCTGGAGAGTCTTAGCAAAGAGGTCACACGGATAATGAGAGCAATTCTCAGAGACACTGAGAACAAGCTCCACAATTCCTCCTGGCACTTTCCCTGTAGGAGATACCGCAAGACGGTTCTGTATATTGGGCACTGCGCTTAGCAGGGTGTTAGCAGAGACTTTCCCGGGACAGTGAAACCCTATGTCAGAGACAGTGAGAAGAAGCCCCAATGTTCCTTCCAGGCATTTTCAGTGTGGGTGCCTTCTCCACGTGGTTCCTGGTTTCACTGCAGCTCTGAAGAGAATGTTAGCAAAGAGGTAACCGGGACACTGAAAACAGTCCTCAAAGACAGGGAGAGCAAGCTCTACATTACTCTCTTGGCACTTTCGATGTGGGACATACAGCGAGATGTTTGCTGCTTTTGCGTTTGGCTGTTGGGAGATTTACAGCACAAAGATATCTAGTTGATTTGAAGCAGTTCCGAGAAAGTCTAAGCATAATCCTCACTTTTCCCTCCTGGCACTTTCCATGTGGAAGATATAGCAGGATGTATATTGGTTTTGAGGAAAACTCAATGGACAGTGTAGGGAGAAAAGTTCCTGGCTCCTTGAATGCCGTTCCTGGAGACACTGCGATCAATGAGGGAGATATGTCAAGATGTGTGTTGGTTTTGAGGACGGCTCTCTGGAGAGTCTTAGCAAAGAGGTCACACGGATAATGAGAGCAATTCTCAGAGACACTGAGAACAAGCTCCACAATTCCTCCTGGCACTTTCCCTATAGGAGATACCGCAAGACGTTTCTGTATATTGGGCACAGTGCTCTGCAGGGTGTTAGCAGAGACTTTCCCGGGACAGTGAAACCCTATGTCAGAGACAGTGAGAAGAAGCCCCAATGTTCCTTCCAGGCATTTTCAGTGTGGGTGCCTTCTCCACGTGGTTCCTGGTTTCACTGCAGCTCTGAAGAGAATGTTAGCAAAGAGGTAACCGGGACAGTGAAAACAGTCCTCAAAGACAGGGAGAGCAAGCTCTACATTACTCTCTTGGCACTTTCGATGTGGGACATACAGCGAGGTGTTTGCTGCTTTTGCGTTTGGCTGTTGGGAGATTTACAGCACAAAGATATCTAGTTGATTTGAAGCAGTTCCAAGAAAGTCTAAGCATAGTCGGCACTTTTCACTCCTGGCACTTTCCATGTGGAAGATATAGCAGGATGTATATTGGTTTTGAGGAAAACTCAATGGACAGTGTAGGGAGAAAAGTTCCTGGCTCCTTGAATGCCGTTCCTGGAGACACTGCGATCAATGAGGGAGATATGTCAAGATGTGTGTTGGTTTTGAGGACGGCTCTCTGGAGAGTCTTAGCAAAGAGGTCACACGGATAATGAGAGCAATTCTCAGAGACACTGAGAACAAGCTCCACAATTCCTCCTGGCACTTTCCCTGTAGGAGATACCGCAAGACGGTTCTGTATATTGGGCACTGCGCTCTGCAGGGTGTTAGCAGAGACTTTCCCGGGACAGTGAAACCCTATGTCAGAGACAGTGAGAAGAAGCCCCAATGTTCCTTCCAGGCATTTTCAGTGTGGGTGCCTTCTCCACGTGGTTCCTGGTTTCACTGCAGCTCTGAAGAGAATGTTAGCAAAGAGGTAACCGGGACACTGAAAACAGTACTCAAAGACAGGGAGAGCAAGCTCTACATTACTCTCTTGGCACTTTGGATGTGGGACATACAGCGAGATGTTTGCTGCTTTTGCGTTTGGCTGTTGGGAGATTTACAGCACAAAGATATCTAGTTGATTTGAAGCAGTTCCGAGAAAGTCTAAGCATAATCCTCACTTTTCCCTCCTGGCACTTTCCTTTGTGAAGATATAGCAGGATGTATATTGGTTTTGAGGAAAACTCAATGGACAGTGTAGGGAGAAAAGTTCCTGGCTCCTTGAATGCCGTTCCTGGAGACACTGCGATCAATGAGGGAGATATGTCAAGATGTGTGTTGGTTTTGAGGACGGCTCTCTGGAGAGTCTTAGCAAAGAGGTCACACGGATAATGAGAGCAATTCTCAGAGACACTGAGAACAAGCTCCACAATTCCTCCTGGCACTTTCCCTATAGGAGATACCGCAAGACGTTTCTGTATATTGGGCACAGTGCTCTGCAGGGTGTTAGCAGAGACTTTCCCGGGACAGTGAAACCCTATGTCAGAGACAGTGAGAAGAAGCCCCAATGTTCCTTCCAGGCATTTTCAGTGTGGGTGCCTTCTCCACGTGGTTCCTGGTTTCACTGCAGCTCTGAAGAGAATGTTAGCAAAGAGGTAACCGGGACAGTGAAAACAGTCCTCAAAGACAGGGAGAGCAAGCTCTACATTACTCTCTTGGCACTTTCGATGTGGGACATACAGCGAGGTGTTTGCTGCTTTTGCGTTTGGCTGTTGGGAGATTTACAGCACAAAGATATCTAGTTGATTTGAAGCAGTTCCAAGAAAGTCTAAGCATAGTCGGCACTTTTCCCCCCTGGCACTTTCCATGTGGAAGATATAGCAGGATGTATATTGGTTTTGAGGAAAACTCAATGGACAGTGTAGGGAGAAAAGTTCCTGGCTCCTTGAATGCCGTTCCTGGAGACACTGCGATCAATGAGGGAGATATGTCAAGATGTGTGTTGGTTTTGAGGACGGCTCTCTGGAGAGTCTTAGCAAAGAGGTCACACGGATAATGAGAGCAATTCTCAGAGACACTGAGAACAAGCTCCACAATTCCTCCTGGCACTTTCCCTGTAGGAGATACCGCAAGACGGTTCTGTATATTGGGCACTGCGCTTAGCAGGGTGTTAGCAGAGACTTTCCCGGGACAGTGAAACCCTATGTCAGAGACAGTGAGAAGAAGCCCCAATGTTCCTTCCAGGCATTTTCAGTGTGGGTGCCTTCTCCACGTGGTTCCTGGTTTCACTGCAGCTCTGAAGAGAATGTTAGCAAAGAGGTAACCGGGACAGTGAAAACAGTACTCAAAGACAGGGAGAGCAAGCTCTACATTACTCTCTTGGCACTTTGGATGTGGGACATACAGCGAGATGTTTGCTGCTTTTGCGTTTGGCTGTTGGGAGATTTACAGCACAAAGATATCTAGTTGATTTGAAGCAGTTCCGAGAAAGTCTAAGCATAATCCTCACTTTTCCCTCCTGGCACTTTCCTTTGTGAAGATATAGCAGGATGTATATTGGTTTTGAGGAAAACTCAATGGACAGTGTAGGGAGAAAAGTTCCTGGCTCCTTGAATGCCGTTCCTGGAGACACTGCGATCAATGAGGGAGATATGTCAAGATGTGTGTTGGTTTTGAGGACGTCTCTCTGGAGAGTCTTAGCAAAGAGGTCACACGGATAATGAGAGCAATTCTCAGAGACACTGAGAACAAGCTCCACAATTCCTCCTGGCACTTTCCCTGTAGGAGATACCGCAAGACGGTTCTGTATATTGGGCACTGCGCTCTGCAGGGTGTTAGCAGAGACTTTCCCGGGACAGTGAAACCCTATGTCAGAGACAGTGAGAAGAAGCCCCAATGTTCCTTCCAGGCATTTTCAGTGTGGGTGCCTTCTCCACGTGGTTCCTGGTTTCACTGCAGCTCTGAAGAGAATGTTAGCAAAGAGGTAAGCGGGACAGTGAAAACAGTACTCAAAGACAGGGAGAGCAAGCTCTACATTACTCTCTTGGCACTTTCGATGTGGGACATACAGCGAGGTGTTTGCTGCTTTTGCGTTTGGCTGTTGGGAGATTTACAGCACAAAGATATCTAGTTGATTTGAAGCAGTTCCGAGAAAGTCTAAGCATAATCGGCACTTTTCCCTCCTGGCACTTTCCATGTGGAAGATATAGCAGGATGTATATTGGTTTTGAGGAAAACTCAATGGACAGTGTAGGGAGAAAAGTTCCTGGCTCCTTGAATGCCGTTCCTGGAGACACTGCGATCAATGACGGAGATATGTCAAGATGTGTGTTGGTTTTGAGGACGGCTCTCTGGAGAGTCTTAGCAAAGAGGTCACACGGATAATGAGAGCAATTCTCAGAGACACTGAGAACAAGCTCCACAATTCCTCCTGGCACTTTCCCTGTAGGAGATACCGCAAGACGGTTCTGTATATTGGGCACAGCGCTCTGCAGGGTGTTAGCAGAGACTTTCCCGGGACAGTGAAACCCTATGTCAGAGACAGTGAGAAGAAGCCCCAATGTTCCTTCCAGGCATTTTCAGTGTGGGTGCCTTCTCCACGTGGTTCCTGGTTTCACTGCAGCTCTGAAGAGAATGTTAGCAAAGAGGTAACCGGGACACTGAAAACAGTACTCAAAGACAGGGAGAGCAAGCTCTACATTACTCTCTTGGCACTTTGGATGTGGGACATACAGCGAGATGTTTGCTGCTTTTGCGTTTGGCTGTTGGGAGATTTACAGCACAAAGATATCTAGTTGATTTGAAGCAGTTCCAAGAAAGTCTAAGCATAATCGGCACTTTTCACTCCTGGCACTTTCCATGTGGAAGATATAGCAGGATGTATATTGGTTTTGAGGAAAACTCAATGGACAGTGTAGGGAGAAAAGTTCCTGGCTCCTTGAATGCCGTTCCTGGAGACACTGCGATCAATGAGGGAGATATGTCAAGATGTGTGTTGGTTTTGAGGACGGCTCTCTGGAGAGTCTTAGCAAAGAGGTCACACGGATAATGAGAGCAATTCTCAGAGACACTGAGAACAAGCTCCACAATTCCTCCTGGCACTTTCCCTGTAGGAGATACCGCAAGACGGTTCTGTATATTGGGCACTGCGCTTAGCAGGGTGTTAGCAGAGACTTTCCCGGGACAGTGAAACCCTATGTCAGAGACAGTGAGAAGAAGCCCCAATGTTCCTTCCAGGCATTTTCAGTGTGGGTGCCTTCTCCACGTGGTTCCTGGTTTCACTGCAGCTCTGAAGAGAATGTTAGCAAAGAGGTAACCGGGACACTGAAAACAGTCCTCAAAGACAGGGAGAGCAAGCTCTACATTACTCTCTTGGCACTTTCGATGTGGGACATACAGCGAGATGTTTGCTGCTTTTGCGTTTGGCTGTTGGGAGATTTACAGCACAAAGATATCTAGTTGATTTGAAGCAGTTCCGAGAAAGTCTAAGCATAATCCTCACTTTTCCCTCCTGGCACTTTCCATGTGGAAGATATAGCAGGATGTATATTGGTTTTGAGGAAAACTCAATGGACAGTGTAGGGAGAAAAGTTCCTGGCTCCTTGAATGCCGTTCCTGGAGACACTGCGATCAATGAGGGAGATATGTCAAGATGTGTGTTGGTTTTGAGGACGGCTCTCTGGAGAGTCTTAGCAAAGAGGTCACACGGATAATGAGAGCAATTCTCAGAGACACTGAGAACAAGCTCCACAATTCCTCCTGGCACTTTCCCTATAGGAGATACCGCAAGACGTTTCTGTATATTGGGCACAGTGCTCTGCAGGGTGTTAGCAGAGACTTTCCCGGGACAGTGAAACCCTATGTCAGAGACAGTGAGAAGAAGCCCCAATGTTCCTTCCAGGCATTTTCAGTGTGGGTGCCTTCTCCACGTGGTTCCTGGTTTCACTGCAGCTCTGAAGAGAATGTTAGCAAAGAGGTAACCGGGACAGTGAAAACAGTCCTCAAAGACAGGGAGAGCAAGCTCTACATTACTCTCTTGGCACTTTCGATGTGGGACATACAGCGAGGTGTTTGCTGCTTTTGCGTTTGGCTGTTGGGAGATTTACAGCACAAAGATATCTAGTTGATTTGAAGCAGTTCCAAGAAAGTCTAAGCATAGTCGGCACTTTTCACTCCTGGCACTTTCCATGTGGAAGATATAGCAGGATGTATATTGGTTTTGAGGAAAACTCAATGGACAGTGTAGGGAGAAAAGTTCCTGGCTCCTTGAATGCCGTTCCTGGAGACACTGCGATCAATGAGGGAGATATGTCAAGATGTGTGTTGGTTTTGAGGACGGCTCTCTGGAGAGTCTTAGCAAAGAGGTCACACGGATAATGAGAGCAATTCTCAGAGACACTGAGAACAAGCTCCACAATTCCTCCTGGCACTTTCCCTGTAGGAGATACCGCAAGACGGTTCTGTATATTGGGCACTGCGCTCTGCAGGGTGTTAGCAGAGACTTTCCCGGGACAGTGAAACCCTATGTCAGAGACAGTGAGAAGAAGCCCCAATGTTCCTTCCAGGCATTTTCAGTGTGGGTGCCTTCTCCACGTGGTTCCTGGTTTCACTGCAGCTCTGAAGAGAATGTTAGCAAAGAGGTAACCGGGACACTGAAAACAGTACTCAAAGACAGGGAGAGCAAGCTCTACATTACTCTCTTGGCACTTTGGATGTGGGACATACAGCGAGATGTTTGCTGCTTTTGCGTTTGGCTGTTGGGAGATTTACAGCACAAAGATATCTAGTTGATTTGAAGCAGTTCCGAGAAAGTCTAAGCATAATCCTCACTTTTCCCTCCTGGCACTTTCCTTTGTGAAGATATAGCAGGATGTATATTGGTTTTGAGGAAAACTCAATGGACAGTGTAGGGAGAAAAGTTCCTGGCTCCTTGAATGCCGTTCCTGGAGACACTGCTATCAATGAGGGAGATATGTCAAGATGTGTGTTGGTTTTGAGGACGGCTCTCTGGAGAGTCTTAGCAAAGAGGTCACACGGATAATGAGAGCAATTCTCAGAGACACTGAGAACAAGCTCCACAATTCCTCCTGGCACTTTCCCTATAGGAGATACCGCAAGACGTTTCTGTATATTGGGCACAGTGCTCTGCAGGGTGTTAGCAGAGACTTTCCCGGGACAGTGAAACCCTATGTCAGAGACAGTGAGAAGAAGCCCCAATGTTCCTTCCAGGCATTTTCAGTGTGGGTGCCTTCTCCACGTGGTTCCTGGTTTCACTGCAGCTCTGAAGAGAATGTTAGCAAAGAGGTAACCGGGACAGTGAAAACAGTCCTCAAAGACAGGGAGAGCAAGCTCTACATTACTCTCTTGGCACTTTCGATGTGGGACATACAGCGAGGTGTTTGCTGCTTTTGCGTTTGGCTGTTGGGAGATTTACAGCACAAAGATATCTAGTTGATTTGAAGCAGTTCCAAGAAAGTCTAAGCATAGTCGGCACTTTTCACTCCTGGCACTTTCCATGTGGAAGATATAGCAGGATGTATATTGGTTTTGAGGAAAACTCAATGGACAGTGTAGGGAGAAAAGTTCCTGGCTCCTTGAATGCCGTTCCTGGAGACACTGCGATCAATGAGGGAGATATGTCAAGATGTGTGTTGGTTTTGAGGACGGCTCTCTGGAGAGTCTTAGCAAAGAGGTCACACGGATAATGAGAGCAATTCTCAGAGACACTGAGAACAAGCTCCACAATTCCTCCTGGCACTTTCCCTGTAGGAGATACCGCAAGACGGTTCTGTATATTGGGCACTGCGCTCTGCAGGGTGTTAGCAGAGACTTTCCCGGGACAGTGAAACCCTATGTCAGAGACAGTGAGAAGAAGCCCCAATGTTCCTTCCAGGCATTTTCAGTGTGGGTGCCTTCTCCACGTGGTTCCTGGTTTCACTGCAGCTCTGAAGAGAATGTTAGCAAAGAGGTAACCGGGACAGTGAAAACAGTCCTCAAAGACAGGGAGAGCAAGCTCTACATTACTCTCTTGGCACTTTCGATGTGGGACATACAGCGAGGTGTTTGCTGCTTTTGCGTTTGGCTGTTGGGAGATTTACAGCACAAAGATATCTAGTTGATTTGAAGCAGTTCCAAGAAAGTCTAAGCATAGTCGGCACTTTTCACTCCTGGCACTTTCCATGTGGAAGATATAGCAGGATGTATATTGGTTTTGAGGAAAACTCAATGGACAGTGTAGGGAGAAAAGTTCCTGGCTCCTTGAATGCCGTTCCTGGAGACACTGCGATCAATGACGGAGATATGTCAAGATGTGTGTTGGTTTTGAGGACGTCTCTCTGGAGAGTCTTAGCAAAGAGGTCACACGGATAATGAGAGCAATTCTCAGAGACACTGAGAACAAGCTCCACAATTCCTCCTGGCACTTTCCCTGTAGGAGATACCGCAAGACGGTTCTGTATATTGGGCACTGCGCTCTGCAGGGTGTTAGCAGAGACTTTCCCGGGACAGTGAAACCCTATGTCAGAGACAGTGAGAAGAAGCCCCAATGTTCCTTCCAGGCATTTTCAGTGTGGGTGCCTTCTCCACGTGGTTCCTGGTTTCACTGCAGCTCTGAAGAGAATGTTAGCAAAGAGGTAAGCGGGACAGTGAAAACAGTACTCAAAGACAGGGAGAGCAAGCTCTACATTACTCTCTTGGCACTTTCGATGTGGGACATACAGCGAGGTGTTTGCTGCTTTTGCGTTTGGCTGTTGGGAGATTTACAGCACAAAGATATCTAGTTGATTTGAAGCAGTTCCGAGAAAGTCTAAGCATAATCGGCACTTTTCACTCCTGGCACTTTCCATGTGGAAGATATAGCAGGATGTATATTGGTTTTGAGGAAAACTCAATGGACAGTGTAGGGAGAAAAGTTCCTGGCTCCTTGAATGCCGTTCCTGGAGACACTGCGATCAATGACGGAGATATGTCAAGATGTGTGTTGGTTTTGAGGACGGCTCTCTGGAGAGTCTTAGCAAAGAGGTCACACGGATAATGAGAGCAATTCTCAGAGACACTGAGAACAAGCTCCACAATTCCTCCTGGCACTTTCCCTGTAGGAGATACCGCAAGACGGTTCTGTATATTGGGCACAGCGCTCTGCAGGGTGTTAGCAGAGACTTTCCCGGGTCAGTGAAACCCTATGTCAGAGACAGTGAGAAGAAGCCCCAATGTTCCTTCCAGGCATTTTCAGTGTGGGTGCCTTCTCCACATGGTTCCTGGTTTCACTGCAGCTCTGAAGAGAATGTTAACAAAGAGGTAACCGGGACAGTGAAAACAGTCCTCAAAGACAGGGAGAGCAAGCTCTACATTACTCTCTTGGCACTTTCGATGTGGGACATACAGCGAGGTGTTTGCTGCTTTTGCGTTTGGCTGTTGGGAGATTTACAGCACAAAGATATCTAGTTGATTTGAAGCAGTTCCAAGAAAGTCTAAGCATAGTCGGCACTTTTCACTCCTGGCACTTTCCATGTGGAAGATATAGCAGGATGTATATTGGTTTTGAGGAAAACTCAATGGACAGTGTAGGGAGAAAAGTTCCTGGCTCCTTGAATGCCGTTCCTGGAGACACTGCGATCAATGAGGGAGATATGTCAAGATGTGTGTTGGTTTTGAGGACGGCTCTCTGGAGAGTCTTAGCAAAGAGGTCACACGGATAATGAGAGCAATTCTCAGAGACACTGAGAACAAGCTCCACAATTCCTCCTGGCACTTTCCCTGTAGGAGATACCGCAAGACGGTTCTGTATATTGGGCACTGCGCTCTGCAGGGTGTTAGCAGAGACTTTCCCGGGACAGTGAAACCCTATGTCAGAGACAGTGAGAAGAAGCCCCAATGTTCCTTCCAGGCATTTTCAGTGTGGGTGCCTTCTCCACGTGGTTCCTGGTTTCACTGCAGCTCTGAAGAGAATGTTAGCAAAGAGGTAACCGGGACAGTGAAAACAGTCCTCAAAGACAGGGAGAGCAAGCTCTACATTACTCTCTTGGCACTTTCGATGTGGGAC
Organism: Larus michahellis; assembly: GCF_964199755.1. NCBI lineage: Eukaryota > Metazoa > Chordata > Aves > Charadriiformes > Laridae > Larus > Larus michahellis. Next base: position 25,547,588 of record NC_133904.1, read on the forward strand.
ATACAGCGAGGTGTTTGCTGCTTTTGCGTTTGGCTGTTGGGAGATTTACAGCACAAAGATATCTAGTTGATTTGAAGCAGTTCCAAGAAAGTCTAAGCATAGTCGGCACTTTTCACTCCTGGCACTTTCCATGTGGAAGATATAGCAGGATGTATATTGGTTTTGAGGAAAACTCAATGGACAGTGTAGGGAGAAAAGTTCCTGGCTCCTTGAATGCCGTTCCTGGAGACACTGCGATCAATGAGGGAGATATGTCAAGATGTGTGTTGGTTTTGAGGACGTCTCTCTGGAGAGTCTTAGCAAAGAGGTCACACGGATAATGAGAGCAATTCTCAGAGACACTGAGAACAAGCTCCACAATTCCTCCTGGCACTTTCCCTGTAGGAGATACCGCAAGACGGTTCTGTATATTGGGCACTGCGCTCTGCAGGGTGTTAGCAGAGACTTTCCCGGGACAGTGAAACCCTATGTCAGAGACAGTGAGAAGAAGCCCCAATGTTCCTTCCAGGCATTTTCAGTGTGGGTGCCTTCTCCACGTGGTTCCTGGTTTCACTGCAGCTCTGAAGAGAATGTTAGCAAAGAGGTAAGCGGGACAGTGAAAACAGTACTCAAAGACAGGGAGAGCAAGCTCTACATTACTCTCTTGGCACTTTCGATGTGGGACATACAGCGAGGTGTTTGCTGCTTTTGCGTTTGGCTGTTGGGAGATTTACAGCACAAAGATATCTAGTTGATTTGAAGCAGTTCCGAGAAAGTCTAAGCATAATCGGCACTTTTCACTCCTGGCACTTTCCATGTGGAAGATATAGCAGGATGTATATTGGTTTTGAGGAAAACTCAATGGACAGTGTAGGGAGAAAAGTTCCTGGCTCCTTGAATGCCGTTCCTGGAGACACTGCGATCAATGACGGAGATATGTCAAGATGTGTGTTGGTTTTGAGGACGGCTCTCTGGAGAGTCTTAGCAAAGAGGTCACACGGATAATGAGAGCAATTCTCAGAGACACTGAGAACAAGCTCCACAATTCCTCCTGGCACTTTCCCTGTAGGAGATACCGCAAGACGGTTCTGTATATTGGGCACAGCGCTCTGCAGGGTGTTAGCAGAGACTTTCCCGGGTCAGTGAAACCCTATGTCAGAGACAGTGAGAAGAAGCCCCAATGTTCCTTCCAGGCATTTTCAGTGTGGGTGCCTTCTCCACATGGTTCCTGGTTTCACTGCAGCTCTGAAGAGAATGTTAACAAAGAGGTAACCGGGACAGTGAAAACAGTACTCAAAGACAGGGAGAGCAAGCTCTACATTACTCTCTTGGCACTTTCGATGTGGGACATACAGCGAGATGTTTGCTGCTTTTGCGTTTGGCTGTTGGGAGATTTACAGCACAAAGTTATCTAGTTGATTTGAAGCAGTTCCGAGAAAGTCTAAGCATAGTCGGCACTTATCCCTCCTGGCACTTTCCATGTGGAAGATATAGCAGGATGTATATTGGTTTTGAGGAAAACTCAATGGACAGTGTAGGGAGAAAAGTTCCTGGCTCCTTGAATGCCGTTCCTGGAGACACTGCGATCAATGAGGGAGATATGTCAAGATGTGTGTTGGTTTTGAGGACGTCTCTCTGGAGAGTCTTAGCAAAGAGGTCACACGGATAATGAGAGCAATTCTCAGAGACACTGAGAACAAGCTCCACAATTCCTCCTGGCACTTTCCCTGTAGGAGATACCGCAAGACGGTTCTGTATATTGGGCACTGCGCTTAGCAGGGTGTTAGCAGAGACTTTCCCGGGACAGTGAAACCCTATGTCAGAGACAGTGAGAAGAAGCCCCAATGTTCCTTCCAGGCATTTTCAGTGTGGGTGCCTTCTCCACGTGGTTCCTGGTTTCACTGCAGCTCTGAAGAGAATGTTAGCAAAGAGGTAACCGGGACACTGAAAACAGTACTCAAAGACAGGGAGAGCAAGCTCTACATTACTCTCTTGGCACTTTGGATGTGGGACATACAGCGAGATGTTTGCTGCTTTTGCGTTTGGCTGTTGGGAGATTTACAGCACAAAGATATCTAGTTGATTTGAAGCAGTTCCAAGAAAGTCTAAGCATAATCGGCACTTTTCACTCCTGGCACTTTCCATGTGGAAGATATAGCAGGATGTATATTGGTTTTGAGGAAAACTCAATGGACAGTGTAGGGAGAAAAGTTCCTGGCTCCTTGAATGCCGTTCCTGGAGACACTGCGATCAATGAGGGAGATATGTCAAGATGTGTGTTGGTTTTGAGGACGGCTCTCTGGAGAGTCTTAGCAAAGAGGTCACACGGATAATGAGAGCAATTCTCAGAGACACTGAGAACAAGCTCCACAATTCCTCCTGGCACTTTCCCTGTAGGAGATACCGCAAGACGGTTCTGTATATTGGGCACTGCGCTTAGCAGGGTGTTAGCAGAGACTTTCCCGGGACAGTGAAACCCTATGTCAGAGACAGTGAGAAGAAGCCCCAATGTTCCTTCCAGGCATTTTCAGTGTGGGTGCCTTCTCCACGTGGTTCCTGGTTTCACTGCAGCTCTGAAGAGAATGTTAGCAAAGAGGTAACCGGGACACTGAAAACAGTCCTCAAAGACAGGGAGAGCAAGCTCTACATTACTCTCTTGGCACTTTCGATGTGGGACATACAGCGAGATGTTTGCTGCTTTTGCGTTTGGCTGTTGGGAGATTTACAGCACAAAGATATCTAGTTGATTTGAAGCAGTTCCGAGAAAGTCTAAGCATAATCCTCACTTTTCCCTCCTGGCACTTTCCATGTGGAAGATATAGCAGGATGTATATTGGTTTTGAGGAAAACTCAATGGACAGTGTAGGGAGAAAAGTTCCTGGCTCCTTGAATGCCGTTCCTGGAGACACTGCGATCAATGAGGGAGATATGTCAAGATGTGTGTTGGTTTTGAGGACGGCTCTCTGGAGAGTCTTAGCAAAGAGGTCACACGGATAATGAGAGCAATTCTCAGAGACACTGAGAACAAGCTCCACAATTCCTCCTGGCACTTTCCCTATAGGAGATACCGCAAGACGTTTCTGTATATTGGGCACAGTGCTCTGCAGGGTGTTAGCAGAGACTTTCCCGGGACAGTGAAACCCTATGTCAGAGACAGTGAGAAGAAGCCCCAATGTTCCTTCCAGGCATTTTCAGTGTGGGTGCCTTCTCCACGTGGTTCCTGGTTTCACTGCAGCTCTGAAGAGAATGTTAGCAAAGAGGTAACCGGGACAGTGAAAACAGTCCTCAAAGACAGGGAGAGCAAGCTCTACATTACTCTCTTGGCACTTTCGATGTGGGACATACAGCGAGGTGTTTGCTGCTTTTGCGTTTGGCTGTTGGGAGATTTACAGCACAAAGATATCTAGTTGATTTGAAGCAGTTCCAAGAAAGTCTAAGCATAGTCGGCACTTTTCACTCCTGGCACTTTCCATGTGGAAGATATAGCAGGATGTATATTGGTTTTGAGGAAAACTCAATGGACAGTGTAGGGAGAAAAGTTCCTGGCTCCTTGAATGCCGTTCCTGGAGACACTGCGATCAATGAGGGAGATATGTCAAGATGTGTGTTGGTTTTGAGGACGGCTCTCTGGAGAGTCTTAGCAAAGAGGTCACACGGATAATGAGAGCAATTCTCAGAGACACTGAGAACAAGCTCCACAATTCCTCCTGGCACTTTCCCTGTAGGAGATACCGCAAGACGGTTCTGTATATTGGGCACTGCGCTCTGCAGGGTGTTAGCAGAGACTTTCCCGGGACAGTGAAACCCTATGTCAGAGACAGTGAGAAGAAGCCCCAATGTTCCTTCCAGGCATTTTCAGTGTGGGTGCCTTCTCCACGTGGTTCCTGGTTTCACTGCAGCTCTGAAGAGAATGTTAGCAAAGAGGTAACCGGGACACTGAAAACAGTACTCAAAGACAGGGAGAGCAAGCTCTACATTACTCTCTTGGCACTTTGGATGTGGGACATACAGCGAGATGTTTGCTGCTTTTGCGTTTGGCTGTTGGGAGATTTACAGCACAAAGATATCTAGTTGATTTGAAGCAGTTCCGAGAAAGTCTAAGCATAATCCTCACTTTTCCCTCCTGGCACTTTCCTTTGTGAAGATATAGCAGGATGTATATTGGTTTTGAGGAAAACTCAATGGACAGTGTAGGGAGAAAAGTTCCTGGCTCCTTGAATGCCGTTCCTGGAGACACTGCGATCAATGAGGGAGATATGTCAAGATGTGTGTTGGTTTTGAGGACGGCTCTCTGGAGAGTCTTAGCAAAGAGGTCACACGGATAATGAGAGCAATTCTCAGAGACACTGAGAACAAGCTCCACAATTCCTCCTGGCACTTTCCCTATAGGAGATACCGCAAGACGTTTCTGTATATTGGGCACAGTGCTCTGCAGGGTGTTAGCAGAGACTTTCCCGGGACAGTGAAACCCTATGTCAGAGACAGTGAGAAGAAGCCCCAATGTTCCTTCCAGGCATTTTCAGTGTGGGTGCCTTCTCCACGTGGTTCCTGGTTTCACTGCAGCTCTGAAGAGAATGTTAGCAAAGAGGTAACCGGGACAGTGAAAACAGTCCTCAAAGACAGGGAGAGCAAGCTCTACATTACTCTCTTGGCACTTTCGATGTGGGACATACAGCGAGGTGTTTGCTGCTTTTGCGTTTGGCTGTTGGGAGATTTACAGCACAAAGATATCTAGTTGATTTGAAGCAGTTCCAAGAAAGTCTAAGCATAGTCGGCACTTTTCACTCCTGGCACTTTCCATGTGGAAGATATAGCAGGATGTATATTGGTTTTGAGGAAAACTCAATGGACAGTGTAGGGAGAAAAGTTCCTGGCTCCTTGAATGCCGTTCCTGGAGACACTGCGATCAATGAGGGAGATATGTCAAGATGTGTGTTGGTTTTGAGGACGGCTCTCTGGAGAGTCTTAGCAAAGAGGTCACACGGATAATGAGAGCAATTCTCAGAGACACTGAGAACAAGCTCCACAATTCCTCCTGGCACTTTCCCTGTAGGAGATACCGCAAGACGGTTCTGTATATTGGGCACTGCGCTCTGCAGGGTGTTAGCAGAGACTTTCCCGGGACAGTGAAACCCTATGTCAGAGACAGTGAGAAGAAGCCCCAATGTTCCTTCCAGGCATTTTCAGTGTGGGTGCCTTCTCCACGTGGTTCCTGGTTTCACTGCAGCTCTGAAGAGAATGTTAGCAAAGAGGTAACCGGGACAGTGAAAACAGTACTCAAAGACAGGGAGAGCAAGCTCTACATTACTCTCTTGGCACTTTGGATGTGGGACATACAGCGAGATGTTTGCTGCTTTTGCGTTTGGCTGTTGGGAGATTTACAGCACAAAGACATCTAGTTGATTTGAAGCAGTTCCGAGAAAGTCTAAGCATAATCCTCACTTTTCCCTCCTGGCACTTTCCTTTGTGAAGATATAGCAGGATGTATATTGGTTTTGAGGAAAACTCAATGGACAGTGTAGGGAGAAAAGTTCCTGGCTCCTTGAATGCCGTTCCTGGAGACACTGCGATCAATGAGGGAGATATGTCAAGATGTGTGTTGGTTTTGAGGACGGCTCTCTGGAGAGTCTTAGCAAAGAGGTCACACGGATAATGAGAGCAATTCTCAGAGACACTGAGAACAAGCTCCACAATTCCTCCTGGCACTTTCCCTATAGGAGATACCGCAAGACGGTTCTGTATATTGGGCACAGTGCTCTGCAGGGTGTTAGCAGAGACTTTCCCGGGACAGTGAAACCCTATGTCAGAGACAGTGAGAAGAAGCCCCAATGTTCCTTCCAGGCATTTTCAGTGTGGGTGCCTTCTCCACGTGGTTCCTGGTTTCACTGCAGCTCTGAAGAGAATGTTAGCAAAGAGGTAACCGGGACACTGAAAACAGTCCTCAAAGACAGGGAGAGCAAGCTCTACATTACTCTCTTGGCACTTTCGATGTGGGACATACAGCGAGGTGTTTGCTGCTTTTGCGTTTGGCTGTTGGGAGATTTACAGCACAAAGATATCTAGTTGATTTGAAGCAGTTCCAAGAAAGTCTAAGCATAGTCGGCACTTTTCACTCCTGGCACTTTCCATGTGGAAGATATAGCAGGATGTATATTGGTTTTGAGGAAAACTCAATGGACAGTGTAGGGAGAAAAGTTCCTGGCTCCTTGAATGCCGTTCCTGGAGACACTGCGATCAATGAGGGAGATATGTCAAGATGTGTGTTGGTTTTGAGGACGTCTCTCTGGAGAGTCTTAGCAAAGAGGTCACACGGATAATGAGAGCAATTCTCAGAGACACTGAGAACAAGCTCCACAATTCCTCCTGGCACTTTCCCTGTAGGAGATACCGCAAGACGGTTCTGTATATTGGGCACTGCGCTCTGCAGGGTGTTAGCAGAGACTTTCCCGGGACAGTGAAACCCTATGTCAGAGACAGTGAGAAGAAGCCCCAATGTTCCTTCCAGGCATTTTCAGTGTGGGTGCCTTCTCCACGTGGTTCCTGGTTTCACTGCAGCTCTGAAGAGAATGTTAGCAAAGAGGTAAGCGGGACACTGAAAACAGTACTCAAAGACAGGGAGAGCAAGCTCTACATTACTCTCTTGGCACTTTCGATGTGGGACATACAGCGAGATGTTTGCTGCTTTTGCGTTTGGCTGTTGGGAGATTTACAGCACAAAGATATCTAGTTGATTTGAAGCAGTTCCAAGAAAGTCTAAGCATAGTCGGCACTTTTCACTCCTGGCACTTTCCATGTGGAAGATATAGCAGGATGTATATTGGTTTTGAGGAAAACTCAATGGACAGTGTAGGGAGAAAAGTTCCTGGCTCCTTGAATGCCGTTCCTGGAGACACTGCGATCAATGAGGGAGATATGTCAAGATGTGTGTTGGTTTTGAGGACGTCTCTCTGGAGAGTCTTAGCAAAGAGGTCACACGGATAATGAGAGCAATTCTCAGAGACACTGAGAACAAGCTCCACAATTCCTCCTGGCACTTTCCCTATAGGAGATACCGCAAGACGGTTCTGTATATTGGGCACTGCGCTTAGCAGGGTGTTAGCAGAGACTTTCCCGGGTCAGTGAAACCCTATGTCAGAGACAGTGAGAAGAAGCCCCAATGTTCCTTCCAGGCATTTTCAGTGTGGGTGCCTTCTCCACGTGGTTCCTGGTTTCACTGCAGCTCTGAAGAGAATGTTAACAAAGAGGTAACCGGGACAGTGAAAACAGTACTCAAAGACAGGGAGAGCAAGCTCTACATTACTCTCTTGGCACTTTCGATGTGGGACATACAGCGAGATGTTTGCTGCTTTTGCGTTTGGCTGTTGGGAGATTTACAGCACAAAGATATCTAGTTGATTTGAAGCAGTTCCGAGAAAGTCTAAGCATAGTCGGCACTTTTCCCTCCTGGCACTTTCCATGTGGAAGATATAGCAGGATGTATATTGGTTTTGAGGAAAACTCAATGGACAGTGTAGGGAGAAAAGTTCCTGGCTCCTTGAATGCCGTTCCTGGAGACACTGCGATCAATGAGGGAGATATGTCAAGATGTGTGTTGGTTTTGAGGACGTCTCTCTGGAGAGTCTTAGCAAAGAGGTCACACGGATAATGAGAGCAATTCTCAGAGACACTGAGAACAAGCTCCACAATTCCTCCTGGCACTTTCCCTGTAGGAGATACCGCAAGACGGTTCTGTATATTGGGCACTGCGCTTAGCAGGGTGTTAGCAGAGACTTTCCCGGGACAGTGAAACCCTATGTCAGAGACAGTGAGAAGAAGCCCCAATGTTCCTTCCAGGCATTTTCAGTGTGGGTGCCTTCTCCACGTGGTTCCTGGTTTCACTGCAGCTCTGAAGAGAATGTTAGCAAAGAGGTAACCGGGACACTGAAAACAGTCCTCAAAGACAGGGAGAGCAAGCTCTACATTACTCTCTTGGCACTTTCGATGTGGGACATACAGCGAGATGTTTGCTGCTTTTGCGTTTGGCTGTTGGGAGATTTACAGCACAAAGATATCTAGTTGATTTGAAGCAGTTCCGAGAAAGTCTAAGCATAGTCGGCACTTTTCACTCCTGGCACTTTCCATGTGGAAGATATAGCAGGATGTATATTGGTTTTGAGGAAAACTCAATGGACAGTGTAGGGAGAAAAGTTCCTGGCTCCTTGAATGCCGTTCCTGGAGACACTGCGATCAATGAGGGAGATATGTCAAGATGTGTGTTGGTTTTGAGGACGGCTCTCTGGAGAGTCTTAGCAAAGAGGTCACACGGATAATGAGAGCAATTCTCAGAGACACTGAGAACAAGCTCCACAATTCCTCCTGGCACTTTCCCTATAGGAGATACCGCAAGACGTTTCTGTATATTGGGCACTGCGCTTAGCAGGGTGTTAGCAGAGACTTTCCCGGGACAGTGAAACCCTATGTCAGAGACAGTGAGAAGAAGCCCCAATGTTCCTTCCAGGCATTTTCAGTGTGGGTGCCTTCTCCACGTGGTTCCTGGTTTCACTGCAGCTCTGAAGAGAATGTTAGCAAAGAGGTAACCGGGACACTGAAAACAGTCCTCAAAGACAGGGAGAGCAAGCTCTACATTACTCTCTTGGCACTTTCGATGTGGGACATACAGCGAGGTGTTTGCTGCTTTTGCGTTTGGCTGTTGGGAGATTTACAGCACAAAGATATCTAGTTGATTTGAAGCAGTTCCGAGAAAGTCTAAGCATAGTCGGCACTTTTCCCTCCTGGCACTTTCCATGTGGAAGATATAGCAGGATGTATATTGGTTTTGAGGAAAACTCAATGGACAGTGTAGGGAGAAAAGTTCCTGGCTCCTTGAATGCCGTTCCTGGAGACACTGCGATCAATGAGGGAGATATGTCAAGATGTGTGTTGGTTTTGAGGACGTCTCTCTGGAGAGTCTTAGCAAAGAGGTCACACGGATAATGAGAGCAATTCTCAGAGACACTGAGAACAAGCTCCACAATTCCTCCTGGCACTTTCCCTGTAGGAGATACCGCAAGACGGTTCTGTATATTGGGCACTGCGCTTAGCAGGGTGTTAGCAGAGACTTTCCCGGGACAGTGAAACCCTATGTCAGAGACAGTGAGAAGAAGCCCCAATGTTCCTTCCAGGCATTTTCAGTGTGGGTGCCTTCTCCACGTGGTTCCTGGTTTCACTGCAGCTCTGAAGAGAATGTTAGCAAAGAGGTAAGCGGGACACTGAAAACAGTACTCAAAGACAGGGAGAGCAAGCTCTACATTACTCTCTTGGCACTTTCGATGTGGGACATACAGCGAGGTGTTTGCTGCTTTTGCGTTTGGCTGTTGGGAGATTTACAGCACAAAGATATCTAGTTGATTTGAAGCAGTTCCAAGAAAGTCTAAGCATAATCGGCACTTTTCACTCCTGGCACTTTCCATGTGGAAGATATAGCAGGATGTATATTGGTTTTGAGGAAAACTCAATGGACAGTGTAGGGAGAAAAGTTCCTGGCTCCTTGAATGCCGTTCCTGGAGACACTGCGATCAATGAGGGAGATATGTCAAGATGTGTGTTGGTTTTGAGGACGTCTCTCTGGAGAGTCTTAGCAAAGAGGTCACACGGATAATGAGAGCAATTCTCAGAGACACTGAGAACAAGCTCCACAATTCCTCCTGGCACTTTCCCTGTAGGAGATACCGCAAGACGGTTCTGTATATTGGGCACTGCGCTTAGCAGGGTGTTAGCAGAGACTTTCCCGGGTCAGTGAAACCCTATGTCAGAGACAGTGAGAAGAAGCCCCAATGTTCCTTCCAGGCATTTTCAGTGTGGGTGCCTTCTCCACGTGGTTCCTGGTTTCACTGCAGCTCTGAAGAGAATGTTAACAAAGAGGTAACCGGGACAGTGAAAACAGTACTCAAAGACAGGGAGAGCAAGCTCTACATTACTCTCTTGGCACTTTCGATGTGGGACATACAGCGAGATGTTTGCTGCTTTTGCGTTTGGCTGTTGGGAGATTTACAGCACAAAGATATCTAGTTGATTTGAAGCAGTTCCGAGAAAGTCTAAGCATAGTCGGCACTTTTCCCTCCTGGCACTTTCCATGTGGAAGATATAGCAGGATGTATATTGGTTTTGAGGAAAACTCAATGGACAGTGTAGGGAGAAAAGTTCCTGGCTCCTTGAATGCCGTTCCTGGAGACACTGCGATCAATGAGGGAGATATGTCAAGATGTGTGTTGGTTTTGAGGACGTCTCTCTGGAGAGTCTTAGCAAAGAGGTCACACGGATAATGAGAGCAATTCTCAGAGACACTGAGAACAAGCTCCACAATTCCTCCTGGCACTTTCCCTGTAGGAGATACCGCAAGACGGTTCTGTATATTGGGCACTGCGCTTAGCAGGGTGTTAGCAGAGACTTTCCCGGGACAGTGAAACCCTATGTCAGAGACAGTGAGAAGAAGCCCCAATGTTCCTTCCAGGCATTTTCAGTGTGGGTGCCTTCTCCACGTGGTTCCTGGTTTCACTGCAGCTCTGAAGAGAATGTTAGCAAAGAGGTAACCGGGACACTGAAAACAGTACTCAAAGACAGGGAGAGCAAGCTCTACATTACTCTCTTGGCACTTTGGATGTGGGACATACAGCGAGATGTTTGCTGCTTTTGCGTTTGGCTGTTGGGAGATTTACAGCACAAAGATATCTAGTTGATTTGAAGCAGTTCCAAGAAAGTCTAAGCATAATCGGCACTTTTCACTCCTGGCACTTTCCATGTGGAAGATATAGCAGGATGTATATTGGTTTTGAGGAAAACTCAATGGACAGTGTAGGGAGAAAAGTTCCTGGCTCCTTGAATGCCGTTCCTGGAGACACTGCGATCAATGAGGGAGATATGTCAAGATGTGTGTTGGTTTTGAGGACGTCTCTCTGGAGAGTCTTAGCAAAGAGGTCACACGGATAATGAGAGCAATTCTCAGAGACACTGAGAACAAGCTCCACAATTCCTCCTGGCACTTTCCCTGTAGGAGATACCGCAAGACGGTTCTGTATATTGGGCACTGCGCTTAGCAGGGTGTTAGCAGAGACTTTCCCGGGACAGTGAAACCCTATGTCAGAGACAGTGAGAAGAAGCCCCAATGTTCCTTCCAGGCATTTTCAGTGTGGGTGCCTTCTCCACGTGGTTCCTGGTTTCACTGCAGCTCTGAAGAGAATGTTAGCAAAGAGGTAACCGGGACACTGAAAACAGTCCTCAAAGACAGGGAGAGCAAGCTCTACATTACTCTCTTGGCACTTTCGATGTGGGACATACAGCGAGATGTTTGCTGCTTTTGCGTTTGGCTGTTGGGAGATTTACAGCACAAAGATATCTAGTTGATTTGAAGCAGTTCCGAGAAAGTCTAAGCATAGTCGGCACTTTTCACTCCTGGCACTTTCCATGTGGAAGATATAGCAGGATGTATATTGGTTTTGAGGAAAACTCAATGGACAGTGTAGGGAGAAAAGTTCCTGGCTCCTTGAATGCCGTTCCTGGAGACACTGCGATCAATGAGGGAGATATGTCAAGATGTGTGTTGGTTTTGAGGACGGCTCTCTGGAGAGTCTTAGCAAAGAGGTCACACGGATAATGAGAGCAATTCTCAGAGACACTGAGAACAAGCTCCACAATTCCTCCTGGCACTTTCCCTATAGGAGATACCGCAAGACGTTTCTGTATATTGGGCACTGCGCTTAGCAGGGTGTTAGCAGAGACTTTCCCGGGACAGTGAAACCCTATGTCAGAGACAGTGAGAAGAAGCCCCAATGTTCCTTCCAGGCATTTTCAGTGTGGGTGCCTTCTCCACGTGGTTCCTGGTTTCACTGCAGCTCTGAAGAGAATGTTAGCAAAGAGGTAACCGGGACACTGAAAACAGTCCTCAAAGACAGGGAGAGCAAGCTCTACATTACTCTCTTGGCACTTTCGATGTGGGACATACAGCGAGGTGTTTGCTGCTTTTGCGTTTGGCTGTTGGGAGATTTACAGCACAAAGATATCTAGTTGATTTGAAGCAGTTCCGAGAAAGTCTAAGCATAGTCGGCACTTTTCCCTCCTGGCACTTTCCATGTGGAAGATATAGCAGGATGTATATTGGTTTTGAGGAAAACTCAATGGACAGTGTAGGGAGAAAAGTTCCTGGCTCCTTGAATGCCGTTCCTGGAGACACTGCGATCAATGAGGGAGATATGTCAAGATGTGTGTTGGTTTTGAGGACGTCTCTCTGGAGAGTCTTAGCAAAGAGGTCACACGGATAATGAGAGCAATTCTCAGAGACACTGAGAACAAGCTCCACAATTCCTCCTGGCACTTTCCCTATAGGAGATACCGCAAGACGTTTCTGTATATTGGGCACAGCGCTCTGCAGGGTGTTAGCAGAGACTTTCCCGGGACAGTGAAACCCTATGTCAGAGACAGTGAGAAGAAGCCCCAATGTTCCTTCCAGGCATTTTCAGTGTGGGTGCCTTCTCCACGTGGTTCCTGGTTTCACTGCAGCTCTGAAGAGAATGTTAGCAAAGAGGTAACCGGGACACTGAAAACAGTACTCAAAGACAGGGAGAGCAAGCTCTACATTACTCTCTTGGCACTTTCGATGTGGGACATACAGCGAGATGTTTGCTGCTTTTGCGTTTGGCTGTTGGGAGATTTACAGCACAAAGATATCTAGTTGATTTGAAGCAGTTCCAAGAAAGTCTAAGCATAATCGGCACTTTTCACTCCTGGCACTTTCCATGTGGAAGATATAGCAGGATGTATATTGGTTTTGAGGAAAACTCAATGGACAGTGTAGGGAGAAAAGTTCCTGGCTCCTTGAATGCCGTTCCTGGAGACACTGCGATCAATGAGGGAGATATGTCAAGATGTGTGTTGGTTTTGAGGACGGCTCTCTGGAGAGTCTTAGCAAAGAGGTCACACGGATAATGAGAGCAATTCTCAGAGACACTGAGAACAAGCTCCACAATTCCTCCTGGCACTTTCCCTGTAGGAGATACCGCAAGACGGTTCTGTATATTGGGCACAGCGCTCTGCAGGGTGTTAGCAGAGACTTTCCCGGGACAGTGAAACCCTATGTCAGAGACAGTGAGAAGAAGCCCCAATGTTCCTTCCAGGCATTTTCAGTGTGGGTGCCTTCTCCACGTGGTTCCTGGTTTCACTGCAGCTCTGAAGAGAATGTTAGCAAAGAGGTAACCGGGACAGTGAAAACAGTACTCAAAGACAGGGAGAGCAAGCTCTACATTACTCTCTTGGCACTTTCGATGTGGGACATACAGCGAGATGTTTGCTGCTTTTGCGTTTGGCTGTTGGGAGATTTACAGCACAAAGATATCTAGTTGATTTGAAGCAGTTCCGAGAAAGTCTAAGCATAGTCGGCACTTTTCCCTCCTGGCACTTTCCATGTGGAAGATATAGCAGGATGTATATTGGTTTTGAGGAAAACTCAATGGACAGTGTAGGGAGAAAAGTTCCTGGCTCCTTGAATGCCGTTCCTGGAGACACTGCGATCAATGAGGGAGATATGTCAAGATGTGTGTTGGTTTTGAGGACGTCTCTCTGGAGAGTCTTAGCAAAGAGGTCACACGGATAATGAGAGCAATTCTCAGAGACACTGAGAACAAGCTCCACAATTCCTCCTGGCACTTTCCCTGTAGGAGATACCGCAAGACGGTTCTGTATATTGGGCACTGCGCTTAGCAGGGTGTTAGCAGAGACTTTCCCGGGACAGTGAAACCCTATGTCAGAGACAGTGAGAAGAAGCCCCAATGTTCCTTCCAGGCATTTTCAGTGTGGGTGCCTTCTCCACGTGGTTCCTGGTTTCACTGCAGCTCTGAAGAGAATGTTAGCAAAGAGGTAACCGGGACACTGAAAACAGTACTCAAAGACAGGGAGAGCAAGCTCTACATTACTCTCTTGGCACTTTCGATGTGGGACATACAGCGAGATGTTTGCTGCTTTTGCGTTTGGCTGTTGGGAGATTTACAGCACAAAGATATCTAGTTGATTTGAAGCAGTTCCAAGAAAGTCTAAGCATAATCGGCACTTTTCACTCCTGGCACTTTCCATGTGGAAGATATAGCAGGATGTATATTGGTTTTGAGGAAAACTCAATGGACAGTGTAGGGAGAAAAGTTCCTGGCTCCTTGAATGCCGTTCCTGGAGACACTGCGATCAATGAGGGAGATATGTCAAGATGTGTGTTGGTTTTGAGGACGGCTCTCTGGAGAGTCTTAGCAAAGAGGTCACACGGATAATGAGAGCAATTCTCAGAGACACTGAGAACAAGCTCCACAATTCCTCCTGGCACTTTCCCTGTAGGAGATACCGCAAGACGGTTCTGTATATTGGGCACAGCGCTCTGCAGGGTGTTAGCAGAGACTTTCCCGGGACAGTGAAACCCTATGTCAGAGACAGTGAGAAGAAGCCCCAATGTTCCTTCCAGGCATTTTCAGTGTGGGTGCCTTCTCCACGTGGTTCCTGGTTTCACTGCAGCTCTGAAGAGAATGTTAACAAAGAGGTAACCGGGACACTGAAAACAGTACTCAAAGACAGGGAGAGCAAGCTCTACATTACTCTCTTGGCACTTTCGATGTGGGACATACAGCGAGATGTTTGCTGCTTTTGCGTTTGGCTGTTGAGAGATTTACAACACAAAGATATCTAGTTGATTTGAAGCAGTTCCGAGAAAGTCTAAGCATAATCCTCACTTTTCCCTCCTGGCACTTTCCTTTGTGAAGATATAGCAGGATGTATATTGGTTTTGAGGAAAACTCAATGGACAGTGTAGGGAGAAAAGTTCCTGGCTCCTTGAATGCCGTTCCTGGAGACACTGCGATCAATGAGGGAGATATGTCAAGATGTGTGTTGGTTTTGAGGACGTCTCTCTGGAGAGTCTTAGCAAAGAGGTCACACGGATAATGAGAGCAATTCTCAGAGACACTGAGAACAAGCTCCACAATTCCTCCTGGCACTTTCCCTGTAGGAGATACCGCAAGACGGTTCTGTATATTGGGCACTGCGCTTAGCAGGGTGTTAGCAGAGACTTTCCCGGGACAGTGAAACCCTATGTCAGAGACAGTGAGAAGAAGCCCCAATGTTCCTTCCAGGCATTTTCAGTGTGGGTGCCTTCTCCACGTGGTTCCTGGTTTCACTGCAGCTCTGAAGAGAATGTTAGCAAAGAGGTAACTGGGACAGTGAAAACAGTACTCAAAGACAGGGAGAGCAAGCTCTACATTACTCTCTTGGCACTTTCGATGTGGGACATACAGCGAGATGTTTGCTGCTTTTGCGTTTGGCTGTTGGGAGATTTACAGCACAAAGATATCTAGTTGATTTGAAGCAGTTCCGAGAAAGTCTAAGCATAGTCGGCACTTTTCCCTCCTGGCACTTTCCATGTGGAAGATATAGCAGGATGTATATTGGTTTTGAGGAAAACTCAATGGACAGTGTAGGGAGAAAAGTTCCTGGCTCCTTGAATGCCGTTCCTGGAGACACTGCGATCAATGAGGGAGATATGTCAAGATGTGTGTTGGTTTTGAGGACGTCTCTCTGGAGAGTCTTAGCAAAGAGGTCACACGGATAATGAGAGCAATTCTCAGAGACACTGAGAACAAGCTCCACAATTCCTCCTGGCACTTTCCCTGTAGGAGATACCGCAAGACGGTTCTGTATATTGGGCACTGCGCTTAGCAGGGTGTTAGCAGAGACTTTCCCGGGACAGTGAAACCCTATGTCAGAGACAGTGAGAAGAAGCCCCAATGTTCCTTCCAGGCATTTTCAGTGTGGGTGCCTTCTCCACGTGGTTCCTGGTTTCACTGCAGCTCTGAAGAGAATGTTAGCAAAGAGGTAACCGGGACACTGAAAACAGTACTCAAAGACAGGGAGAGCAAGCTCTACATTACTCTCTTGGCACTTTCGATGTGGGACATACAGCGAGATGTTTGCTGCTTTTGCGTTTGGCTGTTGGGAGATTTACAGCACAAAGATATCTAGTTGATTTGAAGCAGTTCCAAGAAAGTCTAAGCATAATCGGCACTTTTCACTCCTGGCACTTTCCATGTGGAAGATATAGCAGGATGTATATTGGTTTTGAGGAAAACTCAATGGACAGTGTAGGGAGAAAAGTTCCTGGCTCCTTGAATGCCGTTCCTGGAGACACTGCGATCAATGAGGGAGATATGTCAAGATGTGTGTTGGTTTTGAGGACGGCTCTCTGGAGAGTCTTAGCAAAGAGGTCACACGGATAATGAGAGCAATTCTCAGAGACACTGAGAACAAGCTCCACAATTCCTCCTGGCACTTTCCCTGTAGGAGATACCGCAAGACGGTTCTGTATATTGGGCACAGCGCTCTGCAGGGTGTTAGCAGAGACTTTCCCGGGTCAGTGAAACCCTATGTCAGAGACAGTGAGAAGAAGCCCCAATGTTCCTTCCAGGCATTTTCAGTGTGGGTGCCTTCTCCACATGGTTCCTGGTTTCACTGCAGCTCTGAAGAGAATGTTAGCAAAGAGGTAACCGGGACAGTGAAAACAGTACTCAAAGACAGGGAGAGCAAGCTCTACATTACTCTCTTGGCACTTTCGATGTGGGACATACAGCGAGATGTTTGCTGCTTTTGCGTTTGGCTGTTGGGAGATTTACAGCACAAAGATATCTAGTTGATTTGAAGCAGTTCCGAGAAAGTCTAAGCATAGTCGGCACTTTTCACTCCTGGCACTTTCCATGTGGAAGATATAGCAGGATGTATATTGGTTTTGAGGAAAACTCAATGGACAGTGTAGGGAGAAAAGTTCCTGGCTCCTTGAATGCCGTTCCTGGAGACACTGCGATCAATGAGGGAGATATGTCAAGATGTGTGTTGGTTTTGAGGACGGCTCTCTGGAGAGTCTTAGCAAAGAGGTCACACGGATAATGAGAGCAATTCTCAGAGACACTGAGAACAAGCTCCACAATTCCTCCTGGCACTTTCCCTATAGGAGATACCGCAAGACGTTTCTGTATATTGGGCACAGTGCTCTGCAGGGTGTTAGCAGAGACTTTCCCGGGACAGTGAAACCCTATGTCAGAGACAGTGAGAAGAAGCCCCAATGTTCCTTCCAGGCATTTTCAGTGTGGGTGCCTTCTCCACGTGGTTCCTGGTTTCACTGCAGCTCTGAAGAGAATGTTAGCAAAGAGGTAACCGGGACAGTGAAAACAGTCCTCAAAGACAGGGAGAGCAAGCTCTACATTACTCTCTTGGCACTTTCGATGTGGGACATACAGCGAGGTGTTTGCTGCTTTTGCGTTTGGCTGTTGGGAGATTTACAGCACAAAGATATCTAGTTGATTTGAAGCAGTTCCGAGAAAGTCTAAGCATAGTCGGCACTTTTCCCTCCTGGCACTTTCCATGTGGAAGATATAGCAGGATGTATATTGGTTTTGAGGAAAACTCAATGGACAGTGTAGGGAGAAAAGTTCCTGGCTCCTTGAATGCCGTTCCTGGAGACACTGCGATCAATGAGGGAGATATGTCAAGATGTGTGTTGGTTTTGAGGACGTCTCTCTGGAGAGTCTTAGCAAAGAGGTCACACGGATAATGAGAGCAATTCTCAGAGACACTGAGAACAAGCTCCACAATTCCTCCTGGCACTTTCCCTATAGGAGATACCGCAAGACGTTTCTGTATATTGGGCACAGCGCTCTGCAGGGTGTTAGCAGAGACTTTCCCGGGACAGTGAAACCCTATGTCAGAGACAGTGAGAAGAAGCCCCAATGTTCCTTCCAGGCATTTTCAGTGTGGGTGCCTTCTCCACGTGGTTCCTGGTTTCACTGCAGCTCTGAAGAGAATGTTAGCAAAGAGGTAACCGGGACACTGAAAACAGTACTCAAAGACAGGGAGAGCAAGCTCTACATTACTCTCTTGGCACTTTCGATGTGGGACATACAGCGAGATGTTTGCTGCTTTTGCGTTTGGCTGTTGGGAGATTTACAGCACAAAGATATCTAGTTGATTTGAAGCAGTTCCAAGAAAGTCTAAGCATAATCGGCACTTTTCACTCCTGGCACTTTCCATGTGGAAGATATAGCAGGATGTATATTGGTTTTGAGGAAAACTCAATGGACAGTGTAGGGAGAAAAGTTCCTGGCTCCTTGAATGCCGTTCCTGGAGACACTGCGATCAATGAGGGAGATATGTCAAGATGTGTGTTGGTTTTGAGGACGTCTCTCTGGAGAGTCTTAGCAAAGAGGTCACACGGATAATGAGAGCAATTCTCAGAGACACTGAGAACAAGCTCCACAATTCCTCCTGGCACTTTCCCTGTAGGAGATACCGCAAGACGGTTCTGTATATTGGGCACAGCGCTCTGCAGGGTGTTAGCAGAGACTTTCCCGGGACAGTGAAACCCTATGTCAGAGACAGTGAGAAGAAGCCCCAATGTTCCTTCCAGGCATTTTCAGTGTGGGTGCCTTCTCCACGTGGTTCCTGGTTTCACTGCAGCTCTGAAGAGAATGTTAGCAAAGAGGTAACCGGGACAGTGAAAACAGTACTCAAAGACAGGGAGAGCAAGCTCTACATTACTCTCTTGGCACTTTCGATGTGGGACATACAGCGAGATGTTTGCTGCTTTTGCGTTTGGCTGTTGGGAGATTTACAGCACAAAGATATCTAGTTGATTTGAAGCAGTTCCGAGAAAGTCTAAGCATAGTCGGCACTTTTCCCTCCTGGCACTTTCCATGTGGAAGATATAGCAGGATGTATATTGGTTTTGAGGAAAACTCAATGGACAGTGTAGGGAGAAAAGTTCCTGGCTCCTTGAATGCCGTTCCTGGAGACACTGCGATCAATGAGGGAGATATGTCAAGATGTGTGTTGGTTTTGAGGACGGCTCTCTGGAGAGTCTTAGCAAAGAGGTCACACGGATAATGAGAGCAATTCTCAGAGACACTGAGAACAAGCTCCACAATTCCTCCTGGCACTTTCCCTGTAGGAGATACCGCAAGACGGTTCTGTATATTGGGCACTGCGCTTAGCAGGGTGTTAGCAGAGACTTTCCCGGGACAGTGAAACCCTATGTCAGAGACAGTGAGAAGAAGCCCCAATGTTCCTTCCAGGCATTTTCAGTGTGGGTGCCTTCTCCACGTGGTTCCTGGTTTCACTGCAGCTCTGAAGAGAATGTTAGCAAAGAGGTAACCGGGACACTGAAAACAGTACTCAAAGACAGGGAGAGCAAGCTCTACATTACTCTCTTGGCACTTTCGATGTGGGACATACAGCGAGATGTTTGCTGCTTTTGCGTTTGGCTGTTGGGAGATTTACAGCACAAAGATATCTAGTTGATTTGAAGCAGTTCCAAGAAAGTCTAAGCATAATCGGCACTTTTCACTCCTGGCACTTTCCATGTGGAAGATATAGCAGGATGTATATTGGTTTTGAGGAAAACTCAATGGACAGTGTAGGGAGAAAAGTTCCTGGCTCCTTGAATGCCGTTCCTGGAGACACTGCGATCAATGAGGGAGATATGTCAAGATGTGTGTTGGTTTTGAGGACGGCTCTCTGGAGAGTCTTAGCAAAGAGGTCACACGGATAATGAGAGCAATTCTCAGAGACACTGAGAACAAGCTCCACAATTCCTCCTGGCACTTTCCCTGTAGGAGATACCGCAAGACGGTTCTGTATATTGGGCACAGCGCTCTGCAGGGTGTTAGCAGAGACTTTCCCGGGACAGTGAAACCCTATGTCAGAGACAGTGAGAAGAAGCCCCAATGTTCCTTCCAGGCATTTTCAGTGTGGGTGCCTTCTCCACGTGGTTCCTGGTTTCACTGCAGCTCTGAAGAGAATGTTAACAAAGAGGTAACCGGGACACTGAAAACAGTACTCAAAGACAGGGAGAGCAAGCTCTACATTACTCTCTTGGCACTTTCGATGTGGGACATACAGCGAGATGTTTGCTGCTTTTGCGTTTGGCTGTTGAGAGATTTACAACACAAAGATATCTAGTTGATTTGAAGCAGTTCCGAGAAAGTCTAAGCATAATCCTCACTTTTCCCTCCTGGCACTTTCCTTTGTGAAGATATAGCAGGATGTATATTGGTTTTGAGGAAAACTCAATGGACAGTGTAGGGAGAAAAGTTCCTGGCTCCTTGAATGCCGTTCCTGGAGACACTGCGATCAATGAGGGAGATATGTCAAGATGTGTGTTGGTTTTGAGGACGTCTCTCTGGAGAGTCTTAGCAAAGAGGTCACACGGATAATGAGAGCAATTCTCAGAGACACTGAGAACAAGCTCCACAATTCCTCCTGGCACTTTCCCTGTAGGAGATACCGCAAGACGGTTCTGTATATTGGGCACTGCGCTTAGCAGGGTGTTAGCAGAGACTTTCCCGGGACAGTGAAACCCTATGTCAGAGACAGTGAGAAGAAGCCCCAATGTTCCTTCCAGGCATTTTCAGTGTGGGTGCCTTCTCCACGTGGTTCCTGGTTTCACTGCAGCTCTGAAGAGAATGTTAGCAAAGAGGTAACCGGGACAGTGAAAACAGTACTCAAAGACAGGGAGAGCAAGCTCTACATTACTCTCTTGGCACTTTCGATGTGGGACATACAGCGAGATGTTTGCTGCTTTTGCGTTTGGCTGTTGGGAGATTTACAGCACAAAGATATCTAGTTGATTTGAAGCAGTTCCGAGAAAGTCTAAGCATAGTCGGCACTTTTCCCTCCTGGCACTTTCCATGTGGAAGATATAGCAGGATGTATATTGGTTTTGAGGAAAACTCAATGGACAGTGTAGGGAGAAAAGTTCCTGGCTCCTTGAATGCCGTTCCTGGAGACACTGCGATCAATGAGGGAGATATGTCAAGATGTGTGTTGGTTTTGAGGACGGCTCTCTGGAGAGTCTTAGCAAAGAGGTCACACGGATAATGAGAGCAATTCTCAGAGACACTGAGAACAAGCTCCACAATTCCTCCTGGCACTTTCCCTGTAGGAGATACCGCAAGACGGTTCTGTATATTGGGCACTGCGCTTAGCAGGGTGTTAGCAGAGACTTTCCCGGGACAGTGAAACCCTATGTCAGAGACAGTGAGAAGAAGCCCCAATGTTCCTTCCAGGCATTTTCAGTGTGGGTGCCTTCTCCACGTGGTTCCTGGTTTCACTGCAGCTCTGAAGAGAATGTTAGCAAAGAGGTAACCGGGACACTGAAAACAGTACTCAAAGACAGGGAGAGCAAGCTCTACATTACTCTCTTGGCACTTTCGATGTGGGACATACAGCGAGATGTTTGCTGCTTTTGCGTTTGGCTGTTGGGAGATTTACAGCACAAAGATATCTAGTTGATTTGAAGCAGTTCCAAGAAAGTCTAAGCATAATCGGCACTTTTCACTCCTGGCACTTTCCATGTGGAAGATATAGCAGGATGTATATTGGTTTTGAGGAAAACTCAATGGACAGTGTAGGGAGAAAAGTTCCTGGCTCCTTGAATGCCGTTCCTGGAGACACTGCGATCAATGAGGGAGATATGTCAAGATGTGTGTTGGTTTTGAGGACGGCTCTCTGGAGAGTCTTAGCAAAGAGGTCACACGGATAATGAGAGCAATTCTCAGAGACACTGAGAACAAGCTCCACAATTCCTCCTGGCACTTTCCCTGTAGGAGATACCGCAAGACGGTTCTGTATATTGGGCACAGCGCTCTGCAGGGTGTTAGCAGAGACTTTCCCGGGACAGTGAAACCCTATGTCAGAGACAGTGAGAAGAAGCCCCAATGTTCCTTCCAGGCATTTTCAGTGTGGGTGCCTTCTCCACGTGGTTCCTGGTTTCACTGCAGCTCTGAAGAGAATGTTAACAAAGAGGTAACCGGGACACTGAAAACAGTACTCAAAGACAGGGAGAGCAAGCTCTACATTACTCTCTTGGCACTTTCGATGTGGGACATACAGCGAGATGTTTGCTGCTTTTGCGTTTGGCTGTTGAGAGATTTACAACACAAAGATATCTAGTTGATTTGAAGCAGTTCCGAGAAAGTCTAAGCATAATCCTCACTTTTCCCTCCTGGCACTTTCCTTTGTGAAGATATAGCAGGATGTATATTGGTTTTGAGGAAAACTCAATGGACAGTGTAGGGAGAAAAGTTCCTGGCTCCTTGAATGCCGTTCCTGGAGACACTGCGATCAATGAGGGAGATATGTCAAGATGTGTGTTGGTTTTGAGGACGTCTCTCTGGAGAGTCTTAGCAAAGAGGTCACACGGATAATGAGAGCAATTCTCAGAGACACTGAGAACAAGCTCCACAATTCCTCCTGGCACTTTCCCTGTAGGAGATACCGCAAGACGGTTCTGTATATTGGGCACTGCGCTTAGCAGGGTGTTAGCAGAGACTTTCCCGGGACAGTGAAACCCTATGTCAGAGACAGTGAGAAGAAGCCCCAATGTTCCTTCCAGGCATTTTCAGTGTGGGTGCCTTCTCCACGTGGTTCCTGGTTTCACTGCAGCTCTGAAGAGAATGTTAGCAAAGAGGTAACCGGGACAGTGAAAACAGTACTCAAAGACAGGGAGAGCAAGCTCTACATTACTCTCTTGGCACTTTCGATGTGGGACATACAGCGAGATGTTTGCTGCTTTTGCGTTTGGCTGTTGGGAGATTTACAGCACAAAGATATCTAGTTGATTTGAAGCAGTTCCAAGAAAGTCTAAGCATAATCGGCACTTTTCACTCCTGGCACTTTCCATGTGGAAGATATAGCAGGATGTATATTGGTTTTGAGGAAAACTCAATGGACAGTGTAGGGAGAAAAGTTCCTGGCTCCTTGAATGCCGTTCCTGGAGACACTGCGATCAATGAGGGAGATATGTCAAGATGTGTGTTGGTTTTGAGGACGGCTCTCTGGAGAGTCTTAGCAAAGAGGTCACACGGATAATGAGAGCAATTCTCAGAGACACTGAGAACAAGCTCCACAATTCCTCCTGGCACTTTCCCTGTAGGAGATACCGCAAGACGGTTCTGTATATTGGGCACTGCGCTCTGCAGGGTGTTAGCAGAGACTTTCCCGGGACAGTGAAACCCTATGTCAGAGACAGTGAGAAGAAGCCCCAATGTTCCTTCCAGGCATTTTCAGTGTGGGTGCCTTCTCCACGTGGTTCCTGGTTTCACTGCAGCTCTGAAGAGAATGTTAGCAAAGAGGTAACCGGGACACTGAAAACAGTACTCAAAGACAGGGAGAGCAAGCTCTACATTACTCTCTTGGCACTTTCGATGTGGGACATACAGCGAGATGTTTGCTGCTTTTGCGTTTGGCTGTTGGGAGATTTACAGCACAAAGATATCTAGTTGATTTGAAGCAGTTCCGAGAAAGTCTAAGCATAGTCGGCACTTTTCCCTCCTGGCACTTTCCATGTGGAAGATATAGCAGGATGTATATTGGTTTTGAGGAAAACTCAATGGACAGTGTAGGGAGAAAAGTTCCTGGCTCCTTGAATGCCGTTCCTGGAGACACTGCGATCAATGAGGGAGATATGTCAAGATGTGTGTTGGTTTTGATGACGTCTCTCTGGAGAGTCTTAGCAAAGAGGTCACACGGATAATGAGAGCAATTCTCAGAGACACTGAGAACAAGCTCCACAATTCCTCCTGGCACTTTCCCTGTAGGAGATACCGCAAGACGTTTCTGTATATTGGGCACAGTGCTCTGCAGGGTGTTAGCAGAGACTTTCCCGGGACAGTGAAACCCTATGTCAGAGACAGTGAGAAGAAGCCCCAATGTTCCTTCCAGGCATTTTCAGTGTGGGTGCCTTCTCCACGTGGTTCCTGGTTTCACTGCAGCTCTGAAGAGAATGTTAGCAAAGAGGTAACCGGGACACTGAAAACAGTACTCAAAGACAGGGAGAGCAAGCTCTACATTACTCTCTTGGCACTTTCGATGTGGGACATACAGCGAGATGTTTGCTGCTTTTGCGTTTGGCTGTTGGGAGATTTACAGCACAAAGATATCTAGTTGATTTGAAGCAGTTCCGAGAAAGTCTAAGCATAGTCGGCACTTTTCCCTCCTGGCACTTTCCATGTGGAAGATATAGCAGGATGTATATTGGTTTTGAGGAAAACTCAATGGACAGTGTAGGGAGAAAAGTTCCTGGCTCCTTGAATGCCGTTCCTGGAGACACTGCGATCAATGAGGGAGATATGTCAAGATGTGTGTTGGTTTTGAGGACGGCTCTCTGGAGAGTCTTAGCAAAGAGGTCACACGGATAATGAGAGCAATTCTCAGAGACACTGAGAACAAGCTCCACAATTCCTCCTGGCACTTTCCCTGTAGGAGATACCGCAAGACGGTTCTGTATATTGGGCACTGCGCTTAGCAGGGTGTTAGCAGAGACTTTCCCGGGACAGTGAAACCCTATGTCAGAGACAGTGAGAAGAAGCCCCAATGTTCCTTCCAGGCATTTTCAGTGTGGGTGCCTTCTCCACGTGGTTCCTGGTTTCACTGCAGCTCTGAAGAGAATGTTAGCAAAGAGGTAACCGGGACACTGAAAACAGTACTCAAAGACAGGGAGAGCAAGCTCTACATTACTCTCTTGGCACTTTCGATGTGGGACATACAGCGAGATGTTTGCTGCTTTTGCGTTTGGCTGTTGGGAGATTTACAGCACAAAGATATCTAGTTGATTTGAAGCAGTTCCAAGAAAGTCTAAGCATAATCGGCACTTTTCACTCCTGGCACTTTCCATGTGGAAGATATAGCAGGATGTATATTGGTTTTGAGGAAAACTCAATGGACAGTGTAGGGAGAAAAGTTCCTGGCTCCTTGAATGCCGTTCCTGGAGACACTGCGATCAATGAGGGAGATATGTCAAGATGTGTGTTGGTTTTGAGGACGGCTCTCTGGAGAGTCTTAGCAAAGAGGTCACACGGATAATGAGAGCAATTCTCAGAGACACTGAGAACAAGCTCCACAATTCCTCCTGGCACTTTCCCTGTAGGAGATACCGCAAGACGGTTCTGTATATTGGGCACAGCGCTCTGCAGGGTGTTAGCAGAGACTTTCCCGGGACAGTGAAACCCTATGTCAGAGACAGTGAGAAGAAGCCCCAATGTTCCTTCCAGGCATTTTCAGTGTGGGTGCCTTCTCCACGTGGTTCCTGGTTTCACTGCAGCTCTGAAGAGAATGTTAACAAAGAGGTAACCGGGACACTGAAAACAGTACTCAAAGACAGGGAGAGCAAGCTCTACATTACTCTCTTGGCACTTTCGATGTGGGACATACAGCGAGATGTTTGCTGCTTTTGCGTTTGGCTGTTGAGAGATTTACAACACAAAGATATCTAGTTGATTTGAAGCAGTTCCGAGAAAGTCTAAGCATAATCCTCACTTTTCCCTCCTGGCACTTTCCTTTGTGAAGATATAGCAGGATGTATATTGGTTTTGAGGAAAACTCAATGGACAGTGTAGGGAGAAAAGTTCCTGGCTCCTTGAATGCCGTTCCTGGAGACACTGCGATCAATGAGGGAGATATGTCAAGATGTGTGTTGGTTTTGAGGACGTCTCTCTGGAGAGTCTTAGCAAAGAGGTCACACGGATAATGAGAGCAATTCTCAGAGACACTGAGAACAAGCTCCACAATTCCTCCTGGCACTTTCCCTGTAGGAGATACCGCAAGACGGTTCTGTATATTGGGCACTGCGCTTAGCAGGGTGTTAGCAGAGACTTTCCCGGGACAGTGAAACCCTATGTCAGAGACAGTGAGAAGAAGCCCCAATGTTCCTTCCAGGCATTTTCAGTGTGGGTGCCTTCTCCACGTGGTTCCTGGTTTCACTGCAGCTCTGAAGAGAATGTTAGCAAAGAGGTAACCGGGACAGTGAAAACAGTACTCAAAGACAGGGAGAGCAAGCTCTACATTACTCTCTTGGCACTTTCGATGTGGGACATACAGCGAGATGTTTGCTGCTTTTGCGTTTGGCTGTTGGGAGATTTACAGCACAAAGATATCTAGTTGATTTGAAGCAGTTCCGAGAAAGTCTAAGCATAGTCGGCACTTTTCCCTCCTGGCACTTTCCATGTGGAAGATATAGCAGGATGTATATTGGTTTTGAGGAAAACTCAATGGACAGTGTAGGGAGAAAAGTTCCTGGCTCCTTGAATGCCGTTCCTGGAGACACTGCGATCAATGAGGGAGATATGTCAAGATGTGTGTTGGTTTTGAGGACGGCTCTCTGGAGAGTCTTAGCAAAGAGGTCACACGGATAATGAGAGCAATTCTCAGAGACACTGAGAACAAGCTCCACAATTCCTCCTGGCACTTTCCCTGTAGGAGATACCGCAAGACGGTTCTGTATATTGGGCACTGCGCTTAGCAGGGTGTTAGCAGAGACTTTCCCGGGACAGTGAAACCCTATGTCAGAGACAGTGAGAAGAAGCCCCAATGTTCCTTCCAGGCATTTTCAGTGTGGGTGCCTTCTCCACGTGGTTCCTGGTTTCACTGCAGCTCTGAAGAGAATGTTAGCAAAGAGGTAACCGGGACACTGAAAACAGTACTCAAAGACAGGGAGAGCAAGCTCTACATTACTCTCTTGGCACTTTGGATGTGGGACATACAGCGAG
Organism: Larus michahellis; assembly: GCF_964199755.1. Lineage (NCBI taxonomy): Eukaryota > Metazoa > Chordata > Aves > Charadriiformes > Laridae > Larus > Larus michahellis. Next base: position 25,574,158 of record NC_133904.1, read on the forward strand.
ATGTTTGCTGCTTTTGCGTTTGGCTGTTGGGAGTTTTACAGCACAAAGATATCTAGTTGATTTGAAGCAGTTCCAAGAAAGTCTAAGCATAATCGGCACTTTTCACTCCTGGCACTTTCCATGTGGAAGATATAGCAGGATGTATATTGGTTTTGAGGAAAACTCAATGGACAGTGTAGGGAGAAAAGTTCCTGGCTCCTTGAATGCCGTTCCTGGAGACACTGCGATCAATGACGGAGATATGTCAAGATGTGTGTTGGTTTTGAGGACGTCTCTCTGGAGAGTCTTAGCAAAGAGGTCACACGGATAATGAGAGCAATTCTCAGAGACACTGAGAACAAGCTCCACAATTCCTCCTGGCACTTTCCCTGTAGGAGATACCGCAAGACGGTTCTGTATATTGGGCACAGCGCTCTGCAGGGTGTTAGCAGAGACTTTCCCGGGACAGTGAAACCCTATGTCAGAGACAGTGAGAAGAAGCCCCAATGTTCCTTCCAGGCATTTTCAGTGTGGGTGCCTTCTCCACGTGGTTCCTGGTTTCACTGCAGCTCTGAAGAGAATGTTAACAAAGAGGTAACCGGGACACTGAAAACAGTACTCAAAGACAGGGAGAGCAAGCTCTACATTACTCTCTTGGCACTTTCGATGTGGGACATACAGCGAGATGTTTGCTGCTTTTGCGTTTGGCTGTTGAGAGATTTACAACACAAAGATATCTAGTTGATTTGAAGCAGTTCCGAGAAAGTCTAAGCATAATCCTCACTTTTCCCTCCTGGCACTTTCCTTTGTGAAGATATAGCAGGATGTATATTGGTTTTGAGGAAAACTCAATGGACAGTGTAGGGAGAAAAGTTCCTGGCTCCTTGAATGCCGTTCCTGGAGACACTGCGATCAATGAGGGAGATATGTCAAGATGTGTGTTGGTTTTGAGGACGTCTCTCTGGAGAGTCTTAGCAAAGAGGTCACACGGATAATGAGAGCAATTCTCAGAGACACTGAGAACAAGCTCCACAATTCCTCCTGGCACTTTCCCTGTAGGAGATACCGCAAGACGGTTCTGTATATTGGGCACTGCGCTTAGCAGGGTGTTAGCAGAGACTTTCCCGGGACAGTGAAACCCTATGTCAGAGACAGTGAGAAGAAGCCCCAATGTTCCTTCCAGGCATTTTCAGTGTGGGTGCCTTCTCCACGTGGTTCCTGGTTTCACTGCAGCTCTGAAGAGAATGTTAGCAAAGAGGTAACCGGGACACTGAAAACAGTACTCAAAGACAGGGAGAGCAAGCTCTACATTACTCTCTTGGCACTTTCGATGTGGGACATACAGCGAGATGTTTGCTGCTTTTGCGTTTGGCTGTTGGGAGATTTACAGCACAAAGATATCTAGTTGATTTGAAGCAGTTCCAAGAAAGTCTAAGCATAATCGGCACTTTTCACTCCTGGCACTTTCCATGTGGAAGATATAGCAGGATGTATATTGGTTTTGAGGAAAACTCAATGGACAGTGTAGGGAGAAAAGTTCCTGGCTCCTTGAATGCCGTTCCTGGAGACACTGTGATCAATGAGGGAGATATGTCAAGATGTGTGTTGGTTTTGAGGACGGCTCTCTGGAGAGTCTTAGCAAAGAGGTCACACGGATAATGAGAGCAATTCTCAGAGACACTGAGAACAAGCTCCACAATTCCTCCTGGCACTTTCCCTGTAGGAGATACCGCAAGACGGTTCTGTATATTGGGCACTGCGCTCTGCAGGGTGTTAGCAGAGACTTTCCCGGGACAGTGAAACCCTATGTCAGAGACAGTGAGAAGAAGCCCCAATGTTCCTTCCAGGCATTTTCAGTGTGGGTGCCTTCTCCACGTGGTTCCTGGTTTCACTGCAGCTCTGAAGAGAATGTTAGCAAAGAGGTAACCGGGACACTGAAAACAGTACTCAAAGACAGGGAGAGCAAGCTCTACATTACTCTCTTGGCACTTTCGATGTGGGACATACAGCGAGATGTTTGCTGCTTTTGCGTTTGGCTGTTGGGAGATTTACAGCACAAAGATATCTAGTTGATTTGAAGCAGTTCCGAGAAAGTCTAAGCATAGTCGGCACTTTTCCCTCCTGGCACTTTCCATGTGGAAGATATAGCAGGATGTATATTGGTTTTGAGGAAAACTCAATGGACAGTGTAGGGAGAAAAGTTCCTGGCTCCTTGAATGCCGTTCCTGGAGACACTGCGATCAATGAGGGAGATATGTCAAGATGTGTGTTGGTTTTGATGACGTCTCTCTGGAGAGTCTTAGCAAAGAGGTCACACGGATAATGAGAGCAATTCTCAGAGACACTGAGAACAAGCTCCACAATTCCTCCTGGCACTTTCCCTGTAGGAGATACCGCAAGACGTTTCTGTATATTGGGCACAGTGCTCTGCAGGGTGTTAGCAGAGACTTTCCCGGGACAGTGAAACCCTATGTCAGAGACAGTGAGAAGAAGCCCCAATGTTCCTTCCAGGCATTTTCAGTGTGGGTGCCTTCTCCACGTGGTTCCTGGTTTCACTGCAGCTCTGAAGAGAATGTTAGCAAAGAGGTAACCGGGACACTGAAAACAGTACTCAAAGACAGGGAGAGCAAGCTCTACATTACTCTCTTGGCACTTTCGATGTGGGACATACAGCGAGATGTTTGCTGCTTTTGCGTTTGGCTGTTGGGAGATTTACAGCACAAAGATATCTAGTTGATTTGAAGCAGTTCCGAGAAAGTCTAAGCATAGTCGGCACTTTTCCCTCCTGGCACTTTCCATGTGGAAGATATAGCAGGATGTATATTGGTTTTGAGGAAAACTCAATGGACAGTGTAGGGAGAAAAGTTCCTGGGTCCTTGAATGCCGTTCCTGGAGACACTGCGATCAATGAGGGAGATATGTCAAGATGTGTGTTGGTTTTGAGGACGTCTCTCTGGAGAGTCTTAGCAAAGAGGTCACACGGATAATGAGAGCAATTCTCAGAGACACTGAGAACAAGCTCCACAATTCCTCCTGGCACTTTCCCTGTAGGAGATACCGCAAGACGGTTCTGTATATTGGGCACAGCGCTCTGCAGGGTGTCAGCAGAGACTTTCCCGGGACAGTGAAACCCTATGTCAGAGACAGTGAGAAGAAGCCCCAATGTTCCTTCCAGGCATTTTCAGTGTGGGTGCCTTCTCCACGTGGTTCCTGGTTTCACTGCAGCTCTGAAGAGAATGTTAGCAAAGAGGTAACCGGGACAGTGAAAACAGTACTCAAAGACAGGGAGAGCAAGCTCTACATTACTCTCTTGGCACTTTCGATGTGGGACATACAGCGAGATGTTTGCTGCTTTTGCGTTTGGCTGTTGGGAGATTTACAGCACAAAGATATCTAGTTGATTTGAAGCAGTTCCGAGAAAGTCTAAGCATAGTCGGCACTTTTCACTCCTGGCACTTTCCTTTGTGAAGATATAGCAGGATGTATATTGGTTTTGAGGAAAACTCAATGGACAGTGTAGGGAGAAAAGTTCCTGGCTCCTTGAATGCCGTTCCTGGAGACACTGCGATCAATGAGGGAGATATGTCAAGATGTGTGTTGGTTTTGAGGACGGCTCTCTGGAGAGTCTTAGCAAAGAGGTCACACGGATAATGAGAGCAATTCTCAGAGACACTGAGAACAAGCTCCACAATTCCTCCTGGCACTTTCCCTGTAGGAGATACCGCAAGACGGTTCTGTATATTGGGCACAGCGCTCTGCAGGGTGTTAGCAGAGACTTTCCCGGGACAGTGAAACCCTATGTCAGAGACAGTGAGAAGAAGCCCCAATGTTCCTTCCAGGCATTTTCAGTGTGGGTGCCTTCTCCACGTGGTTCCTGGTTTCACTGCAGCTCTGAAGAGAATGTTAGCAAAGAGGTAACCGGGACACTGAAAACAGTACTCAAAGACAGGGAGAGCAAGCTCTACATTACTCTCTTGGCACTTTCGATGTGGGACATACAGCGAGGTGTTTGCTGCTTTTGCGTTTGGCTGTTGGGAGATTTACAGCACAAAGATATCTAGTTGATTTGAAGCAGTTCCAAGAAAGTCTAAGCATAGTCGGCACTTTTCACTCCTGGCACTTTCCATGTGGAAGATATAGCAGGATGTATATTGGTTTTGAGGAAAACTCAATGGACAGTGTAGGGAGAAAAGTTCCTGGCTCCTTGAATGCCGTTCCTGGAGACACTGCGATCAATGAGGGAGATATATCAAGATGTGTGTTGGTTTTGAGGACGGCTCTCTGGAGAGTCTTAGCAAAGAGGTCACACGGATAATGAGAGCAATTCTCAGAGACACTGAGAACAAGCTCCACAATTCCTCCTGGCACTTTCCCTGTAGGAGATACCGCAAGACGGTTCTGTATATTGGGCACTGCGCTTAGCAGGGTGTTAGCAGAGACTTTCCCGGGACAGTGAAACCCTATGTCAGAGACAGTGAGAAGAAGCCCCAATGTTCCTTCCAGGCATTTTCAGTGTGGGTGCCTTCTCCACGTGGTTCCTGGTTTCACTGCAGCTCTGAAGAGAATGTTAGCAAAGAGGTAACCGGGACACTGAAAACAGTACTCAAAGACAGGGAGAGCAAGCTCTACATTACTCTCTTGGCACTTTGGATGTGGGACATACAGCGAGATGTTTGCTGCTTTTGCGTTTGGCTGTTGGGAGATTTACAGCACAAAGATATCTAGTTGATTTGAAGCAGTTCCGAGAAAGTCTAAGCATAATCGGCACTTTTCCCTCCTGGCACTTTCCTTTGTGAAGATATAGCAGGATGTATATTGGTTTTGAGGAAAACTCAATGGACAGTGTAGGGAGAAAAGTTCCTGGCTCCTTGAATGCCGTTCCTGGAGACACTGCGATCAATGACGGAGATATGTCAAGATGTGTGTTGGTTTTGAGGACGTCTCTCTGGAGAGTCTTAGCAAAGAGGTCACACGGATAATGAGAGCAATTCTCAGAGACACTGAGAACAAGCTCCACAATTCCTCCTGGCACTTTCCCTGTAGGAGATACCGCAAGACGGTTCTGTATATTGGGCACAGCGCTCTGCAGGGTGTTAGCAGAGACTTTCCCGGGACAGTGAAACCCTATGTCAGAGACAGTGAGAAGAAGCCCCAATGTTCCTTCCAGGCATTTTCAGTGTGGGTGCCTTCTCCACGTGGTTCCTGGTTTCACTGCAGCTCTGAAGAGAATGTTAACAAAGAGGTAACCGGGACACTGAAAACAGTACTCAAAGACAGGGAGAGCAAGCTCTACATTACTCTCTTGGCACTTTGGATGTGGGACATACAGCGAGATGTTTGCTGCTTTTGCGTTTGGCTGTTGAGAGATTTACAACACAAAGATATCTAGTCGATTTGAAGCAGTTCCGAGAAAGTCTAAGCATAATCCTCACTTTTCCCTCCTGGCACTTTCCTTTGTGAAGATATAGCAGGATGTATATTGGTTTTGAGGAAAACTCAATGGACAGTGTAGGGAGAAAAGTTCCTGGCTCCTTGAATGCCGTTCCTGGAGACACTGCGATCAATGAGGGAGATATGTCAAGATGTGTGTTGGTTTTGAGGACGTCTCTCTGGAGAGTCTTAGCAAAGAGGTCACACGGATAATGAGAGCAATTCTCAGAGACACTGAGAACAAGCTCCACAATTCCTCCTGGCACTTTCCCTGTAGGAGATACCGCAAGACGGTTCTGTATATTGGGCACTGCGCTTAGCAGGGTGTTAGCAGAGACTTTCCCGGGACAGTGAAACCCTATGTCAGAGACAGTGAGAAGAAGCCCCAATGTTCCTTCCAGGCATTTTCAGTGTGGGTGCCTTCTCCACGTGGTTCCTGGTTTCACTGCAGCTCTGAAGAGAATGTTAGCAAAGAGGTAACCGGGACACTGAAAACAGTACTCAAAGACAGGGAGAGCAAGCTCTACATTACTCTCTTGGCACTTTCGATGTGGGACATACAGCGAGATGTTTGCTGCTTTTGCGTTTGGCTGTTGGGAGATTTACAGCACAAAGATATCTAGTTGATTTGAAGCAGTTCCGAGAAAGTCTAAGCATAGTCGGCACTTTTCCCTCCTGGCACTTTCCATGTGGAAGATATAGCAGGATGTATATTGGTTTTGAGGAAAACTCAATGGACAGTGTAGGGAGAAAAGTTCCTGGCTCCTTGAATGCCGTTCCTGGAGACACTGCGATCAATGAGGGAGATATGTCAAGATGTGTGTTGGTTTTGAGGACGGCTCTCTGGAGAGTCTTAGCAAAGAGGTCACACGGATAATGAGAGCAATTCTCAGAGACACTGAGAACAAGCTCCACAATTCCTCCTGGCACTTTCCCTGTAGGAGATACCGCAAGACGTTTCTGTATATTGGGCACTGCGCTTAGCAGGGTGTTAGCAGAGACTTTCCCGGGACAGTGAAACCCTATGTCAGAGACAGTGAGAAGAAGCCCCAATGTTCCTTCCAGGCATTTTCAGTGTGGGTGCCTTCTCCACGTGGTTCCTGGTTTCACTGCAGCTCTGAAGAGAATGTTAGCAAAGAGGTAACCGGGACACTGAAAACAGTACTCAAAGACAGGGAGAGCAAGCTCTACATTACTCTCTTGGCACTTTCGATGTGGGACATACAGCGAGATGTTTGCTGCTTTTGCGTTTGGCTGTTGGGAGATTTACAGCACAAAGATATCTAGTTGATTTGAAGCAGTTCCGAGAAAGTCTAAGCATAGTCGGCACTTTTCCCTCCTGGCACTTTCCATGTGGAAGATATAGCAGGATGTATATTGGTTTTGAGGAAAACTCAATGGACAGTGTAGGGAGAAAAGTTCCTGGCTCCTTGAATGCCGTTCCTGGAGACACTGCGATCAATGAGGGAGATATGTCAAGATGTGTGTTGGTTTTGATGACGTCTCTCTGGAGAGTCTTAGCAAAGAGGTCACACGGATAATGAGAGCAATTCTCAGAGACACTGAGAACAAGCTCCACAATTCCTCCTGGCACTTTCCCTGTAGGAGATACCGCAAGACGTTTCTGTATATTGGGCACAGTGCTCTGCAGGGTGTTAGCAGAGACTTTCCCGGGACAGTGAAACCCTATGTCAGAGACAGTGAGAAGAAGCCCCAATGTTCCTTCCAGGCATTTTCAGTGTGGGTGCCTTCTCCACGTGGTTCCTGGTTTCACTGCAGCTCTGAAGAGAATGTTAGCAAAGAGGTAACCGGGACACTGAAAACAGTACTCAAAGACAGGGAGAGCAAGCTCTACATTACTCTCTTGGCACTTTCGATGTGGGACATACAGCGAGATGTTTGCTGCTTTTGCGTTTGGCTGTTGGGAGATTTACAGCACAAAGATATCTAGTTGATTTGAAGCAGTTCCGAGAAAGTCTAAGCATAGTCGGCACTTTTCCCTCCTGGCACTTTCCATGTGGAAGATATAGCAGGATGTATATTGGTTTTGAGGAAAACTCAATGGACAGTGTAGGGAGAAAAGTTCCTGGGTCCTTGAATGCCGTTCCTGGAGACACTGCGATCAATGAGGGAGATATGTCAAGATGTGTGTTGGTTTTGAGGACGTCTCTCTGGAGAGTCTTAGCAAAGAGGTCACACGGATAATGAGAGCAATTCTCAGAGACACTGAGAACAAGCTCCACAATTCCTCCTGGCACTTTCCCTGTAGGAGATACCGCAAGACGGTTCTGTATATTGGGCACTGCGCTTAGCAGGGTGTTAGCAGAGACTTTCCCGGGACAGTGAAACCCTATGTCAGAGACAGTGAGAAGAAGCCCCAATGTTCCTTCCAGGCATTTTCAGTGTGGGTGCCTTCTCCACGTGGTTCCTGGTTTCACTGCAGCTCTGAAGAGAATGTTAGCAAAGAGGTAACCGGGACACTGAAAACAGTACTCAAAGACAGGGAGAGCAAGCTCTACATTACTCTCTTGGCACTTTGGATGTGGGACATACAGCGAGATGTTTGCTGCTTTTGCGTTTGGCTGTTGGGAGATTTACAGCACAAAGATATCTAGTTGATTTGAAGCAGTTCCGAGAAAGTCTAAGCATAATCGGCACTTTTCCCTCCTGGCACTTTCCTTTGTGAAGATATAGCAGGATGTATATTGGTTTTGAGGAAAACTCAATGGACAGTGTAGGGAGAAAAGTTCCTGGCTCCTTGAATGCCGTTCCTGGAGACACTGCGATCAATGACGGAGATATGTCAAGATGTGTGTTGGTTTTGAGGACGTCTCTCTGGAGAGTCTTAGCAAAGAGGTCACACGGATAATGAGAGCAATTCTCAGAGACACTGAGAACAAGCTCCACAATTCCTCCTGGCACTTTCCCTGTAGGAGATACCGCAAGACGGTTCTGTATATTGGGCACAGCGCTCTGCAGGGTGTTAGCAGAGACTTTCCCGGGACAGTGAAACCCTATGTCAGAGACAGTGAGAAGAAGCCCCAATGTTCCTTCCAGGCATTTTCAGTGTGGGTGCCTTCTCCACGTGGTTCCTGGTTTCACTGCAGCTCTGAAGAGAATGTTAACAAAGAGGTAACCGGGACACTGAAAACAGTACTCAAAGACAGGGAGAGCAAGCTCTACATTACTCTCTTGGCACTTTGGATGTGGGACATACAGCGAGATGTTTGCTGCTTTTGCGTTTGGCTGTTGAGAGATTTACAACACAAAGATATCTAGTCGATTTGAAGCAGTTCCGAGAAAGTCTAAGCATAATCCTCACTTTTCCCTCCTGGCACTTTCCTTTGTGAAGATATAGCAGGATGTATATTGGTTTTGAGGAAAACTCAATGGACAGTGTAGGGAGAAAAGTTCCTGGCTCCTTGAATGCCGTTCCTGGAGACACTGCGATCAATGAGGGAGATATGTCAAGATGTGTGTTGGTTTTGAGGACGTCTCTCTGGAGAGTCTTAGCAAAGAGGTCACACGGATAATGAGAGCAATTCTCAGAGACACTGAGAACAAGCTCCACAATTCCTCCTGGCACTTTCCCTGTAGGAGATACCGCAAGACGGTTCTGTATATTGGGCACTGCGCTTAGCAGGGTGTTAGCAGAGACTTTCCCGGGACAGTGAAACCCTATGTCAGAGACAGTGAGAAGAAGCCCCAATGTTCCTTCCAGGCATTTTCAGTGTGGGTGCCTTCTCCACGTGGTTCCTGGTTTCACTGCAGCTCTGAAGAGAATGTTAGCAAAGAGGTAACCGGGACACTGAAAACAGTACTCAAAGACAGGGAGAGCAAGCTCTACATTACTCTCTTGGCACTTTCGATGTGGGACATACAGCGAGATGTTTGCTGCTTTTGCGTTTGGCTGTTGGGAGATTTACAGCACAAAGATATCTAGTTGATTTGAAGCAGTTCCGAGAAAGTCTAAGCATAGTCGGCACTTTTCCCTCCTGGCACTTTCCATGTGGAAGATATAGCAGGATGTATATTGGTTTTGAGGAAAACTCAATGGACAGTGTAGGGAGAAAAGTTCCTGGCTCCTTGAATGCCGTTCCTGGAGACACTGCGATCAATGAGGGAGATATGTCAAGATGTGTGTTGGTTTTGAGGACGGCTCTCTGGAGAGTCTTAGCAAAGAGGTCACACGGATAATGAGAGCAATTCTCAGAGACACTGAGAACAAGCTCCACAATTCCTCCTGGCACTTTCCCTGTAGGAGATACCGCAAGACGTTTCTGTATATTGGGCACAGTGCTCTGCAGGGTGTTAGCAGAGACTTTCCCGGGACAGTGAAACCCTATGTCAGAGACAGTGAGAAGAAGCCCCAATGTTCCTTCCAGGCATTTTCAGTGTGGGTGCCTTCTCCACGTGGTTCCTGGTTTCACTGCAGCTCTGAAGAGAATGTTAGCAAAGAGGTAACCGGGACACTGAAAACAGTACTCAAAGACAGGGAGAGCAAGCTCTACATTACTCTCTTGGCACTTTCGATGTGGGACATACAGCGAGATGTTTGCTGCTTTTGCGTTTGGCTGTTGGGAGATTTACAGCACAAAGATATCTAGTTGATTTGAAGCAGTTCCGAGAAAGTCTAAGCATAGTCGGCACTTTTCCCTCCTGGCACTTTCCATGTGGAAGATATAGCAGGATGTATATTGGTTTTGAGGAAAACTCAATGGACAGTGTAGGGAGAAAAGTTCCTGGGTCCTTGAATGCCGTTCCTGGAGACACTGCGATCAATGAGGGAGATATGTCAAGATGTGTGTTGGTTTTGAGGACGGCTCTCTGGAGAGTCTTAGCAAAGAGGTCACACGGATAATGAGAGCAATTCTCAGAGACACTGAGAACAAGCTCCACAATTCCTCCTGGCACTTTCCCTATAGGAGATACCGCAAGACGGTTCTGTATATTGGGCACAGTGCTCTGCAGGGTGTTAGCAGAGACTTTCCCGGGACAGTGAAACCCTATGTCAGAGACAGTGAGAAGAAGCCCCAATGTTCCTTCCAGGCATTTTCAGTGTGGGTGCCTTCTCCACGTGGTTCCTGGTTTCACTGCAGCTCTGAAGAGAATGTTAGCAAAGAGGTAACCGGGACACTGAAAACAGTACTCAAAGACAGGGAGAGCAAGCTCTACATTACTCTCTTGGCACTTTCGATGTGGGACATACAGCGAGGTGTTTGCTGCTTTTGCGTTTGGCTGTTGGGAGATTTACAGCACAAAGATATCTAGTTGATTTGAAGCAGTTCCAAGAAAGTCTAAGCATAGTCGGCACTTTTCACTCCTGGCACTTTCCATGTGGAAGATATAGCAGGATGTATATTGGTTTTGAGGAAAACTCAATGGACAGTGTAGGGAGAAAAGTTCCTGGCTCCTTGAATGCCGTTCCTGGAGACACTGCGATCAATGAGGGAGATATATCAAGATGTGTGTTGGTTTTGAGGACGGCTCTCTGGAGAGTCTTAGCAAAGAGGTCACACGGATAATGAGAGCAATTCTCAGAGACACTGAGAACAAGCTCCACAATTCCTCCTGGCACTTTCCCTGTAGGAGATACCGCAAGACGGTTCTGTATATTGGGCACTGCGCTTAGCAGGGTGTTAGCAGAGACTTTCCCGGGACAGTGAAACCCTATGTCAGAGACAGTGAGAAGAAGCCCCAATGTTCCTTCCAGGCATTTTCAGTGTGGGTGCCTTCTCCACGTGGTTCCTGGTTTCACTGCAGCTCTGAAGAGAATGTTAGCAAAGAGGTAACCGGGACAGTGAAAACAGTACTCAAAGACAGGGAGAGCAAGCTCTACATTACTCTCTTGGCACTTTCGATGTGGGACATACAGCGAGATGTTTGCTGCTTTTGCGTTTGGCTGTTGGGAGATTTACAGCACAAAGATATCTAGTTGATTTGAAGCAGTTCCGAGAAAGTCTAAGCATAATCCTCACTTTTCCCTCCTGGCACTTTCCTTTGTGAAGATATAGCAGGATGTATATTGGTTTTGAGGAAAACTCAATGGACAGTGTAGGGAGAAAAGTTCCTGGCTCCTTGAATGCCGTTCCTGGAGACACTGCGATCAATGAGGGAGATATGTCAAGATGTGTGTTGGTTTTGAGGACGGCTCTCTGGAGAGTCTTAGCAAAGAGGTCACACGGATAATGAGAGCAATTCTCAGAGACACTGAGAACAAGCTCCACAATTCCTCCTGGCACTTTCCCTGTAGGAGATACCGCAAGACGTTTCTGTATATTGGGCACTGCGCTTAGCAGGGTGTTAGCAGAGACTTTCCCGGGACAGTGAAACCCTATGTCAGAGACAGTGAGAAGAAGCCCCAATGTTCCTTCCAGGCATTTTCAGTGTGGGTGCCTTCTCCACGTGGTTCCTGGTTTCACTGCAGCTCTGAAGAGAATGTTAACAAAGAGGTAACCGTGACACTGAAAACAGTCCTCAAAGACAGGGAGAGCAAGCTCTACATTACTCTCTTGGCACTTTCGATGTGGGACATACAGCGAGGTGTTTGCTGCTTTTGCGTTTGGCTGTTGGGAGATTTACAGCACAAAGATATCTAGTTGATTTGAAGCAGTTCCAAGAAAGTCTAAGCATAGTCGGCACTTTTCACTCCTGGCACTTTCCATGTGGAAGATATAGCAGGATGTATATTGGTTTTGAGGAAAACTCAATGGACAGTGTAGGGAGAAAAGTTCCTGGGTCCTTGAATGCCGTTCCTGGAGACACTGCGATCAATGAGGGAGATATGTCAAGATGTGTGTTGGTTTTGAGGACGGCTCTCTGGAGAGTCTTAGCAAAGAGGTCACACGGATAATGAGAGCAATTCTCAGAGACACTGAGAACAAGCTCCACAATTCCTCCTGGCACTTTCCCTGTAGGAGATACCGCAAGACGGTTCTGTATATTGGGCACAGCGCTCTGCAGGGTGTTAGCAGAGACTTTCCCGGGTCAGTGAAACCCTATGTCAGAGACAGTGAGAAGAAGCCCCAATGTTCCTTCCAGGCATTTTCAGTGTGGGTGCCTTCTCCACATGGTTCCTGGTTTCACTGCAGCTCTGAAGAGAATGTTAACAAAGAGGTAACCGGGACACTGAAAACAGTACTCAAAGACAGGGAGAGCAAGCTCTACATTACTCTCTTGGCACTTTCGATGTGGGACATACAGCGAGATGTTTGCTGCTTTTGCGTTTGGCTGTTGGGAGATTTACAGCACAAAGATATCTAGTTGATTTGAAGCAGTTCCGAGAAAGTCTAAGCATAGTCGGCACTTTTCCCTCCTGGCACTTTCCATGTGGAAGATATAGCAGGATGTATATTGGTTTTGAGGAAAACTCAATGGACAGTGTAGGGAGAAAAGTTCCTGGCTCCTTGAATGCCGTTCCTGGAGACACTGCGATCAATGAGGGAGATATGTCAAGATGTGTGTTGGTTTTGAGGACGTCTCTCTGGAGAGTCTTAGCAAAGAGGTCACACGGATAATGAGAGCAATTCTCAGAGACACTGAGAACAAGCTCCACAATTCCTCCTGGCACTTTCCCTGTAGGAGATACCGCAAGACGTTTCTGTATATTGGGCACTGCGCTTAGCAGGGTGTTAGCAGAGACTTTCCCGGGACAGTGAAACCCTATGTCAGAGACAGTGAGAAGAAGCCCCAATGTTCCTTCCAGGCATTTTCAGTGTGGGTGCCTTCTCCACGTGGTTCCTGGTTTCACTGCAGCTCTGAAGAGAATGTTAGCAAAGAGGTAACCGGGACACTGAAAACAGTACTCAAAGACAGGGAGAGCAAGCTCTACATTACTCTCTTGGCACTTTCGATGTGGAACATACAGCGAGATGTTTGGCTGTTGGGAGATTTACAGCACAAAGATATCTAGTTGATTTGAAGCAGTTCCGAGAAAGTCTAAGCATAATCCTCACTTTTCCCTCCTGGCACTTTCCTTTGTGAAGATATAGCAGGATGTATATTGGTTTTGAGGAAAACTCAATGGACAGTGTAGGGAGAAAAGTTCCTGGCTCCTTGAATGCCGTTCCTGGAGACACTGCGATCAATGAGGGAGATATGTCAAGATGTGTGTTGGTTTTGAGGACGGCTCTCTGGAGAGTCTTAGCAAAGAGGTCACACGGATAATGAGAGCAATTCTCAGAGACACTGAGAACAAGCTCCACAATTCCTCCTGGCACTTTCCCTATAGGAGATACCGCAAGACGTTTCTGTATATTGGGCACAGTGCTCTGCAGGGTGTTAGCAGAGACTTTCCCGGGACAGTGAAACCCTATGTCAGAGACAGTGAGAAGAAGCCCCAATGTTCCTTCCAGGCATTTTCAGTGTGGGTGCCTTCTCCACGTGGTTCCTGGTTTCACTGCAGCTCTGAAGAGAATGTTAGCAAAGAGGTAACGGGGACAGTGAAAACAGTACTCAAAGACAGGGAGAGCAAGCTCTACATTACTCTCTTGGCACTTTCGATGTGGGACATACAGCGAGGTGTTTGCTGCTTTTGCGTTTGGCTGTTGGGAGATTTACAGCACAAAGATATCTAGTTGATTTGAAGCAGTTCCGAGAAAGTCTAAGCATAGTCGGCACTTTTCCCTCCTGGCACTTTCCATGTGGAAGATATAGCAGGATGTATATTGGTTTTGAGGAAAACTCAATGGACAGTGTAGGGAGAAAAGTTCCTGGGTCCTTGAATGCCGTTCCTGGAGACACTGCGATCAATGAGGGAGATATGTCAAGATGTGTGTTGGTTTTGAGGACGTCTCTCTGGAGAGTCTTAGCAAAGAGGTCACACGGATAATGAGAGCAATTCTCAGAGACACTGAGAACAAGCTCCACAATTCCTCCTGGCACTTTCCCTATAGGAGATACCGCAAGACGGTTCTGTATATTGGGCACTGCGCTTAGCAGGGTGTTAGCAGAGACTTTCCCGGGACAGTGAAACCCTATGTCAGAGACAGTGAGAAGAAGCCCCAATGTTCCTTCCAGGCATTTTCAGTGTGGGTGCCTTCTCCACGTGGTTCCTGGTTTCACTGCAGCTCTGAAGAGAATGTTAGCAAAGAGGTAACCGGGACACTGAAAACAGTACTCAAAGACAGGGAGAGCAAGCTCTACATTACTCTCTTGGCACTTTCGATGTGGGACATACAGCGAGATGTTTGGCTGTTGGGAGATTTACAGCACAAAGATATCTAGTTGATTTGAAGCAGTTCCGAGAAAGTCTAAGCATAATCCTCACTTTTCCCTCCTGGCACTTTCCTTTGTGAAGATATAGCAGGATGTATATTGGTTTTGAGGAAAACTCAATGGACAGTGTAGGGAGAAAAGTTCCTGGCTCCTTGAATGCCGTTCCTGGAGACACTGCGATCAATGAGGGAGATATGTCAAGATGTGTGTTGGTTTTGAGGACGGCTCTCTGGAGAGTCTTAGCAAAGAGGTCACACGGATAATGAGAGCAATTCTCAGAGACACTGAGAACAAGCTCCACAATTCCTCCTGGCACTTTCCCTATAGGAGATACCGCAAGACGTTTCTGTATATTGGGCACAGTGCTCTGCAGGGTGTTAGCAGAGACTTTCCCGGGACAGTGAAACCCTATGTCAGAGACAGTGAGAAGAAGCCCCAATGTTCCTTCCAGGCATTTTCAGTGTGGGTGCCTTCTCCACGTGGTTCCTGGTTTCACTGCAGCTCTGAAGAGAATGTTAGCAAAGAGGTAACCGGGACAGTGAAAACAGTCCTCAAAGACAGGGAGAGCAAGCTCTACATTACTCTCTTGGCACTTTCGATGTGGGACATACAGCGAGGTGTTTGCTGCTTTTGCGTTTGGCTGTTGGGAGATTTACAGCACAAAGATATCTAGTTGATTTGAAGCAGTTCCGAGAAAGTCTAAGCATAGTCGGCACTTTTCCCTCCTGGCACTTTCCATGTGGAAGATATAGCAGGATGTATATTGGTTTTGAGGAAAACTCAATGGACAGTGTAGGGAGAAAAGTTCCTGGCTCCTTGAATGCCGTTCCTGGAGACACTGCGATCAATGAGGGAGATATGTCAAGATGTGTGTTGGTTTTGAGGACGTCTCTCTGGAGAGTCTTAGCAAAGAGGTCACACGGATAATGAGAGCAATTCTCAGAGACACTGAGAACAAGCTCCACAATTCCTCCTGGCACTTTCCCTATAGGAGATACCGCAAGACGTTTCTGTATATTGGGCACAGCGCTCTGCAGGGTGTTAGCAGAGACTTTCCCGGGACAGTGAAACCCTATGTCAGAGACAGTGAGAAGAAGCCCCAATGTTCCTTCCAGGCATTTTCAGTGTGGGTGCCTTCTCCACGTGGTTCCTGGTTTCACTGCAGCTCTGAAGAGAATGTTAGCAAAGAGGTAACCGGGACACTGAAAACAGTACTCAAAGACAGGGAGAGCAAGCTCTACATTACTCTCTTGGCACTTTCGATGTGGGACATACAGCGAGATGTTTGCTGCTTTTGCGTTTGGCTGTTGGGAGATTTACAGCACAAAGATATCTAGTTGATTTGAAGCAGTTCCAAGAAAGTCTAAGCATAATCGGCACTTTTCACTCCTGGCACTTTCCATGTGGAAGATATAGCAGGATGTATATTGGTTTTGAGGAAAACTCAATGGACAGTGTAGGGAGAAAAGTTCCTGGCTCCTTGAATGCCGTTCCTGGAGACACTGCGATCAATGAGGGAGATATGTCAAGATGTGTGTTGGTTTTGAGGACGGCTCTCTGGAGAGTCTTAGCAAAGAGGTCACACGGATAATGAGAGCAATTCTCAGAGACACTGAGAACAAGCTCCACAATTCCTCCTGGCACTTTCCCTGTAGGAGATACCGCAAGACGGTTCTGTATATTGGGCACAGCGCTCTGCAGGGTGTTAGCAGAGACTTTCCCGGGACAGTGAAACCCTATGTCAGAGACAGTGAGAAGAAGCCCCAATGTTCCTTCCAGGCATTTTCAGTGTGGGTGCCTTCTCCACATGGTTCCTGGTTTCACTGCAGCTCTGAAGAGAATGTTAACAAAGAGGTAACCGGGACACTGAAAACAGTACTCAAAGACAGGGAGAGCAAGCTCTACATTACTCTCTTGGCACTTTCGATGTGGGACATACAGCGAGGTGTTTGCTGCTTTTGCGTTTGGCTGTTGGGAGATTTACAGCACAAAGATATCTAGTTGATTTGAAGCAGTTCCGAGAAAGTCTAAGCATAGTCGGCACTTTTCCCTCCTGGCACTTTCCATGTGGAAGATATAGCAGGATGTATATTGGTTTTGAGGAAAACTCAATGGACAGTGTAGGGAGAAAAGTTCCTGGCTCCTTGAATGCCGTTCCTGGAGACACTGCGATCAATGAGGGAGATATGTCAAGATGTGTGTTGGTTTTGAGGACGTCTCTCTGGAGAGTCTTAGCAAAGAGGTCACACGGATAATGAGAGCAATTCTCAGAGACACTGAGAACAAGCTCCACAATTCCTCCTGGCACTTTCCCTATAGGAGATACCGCAAGACGTTTCTGTATATTGGGCACAGCGCTCTGCAGGGTGTTAGCAGAGACTTTCCCGGGACAGTGAAACCCTATGTCAGAGACAGTGAGAAGAAGCCCCAATGTTCCTTCCAGGCATTTTCAGTGTGGGTGCCTTCTCCACGTGGTTCCTGGTTTCACTGCAGCTCTGAAGAGAATGTTAGCAAAGAGGTAACCGGGACACTGAAAACAGTACTCAAAGACAGGGAGAGCAAGCTCTACATTACTCTCTTGGCACTTTCTATGTGGGACATACAGCGAGATGTTTGCTGCTTTTGCGTTTGGCTGTTGGGAGATTTACAGCACAAAGATATCTAGTTGATTTGAAGCAGTTCCAAGAAAGTCTAAGCATAATCGGCACTTTTCACTCCTGGCACTTTCCATGTGGAAGATATAGCAGGATGTATATTGGTTTTGAGGAAAACTCAATGGACAGTGTAGGGAGAAAAGTTCCTGGCTCCTTGAATGCCGTTCCTGGAGACACTGCGATCAATGAGGGAGATATGTCAAGATGTGTGTTGGTTTTGAGGACGGCTCTCTGGAGAGTCTTAGCAAAGAGGTCACACGGATAATGAGAGCAATTCTCAGAGACACTGAGAACAAGCTCCACAATTCCTCCTGGCACTTTCCCTGTAGGAGATACCGCAAGACGGTTCTGTATATTGGGCACAGCGCTCTGCAGGTGTTAGCAGAGACTTTCCCGGGACAGTGAAACCCTATGTCAGAGACAGTGAGAAGAAGCCCCAATGTTCCTTCCAGGCATTTTCAGTGTGGGTGCCTTCTCCACATGGTTCCTGGTTTCACTGCAGCTCTGAAGAGAATGTTAACAAAGAGGTAACCGGGACACTGAAAACAGTACTCAAAGACAGGGAGAGCAAGCTCTACATTACTCTCTTGGCACTTTCGATGTGGGACATACAGCGAGATGTTTGCTGCTTTTGCGTTTGGCTGTTGGGAGATTTACAGCACAAAGATATCTAGTTGATTTGAAGCAGTTCCGAGAAAGTCTAAGCATAATCGGCACTTTTCCCTCCTGGCACTTTCCTTTGTGAAGATATAGCAGGATGTATATTGGTTTTGAGGAAAACTCAATGGACAGTGTAGGGAGAAAAGTTCCTGGCTCCTTGAATGCCGTTCCTGGAGACACTGCGATCAATGAGGGAGATATGTCAAGATGTGTGTTGGTTTTGAGGACGGCTCTCTGGAGAGTCTTAGCAAAGAGGTCACACGGATAATGAGAGCAATTCTCAGAGACACTTAGAACAAGCTCCACAATTCCTCCTGGCACTTTCCCTGTAGGAGATACCGCAAGACGGTTCTGTATATTGGGCACTGCGCTTAGCAGGGTGTTAGCAGAGACTTTCCCGGGACAGTGAAACCCTATGTCAGAGACAGTGAGAAGAAGCCCCAATGTTCCTTCCAGGCATTTTCAGTGTGGGTGCCTTCTCCACGTGGTTCCTGGTTTCACTGCAGCTCTGAAGAGAATGTTAGCAAAGAGGTAACCGGGACAGTGAAAACAGTACTCAAAGACAGGGAGAGCAAGCTCTACATTACTCTCTTGGCACTTTGGATGTGGGACATACAGCGAGATGTTTGCTGCTTTTGCGTTTGGCTGTTGGGAGATTTACAGCACAAAGATATCTAGTTGATTTGAAGCAGTTCCGAGAAAGTCTAAGCATAGTCGGCACTTTTCCCTCCTGGCACTTTCCATGTGGAAGATATAGCAGGATGTATATTGGTTTTGAGGAAAACTCAATGGACAGTGTAGGGAGAAAAGTTCCTGGCTCCTTGAATGCCGTTCCTGGAGACACTGCGATCAATGAGGGAGATATGTCAAGATGTGTGTTGGTTTTGAGGACGTCTCTCTGGAGAGTCTTAGCAAAGAGGTCACACGGATAATGAGAGCAATTCTCAGAGACACTGAGAACAAGCTCCACAATTCCTCCTGGCACTTTCCCTGTAGGAGATACCGCAAGACGGTTCTGTATATTGGGCACTGCGCTTAGCAGGGTGTTAGCAGAGACTTTCCCGGGACAGTGAAACCCTATGTCAGAGACAGTGAGAAGAAGCCCCAATGTTCCTTCCAGGCATTTTCAGTGTGGGTGCCTTCTCCACGTCGTTCCTGGTTTCACTGCAGCTCTGAAGAGAATGTTAGCAAAGAGGTAACCGGGACACTGAAAACAGTACTCAAAGACAGGGAGAGCAAGCTCTACATTACTCTCTTGGCACTTTCGATGTGGGACATACAGCGAGATGTTTGCTGCTTTTGCGTTTGGCTGTTGGGAGATTTACAGCACAAAGATATCTAGTTGATTTGAAGCAGTTCCAAGAAAGTCTAAGCATAATCGGCACTTTTCCCTCCTGGCACTTTCCATGTGGAAGATATAGCAGGATGTATATTGGTTTTGAGGAAAACTCAATGGACAGTGTAGGGAGAAAAGTTCCTGGCTCCTTGAATGCCGTTCCTGGAGACACTGCGATCAATGAGGGAGATATGTCAAGATGTGTGTTGGTTTTGAGGACGGCTCTCTGGAGAGTCTTAGCAAAGAGGTCACACGGATAATGAGAGCAATTCTCAGAGACACTGAGAACGAGCTCCACAATTCCTCCTGGCACTTTCCCTGTAGGAGATACCGCAAGACGTTTCTGTATATTGGGCACTGCGCTTAGCAGGGTGTTAGCAGAGACTTTCCCGGGACAGTGAAACCCTATGTCAGAGACAGTGAGAAGAAGCCCCAATGTTCCTTCCAGGCATTTTCAGTGTGGGTGCCTTCTCCACGTGGTTCCTGGTTTCACTGCAGCTCTGAAGAGAATGTTAGCAAAGAGGTAACCGGGACACTGAAAACAGTACTCAAAGACAGGGAGAGCAAGCTCTACATTACTCTCTTGGCACTTTCGATGTGGGACATACAGCGAGATGTTTGCTGCTTTTGCGTTTGGCTGTTGGGAGATTTACAGCACAAAGATATCTAGTTGATTTGAAGCAGTTCCGAGAAAGTCTAAGCATAGTCGGCACTTTTCACTCCTGGCACTTTCCTTTGTGAAGATATAGCAGGATGTATATTGGTTTTGAGGAAAACTCAATGGACAGTGTAGGGAGAAAAGTTCCTGGCTCCTTGAATGCCGTTCCTGGAGACACTGCGATCAATGAGGGAGATATGTCAAGATGTGTGTTGGTTTTGAGGACGTCTCTCTGGAGAGTCTTAGCAAAGAGGTCACACGGATAATGAGAGCAATTCTCAGAGACACTGAGAACAAGCTCCACAATTCCTCCTGGCACTTTCCCTGTAGGAGATACCGCAAGACGGTTCTGTATATTGGGCACTGCGCTTAGCAGGGTGTTAGCAGAGACTTTCCCGGGACAGTGAAACCCTATGTCAGAGACAGTGAGAAGAAGCCCCAATGTTCCTTCCAGGCATTTTCAGTGTGGGTGCCTTCTCCACGTGGTTCCTGGTTTCACTGCAGCTCTGAAGAGAATGTTAGCAAAGAGGTAACCGGGACACTGAAAACAGTACTCAAAGACAGGGAGAGCAAGCTCTACATTACTCTCTTGGCACTTTCGATGTGGGACATACAGCGAGATGTTTGGCTGTTGGGAGATTTACAGCACAAAGATATCTAGTTGATTTGAAGCAGTTCCGAGAAAGTCTAAGCATAATCCTCACTTTTCCCTCCTGGCACTTTCCTTTGTGAAGATATAGCAGGATGTATATTGGTTTTGAGGAAAACTCAATGGACAGTGTAGGGAGAAAAGTTCCTGGCTCCTTGAATGCCGTTCCTGGAGACACTGCGATCAATGAGGGAGATATGTCAAGATGTGTGTTGGTTTTGAGGACGGCTCTCTGGAGAGTCTTAGCAAAGAGGTCACACGGATAATGAGAGCAATTCTCAGAGACACTGAGAACAAGCTCCACAATTCCTCCTGGCACTTTCCCTATAGGAGATACCGCAAGACGTTTCTGTATATTGGGCACAGTGCTCTGCAGGGTGTTAGCAGAGACTTTCCCGGGACAGTGAAACCCTATGTCAGAGACAGTGAGAAGAAGCCCCAATGTTCCTTCCAGGCATTTTCAGTGTGGGTGCCTTCTCCACGTGGTTCCTGGTTTCACTGCAGCTCTGAAGAGAATGTTAGCAAAGAGGTAACCGGGACAGTGAAAACAGTACTCAAAGACAGGGAGAGCAAGCTCTACATTACTCTCTTGGCACTTTCGATGTGGGACATACAGCGAGGTGTTTGCTGCTTTTGCGTTTGGCTGTTGGGAGATTTACAGCACAAAGATATCTAGTTGATTTGAAGCAGTTCCGAGAAAGTCTAAGCATAGTCGGCACTTTTCCCTCCTGGCACTTTCCATGTGGAAGATATAGCAGGATGTATATTGGTTTTGAGGAAAACTCAATGGACAGTGTAGGGAGAAAAGTTCCTGGCTCCTTGAATGCCGTTCCTGGAGACACTGCGATCAATGAGGGAGATATGTCAAGATGTGTGTTGGTTTTGAGGACGTCTCTCTGGAGAGTCTTAGCAAAGAGGTCACACGGATAATGAGAGCAATTCTCAGAGACACTGAGAACAAGCTCCACAATTCCTCCTGGCACTTTCCCTATAGGAGATACCGCAAGACGTTTCTGTATATTGGGCACAGCGCTCTGCAGGGTGTTAGCAGAGACTTTCCCGGGACAGTGAAACCCTATGTCAGAGACAGTGAGAAGAAGCCCCAATGTTCCTTCCAGGCATTTTCAGTGTGGGTGCCTTCTCCACGTGGTTCCTGGTTTCACTGCAGCTCTGAAGAGAATGTTAGCAAAGAGGTAACCGGGACACTGAAAACAGTACTCAAAGACAGGGAGAGCAAGCTCTACATTACTCTCTTGGCACTTTCGATGTGGGACATACAGCGAGATGTTTGCTGCTTTTGCGTTTGGCTGTTGGGAGATTTACAGCACAAAGATATCTAGTTGATTTGAAGCAGTTCCAAGAAAGTCTAAGCATAATCGGCACTTTTCACTCCTGGCACTTTCCATGTGGAAGATATAGCAGGATGTATATTGGTTTTGAGGAAAACTCAATGGACAGTGTAGGGAGAAAAGTTCCTGGCTCCTTGAATGCCGTTCCTGGAGACACTGCGATCAATGAGGGAGATATGTCAAGATGTGTGTTGGTTTTGAGGACGGCTCTCTGGAGAGTCTTAGCAAAGAGGTCACACGGATAATGAGAGCAATTCTCAGAGACACTGAGAACAAGCTCCACAATTCCTCCTGGCACTTTCCCTGTAGGAGATACCGCAAGACGGTTCTGTATATTGGGCACAGCGCTCTGCAGGGTGTTAGCAGAGACTTTCCCGGGACAGTGAAACCCTATGTCAGAGACAGTGAGAAGAAGCCCCAATGTTCCTTCCAGGCATTTTCAGTGTGGGTGCCTTCTCCACATGGTTCCTGGTTTCACTGCAGCTCTGAAGAGAATGTTAACAAAGAGGTAACCGGGACACTGAAAACAGTACTCAAAGACAGGGAGAGCAAGCTCTACATTACTCTCTTGGCACTTTCGATGTGGGACATACAGCGAGGTGTTTGCTGCTTTTGCGTTTGGCTGTTGGGAGATTTACAGCACAAAGATATCTAGTTGATTTGAAGCAGTTCCAAGAAAGTCTAAGCATAGTCGGCACTTTTCCCTCCTGGCACTTTCCATGTGGAAGATATAGCAGGATGTATATTGGTTTTGAGGAAAACTCAATGGACAGTGTAGGGAGAAAAGTTCCTGGCTCCTTGAATGCCGTTCCTGGAGACACTGCGATCAATGAGGGAGATATGTCAAGATGTGTGTTGGTTTTGAGGACGTCTCTCTGGAGAGTCTTAGCAAAGAGGTCACACGGATAATGAGAGCAATTCTCAGAGACACTGAGAACAAGCTCCACAATTCCTCCTGGCACTTTCCCTATAGGAGATACCGCAAGACGTTTCTGTATATTGGGCACAGCGCTCTGCAGGGTGTTAGCAGAGACTTTCCCGGGACAGTGAAACCCTATGTCAGAGACAGTGAGAAGAAGCCCCAATGTTCCTTCCAGGCATTTTCAGTGTGGGTGCCTTCTCCACGTGGTTCCTGGTTTCACTGCAGCTCTGAAGAGAATGTTAGCAAAGAGGTAACCGGGACACTGAAAACAGTACTCAAAGACAGGGAGAGCAAGCTCTACATTACTCTCTTGGCACTTTCGATGTGGGACATACAGCGAGATGTTTGCTGCTTTTGCGTTTGGCTGTTGGGAGATTTACAGCACAAAGATATCTAGTTGATTTGAAGCAGTTCCAAGAAAGTCTAAGCATAATCGGCACTTTTCACTCCTGGCACTTTCCATGTGGAAGATATAGCAGGATGTATATTGGTTTTGAGGAAAACTCAATGGACAGTGTAGGGAGAAAAGTTCCTGGCTCCTTGAATGCCGTTCCTGGAGACACTGCGATCAATGAGGGAGATATGTCAAGATGTGTGTTGGTTTTGAGGACGGCTCTCTGGAGAGTCTTAGCAAAGAGGTCACACGGATAATGAGAGCAATTCTCAGAGACACTGAGAACAAGCTCCACAATTCCTCCTGGCACTTTCCCTGTAGGAGATACCGCAAGACGGTTCTGTATATTGGGCACAGCGCTCTGCAGGGTGTTAGCAGAGACTTTCCCGGGACAGTGAAACCCTATGTCAGAGACAGTGAGAAGAAGCCCCAATGTTCCTTCCAGGCATTTTCAGTGTGGGTGCCTTCTCCACGTGGTTCCTGGTTTCACTGCAGCTCTGAAGAGAATGTTAGCAAAGAGGTAACCGGGACACTGAAAACAGTACTCAAAGACAGGGAGAGCAAGCTCTACATTACTCTCTTGGCACTTTCGATGTGGGACATACAGCGAGATGTTTGCTGCTTTTGCGTTTGGCTGTTGGGAGATTTACAGCACAAAGATATCTAGTTGATTTGAAGCAGTTCCGAGAAAGTCTAAGCATAGTCGGCACTTTTCCCTCCTGGCACTTTCCATGTGGAAGATATAGCAGGATGTATATTGGTTTTGAGGAAAACTCAATGGACAGTGTAGGGAGAAAAGTTCCTGGCTCCTTGAATGCCGTTCCTGGAGACACTGCGATCAATGAGGGAGATATGTCAAGATGTGTGTTGGTTTTGAGGACGTCTCTCTGGAGAGTCTTAGCAAAGAGGTCACACGGATAATGAGAGCAATTCTCAGAGACACTGAGAACAAGCTCCACAATTCCTCCTGGCACTTTCCCTATAGGAGATACCGCAAGACGTTTCTGTATATTGGGCACAGCGCTCTGCAGGGTGTTAGCAGAGACTTTCCCGGGACAGTGAAACCCTATGTCAGAGACAGTGAGAAGAAGCCCCAATGTTCCTTCCAGGCATTTTCAGTGTGGGTGCCTTCTCCACGTGGTTCCTGGTTTCACTGCAGCTCTGAAGAGAATGTTAGCAAAGAGGTAACCGGGACACTGAAAACAGTACTCAAAGACAGGGAGAGCAAGCTCTACATTACTCTCTTGGCACTTTCTATGTGGGACATACAGCGAGATGTTTGCTGCTTTTGCGTTTGGCTGTTGGGAGATTTACAGCACAAAGATATCTAGTTGATTTGAAGCAGTTCCAAGAAAGTCTAAGCATAATCGGCACTTTTCACTCCTGGCACTTTCCATGTGGAAGATATAGCAGGATGTATATTGGTTTTGAGGAAAACTCAATGGACAGTGTAGGGAGAAAAGTTCCTGGCTCCTTGAATGCCGTTCCTGGAGACACTGCGATCAATGAGGGAGATATGTCAAGATGTGTGTTGGTTTTGAGGACGGCTCTCTGGAGAGTCTTAGCAAAGAGGTCACACGGATAATGAGAGCAATTCTCAGAGACACTGAGAACAAGCTCCACAATTCCTCCTGGCACTTTCCCTGTAGGAGATACCGCAAGACGGTTCTGTATATTGGGCACAGCGCTCTGCAGGGTGTTAGCAGAGACTTTCCCGGGACAGTGAAACCCTATGTCAGAGACAGTGAGAAGAAGCCCCAATGTTCCTTCCAGGCATTTTCAGTGTGGGTGCCTTCTCCACATGGTTCCTGGTTTCACTGCAGCTCTGAAGAGAATGTTAACAAAGAGGTAACCGGGACACTGAAAACAGTACTCAAAGACAGGGAGAGCAAGCTCTACATTACTCTCTTGGCACTTTCGATGTGGGACATACAGCGAGATGTTTGCTGCTTTTGCGTTTGGCTGTTGGGAGATTTACAGCACAAAGATATCTAGTTGATTTGAAGCAGTTCCGAGAAAGTCTAAGCATAATCGGCACTTTTCCCTCCTGGCACTTTCCTTTGTGAAGATATAGCAGGATGTATATTGGTTTTGAGGAAAACTCAATGGACAGTGTAGGGAGAAAAGTTCCTGGCTCCTTGAATGCCGTTCCTGGAGACACTGCGATCAATGAGGGAGATATGTCAAGATGTGTGTTGGTTTTGAGGACGGCTCTCTGGAGAGTCTTAGCAAAGAGGTCACACGGATAATGAGAGCAATTCTCAGAGACACTTAGAACAAGCTCCACAATTCCTCCTGGCACTTTCCCTGTAGGAGATACCGCAAGACGGTTCTGTATATTGGGCACTGCGCTTAGCAGGGTGTTAGCAGAGACTTTCCCGGGACAGTGAAACCCTATGTCAGAGACAGTGAGAAGAAGCCCCAATGTTCCTTCCAGGCATTTTCAGTGTGGGTGCCTTCTCCACGTGGTTCCTGGTTTCACTGCAGCTCTGAAGAGAATGTTAGCAAAGAGGTAACCGGGACAGTGAAAACAGTACTCAAAGACAGGGAGAGCAAGCTCTACATTACTCTCTTGGCACTTTGGATGTGGGACATACAGCGAGATGTTTGCTGCTTTTGCGTTTGGCTGTTGGGAGATTTACAGCACAAAGATATCTAGTTGATTTGAAGCAGTTCCGAGAAAGTCTAAGCATAGTCGGCACTTTTCCCTCCTGGCACTTTCCATGTGGAAGATATAGCAGGATGTATATTGGTTTTGAGGAAAACTCAATGGACAGTGTAGGGAGAAAAGTTCCTGGCTCCTTGAATGCCGTTCCTGGAGACACTGCGATCAATGAGGGAGATATGTCAAGATGTGTGTTGGTTTTGAGGACGTCTCTCTGGAGAGTCTTAGCAAAGAGGTCACACGGATAATGAGAGCAATTCTCAGAGACACTGAGAACAAGCTCCACAATTCCTCCTGGCACTTTCCCTGTAGGAGATACCGCAAGACGGTTCTGTATATTGGGCACTGCGCTTAGCAGGGTGTTAGCAGAGACTTTCCCGGGACAGTGAAACCCTATGTCAGAGACAGTGAGAAGAAGCCCCAATGTTCCTTCCAGGCATTTTCAGTGTGGGTGCCTTCTCCACGTCGTTCCTGGTTTCACTGCAGCTCTGAAGAGAATGTTAGCAAAGAGGTAACCGGGACACTGAAAACAGTACTCAAAGACAGGGAGAGCAAGCTCTACATTACTCTCTTGGCACTTTCGATGTGGGACATACAGCGAGATGTTTGCTGCTTTTGCGTTTGGCTGTTGGGAGATTTACAGCACAAAGATATCTAGTTGATTTGAAGCAGTTCCAAGAAAGTCTAAGCATAATCGGCACTTTTCCCTCCTGGCACTTTCCATGTGGAAGATATAGCAGGATGTATATTGGTTTTGAGGAAAACTCAATGGACAGTGTAGGGAGAAAAGTTCCTGGCTCCTTGAATGCCGTTCCTGGAGACACTGCGATCAATGAGGGAGATATGTCAAGATGTGTGTTGGTTTTGAGGACGGCTCTCTGGAGAGTCTTAGCAAAGAGGTCACACGGATAATGAGAGCAATTCTCAGAGACACTGAGAACGAGCTCCACAATTCCTCCTGGCACTTTCCCTGTAGGAGATACCGCAAGACGTTTCTGTATATTGGGCACTGCGCTTAGCAGGGTGTTAGCAGAGACTTTCCCGGGACAGTGAAACCCTATGTCAGAGACAGTGAGAAGAAGCCCCAATGTTCCTTCCAGGCATTTTCAGTGTGGGTGCCTTCTCCACGTGGTTCCTGGTTTCACTGCAGCTCTGAAGAGAATGTTAGCAAAGAGGTAACCGGGACACTGAAAACAGTACTCAAAGACAGGGAGAGCAAGCTCTACATTACTCTCTTGGCACTTTCGATGTGGGACATACAGCGAGATGTTTGCTGCTTTTGCGTTTGGCTGTTGGGAGATTTACAGCACAAAGATATCTAGTTGATTTGAAGCAGTTCCGAGAAAGTCTAAGCATAGTCGGCACTTTTCACTCCTGGCACTTTCCTTTGTGAAGATATAGCAGGATGTATATTGGT
This sequence comes from Larus michahellis, assembly GCF_964199755.1. NCBI lineage: Eukaryota > Metazoa > Chordata > Aves > Charadriiformes > Laridae > Larus > Larus michahellis. Next base: position 25,601,487 of record NC_133904.1, read on the forward strand.
TTTGAGGAAAACTCAATGGACAGTGTAGGGAGAAAAGTTCCTGGCTCCTTGAATGCCGTTCCTGGAGACACTGCGATCAATGAGGGAGATATGTCAAGATGTGTGTTGGTTTTGAGGACGTCTCTCTGGAGAGTCTTAGCAAAGAGGTCACACGGATAATGAGAGCAATTCTCAGAGACACTGAGAACAAGCTCCACAATTCCTCCTGGCACTTTCCCTGTAGGAGATACCGCAAGACGGTTCTGTATATTGGGCACTGCGCTTAGCAGGGTGTTAGCAGAGACTTTCCCGGGACAGTGAAACCCTATGTCAGAGACAGTGAGAAGAAGCCCCAATGTTCCTTCCAGGCATTTTCAGTGTGGGTGCCTTCTCCACGTGGTTCCTGGTTTCACTGCAGCTCTGAAGAGAATGTTAGCAAAGAGGTAACCGGGACACTGAAAACAGTACTCAAAGACAGGGAGAGCAAGCTCTACATTACTCTCTTGGCACTTTCGATGTGGGACATACAGCGAGATGTTTGGCTGTTGGGAGATTTACAGCACAAAGATATCTAGTTGATTTGAAGCAGTTCCGAGAAAGTCTAAGCATAATCCTCACTTTTCCCTCCTGGCACTTTCCTTTGTGAAGATATAGCAGGATGTATATTGGTTTTGAGGAAAACTCAATGGACAGTGTAGGGAGAAAAGTTCCTGGCTCCTTGAATGCCGTTCCTGGAGACACTGCGATCAATGAGGGAGATATGTCAAGATGTGTGTTGGTTTTGAGGACGGCTCTCTGGAGAGTCTTAGCAAAGAGGTCACACGGATAATGAGAGCAATTCTCAGAGACACTGAGAACAAGCTCCACAATTCCTCCTGGCACTTTCCCTATAGGAGATACCGCAAGACGTTTCTGTATATTGGGCACAGTGCTCTGCAGGGTGTTAGCAGAGACTTTCCCGGGACAGTGAAACCCTATGTCAGAGACAGTGAGAAGAAGCCCCAATGTTCCTTCCAGGCATTTTCAGTGTGGGTGCCTTCTCCACGTGGTTCCTGGTTTCACTGCAGCTCTGAAGAGAATGTTAGCAAAGAGGTAACCGGGACAGTGAAAACAGTACTCAAAGACAGGGAGAGCAAGCTCTACATTACTCTCTTGGCACTTTCGATGTGGGACATACAGCGAGGTGTTTGCTGCTTTTGCGTTTGGCTGTTGGGAGATTTACAGCACAAAGATATCTAGTTGATTTGAAGCAGTTCCGAGAAAGTCTAAGCATAGTCGGCACTTTTCCCTCCTGGCACTTTCCATGTGGAAGATATAGCAGGATGTATATTGGTTTTGAGGAAAACTCAATGGACAGTGTAGGGAGAAAAGTTCCTGGCTCCTTGAATGCCGTTCCTGGAGACACTGCGATCAATGAGGGAGATATGTCAAGATGTGTGTTGGTTTTGAGGACGTCTCTCTGGAGAGTCTTAGCAAAGAGGTCACACGGATAATGAGAGCAATTCTCAGAGACACTGAGAACAAGCTCCACAATTCCTCCTGGCACTTTCCCTATAGGAGATACCGCAAGACGTTTCTGTATATTGGGCACAGCGCTCTGCAGGGTGTTAGCAGAGACTTTCCCGGGACAGTGAAACCCTATGTCAGAGACAGTGAGAAGAAGCCCCAATGTTCCTTCCAGGCATTTTCAGTGTGGGTGCCTTCTCCACGTGGTTCCTGGTTTCACTGCAGCTCTGAAGAGAATGTTAGCAAAGAGGTAACCGGGACACTGAAAACAGTACTCAAAGACAGGGAGAGCAAGCTCTACATTACTCTCTTGGCACTTTCGATGTGGGACATACAGCGAGATGTTTGCTGCTTTTGCGTTTGGCTGTTGGGAGATTTACAGCACAAAGATATCTAGTTGATTTGAAGCAGTTCCAAGAAAGTCTAAGCATAATCGGCACTTTTCACTCCTGGCACTTTCCATGTGGAAGATATAGCAGGATGTATATTGGTTTTGAGGAAAACTCAATGGACAGTGTAGGGAGAAAAGTTCCTGGCTCCTTGAATGCCGTTCCTGGAGACACTGCGATCAATGAGGGAGATATGTCAAGATGTGTGTTGGTTTTGAGGACGGCTCTCTGGAGAGTCTTAGCAAAGAGGTCACACGGATAATGAGAGCAATTCTCAGAGACACTGAGAACAAGCTCCACAATTCCTCCTGGCACTTTCCCTGTAGGAGATACCGCAAGACGGTTCTGTATATTGGGCACAGCGCTCTGCAGGGTGTTAGCAGAGACTTTCCCGGGACAGTGAAACCCTATGTCAGAGACAGTGAGAAGAAGCCCCAATGTTCCTTCCAGGCATTTTCAGTGTGGGTGCCTTCTCCACATGGTTCCTGGTTTCACTGCAGCTCTGAAGAGAATGTTAACAAAGAGGTAACCGGGACACTGAAAACAGTACTCAAAGACAGGGAGAGCAAGCTCTACATTACTCTCTTGGCACTTTCGATGTGGGACATACAGCGAGGTGTTTGCTGCTTTTGCGTTTGGCTGTTGGGAGATTTACAGCACAAAGATATCTAGTTGATTTGAAGCAGTTCCAAGAAAGTCTAAGCATAGTCGGCACTTTTCCCTCCTGGCACTTTCCATGTGGAAGATATAGCAGGATGTATATTGGTTTTGAGGAAAACTCAATGGACAGTGTAGGGAGAAAAGTTCCTGGCTCCTTGAATGCCGTTCCTGGAGACACTGCGATCAATGAGGGAGATATGTCAAGATGTGTGTTGGTTTTGAGGACGTCTCTCTGGAGAGTCTTAGCAAAGAGGTCACACGGATAATGAGAGCAATTCTCAGAGACACTGAGAACAAGCTCCACAATTCCTCCTGGCACTTTCCCTATAGGAGATACCGCAAGACGTTTCTGTATATTGGGCACAGCGCTCTGCAGGGTGTTAGCAGAGACTTTCCCGGGACAGTGAAACCCTATGTCAGAGACAGTGAGAAGAAGCCCCAATGTTCCTTCCAGGCATTTTCAGTGTGGGTGCCTTCTCCACGTGGTTCCTGGTTTCACTGCAGCTCTGAAGAGAATGTTAGCAAAGAGGTAACCGGGACACTGAAAACAGTACTCAAAGACAGGGAGAGCAAGCTCTACATTACTCTCTTGGCACTTTCGATGTGGGACATACAGCGAGATGTTTGCTGCTTTTGCGTTTGGCTGTTGGGAGATTTACAGCACAAAGATATCTAGTTGATTTGAAGCAGTTCCAAGAAAGTCTAAGCATAATCGGCACTTTTCACTCCTGGCACTTTCCATGTGGAAGATATAGCAGGATGTATATTGGTTTTGAGGAAAACTCAATGGACAGTGTAGGGAGAAAAGTTCCTGGCTCCTTGAATGCCGTTCCTGGAGACACTGCGATCAATGAGGGAGATATGTCAAGATGTGTGTTGGTTTTGAGGACGGCTCTCTGGAGAGTCTTAGCAAAGAGGTCACACGGATAATGAGAGCAATTCTCAGAGACACTGAGAACAAGCTCCACAATTCCTCCTGGCACTTTCCCTGTAGGAGATACCGCAAGACGGTTCTGTATATTGGGCACAGCGCTCTGCAGGGTGTTAGCAGAGACTTTCCCGGGACAGTGAAACCCTATGTCAGAGACAGTGAGAAGAAGCCCCAATGTTCCTTCCAGGCATTTTCAGTGTGGGTGCCTTCTCCACGTGGTTCCTGGTTTCACTGCAGCTCTGAAGAGAATGTTAGCAAAGAGGTAACCGGGACACTGAAAACAGTACTCAAAGACAGGGAGAGCAAGCTCTACATTACTCTCTTGGCACTTTCGATGTGGGACATACAGCGAGATGTTTGCTGCTTTTGCGTTTGGCTGTTGGGAGATTTACAGCACAAAGATATCTAGTTGATTTGAAGCAGTTCCAAGAAAGTCTAAGCATAATCGGCACTTTTCACTCCTGGCACTTTCCATGTGGAAGATATAGCAGGATGTATATTGGTTTTGAGGAAAACTCAATGGACAGTGTAGGGAGAAAAGTTCCTGGCTCCTTGAATGCCGTTCCTGGAGACACTGCGATCAATGAGGGAGATATGTCAAGATGTGTGTTGGTTTTGAGGACGGCTCTCTGGAGAGTCTTAGCAAAGAGGTCACACGGATAATGAGAGCAATTCTCAGAGACACTGAGAACAAGCTCCACAATTCCTCCTGGCACTTTCCCTGTAGGAGATACCGCAAGACGGTTCTGTATATTGGGCACTGCGCTTAGCAGGGTGTTAGCAGAGACTTTCCCGGGACAGTGAAACCCTATGTCAGAGACAGTGAGAAGAAGCCCCAATGTTCCTTCCAGGCATTTTCAGTGTGGGTGCCTTCTCCACATGGTTCCTGGTTTCACTGCAGCTCTGAAGAGAATGTTAACAAAGAGGTAACCGGGACACTGAAAACAGTACTCAAAGACAGGGAGAGCAAGCTCTACATTACTCTCTTGGCACTTTCGATGTGGGACATACAGCGAGATGTTTGCTGCTTTTGCGTTTGGCTGTTGGGAGATTTACAACACAAAGATATCTAGTTGATTTGAAGCAGTTCCGAGAAAGTCTAAGCATAATCCTCACTTTTCCCTCCTGGCACTTTCCTTTGTGAAGATATAGCAGGATGTATATTGGTTTTGAGGAAAACTCAATGGACAGTGTAGGGAGAAAAGTTCCTGGCTCCTTGAATGCCGTTCCTGGAGACACTGCGATCAATGAGGGAGATATGTCAAGATGTGTGTTGGTTTTGAGGACGGCTCTCTGGAGAGTCTTAGCAAAGAGGTCACACGGATAATGAGAGCAATTCTCAGAGACACTTAGAACAAGCTCCACAATTCCTCCTGGCACTTTCCCTGTAGGAGATACCGCAAGACGGTTCTGTATATTGGGCACTGCGCTTAGCAGGGTGTTAGCAGAGACTTTCCCGGGACAGTGAAACCCTATGTCAGAGACAGTGAGAAGAAGCCCCAATGTTCCTTCCAGGCATTTTCAGTGTGGGTGCCTTCTCCACGTGGTTCCTGGTTTCACTGCAGCTCTGAAGAGAATGTTAGCAAAGAGGTAACCGGGACAGTGAAAACAGTACTCAAAGACAGGGAGAGCAAGCTCTACATTACTCTCTTGGCACTTTGGATGTGGGACATACAGCGAGATGTTTGCTGCTTTTGCGTTTGGCTGTTGGGAGATTTACAGCACAAAGATATCTAGTTGATTTGAAGCAGTTCCGAGAAAGTCTAAGCATAGTCGGCACTTTTCCCTCCTGGCACTTTCCATGTGGAAGATATAGCAGGATGTATATTGGTTTTGAGGAAAACTCAATGGACAGTGTAGGGAGAAAAGTTCCTGGCTCCTTGAATGCCGTTCCTGGAGACACTGCGATCAATGAGGGAGATATGTCAAGATGTGTGTTGGTTTTGAGGACGTCTCTCTGGAGAGTCTTAGCAAAGAGGTCACACGGATAATGAGAGCAATTCTCAGAGACACTGAGAACAAGCTCCACAATTCCTCCTGGCACTTTCCCTGTAGGAGATACCGCAAGACGGTTCTGTATATTGGGCACTGCGCTTAGCAGGGTGTTAGCAGAGACTTTCCCGGGACAGTGAAACCCTATGTCAGAGACAGTGAGAAGAAGCCCCAATGTTCCTTCCAGGCATTTTCAGTGTGGGTGCCTTCTCCACGTGGTTCCTGGTTTCACTGCAGCTCTGAAGAGAATGTTAGCAAAGAGGTAACCGGGACACTGAAAACAGTACTCAAAGACAGGGAGAGCAAGCTCTACATTACTCTCTTGGCACTTTCGATGTGGGACATACAGCGAGATGTTTGCTGCTTTTGCGTTTGGCTGTTGGGAGATTTACAGCACAAAGATATCTAGTTGATTTGAAGCAGTTCCAAGAAAGTCTAAGCATAATCGGCACTTTTCCCTCCTGGCACTTTCCATGTGGAAGATATAGCAGGATGTATATTGGTTTTGAGGAAAACTCAATGGACAGTGTAGGGAGAAAAGTTCCTGGCTCCTTGAATGCCGTTCCTGGAGACACTGCGATCAATGAGGGAGATATGTCAAGATGTGTGTTGGTTTTGAGGACGGCTCTCTGGAGAGTCTTAGCAAAGAGGTCACACGGATAATGAGAGCAATTCTCAGAGACACTGAGAACGAGCTCCACAATTCCTCCTGGCACTTTCCCTGTAGGAGATACCGCAAGACGTTTCTGTATATTGGGCACTGCGCTTAGCAGGGTGTTAGCAGAGACTTTCCCGGGACAGTGAAACCCTATGTCAGAGACAGTGAGAAGAAGCCCCAATGTTCCTTCCAGGCATTTTCAGTGTGGGTGCCTTCTCCACGTGGTTCCTGGTTTCACTGCAGCTCTGAAGAGAATGTTAGCAAAGAGGTAACCGGGACACTGAAAACAGTACTCAAAGACAGGGAGAGCAAGCTCTACATTACTCTCTTGGCACTTTCGATGTGGGACATACAGCGAGATGTTTGCTGCTTTTGCGTTTGGCTGTTGGGAGATTTACAGCACAAAGATATCTAGTTGATTTGAAGCAGTTCCGAGAAAGTCTAAGCATAGTCGGCACTTTTCACTCCTGGCACTTTCCTTTGTGAAGATATAGCAGGATGTATATTGGTTTTGAGGAAAACTCAATGGACAGTGTAGGGAGAAAAGTTCCTGGCTCCTTGAATGCCGTTCCTGGAGACACTGCGATCAATGAGGGAGATATGTCAAGATGTGTGTTGGTTTTGAGGACGTCTCTCTGGAGAGTCTTAGCAAAGAGGTCACACGGATAATGAGAGCAATTCTCAGAGACACTGAGAACAAGCTCCACAATTCCTCCTGGCACTTTCCCTGTAGGAGATACCGCAAGACGGTTCTGTATATTGGGCACTGCGCTTAGCAGGGTGTTAGCAGAGACTTTCCCGGGACAGTGAAACCCTATGTCAGAGACAGTGAGAAGAAGCCCCAATGTTCCTTCCAGGCATTTTCAGTGTGGGTGCCTTCTCCACGTGGTTCCTGGTTTCACTGCAGCTCTGAAGAGAATGTTAGCAAAGAGGTAACCGGGACACTGAAAACAGTACTCAAAGACAGGGAGAGCAAGCTCTACATTACTCTCTTGGCACTTTCGATGTGGGACATACAGCGAGATGTTTGCTGCTTTTGCGTTTGGCTGTTGGGAGATTTACAGCACAAAGATATCTAGTTGATTTGAAGCAGTTCCGAGAAAGTCTAAGCATAGTCGGCACTTTTCCCTCCTGGCACTTTCCTTTGTGAAGATATAGCAGGATGTATATTGGTTTTGAGGAAAACTCAATGGACAGTGTAGGGAGAAAAGTTCCTGGCTCCTTGAATGCCGTTCCTGGAGACACTGCGATCAATGAGGGAGATATGTCAAGATGTGTGTTGGATTTGAGGACGTCTCTCTGGAGAGTCTTAGCAAAGAGGTCACACGGATAATGAGAGCAATTCTCAGAGACACTGAGAACAAGCTCCACAATTCCTCCTGGCACTTTCCCTGTAGGAGATACCGCAAGACGGTTCTGTATATTGGGCACTGCGCTTAGCAGGGTGTTAGCAGAGACTTTCCCGGGACAGTGAAACCCTATGTCAGAGACACTGAGAAGAAGCCCCAATGTTCCTTCCAGGCATTTTCAGTGTGGGTGCCTTCTCCACGTGGTTCCTGGTTTCACTGCAGCTCTGAAGAGAATGTTAGCAAAGAGGTAACCGGGACACTGAAAACAGTACTCAAAGACAGGGAGAGCAAGCTCTACATTACTCTCTTGGCACTTTCGATGTGGGACATACAGCGAGATGTTTGCTGCTTTTGCGTTTGGCTGTTGGGAGATTTACAGCACAAAGATATCTAGTTGATTTGAAGCAGTTCCAAGAAAGTCTAAGCATAATCCTCACTTTTCCCTCCTGGCACTTTCCTTTGTGAAGATATAGCAGGATGTATATTGGTTTTGAGGAAAACTCAATGGACAGTGTAGGGAGAAAAGTTCCTGGCTCCTTGAATGCCGTTCCTGGAGACACTGCGATCAATGAGGGAGATATGTCAAGATGTGTGTTGGTTTTGAGGACGTCTCTCTGGAGAGTCTTAGCAAAGAGGTCACACGGATAATGAGAGCAATTCTCAGAGACACTGAGAACAAGCTCCACAATTCCTCCTGGCACTTTCCCTGTAGGAGATACCGCAAGACGGTTCTGTATATTGGGCACTGCGCTTAGCAGGGTGTTAGCAGAGACTTTCCCGGGACAGTGAAACCCTATGTCAGAGACAGTGAGAAGAAGCCCCAATGTTCCTTCCAGGCATTTTCAGTGTGGGTGCCTTCTCCACGTGGTTCCTGGTTTCACTGCAGCTCTGAAGAGAATGTTAGCAAAGAGGTAACCGGGACACTGAAAACAGTACTCAAAGACAGGGAGAGCAAGCTCTACGTTACTCTCTTGGCACTTTCGATGTGGGACATACAGCGAGATGTTTGCTGCTTTTGCGTTTGGCTGTTGGGAGATTTACAGCACAAAGATATCTAGTTGATTTGAAGCAGTTCCGAGAAAGTCTAAGCATAGTCGGCACTTTTCCCTCCTGGCACTTTCCATGTGGAAGATATAGCAGGATGTATATTGGTTTTGAGGAAAACTCAATGGACAGTGTAGGGAGAAAAGTTCCTGGGTCCTTGAATGCCGTTCCTGGAGACACTGCGATCAATGAGGGAGATATGTCAAGATGTGTGTTGGTTTTGAGGACGGCTCTCTGGAGAGTCTTAGCAAAGAGGTCACACGGATAATGAGAGCAATTCTCAGAGACACTGAGAACAAGCTCCACAATTCCTCCTGGCACTTTCCCTATAGGAGATACCGCAAGACGGTTCTGTATATTGGGCACAGTGCTCTGCAGGGTGTTAGCAGAGACTTTCCCGGGACAGTGAAACCCTATGTCAGAGACAGTGAGAAGAAGCCCCAATGTTCCTTCCAGGCATTTTCAGTGTGGGTGCCTTCTCCACGTGGTTCCTGGTTTCACTGCAGCTCTGAAGAGAATGTTAGCAAAGAGGTAACCGGGACACTGAAAACAGTACTCAAAGACAGGGAGAGCAAGCTCTACATTACTCTCTTGGCACTTTCGATGTGGGACATACAGCGAGGTGTTTGCTGCTTTTGCGTTTGGCTGTTGGGAGATTTACAGCACAAAGATATCTAGTTGATTTGAAGCAGTTCCAAGAAAGTCTAAGCATAGTCGGCACTTTTCACTCCTGGCACTTTCCATGTGGAAGATATAGCAGGATGTATATTGGTTTTGAGGAAAACTCAATGGACAGTGTAGGGAGAAAAGTTCCTGGCTCCTTGAATGCCGTTCCTGGAGACACTGCGATCAATGAGGGAGATATATCAAGATGTGTGTTGGTTTTGAGGACGGCTCTCTGGAGAGTCTTAGCAAAGAGGTCACACGGATAATGAGAGCAATTCTCAGAGACACTGAGAACAAGCTCCACAATTCCTCCTGGCACTTTCCCTGTAGGAGATACCGCAAGACGGTTCTGTATATTGGGCACTGCGCTTAGCAGGGTGTTAGCAGAGACTTTCCCGGGACAGTGAAACCCTATGTCAGAGACAGTGAGAAGAAGCCCCAATGTTCCTTCCAGGCATTTTCAGTGTGGGTGCCTTCTCCACGTGGTTCCTGGTTTCACTGCAGCTCTGAAGAGAATGTTAGCAAAGAGGTAACCGGGACAGTGAAAACAGTACTCAAAGACAGGGAGAGCAAGCTCTACATTACTCTCTTGGCACTTTGGATGTGGGACATACAGCGAGATGTTTGCTGCTTTTGCGTTTGGCTGTTGGGAGATTTACAGCACAAAGATATCTAGTTGATTTGAAGCAGTTCCGAGAAAGTCTAAGCATAATCCTCACTTTTCCCTCCTGGCACTTTCCTTTGTGAAGATATAGCAGGATGTATATTGGTTTTGAGGAAAACTCAATGGACAGTGTAGGGAGAAAAGTTCCTGGCTCCTTGAATGCCGTTCCTGGAGACACTGCGATCAATGAGGGAGATATGTCAAGATGTGTGTTGGTTTTGAGGACGGCTCTCTGGAGAGTCTTAGCAAAGAGGTCACACGGATAATGAGAGCAATTCTCAGAGACACTGAGAACAAGCTCCACAATTCCTCCTGGCACTTTCCCTGTAGGAGATACCGCAAGACGTTTCTGTATATTGGGCACTGCGCTTAGCAGGGTGTTAGCAGAGACTTTCCCGGGACAGTGAAACCCTATGTCAGAGACAGTGAGAAGAAGCCCCAATGTTCCTTCCAGGCATTTTCAGTGTGGGTGCCTTCTCCACGTGGTTCCTGGTTTCACTGCAGCTCTGAAGAGAATGTTAACAAAGAGGTAACCGTGACACTGAAAACAGTCCTCAAAGACAGGGAGAGCAAGCTCTACATTACTCTCTTGGCACTTTCGATGTGGGACATACAGCGAGGTGTTTGCTGCTTTTGCGTTTGGCTGTTGGGAGATTTACAGCACAAAGATATCTAGTTGATTTGAAGCAGTTCCAAGAAAGTCTAAGCATAGTCGGCACTTTTCACTCCTGGCACTTTCCATGTGGAAGATATAGCAGGATGTATATTGGTTTTGAGGAAAACTCAATGGACAGTGTAGGGAGAAAAGTTCCTGGCTCCTTGAATGCCGTTCCTGGAGACACTGCGATCAATGAGGGAGATATGTCAAGATGTGTGTTGGTTTTGAGGACGGCTCTCTGGAGAGTCTTAGCAAAGAGGTCACACGGATAATGAGAGCAATTCTCAGAGACACTGAGAACAAGCTCCACAATTCCTCCTGGCACTTTCCCTGTAGGAGATACCGCAAGACGGTTCTGTATATTGGGCACAGCGCTCTGCAGGGTGTTAGCAGAGACTTTCCCGGGTCAGTGAAACCCTATGTCAGAGACAGTGAGAAGAAGCCCCAATGTTCCTTCCAGGCATTTTCAGTGTGGGTGCCTTCTCCACATGGTTCCTGGTTTCACTGCAGCTCTGAAGAGAATGTTAACAAAGAGGTAACCGGGACACTGAAAACAGTACTCAAAGACAGGGAGAGCAAGCTCTACATTACTCTCTTGGCACTTTCGATGTGGGACATACAGCGAGATGTTTGCTGCTTTTGCGTTTGGCTGTTGGGAGATTTACAGCACAAAGATATCTAGTTGATTTGAAGCAGTTCCGAGAAAGTCTAAGCATAGTCGGCACTTTTCCCTCCTGGCACTTTCCATGTGGAAGATATAGCAGGATGTATATTGGTTTTGAGGAAAACTCAATGGACAGTGTAGGGAGAAAAGTTCCTGGCTCCTTGAATGCCGTTCCTGGAGACACTGCGATCAATGAGGGAGATATGTCAAGATGTGTGTTGGTTTTGAGGACGTCTCTCTGGAGAGTCTTAGCAAAGAGGTCACACGGATAATGAGAGCAATTCTCAGAGACACTGAGAACAAGCTCCACAATTCCTCCTGGCACTTTCCCTGTAGGAGATACCGCAAGACGTTTCTGTATATTGGGCACTGCGCTTAGCAGGGTGTTAGCAGAGACTTTCCCGGGACAGTGAAACCCTATGTCAGAGACAGTGAGAAGAAGCCCCAATGTTCCTTCCAGGCATTTTCAGTGTGGGTGCCTTCTCCACGTGGTTCCTGGTTTCACTGCAGCTCTGAAGAGAATGTTAGCAAAGAGGTAACCGGGACACTGAAAACAGTACTCAAAGACAGGGAGAGCAAGCTCTACATTACTCTCTTGGCACTTTCGATGTGGAACATACAGCGAGATGTTTGGCTGTTGGGAGATTTACAGCACAAAGATATCTAGTTGATTTGAAGCAGTTCCGAGAAAGTCTAAGCATAATCCTCACTTTTCCCTCCTGGCACTTTCCTTTGTGAAGATATAGCAGGATGTATATTGGTTTTGAGGAAAACTCAATGGACAGTGTAGGGAGAAAAGTTCCTGGCTCCTTGAATGCCGTTCCTGGAGACACTGCGATCAATGAGGGAGATATGTCAAGATGTGTGTTGGTTTTGAGGACGGCTCTCTGGAGAGTCTTAGCAAAGAGGTCACACGGATAATGAGAGCAATTCTCAGAGACACTGAGAACAAGCTCCACAATTCCTCCTGGCACTTTCCCTATAGGAGATACCGCAAGACGTTTCTGTATATTGGGCACAGTGCTCTGCAGGGTGTTAGCAGAGACTTTCCCGGGACAGTGAAACCCTATGTCAGAGACAGTGAGAAGAAGCCCCAATGTTCCTTCCAGGCATTTTCAGTGTGGGTGCCTTCTCCACGTGGTTCCTGGTTTCACTGCAGCTCTGAAGAGAATGTTAGCAAAGAGGTAACGGGGACAGTGAAAACAGTACTCAAAGACAGGGAGAGCAAGCTCTACATTACTCTCTTGGCACTTTCGATGTGGGACATACAGCGAGGTGTTTGCTGCTTTTGCGTTTGGCTGTTGGGAGATTTACAGCACAAAGATATCTAGTTGATTTGAAGCAGTTCCGAGAAAGTCTAAGCATAGTCGGCACTTTTCCCTCCTGGCACTTTCCATGTGGAAGATATAGCAGGATGTATATTGGTTTTGAGGAAAACTCAATGGACAGTGTAGGGAGAAAAGTTCCTGGGTCCTTGAATGCCGTTCCTGGAGACACTGCGATCAATGAGGGAGATATGTCAAGATGTGTGTTGGTTTTGAGGACGTCTCTCTGGAGAGTCTTAGCAAAGAGGTCACACGGATAATGAGAGCAATTCTCAGAGACACTGAGAACAAGCTCCACAATTCCTCCTGGCACTTTCCCTATAGGAGATACCGCAAGACGGTTCTGTATATTGGGCACTGCGCTTAGCAGGGTGTTAGCAGAGACTTTCCCGGGACAGTGAAACCCTATGTCAGAGACAGTGAGAAGAAGCCCCAATGTTCCTTCCAGGCATTTTCAGTGTGGGTGCCTTCTCCACGTGGTTCCTGGTTTCACTGCAGCTCTGAAGAGAATGTTAGCAAAGAGGTAACCGGGACACTGAAAACAGTACTCAAAGACAGGGAGAGCAAGCTCTACATTACTCTCTTGGCACTTTCGATGTGGGACATACAGCGAGATGTTTGCTGCTTTTGCGTTTGGCTGTTGGGAGATTTACAGCACAAAGATATCTAGTTGATTTGAAGCAGTTCCAAGAAAGTCTAAGCATAATCGGCACTTTTCCCTCCTGGCACTTTCCATGTGGAAGATATAGCAGGATGTATATTGGTTTTGAGGAAAACTCAATGGACAGTGTAGGGAGAAAAGTTCCTGGCTCCTTGAATGCCGTTCCTGGAGACACTGCGATCAATGAGGGAGATATGTCAAGATGTGTGTTGGTTTTGAGGACGGCTCTCTGGAGAGTCTTAGCAAAGAGGTCACACGGATAATGAGAGCAATTCTCAGAGACACTGAGAACAAGCTCCACAATTCCTCCTGGCACTTTCCCTGTAGGAGATACCGCAAGACGGTTCTGTATATTGGGCACTGCGCTCTGCAGGGTGTCAGCAGAGACTTTCCCGGGACAGTGAAACCCTATGTCAGAGACAGTGAGAAGAAGCCCCAATGTTCCTTCCAGGCATTTTCAGTGTGGGTGCCTTCTCCACGTGGTTCCTGGTTTCACTGCAGCTCTGAAGAGAATGTTAGCAAAGAGGTAACCGGGACAGTGAAAACAGTACTCAAAGACAGGGAGAGCAAGCTCTACATTACTCTCTTGGCACTTTCGATGTGGGACATACAGCGAGATGTTTGCTGCTTTTGCGTTTGGCTGTTGGGAGATTTACAGCACAAAGATATCTAGTTGATTTGAAGCAGTTCCAAGAAAGTCTAAGCATAATCGGCACTTTTCACTCCTGGCACTTTCCATGTGGAAGATATAGCAGGATGTATATTGGTTTTGAGGAAAACTCAATGGACAGTGTAGGGAGAAAAGTTCCTGGCTCCTTGAATGCCGTTCCTGGAGACACTGCGATCAATGAGGGAGATATGTCAAGATGTGTGTTGGTTTTGAGGACGTCTCTCTGGAGAGTCTTAGCAAAGAGGTCACACGGATAATGAGAGCAATTCTCAGAGACACTGAGAACAAGCTCCACAATTCCTCCTGGCACTTTCCCTGTAGGAGATACCGCAAGACGGTTCTGTATATTGGGCACAGCGCTCTGCAGGGTGTTAGCAGAGACTTTCCCGGGACAGTGAAACCCTATGTCAGAGACAGTGAGAAGAAGCCCCAATGTTCCTTCCAGGCATTTTCAGTGTGGGTGCCTTCTCCACGTGGTTCCTGGTTTCACTGCAGCTCTGAAGAGAATGTTAGCAAAGAGGTAACCGGGACAGTGAAAACAGTACTCAAAGACAGGGAGAGCAAGCTCTACATTACTCTCTTGGCACTTTCGATGTGGGACATACAGCGAGATGTTTGCTGCTTTTGCGTTTGGCTGTTGGGAGATTTACAGCACAAAGATATCTAGTTGATTTGAAGCAGTTGCAAGAAAGTCTAAGCATAATCGGCACTTTTCACTCCTGGCACTTTCCATGTGGAAGATATAGCAGGATGTATATTGGTTTTGAGGAAAACTCAATGGACAGTGTAGGGAGAAAAGTTCCTGGCTCCTTGAATGCCGTTCCTGGAGACACTGCGATCAATGAGGGAGATATGTCAAGATGTGTGTTGGTTTTGAGGACGTCTCTCTGGAGAGTCTTAGCAAAGAGGTCACACGGATAATGAGAGCAATTCTCAGAGACACTGAGAACAAGCTCCACAATTCCTCCTGGCACTTTCCCTGTAGGAGATACCGCAAGACGGTTCTGTATACTGGGCACAGCGCTCTGCAGGGTGTTAGCAGAGACTTTCCCGGGTCAGTGAAACCCTATGTCAGAGACAGTGAGAAGAAGCCCCAATGTTCCTTCCAGGCATTTTCAGTGTGGGTGCCTTCTCCACGTGGTTCCTGGTTTCACTGCAGCTCTGAAGAGAATGTTAACAAAGAGGTAACCGGGACACTGAAAACAGTACTCAAAGACAGGGAGAGCAAGCTCTACATTACTCTCTTGGCACTTTCGATGTGGGACATACAGCGAGATGTTTGCTGCTTTTGCGTTTGGCTGTTGGGAGATTTACAGCACAAAGATATCTAGTTGATTTGAAGCAGTTCCGAGAAAGTCTAAGCATAATCCTCACTTTTCCCTCCTGGCACTTTCCTTTGTGAAGATATAGCAGGATGTATATTGGTTTTGAGGAAAACTCAATGGACAGTGTAGGGAGAAAAGTTCCTGGCTCCTTGAATGCCGTTCCTGGAGACACTGCGATCAATGAGGGAGATATGTCAAGATGTGTGTTGGTTTTGAGGACGGCTCTCTGGAGAGTCTTAGCAAAGAGGTCACACGGATAATGAGAGCAATTCTCAGAGACACTGAGAACAAGCTCCACAATTCCTCCTGGCACTTTCCCTGTAGGAGATACCGCAAGACGGTTCTGTATATTGGGCACTGCGCTCTGCAGGGTGTCAGCAGAGACTTTCCCGGGACAGTGAAACCCTATGTCAGAGACAGTGAGAAGAAGCCCCAATGTTCCTTCCAGGCATTTTCAGTGTGGGTGCCTTCTCCACGTGGTTCCTGGTTTCACTGCAGCTCTGAAGAGAATGTTAGCAAAGAGGTAACCGGGACACTGAAAACAGTACTCAAAGACAGGGAGAGCAAGCTCTACATTACTCTCTTGGCACTTTCGATGTGGGACATACAGCGAGATGTTTGCTGCTTTTGCGTTTGGCTGTTGGGAGATTTACAGCACAAAGATATCTAGTTGATTTGAAGCAGTTCCAATAAAGTCTAAGCATAATCGGCACTTTTCACTCCTGGCACTTTCCATGTGGAAGATATAGCAGGATGTATATTGGTTTTGAGGAAAACTCAATGGACAGTGTAGGGAGAAAAGTTCCTGGCTCCTTGAATGCCGTTCCTGGAGACACTGCGATCAATGAGGGAGATATGTCAAGATGTGTGTTGGTTTTGAGGACGGCTCTCTGGAGAGTCTTAGCAAAGAGGTCACACGGATAATGAGAGCAATTCTCAGAGACACTGAGAACAAGCTCCACAATTCCTCCTGGCACTTTCCCTGTAGGAGATACCGCAAGACGGTTCTGTATATTGGGCACAGCGCTCTGCAGGGTGTTAGCAGAGACTTTCCCGGGTCAGTGAAACCCTATGTCAGAGACAGTGAGAAGAAGCCCCAATGTTCCTTCCAGGCATTTTCAGTGTGGGTGCCTTCTCCACGTGGTTCCTGGTTTCACTGCAGCTCTGAAGAGAATGTTAACAAAGAGGTAACCGGGACACTGAAAACAGTACTCAAAGACAGGGAGAGCAAGCTCTACATTACTCTCTTGGCACTTTCGATGTGGGACATACAGCGAGATGTTTGCTGCTTTTGCGTTTGGCTGTTGGGAGATTTACAGCACAAAGATATCTAGTTGATTTGAAGCAGTTCTGAGAAAGTCTAAGCATAATCCTCACTTTTCCCTCCTGGCACTTTCCTTTGTGAAGATATAGCAGGATGTATATTGGTTTTGAGGAAAACTCAATGGACAGTGTAGGGAGAAAAGTTCCTGGCTCCTTGAATGCCGTTCCTGGAGACACTGCGATCAATGAGGGAGATATGTCAAGATGTGTGTTGGTTTTGAGGACGTCTCTCTGGAGAGTCTTAGCAAAGAGGTCACACGGATAATGAGAGCAATTCTCAGAGACACTGAGAACAAGCTCCACAGTTCCTCCTGGCACTTTCCCTGTAGGAGATACCGCAAGACGGTTCTGTATATTGGGCACTGCGCTTAGCAGGGTGTTAGCAGAGACTTTCCCGGGTCAGTGAAACCCTATGTCAGAGACAGTGAGAAGAAGCCCCAATGTTCCTTCCAGGCATTTTCAGTGTGGGTGCCTTCTCCACGTGGTTCCTGGTTTCACTGCAGCTCTGAAGAGAATGTTAGCAAAGAGGTAACCGGGACAGTGAAAACAGTACTCAAAGACAGGGAGAGCAAGCTCTACATTACTCTCTTGGCACTTTCGATGTGGGACATACAGCGAGATGTTTGCTGCTTTTGCGTTTGGCTGTTGGGAGATTTACAGCACAAAGATATCTAGTTGATTTGAAGCAGTTCCAAGAAAGTCTAAGCATAATCGGCACTTTTCCCTCCTGGCACTTTCCATGTGGAAGATATAGCAGGATGTATATTGGTTTTGAGGAAAATTCAATGGACAGTGTAGGGAGAAAAGTTCCTGGCTCCTTGAATGCCGTTCCTGGAGACACTGCGATCAATGAGGGAGATATGTCAAGATGTGTGTTGGTTTTGAGGACGGCTCTCTGGAGAGTCTTAGCAAAGAGGTCACACGGATAATGAGAGCAATTCTCAGAGACACTGAGAACAAGCTCCACAATTCCTCCTGGCACTTTCCCTGTAGGAGATACCGCAAGACGGTTCTGTATATTGGGCACTGCGCTCTGCAGGGTGTTAGCAGAGACTTTCCCGGGACAGTGAAACCCTATGTCAGAGACAGTGAGAAGAAGCCCCAATGTTCCTTCCAGGCATTTTCAGTGTGGGTGCCTTCTCCACGTGGTTCCTGGTTTCACTGCAGCTCTGAAGAGAATGTTAACAAAGAGGTAACCGGGACACTGAAAACAGTACTCAAAGACAGGGAGAGCAAGCTCTACATTACTCTCTTGGCACTTTCGATGTGGGACATACAGCGAGATGTTTGCTGCTTTTGCGTTTGGCTGTTGGGAGATTTACAGCACAAAGATATCTAGTTGATTTGAAGCAGTTCCGAGAAAGTCTAAGCATAATCCTCACTTTTCCCTCCTGGCACTTTCCTTTGTGAAGATATAGCAGGATGTATATTGGTTTTGAGGAAAACTCAATGGACAGTGTAGGGAGAAAAGTTCCTGGCTCCTTGAATGCCGTTCCTGGAGACACTGCGATCAATGAGGGAGATATGTCAAGATGTGTGTTGGTTTTGAGGACGGCTCTCTGGAGAGTCTTAGCAAAGAGGTCACACGGATAATGAGAGCAATTCTCAGAGACACTGAGAACAAGCTCCACAATTCCTCCTGGCACTTTCCCTGTAGGAGATACCGCAAGACGGTTCTGTATATTGGGCACTGCGCTCTGCAGGGTGTCAGCAGAGACTTTCCCGGGACAGTGAAACCCTATGTCAGAGACAGTGAGAAGAAGCCCCAATGTTCCTTCCAGGCATTTTCAGTGTGGGTGCCTTCTCCACGTGGTTCCTGGTTTCACTGCAGCTCTGAAGAGAATGTTAGCAAAGAGGTAACCGGGACAGTGAAAACAGTCCTCAAAGACAGGGAGAGCAAGCTCTACATTACTCTCTTGGCACTTTCGATGTGGGACATACAGCGAGATGTTTGCTGCTTTTGCGTTTGGCTGTTGGGAGATTTACAGCACAAAGATATCTAGTTGATTTGAAGCAGTTCCAAGAAAGTCTAAGCATAATCGGCACTTTTCACTCCTGTCACTTTCCATGTGGAAGATATAGCAGGATGTATATTGGTTTTGAGGAAAACTCAATGGACAGTGTAGGGAGAAAAGTTCCTGGCTCCTTGAATGCCGTTCCTGGAGACACTGCGATCAATGAGGGAGATATGTCAAGATGTGTGTTGGTTTTGAGGACGTCTCTCTGGAGAGTCTTAGCAAAGAGGTCACACGGATAATGAGAGCAATTCTCAGAGACACTGAGAACAAGCTCCACAATTCCTCCTGGCACTTTCCCTGTAGGAGATACCGCAAGATGGTTCTGTATATTGGGCACAGCGCTCTGCAGGGTGTTAGCAGAGACTTTCCCGGGACAGTGAAACCCTATGTCAGAGACAGTGAGAAGAAGCCCCAATGTTCCTTCCAGGCATTTTCAGTGTGGGTGCCTTCTCCACGTGGTTCCTGGTTTCACTGCAGCTCTGAAGAGAATGTTAGCAAAGAGGTAACCGGGACAGTGAAAACAGTACTCAAAGACAGGGAGAGCAAGCTCTACATTACTCTCTTGGCACTTTCGATGTGGGACATACAGCGAGATGTTTGCTGCTTTTGCGTTTGGCTGTTGGGAGATTTACAGCACAAAGATATCTAGTTGATTTGAAGCAGTTCCAAGAAAGTCTAAGCATAGTCGGCACTTTTCCCTCCTGGCACTTTCCATGTGGAAGATATAGCAGGATGTATATTGGTTTTGAGGAAAACTCAATGGACAGTGTAGGGAGAAAAGTTCCTGGCTCCTTGAATGCCGTTCCTGGAGACACTGCGATCAATGAGGGAGATATGTCAAGATGCGTGTTGGTTTTGAGGACGGCTCTCTGGAGAGTCTTAGCAAAGAGGTCACACGGATAATGAGAGCAATTCTCAGAGACACTGAGAACAAGCTCCACAATTCCTCCTGGCACTTTCCCTGTAGGAGATACCGCAAGACGGTTCTGTATATTGGCACAGCGCTCTGCAGGGTGTTAGCAGAGACTTTCCCGGGACAG
Organism: Larus michahellis; assembly: GCF_964199755.1. NCBI lineage: Eukaryota > Metazoa > Chordata > Aves > Charadriiformes > Laridae > Larus > Larus michahellis. The sequence continues at coordinate 25,621,009 of NC_133904.1, forward strand.
TGAAACCCTATGTCAGAGACAGTGAGAAGAAGCCCCAATGTTCCTTCCAGGCATTTTCAGTGTGGGTGCCTTCTCCACGTGGTTCCTGGTTTCACTGCAGCTCTGAAGAGAATGTTAGCAAAGAGGTAACCGGGACAGTGAAAACAGTACTCAAAGACAGGGAGAGCAAGCTCTACATTACTCTCTTGGCACTTTGGATGTGGGACATACAGCGAGATGTTTGCTGCTTTTGCGTTTGGCTGTTGGGAGATTTACAGCACAAAGATATCTAGTTGATTTGAAGCAGTTCCAAGAAAGTCTAAGCATAATCCTCACTTTTCCCTCCTGGCACTTTCCTTTGTGAAGATATAGCAGGATGTATATTGGTTTTGAGGAAAACTCAATGGACAGTGTAGGGAGAAAAGTTCCTGGCTCCTTGAATGCCGTTCCTGGAGACACTGCGATCAATGAGGGAGATATGTCAAGATGTGTGTTGGTTTTGAGGACGTCTCTCTGGAGAGTCTTAGCAAAGAGGTCACACGGATAATGAGAGCAATTCTCAGAGACACTGAGAACAAGCTCCACAATTCCTCCTGGCACTTTCCCTGTAGGAGATACCGCAAGACGGTTCTGTATATTGGGCACTGCGCTCTGCAGGGTGTTAGCAGAGAGTTTCCCGGGACAGTGAAACCCTATGTCAGAGACAGTGAGAAGAAGCCCCAATGTTCCTTCCAGGCATTTTCAGTGTGGGTGCCTTCTCCACGTGGTTCCTGGTTTCACTGCAGCTCTGAAGAGAATGTTAGCAAAGAGGTAACCGGGACAGTGAAAACAGTACTCAAAGACAGGGAGAGCAAGCTCTACATTACTCTCTTGGCACTTTCGATGTGGGACATACAGCGAGATGTTTGCTGCTTTTGCGTTTGGCTGTTGGGAGATTTACAGCACAAAGATATCTAGTTGATTTGAAGCAGTTCCGAGAAAGTCTAAGCATAGTCGGCACTTTTCACTCCTGGCACTTTCCATGTGGAAGATATAGCAGGATGTATATTGGTTTTGAGGAAAACTCAATGGACAGCGTAGGGAGAAAAGTTCCTGGCTCCTTGAATGCCGTTCCTGGAGACACTGCGATCAATGAGGGAGATATGTCAAGATGTGTGTTGGTTTTGAGGACGGCTCTCTGGAGAGTCTTAGCAAAGAGGTCACACGGATAATGAGAGCAATTCTCAGAGACACTGAGAACAAGCTCCACAATTCCTCCTGGCACTTTCCCTGTAGGAGATACCGCAAGACGTTTCTGTATATTGGGCACAGCGCTCTGCAGGGTGTTAGCAGAGACTTTCCCGGGACAGTGAAACCCTATGTCAGAGACAGTGAGAAGAAGCCCCAATGTTCCTTCCAGGCATTTTCAGTGTGGGTGCCTTCTCCACGTGGTTCCTGGTTTCACTGCAGCTCTGAAGAGAATGTTAGCAAAGAGGTAACCGGGACAGTGAAAACAGTACTCAAAGACAGGGAGAGCAAGCTCCACATTACTCTCTTGGCACTTTCGATGTGGGACATACAGCGAGATGTTTGCTGCTTTTGCGTTTGGCTGTTGGGAGATTTACAGCACAAAGATATCTAGTTGATTTGAAGCAGTTCCAAGAAAGTCTAAGCATAATCGGCACTTTTCACTCCTGGCACTTTCCATGTGGAAGATATAGCAGGATGTATATTGGTTTTGAGGAAAACTCAATGGACAGCGTAGGGAGAAAAGTTCCTGGCTCCTTGAATGCCGTTCCTGGAGACACTGCGATCAATGAGGGAGATATGTCAAGATGTGTGTTGGTTTTGAGGACGGCTCTCTGGAGAGTCTTAGCAAAGAGGTCACACGGATAATGAGAGCAATTCTCAGAGACACTGAGAACAAGCTCCACAATTCCTCCTGGCACTTTCCCTGTAGGTGATACCGCAAGACGTTTCTGTATATTGGGCACAGCGCTCTGCAGGGTGTTAGCAGAGACTTTCCCGGGACAGTGAAACCCTATGTCAGAGACAGTGAGAAGAAGCCCCAATGTTCCTTCCAGGCATTTTCAGTGTGGGTGCCTTCTCCACGTGGTTCCTGGTTTCACTGCAGCTCTGAAGAGAATGTTAGCAAAGAGGTAACCGGGACAGTGAAAAACAGTACTCAAAGACAGGGAGAGCAAGCTCTACATTACTCTCTTGGCACTTTCGATGTGGGACATACAGCGAGATATTTGCTGCTTTTGCGTTTGGCTGTTGAGAGATTTACAACACAAAGATATCTAGTTGATTTGAAGCAGTTCCGAGAAAGTCTAAGCATAATCCTCACTTTTCCCTCCTGGCACTTTCCTTTGTGAAGATATAGCAGGATGTATATTGGTTTTGAAGAAAACTCAATGGACAGTGTAGGGAGAAAAGTTCCTGGCTCCTTGAATGCCGTTCCTGGAGACACTGCGATCAATGAGGGAGATATGTCAAGATGTGTGTTGGTTTTGAGGACGTCTCTCTGGAGAGTCTTAGCAAAGAGGTCACACGGATAATGAGAGCAATTCTCAGAGACACTGAGAACAAGCTCCACAATTCCTCCTGGCACTTTCCCTGTAGGAGATACCGCAAGACGTTTCTGTATATTGGGCACAGCGCTCTGCAGGGTGTTAGCAGAGACTTTCCCGGGACAGTGAAACCCTATGTCAGAGACAGTGAGAAGAAGCCCCAATGTTCCTTCCAGGCATTTTCAGTGTGGGTGCCTTCTCCACGTGGTTCCTGGTTTCACTGCAGCTCTGAAGAGAATGTTAGCAAAGAGGTAACCGGGACACTGAAAACAGTACTCAAAGACAGGGAGAGCAAGATCTACATTACTCTCTTGGCACTTTCGATGTGGGACATACAGCGAGATGTTTGCTGCTTTTGCGTTTGGCTGTTGGGAGATTTACAGCACAAAGATATCTAGTTGATTTGAAGCAGTTCCGAGAAAGTCTAAGCATAGTCGGCACTTTTCCCTCCTGGCACATTCCTTTGTGAAGATATAGCAGGATGTATATTGGTTTTGAGGAAAACTCAATGGACAGTGTAGGGAGAAAAGTTCCTGGCTCCTTGAATGCCGTTCCTGGAGACACTGCGATCAATGAGGGAGATATGTCAAGATGTGTGTTGGTTTTGAGGACGGCTCTCTGGAGAGTCTTAGCAAAGAGGTCACACGGATAATGAGAGCAATTCTCAGAGACACTGAGAACAAGCTCCACAATTCCTCCTGGCACTTTCCCTGTAGGAGATACTGCAAGACGGTTCTGTATATTGGGCACAGCGCTCTGCAGGGTGTTAGCAGAGAGTTTCCCGGGACAGTGAAACCCTATGTCAGAGACAGTGAGAAGAAGCCCCAATGTTCCTTCCAGGCATTTTCAGTGTGGGTGCCTTCTCCACGTGGTTCCTGGTTTCACTGCAGCTCTGAAGAGAATGTTAGCAAAGAGGTAACCGGGACACTGAAAACAGTACTCAAAGACAGGGAGAGCAAGCTCTACATTACTCTCTTGGCACTTTCGATGTGGGACATACAGCGAGATGTTTGCTGCTTTTGCGTTTGGCTGTTGAGAGATTTACAACACAAAGATATCTAGTTGATTTGAAGCAGTTCCGAGAAAGTCTAAGCATAATCCTCACTTTTCCCTCCTGGCACTTTCCTTTGTGAAGATATAGCAGGATGTATATTGGTTTTGAGGAAAACTCAATGGACAGTGTAGGGAGAAAAGTTCCTGGCTCCTTGAATGCCGTTCCTGGAGACACTGCGATCAATGAGGGAGATATGTCAAGATGTGTGTTGGTTTTGAGGACGTCTCTCTGGAGAGTCTTAGCAAAGAGGTCACACGGATAATGAGAGCAATTCTCAGAGACACTGAGAACAAGCTCCACAATTCCTCCTGGCACTTTCCCTGTAGGAGATACCGCAAGACGTTTCTGTATATTGGGCACAGCGCTCTGCAGGGTGTTAGCAGAGACTTTCCCGGGACAGTGAAACCCTATGTCAGAGACAGTGAGAAGAAGCCCCAATGTTCCTTCCAGGCATTTTCAGTGTGGGTGCCTTCTCCACGTGGTTCCTGGTTTCACTGCAGCTCTGAAGAGAATGTTAGCAAAGAGGTAACCGGGACACTGAAAACAGTACTCAAAGACAGGGAGAGCAAGCTCTACATTACTCTCTTGGCACTTTCGATGTGGGACATACAGCGAGATGTTTGCTGCTTTTGCGTTTGGCTGTTGGGAGATTTACAGCACAAAGATATCTAGTTGATTTGAAGCAGTTCCGAGAAAGTCTAAGCATAGTCGGCACTTTTCCCTCCTGGCACTTTCCTTTGTGAAGATATAGCAGGATGTATATTGGTTTTGAGGAAAACTCAATGGACAGTGTAGGGAGAAAAGTTCCTGGCTCCTTGAATGCCGTTCCTGGAGACACTGCGATCAATGAGGGAGATATGTCAAGATGTGTGTTGGTTTTGAGGACGGCTCTCTGGAGAGTCTTAGCAAAGAGGTCACACGGATAATGAGAGCAATTCTCAGAGACACTGAGAACAAGCTCCACAATTCCTCCTGGCACTTTCCCTGTAGGAGATACCGCAAGACGGTTCTGTATATTGGGCACAGCGCTCTGCAGGGTGTTAGCAGAGACTTTTCCGGGACAGTGAAACCCTATGTCAGCGACACTGAGAAGAAGCCCCAATGTTCCTTCCAGGCATTTTCAGTGTGGGTGCCTTCTCCACGTGGTTCCTGGTTTCACTGCAGCTCTGAAGAGAATGTTAGCAAAGAGGTAATCGGCACAGTGAAAACAGTACTCAAAGACAGGGAGAGCAAGCTCTACATTACTCTCTTGGCACTTTCGATGTGGGACATACAGCGAGATGTTTGCTGCTTTTGCGTTTGGCTGTTGGGAGATTTACAGCACAAAGATATCTAGTTGATTTGAAGCAGTTCCAAGAAAGTCTAAGCATAATCGGCACTTTTCACTCCTGGCACTTTCCATGTGGAAGATATAGCAGGATGTATATTGGTTTTGAGGAAAACTCAATGGACAGTGTAGGGAGAAAAGTTCCTGGCTCCTTGAATGCCGTTCCTGGAGACACTGCGATCAATGAGGGAGATATGTCAAGATGTGTGTTGGTTTTGAGGACGGCTCTCTGGAGAGTCTTAGCAAAGAGGTCACACGGATAATGAGAGCAATTCTCAGAGACACTGAGAACAAGCTCCACAATTCCTCCTGGCACTTTCCCTGTAGGAGATACCGCAAGACGGTTCTGTATATTGGGCACTGCGCTTAGCAGGGTGTTAGCAGAGACTTTCCCGGGTCAGTGAAACCCTATGTCAGAGACAGTGAGAAGAAGCCCCAATGTTCCTTCCAGGCATTTTCAGTGTGGGTGCCTTCTCCACGTGGTTCCTGGTTTCACTGCAGCTCTGAAGAGAATGTTAGCAAAGAGGTAACCGGGACAGTGAAAACAGTACTCAAAGACAGGGAGAGCAAGCTCTACATTACTCTCTTGGCACTTTCGATGTGGGACATACAGCGAGATGTTTGCTGCTTTTGCGTTTGGCTGTTGGGAGATTTACAGCACAAAGATATCTAGTGGATTTGAAGCAGTTCCGAGAAAGTCTAAGCATAATCGGCACTTTTCCCTCCTGGCACTTTCCATGTGGAAGATATAGCAGGATGTATATTGGTTTTGAGGAAAATTCAATGGACAGTGTAGGGAGAAAAGTTCCTGGCTCCTTGAATGCCGTTCCTGGAGACACTGCGATCAATGAGGGAGATATGTCAAGATGTGTGTTGGTTTTGAGGACGGCTCTCTGGAGAGTCTTAGCAAAGAGGTCACACGGATAATGAGAGCAATTCTCAGAGACACTGAGAACAAGCTCCACAATTCCTCCTGGCACTTTCCCTGTAGGAGATACCGCAAGACGGTTCTGTATAGTGGGCACTGCGCTCTGCAGGGTGTTAGCAGAGACTTTCCCGGGACAGTGAAACCCTATGTCAGAGACAGTGAGAAGAAGCCCCAATGTTCCTTCCAGGCATTTTCAGTGTGGGTGCCTTCTCCACGTGGTTCCTGGTTTCACTGCAGCTCTGAAGAGAATGTTAACAAAGAGGTAACCGGGACACTGAAAACAGTACTCAAAGACAGGGAGAGCAAGCTCTACATTACTCTCTTGGCACTTTCGATGTGGGACATACAGCGAGATGTTTGCTGCTTTTGCGTTTGGCTGTTGGGAGATTTACAGCACAAAGATATCTAGTTGATTTGAAGCAGTTCCGAGAAAGTCTAAGCATAATCCTCACTTTTCCCTCCTGGCACTTTCCTTTGTGAAGATATAGCAGGATGTATATTGGTTTTGAGGAAAACTCAATGGACAGTGTAGGGAGAAAAGTTCCTGGCTCCTTGAATGCCGTTCCTGGAGACACTGCGATCAATGAGGGAGATATGTCAAGATGTGTGTTGGTTTTGAGGACGTCTCTCTGGAGAGTCTTAGCAAAGAGGTCACACGGATAATGAGAGCAATTCTCAGAGACACTGAGAACAAGCTCCACAATTCCTCCTGGCACTTTCCCTGTAGGAGATACCGCAAGACGGTTCTGTATATTGGGCACAGCGCTCTGCAGGGTGTTAGCAGAGACTTTCCCGGGACAGTGAAACCCTATGTCAGAGACAGTGAGAAGAAGCCCCAATGTTCCTTCCAGGCATTTTCAGTGTGGGTGCCTTCTCCACGTGGTTCCTGGTTTCACTGCAGCTCTGAAGAGAATGTTAGCAAAGAGGTAACCGGGACAGTGAAAACAGTCCTCAAAGACAGGGAGAGCAAGCTCTACATTACTCTCTTGGCACTTTGGATGTGGGACATACAGCGAGATGTTTGCTGCTTTTGCGTTTGGCTGTTGGGAGATTTACAGCACAAAGATATCTAGTTGATTTGAAGCAGTTCCAAGAAAGTCTAAGCATAGTCGGCACTTTTCCCTCCTGGCACTTTCCATGTGGAAGATATAGCAGGATGTATATTGGTTTTGAGGAAAACTCAATGGACAGTGTAGGGAGAAAAGTTCCTGGCTCCTTGAATGCCGTTCCTGGAGACACTGCGATCAATGAGGGAGATATGTCAAGATGTGTGTTGGTTTTGAGGACGTCTCTCTGGAGAGTCTTAGCAAAGAGGTCACACGGATAATGAGAGCAATTCTCAGAGACACTGAGAACAAGCTCCACAATTCCTCCTGGCACTTTCCCTGTAGGAGATACCGCAAGACGGTTCTGTATATTGGGCACAGCGCTCTGCAGGGTGTCAGCAGAGACTTTCCCGGGACAGTGAAACCCTATGTCAGAGACAGTGAGAAGAAGCCCCAATGTTCCTTCCAGGCATTTTCAGTGTGGGTGCCTTCTCCACGTGGTTCCTGGTTTCACTGCAGCTCTGAAGAGAATGTTAGCAAAGAGGTAACCGGGACAGTGAAAACAGTACTCAAAGACAGGGAGAGCAAGCTCTACATTACTCTCTTGGCACTTTCGATGTGGGACATACAGCGAGATGTTTGCTGCTTTTGCGTTTGGCTGTTGGGAGATTTACAGCACAAAGATATCTAGTTGATTTGAAGCAGTTCCAAGAAAGTCTAAGCATAGTCGGCACTTTTCCCTCCTGGCACTTTCCATGTGGAAGATATAGCAGGATGTATATTGGTTTTGAGGAAAACTCAATGGACAGTGTAGGGAGAAAAGTTCCTGGCTCCTTGAATGCCGTTCCTGGAGACACTGCGATCAATGAGGGAGATATGTCAAGATGCGTGTTGGTTTTGAGGACGGCTCTCTGGAGAGTCTTAGCAAAGAGGTCACACGGATAATGAGAGCAATTCTCAGAGACACTGAGAACAAGCTCCACAATTCCTCCTGGCACTTTCCCTGTAGGAGATACCGCAAGACGGTTCTGTATATTGGCACAGTGCTCTGCAGGGTGTTAGCAGAGACTTTCCCGGGACAGTGAAACCCTATGTCAGAGACAGTGAGAAGAAGCCCCAATGTTCCTTCCAGGCATTTTCAGTGTGGGTGCCTTCTCCACGTGGTTCCTGGTTTCACTGCAGCTCTGAAGAGAATGTTAGCAAAGAGGTAACCGGGACAGTGAAAACAGTACTCAAAGACAGGGAGAGCAAGCTCTACATTACTCTCTTGGCACTTTCGATGTGGGACATACAGCGAGATGTTTGCTGCTTTTGCGTTTGGCTGTTGGGAGATTTACAGCACAAAGATATCTAGTTGATTTGAAGCAGTTCCAAGAAAGTCTAAGCATAATCGGCACTTTTCACTCCTGGCACTTTCCATGTGGAAGATATAGCAGGATGTATATTGGTTTTGAGGAAAACTCAATGGACAGTGTAGGGAGAAAAGTTCCTGGCTCCTTGAATGCCGTTCCTGGAGACACTGCGATCAATGAGGGAGATATGTCAAGATGTGTGTTGGTTTTGAGGACGGCTCTCTGGAGAGTCTTAGCAAAGAGGTCACACGGATAATGAGAGCAATTCTCAGAGACACTGAAAACAAGCTCCACAATTCCTCCTGGCACTTTCCCTGTAGGAGATACCGCAAGACGGTTCTGTATATTGGGCACTGCGCTCTGCAGGGTGTTAGCAGAGACTTTCCCGGGACAGTGAAACCCTATGTCAGAGACAGTGAGAAGAAGCCCCAATGGTCCTTCCAGGCATTTTCAGTGTGGGTGCCTTCTCCACGTGGTTCCTGGTTTCACTGCAGCTCTGAAGAGAATGTTAGCAAAGAGGTAACCGGGACACTGAAAACAGTACTCAAAGACAGGGAGAGCAAGCTCTACATTACTCTCTTGGCACTTTCTATGTGGGACATACAGCGAGATGTTTGCTGCTTTTGCGTTTGGCTGTTGGGAGATTTACAGCACAAAGATATCTAGTTGATTTGAAGCAGTTCCGAGAAAGTCTAAGCATAATCCTCACTTTTCCCTCCTGGCACTTTCCTTTGTGAAGATATAGCAGGATGTATATTGGTTTTGAGGAAAACTCAATGGACAGTGTAGGGAGAAAAGTTCCTGGCTCCTTGAATGCCGTTCCTGGAGACACTGCGATCAATGAGGGAGATATGTCAAGATGTGTGTTGGTTTTGAGGACGGCTCTCTGGAGAGTCTTAGCAAAGAGGTCACACGGATAATGAGAGCAATTCTCAGAGACACTGAGAACAAGCTCCACAATTCCTCCTGGCACTTTCCCTGTAGGAGATACCGCAAGACGGTTCTGTATATTGGGCACTGCGCTCTGCAGGGTGTCAGCAGAGACTTTCCCGGGACAGTGAAACCCTATGTCAGAGACAGTGAGAAGAAGCCCCAATGTTCCTTCCAGGCATTTTCAGTGTGGGTGCCTTCTCCACGTGGTTCCTGGTTTCACTGCAGCTCTGAAGAGAATGTTAGCAAAGAGGTAACCGGGACAGTGAAAACAGTACTCAAAGACAGGGAGAGCAAGCTCTACATTACTCTCTTGGCACTTTCGATGTGGGACATACAGCGAGATGTTTGCTGCTTTTGCGTTTGGCTGTTGGGAGATTTACAGCACAAAGATATCTAGTTGATTTGAAGCAGTTCCAAGAAAGTCTAAGCATAATCGGCACTTTTCACTCCTGGCACTTTCCATGTGGAAGATATAGCAGGATGTATATTGGTTTTGAGGAAAACTCAATGGACAGTGTAGGGAGAAAAGTTCCTGGCTCCTTGAATGCCGTTCCTGGAGACACTGCGATCAATGAGGGAGATATGTCAAGATGTGTGTTGGTTTTGAGGACGTCTCTCTGGAGAGTCTTAGCAAAGAGGTCACACGGATAATGAGAGCAATTCTCAGAGACACTGAGAACAAGCTCCACAATTCCTCCTGGCACTTTCCCTGTAGGAGATACCGCAAGACGGTTCTGTATATTGGGCACAGCGCTCTGCAGGGTGTTAGCAGAGACTTTCCCGGGACAGTGAAACCCTATGTCAGAGACAGTGAGAAGAAGCCCCAATGGTCCTTCCAGGCATTTTCAGTGTGGGTGCCTTCTCCACGTGGTTCCTGGTTTCACTGCAGCTCTGAAGAGAATGTTAACAAAGAGGTAACCGGGACACTGAAAACAGTACTCAAAGACAGGGAGAGCAAGCTCTACATTACTCTCTTGGCACTTTCGATGTGGGACATACAGCGAGATGTTTGCTGCTTTTGCGTTTGGCTGTTGGGAGATTTACAGCACAAAGATATCTAGTTGATTTGAAGCAGTTCCAAGAAAGTCTAAGCATAATCGGCACTTTTCACTCCTGGCACTTTCCATGTGGAAGATATAGCAGGATGTATATTGGTTTTGAGGAAAACTCAATGGACAGTGTAGGGAGAAAAGTTCCTGGCTCCTTGAATGCCGTTCCTGGAGACACTGCGATCAATGAGGGAGATATGTCAAGATGTGTGTTGGTTTTGAGGACGGCTCTCTGGAGAGTCTTAGCAAAGAGGTCACACGGATAATGAGAGCAATTCTCAGAGACACTGAGAACAAGCTCCACAATTCCTCCTGGCACTTTCCCTGTAGGAGATACCGCAAGACGGTTCTGTATATTGGGCACTGCGCTCTGCAGGGTGTTAGCAGAGACTTTCCCGGGTCAGTGAAACCCTATGTCAGAGACAGTGAGAAGAAGCCCCAATGTTCCTTCCAGGCATTTTCAGTGTGGGTGCCTTCTCCACGTGGTTCCTGGTTTCACTGCAGCTCTGAAGAGAATGTTAGCAAAGAGGTAATCGGGACAGTGAAAACAGTACTCAAAGACAGGGAGAGCAAGCTCTACATTACTCTCTTGGCACTTTCGATGTGGGACATACAGCGAGATGTTTGCTGCTTTTGCGTTTGGCTGTTGGGAGATTTACAGCACAAAGATATCTAGTTGATTTGAAGCAGTTCCAAGAAAGTCTAAGCATAATCGGCACTTTTCACTCCTGGCACTTTCCATGTGGAAGATATAGCAGGATGTATATTGGTTTTGAGGAAAACTCAATGGACAGTGTAGGGAGAAAAGTTCCTGGCTCCTTGAATGCCGTTCCTGGAGACACTGCGATCAATGAGGGAGATATGTCAAGATGTGTGTTGGTTTTGAGGACGGCTCTCTGGAGAGTCTTAGCAAAGAGGTCACACGGATAATGAGAGCAATTCTCAGAGACACTGAGAACAAGCTCCACAATTCCTCCTGGCACTTTCCCTGTAGGAGATACCGCAAGACGGTTCTGTATATTGGGCACTGCGCTCTGCAGGGTGTTAGCAGAGACTTTCCCGGGTCAGTGAAACCCTATGTCAGAGACAGTGAGAAGAAGCCCCAATGTTCCTTCCAGGCATTTTCAGTGTGGGTGCCTTCTCCACGTGGTTCCTGGTTTCACTGCAGCTCTGAAGAGAATGTTAGCAAAGAGGTAATCGGGACAGTGAAAACAGTACTCAAAGACAGGGAGAGCAAGCTCTACATTACTCTCTTGGCACTTTCGATGTGGGACATACAGCGAGATGTTTGCTGCTTTTGCGTTTGGCTGTTGGGAGATTTACAGCACAAAGATATCTAGTTGATTTGAAGCAGTTCCAAGAAAGTCTAAGCATAATCGGCACTTTTCACTCCTGGCACTTTCCATGTGGAAGATATAGCAGGATGTATATTGGTTTTGAGGAAAACTCAATGGACAGTGTAGGGAGAAAAGTTCCTGGCTCCTTGAATGCCGTTCCTGGAGACACTGCGATCAATGAGGGAGATATGTCAAGATGTGTGTTGGTTTTGAGGACGGCTCTCTGGAGAGTCTTAGCAAAGAGGTCACACGGATAATGAGAGCAATTCTCAGAGACACTGAGAACAAGCTCCACAATTCCTCCTGGCACTTTCCCTGTAGGAGATACCGCAAGACGGTTCTGTATATTGGGCACTGCGCTCTGCAGGGTGTTAGCAGAGACTTTCCCGGGTCAGTGAAACCCTATGTCAGAGACAGTGAGAAGAAGCCCCAATGTTCCTTCCAGGCATTTTCAGTGTGGGTGCCTTCTCCACGTGGTTCCTGGTTTCACTGCAGCTCTGAAGAGAATGTTAACAAAGAGGTAACCGGGACACTGAAAAGAGTACTCAAAGACAGGGAGAGCAAGCTCTACATTACTCTCTTGGCACTTTCGATGTGGGACATACAGCGAGATGTTTGCTGCTTTTGCGTTTGGCTGTTGGGAGATTTACAGCACAAAGATATCTAGTTGATTTGAAGCAGTTCCGAGAAAGTCTAAGCATAATCCTCACTTTTCCCTCCTGGCACTTTCCTTTGTGAAGATATAGCAGGATGTATATTGGTTTTGAGGAAAACTCAATGGACAGTGTAGGGAGAAAAGTTCCTGGCTCCTTGAATGCCGTTCCTGGAGACACTGCGATCAATGAGGGAGATATGTCAAGATGTGTGTTGGTTTTGAGGACGGCTCTCTGGAGAGTCTTAGCAAAGAGGTCACACGGATAATGAGAGCAATTCTCAGAGACACTGAGAACAAGCTCCACAATTCCTCCTGGCACTTTCCCTGTAGGAGATACCGCAAGACGGTTCTGTATATTGGGCACTGCGCTTAGCAGGGTGTTAGCAGAGACTTTCCCGGGACAGTGAAACCCTATGTCAGAGACAGTGAGAAGAAGCCCCAATGTTCCTTCCAGGCATTTTCAGTGTGGGTGCCTTCTCCACGTGGTTCCTGGTTTCACTGCAGCTCTGAAGAGAATGTTAGCAAAGAGGTAACCGGGACACTGAAAACAGTACTCAAAGACAGGGAGAGCAAGCTCTACATTACTCTCTTGGCACTTTCGATGTGGGACATACAGCGAGATGTTTGCTGCTTTTGCGTTTGGCTGTTGGGAGATTTACAGCACAAAGATATCTAGTTGATTTGAAGCAGTTCCAAGAAAGTCTAAGCATAATCGGCACTTTTCCCTCCTGGCACTTTCCATGTGGAAGATATAGCAGGATGTATATTGGTTTTGAGGAAAACTCAATGGACAGTGTAGGGAGAAAAGTTCCTGGCTCCTTGAATGCCGTTCCTGGAGACACTGCGATCAATGAGGGAGATATGTCAAGATGTGTGTTGGTTTTGAGGACGGCTCTCTGGAGAGTCTTAGCAAAGAGGTCACACGGATAATGAGAGCAATTCTCAGAGACACTGAGAACAAGCTCCACAATTCCTCCTGGCACTTTCCCTGTAGGAGATACCGCAAGACGGTTCTGTATATTGGGCACTGCGCTCTGCAGGGTGTCAGCAGAGACTTTCCCGGGACAGTGAAACCCTATGTCAGAGACAGTGAGAAGAAGCCCCAATGTTCCTTCCAGGCATTTTCAGTGTGGGTGCCTTCTCCACGTGGTTCCTGGTTTCACTGCAGCTCTGAAGAGAATGTTAGCAAAGAGGTAACCGGGACAGTGAAAACAGTACTCAAAGACAGGGAGAGCAAGCTCTACATTACTCTCTTGGCACTTTCGATGTGGGACATACAGCGAGATGTTTGCTGCTTTTGCGTTTGGCTGTTGGGAGATTTACAGCACAAAGATATCTAGTTGATTTGAAGCAGTTCCAAGAAAGTCTAAGCATAATCGGCACTTTTCACTCCTGGCACTTTCCATGTGGAAGATATAGCAGGATGTATATTGGTTTTGAGGAAAACTCAATGGACAGTGTAGGGAGAAAAGTTCCTGGCTCCTTGAATGCCGTTCCTGGAGACACTGCGATCAATGAGGGAGATATGTCAAGATGTGTGTTGGTTTTGAGGACGTCTCTCTGGAGAGTCTTAGCAAAGAGGTCACACGGATAATGAGAGCAATTCTCAGAGACACTGAGAACAAGCTCCACAATTCCTCCTGGCACTTTCCCTGTAGGAGATACCGCAAGACGGTTCTGTATATTGGGCACAGCGCTCTGCAGGGTGTTAGCAGAGACTTTCCCGGGACAGTGAAACCCTATGTCAGAGACAGTGAGAAGAAGCCCCAATGTTCCTTCCAGGCATTTTCAGTGTGGGTGCCTTCTCCACGTGGTTCCTGGTTTCACTGCAGCTCTGAAGAGAATGTTAGCAAAGAGGTAACCGGGACAGTGAAAACAGTACTCAAAGACAGGGAGAGCAAGCTCTACATTACTCTCTTGGCACTTTCGATGTGGGACATACAGCGAGATGTTTGCTGCTTTTGCGTTTGGCTGTTGGGAGATTTACAGCACAAAGATATCTAGTTGATTTGAAGCAGTTGCAAGAAAGTCTAAGCATAATCGGCACTTTTCACTCCTGGCACTTTCCATGTGGAAGATATAGCAGGATGTATATTGGTTTTGAGGAAAACTCAATGGACAGTGTAGGGAGAAAAGTTCCTGGCTCCTTGAATGCCGTTCCTGGAGACACTGCGATCAATGAGGGAGATATGTCAAGATGTGTGTTGGTTTTGAGGACGTCTCTCTGGAGAGTCTTAGCAAAGAGGTCACACGGATAATGAGAGCAATTCTCAGAGACACTGAGAACAAGCTCCACAATTCCTCCTGGCACTTTCCCTGTAGGAGATACCGCAAGACGTTTCTGTATACTGGGCACAGCGCTCTGCAGGGTGTTAGCAGAGACTTTCCCGGGTCAGTGAAACCCTATGTCAGAGACAGTGAGAAGAAGCCCCAATGTTCCTTCCAGGCATTTTCAGTGTGGGTGCCTTCTCCACGTGGTTCCTGGTTTCACTGCAGCTCTGAAGAGAATGTTAACAAAGAGGTAACCGGGACACTGAAAACAGTACTCAAAGACAGGGAGAGCAAGCTCTACATTACTCTCTTGGCACTTTCGATGTGGGACATACAGCGAGATGTTTGCTGCTTTTGCGTTTGGCTGTTGGGAGATTTACAGCACAAAGATATCTAGTTGATTTGAAGCAGTTCCGAGAAAGTCTAAGCATAATCCTCACTTTTCCCTCCTGGCACTTTCCTTTGTGAAGATATAGCAGGATGTATATTGGTTTTGAGGAAAACTCAATGGACAGTGTAGGGAGAAAAGTTCCTGGCTCCTTGAATGCCGTTCCTGGAGACACTGCGATCAATGAGGGAGATATGTCAAGATGTGTGTTGGTTTTGAGGACGGCTCTCTGGAGAGTCTTAGCAAAGAGGTCACACGGATAATGAGAGCAATTCTCAGAGACACTGAGAACAAGCTCCACAATTCCTCCTGGCACTTTCCCTGTAGGAGATACCGCAAGACGGTTCTGTATATTGGGCACTGCGCTCTGCAGGGTGTCAGCAGAGACTTTCCCGGGACAGTGAAACCCTATGTCAGAGACAGTGAGAAGAAGCCCCAATGTTCCTTCCAGGCATTTTCAGTGTGGGTGCCTTCTCCACGTGGTTCCTGGTTTCACTGCAGCTCTGAAGAGAATGTTAGCAAAGAGGTAATCGGGACAGTGAAAACAGTACTCAAAGACAGGGAGAGCAAGCTCTACATTACTCTCTTGGCACTTTCGATGTGGGACATACAGCGAGATGTTTGCTGCTTTTGCGTTTGGCTGTTGGGAGATTTACAGCACAAAGATATCTAGTTGATTTGAAGCAGTTCCAATAAAGTCTAAGCATAATCGGCACTTTTCACTCCTGGCACTTTCCATGTGGAAGATATAGCAGGATGTATATTGGTTTTGAGGAAAACTCAATGGACAGTGTAGGGAGAAAAGTTCCTGGCTCCTTGAATGCCGTTCCTGGAGACACTGCGATCAATGAGGGAGATATGTCAAGATGTGTGTTGGTTTTGAGGACGTCTCTCTGGAGAGTCTTAGCAAAGAGGTCACACGGATAATGAGAGCAATTCTCAGAGACACTGAGAACAAGCTCCACAGTTCCTCCTGGCACTTTCCCTGTAGGAGATACCGCAAGACGGTTCTGTATATTGGGCACTGCGCTTAGCAGGGTGTTAGCAGAGACTTTCCCGGGTCAGTGAAACCCTATGTCAGAGACAGTGAGAAGAAGCCCCAATGTTCCTTCCAGGCATTTTCAGTGTGGGTGCCTTCTCCACGTGGTTCCTGGTTTCACTGCAGCTCTGAAGAGAATGTTAGCAAAGAGGTAACCGGGACAGTGAAAACAGTACTCAAAGACAGGGAGAGCAAGCTCTACATTACTCTCTTGGCACTTTGGATGTGGGACATACAGCGAGATGTTTGCTGCTTTTGCGTTTGGCTGTTGGGAGATTTACAGCACAAAGATATCTAGTTGATTTGAAGCAGTTCCGAGAAAGTCTAAGCATAATCCTCACTTTTCCCTCCTGGCACTTTCCTTTGTGAAGATATAGCAGGATGTATATTGGTTTTGAGGAAAACTCAATGGACAGTGTAGGGAGAAAAGTTCCTGGCTCCTTGAATGCCGTTCCTGGAGACACTGCGATCAATGAGGGAGA
The DNA here is from genome assembly GCF_964199755.1 of Larus michahellis. NCBI lineage: Eukaryota > Metazoa > Chordata > Aves > Charadriiformes > Laridae > Larus > Larus michahellis. The sequence continues at coordinate 25,637,401 of NC_133904.1, forward strand.
TATGTCAAGATGTGTGTTGGTTTTGAGGACGTCTCTCTGGAGAGTCTTAGCAAAGAGGTCACACGGATAATGAGAGCAATTCTCAGAGACACTGAGAACAAGCTCCACAATTCCTCCTGGCACTTTCCCTGTAGGAGATACCGCAAGACGGTTCTGTATATTGGGCACTGCGCTCTGCAGGGTGTTAGCAGAGAGTTTCCCGGGACAGTGAAACCCTATGTCAGAGACAGTGAGAAGAAGCCCCAATGTTCCTTCCAGGCATTTTCAGTGTGGGTGCCTTCTCCACGTGGTTCCTGGTTTCACTGCAGCTCTGAAGAGAATGTTAGCAAAGAGGTAACCGGGACAGTGAAAACAGTACTCAAAGACAGGGAGAGCAAGCTCTACATTACTCTCTTGGCACTTTCGATGTGGGACATACAGCGAGATGTTTGCTGCTTTTGCGTTTGGCTGTTGGGAGATTTACAGCACAAAGATATCTAGTTGATTTGAAGCAGTTCCGAGAAAGTCTAAGCATAGTCGGCACTTTTCACTCCTGGCACTTTCCATGTGGAAGATATAGCAGGATGTATATTGGTTTTGAGGAAAACTCAATGGACAGCGTAGGGAGAAAAGTTCCTGGCTCCTTGAATGCCGTTCCTGGAGACACTGCGATCAATGAGGGAGATATGTCAAGATGTGTGTTGGTTTTGAGGACGGCTCTCTGGAGAGTCTTAGCAAAGAGGTCACACGGATAATGAGAGCAATTCTCAGAGACACTGAGAACAAGCTCCACAATTCCTCCTGGCACTTTCCCTGTAGGAGATACCGCAAGACGTTTCTGTATATTGGGCACAGCGCTCTGCAGGGTGTTAGCAGAGACTTTCCCGGGACAGTGAAACCCTATGTCAGAGACAGTGAGAAGAAGCCCCAATGTTCCTTCCAGGCATTTTCAGTGTGGGTGCCTTCTCCACGTGGTTCCTGGTTTCACTGCAGCTCTGAAGAGAATGTTAGCAAAGAGGTAACCGGGACAGTGAAAACAGTACTCAAAGACAGGGAGAGCAAGCTCCACATTACTCTCTTGGCACTTTCGATGTGGGACATACAGCGAGATGTTTGCTGCTTTTGCGTTTGGCTGTTGGGAGATTTACAGCACAAAGATATCTAGTTGATTTGAAGCAGTTCCGAGAAAGTCTAAGCATAGTCGGCACTTTTCCCTCCTGGCACTTTCCTTTGTGAAGATATAGCAGGATGTATATTGGTTTTGAGGAAAACTCAATGGACAGTGTAGGGAGAAAAGTTCCTGGCTCCTTGAATGCCGTTCCTGGAGACACTGCGATCAATGAGGGAGATATGTCAAGATGTGTGTTGGTTTTGAGGACGGCTCTCTGGAGAGTCTTAGCAAAGAGGTCACACGGATAATGAGAGCAATTCTCAGAGACACTGAGAACAAGCTCCACAATTCCTCCTGGCACTTTCCCTGTAGGAGATACCGCAAGACGGTTCTGTATATTGGGCACAGCGCTCTGCAGGGTGTTAGCAGAGACTTTTCCGGGACAGTGAAACCCTATGTCAGCGACACTGAGAAGAAGCCCCAATGTTCCTTCCAGGCATTTTCAGTGTGGGTGCCTTCTCCACGTGGTTCCTGGTTTCACTGCAGCTCTGAAGAGAATGTTAGCAAAGAGGTAATCGGCACAGTGAAAACAGTACTCAAAGACAGGGAGAGCAAGCTCTACATTACTCTCTTGGCACTTTCGATGTGGGACATACAGCGAGATGTTTGCTGCTTTTGCGTTTGGCTGTTGGGAGATTTACAGCACAAAGATATCTAGTTGATTTGAAGCAGTTCCAAGAAAGTCTAAGCATAATCGGCACTTTTCACTCCTGGCACTTTCCATGTGGAAGATATAGCAGGATGTATATTGGTTTTGAGGAAAACTCAATGGACAGTGTAGGGAGAAAAGTTCCTGGCTCCTTGAATGCCGTTCCTGGAGACACTGCGATCAATGAGGGAGATATGTCAAGATGTGTGTTGGTTTTGAGGACGGCTCTCTGGAGAGTCTTAGCAAAGAGGTCACACGGATAATGAGAGCAATTCTCAGAGACACTGAGAACAAGCTCCACAATTCCTCCTGGCACTTTCCCTGTAGGAGATACCGCAAGACGGTTCTGTATATTGGGCACTGCGCTTAGCAGGGTGTTAGCAGAGACTTTCCCGGGTCAGTGAAACCCTATGTCAGAGACAGTGAGAAGAAGCCCCAATGTTCCTTCCAGGCATTTTCAGTGTGGGTGCCTTCTCCACATGGTTCCTGGTTTCACTGCAGCTCTGAAGAGAATGTTAACAAAGAGGTAACCGGGACACTGAAAACAGTACTCAAAGACAGGGAGAGCAAGCTCTACATTACTCTCTTGGCACTTTCGATGTGGGACATACAGCGAGATGTTTGCTGCTTTTGCGTTTGGCTGTTGGGAGATTTACAGCACAAAGATATCTAGTTGATTTGAAGCAGTTCTGAGAAAGTCTAAGCATAATCCTCACTTTTCCCTCCTGGCACTTTCCTTTGTGAAGATATAGCAGGATGTATATTGGTTTTGAGGAAAACTCAATGGACAGTGTAGGGAGAAAAGTTCCTGGCTCCTTGAATGCCGTTCCTGGAGACACTGCGATCAATGAGGGAGATATGTCAAGATGTGTGTTGGTTTTGAGGACGGCTCTCTGGAGAGTCTTAGCAAAGAGGTCACACGGATAATGAGAGCAATTCTCAGAGACACTGAGAACAAGCTCCACAATTCCTCCTGGCACTTTCCCTGTAGGAGATACCGCAAGACGGTTCTGTATATTGGGCACAGCGCTCTGCAGGGTGTTAGCAGAGACTTTTCCGGGACAGTGAAACCCTATGTCAGCGACACTGAGAAGAAGCCCCAATGTTCCTTCCAGGCATTTTCAGTGTGGGTGCCTTCTCCACGTGGTTCCTGGTTTCACTGCAGCTCTGAAGAGAATGTTAGCAAAGAGGTAATCGGCACAGTGAAAACAGTACTCAAAGACAGGGAGAGCAAGCTCTACATTACTCTCTTGGCACTTTCGATGTGGGACATACAGCGAGATGTTTGCTGCTTTTGCGTTTGGCTGTTGGGAGATTTACAGCACAAAGATATCTAGTTGATTTGAAGCAGTTCCAAGAAAGTCTAAGCATAATCGGCACTTTTCACTCCTGGCACTTTCCATGTGGAAGATATAGCAGGATGTATATTGGTTTTGAGGAAAACTCAATGGACAGTGTAGGGAGAAAAGTTCCTGGCTCCTTGAATGCCGTTCCTGGAGACACTGCGATCAATGAGGGAGATATGTCAAGATGTGTGTTGGTTTTGAGGACGGCTCTCTGGAGAGTCTTAGCAAAGAGGTCACACGGATAATGAGAGCAATTCTCAGAGACACTGAGAACAAGCTCCACAATTCCTCCTGGCACTTTCCCTGTAGGAGATACCGCAAGACGGTTCTGTATATTGGGCACTGCGCTTAGCAGGGTGTTAGCAGAGACTTTCCCGGGTCAGTGAAACCCTATGTCAGAGACAGTGAGAAGAAGCCCCAATGTTCCTTCCAGGCATTTTCAGTGTGGGTGCCTTCTCCACATGGTTCCTGGTTTCACTGCAGCTCTGAAGAGAATGTTAACAAAGAGGTAACCGGGACACTGAAAACAGTACTCAAAGACAGGGAGAGCAAGCTCTACATTACTCTCTTGGCACTTTCGATGTGGGACATACAGCGAGATGTTTGCTGCTTTTGCGTTTGGCTGTTGGGAGATTTACAGCACAAAGATATCTAGTTGATTTGAAGCAGTTCTGAGAAAGTCTAAGCATAATCCTCACTTTTCCCTCCTGGCACTTTCCTTTGTGAAGATATAGCAGGATGTATATTGGTTTTGAGGAAAACTCAATGGACAGTGTAGGGAGAAAAGTTCCTGGCTCCTTGAATGCCGTTCCTGGAGACACTGCGATCAATGAGGGAGATATGTCAAGATGTGTGTTGGTTTTGAGGACGTCTCTCTGGAGAGTCTTAGCAAAGAGGTCACACGGATAATGAGAGCAATTCTCAGAGACACTGAGAACAAGCTCCACAATTCCTCCTGGCACTTTCCCTGTAGGAGATACCGCAAGACGTTTCTGTATATTGGGCACTGCGCTTAGCAGGGTGTTAGCAGAGACTTTCCCGGGACAGTGAAACCCTATGTCAGAGACAGTGAGAAGAAGCCCCAATGTTCCTTCCAGGCATTTTCAGTGTGGGTGCCTTCTCCACGTGGTTCCTGGTTTCACTGCAGCTCTGAAGAGAATGTTAGCAAAGAGGTAACCGGGACAGTGAAAACAGTACTCAAAGACAGGGAGAGCAAGCTCTACATTACTCTCTTGGCACTTTCGATGTGGGACATACAGCGAGATGTTTGCTGCTTTTGCGTTTGGCTGTTGGGAGATTTACAGCACAAAGATATCTAGTGGATTTGAAGCAGTTCCAAGAAAGTCTAAGCATAATCGGCACTTTTCCCTCCTGGCACTTTCCATGTGGAAGATATAGCAGGATGTATATTGGTTTTGAGGAAAACTCAATGGACAGTGTAGGGAGAAAAGTTCCTGGCTCCTTGAATGCCGTTCCTGGAGACACTGCGATCAATGAGGGAGATATGTCAAGATGTGTGTTGGTTTTGAGGACGGCTCTCTGGAGAGTCTTAGCAAAGAGGTCACACGGATAATGAGAGCAATTCTCAGAGACACTGAGAACAAGCTCCACAATTCCTCCTGGCACTTTCCCTGTAGGAGATACCGCAAGACGGTTCTGTATATTGGGCACTGCGCTCTGCAGGGTGTTAGCAGAGACTTTCCCGGGACAGTGAAACCCTATGTCAGAGACAGTGAGAAGAAGCCCCAATGTTCCTTCCAGGCATTTTCAGTGTGGGTGCCTTCTCCACGTGGTTCCTGGTTTCACTGCAGCTCTGAAGAGAATGTTAACAAAGAGGTAACCGGGACACTGAAAACAGTACTCAAAGACAGGGAGAGCAAGCTCTACATTACTCTCTTGGCACTTTCGATGTGGGACATACAGCGAGATGTTTGCTGCTTTTGCGTTTGGCTGTTGGGAGATTTACAGCACAAAGATATCTAGTTGATTTGAAGCAGTTCCGAGAAAGTCTAAGCATAATCCTCACTTTTCCCTCCTGGCACTTTCCTTTGTGAAGATATAGCAGGATGTATATTGGTTTTGAGGAAAACTCAATGGACAGTGTAGGGAGAAAAGTTCCTGGCTCCTTGAATGCCGTTCCTGGAGACACTGCGATCAATGAGGGAGATATGTCAAGATGTGTGTTGGTTTTGAGGACGTCTCTCTGGAGAGTCTTAGCAAAGAGGTCACACGGATAATGAGAGCAATTCTCAGAGACACTGAGAACAAGCTCCACAATTCCTCCTGGCACTTTCCCTGTAGGAGATACCGCAAGACGGTTCTGTATATTGGGCACAGCGCTCTGCAGGGTGTTAGCAGAGACTTTCCCGGGACAGTGAAACCCTATGTCAGAGACAGTGAGAAGAAGCCCCAATGTTCCTTCCAGGCATTTTCAGTGTGGGTGCCTTCTCCACGTGGTTCCTGGTTTCACTGCAGCTCTGAAGAGAATGTTAGCAAAGAGGTAACCGGGACAGTGAAAACAGTCCTCAAAGACAGGGAGAGCAAGCTCTACATTACTCTCTTGGCACTTTGGATGTGGGACATACAGCGAGATGTTTGCTGCTTTTGCGTTTGGCTGTTGGGAGATTTACAGCACAAAGATATCTAGTTGATTTGAAGCAGTTCCAAGAAAGTCTAAGCATAGTCGGCACTTTTCCCTCCTGGCACTTTCCATGTGGAAGATATAGCAGGATGTATATTGGTTTTGAGGAAAACTCAATGGACAGTGTAGGGAGAAAAGTTCCTGGCTCCTTGAATGCCGTTCCTGGAGACACTGCGATCAATGAGGGAGATATGTCAAGATGTGTGTTGGTTTTGAGGACGTCTCTCTGGAGAGTCTTAGCAAAGAGGTCACACGGATAATGAGAGCAATTCTCAGAGACACTGAGAACAAGCTCCACAATTCCTCCTGGCACTTTCCCTGTAGGAGATACCGCAAGACGGTTCTGTATATTGGGCACAGCGCTCTGCAGGGTGTCAGCAGAGACTTTCCCGGGACAGTGAAACCCTATGTCAGAGACAGTGAGAAGAAGCCCCAATGTTCCTTCCAGGCATTTTCAGTGTGGGTGCCTTCTCCACGTGGTTCCTGGTTTCACTGCAGCTCTGAAGAGAATGTTAGCAAAGAGGTAACCGGGACAGTGAAAACAGTACTCAAAGACAGGGAGAGCAAGCTCTACATTACTCTCTTGGCACTTTCGATGTGGGACATACAGCGAGATGTTTGCTGCTTTTGCGTTTGGCTGTTGGGAGATTTACAGCACAAAGATATCTAGTTGATTTGAAGCAGTTCCAAGAAAGTCTAAGCATAGTCGGCACTTTTCCCTCCTGGCACTTTCCATGTGGAAGATATAGCAGGATGTATATTGGTTTTGAGGAAAACTCAATGGACAGTGTAGGGAGAAAAGTTCCTGGCTCCTTGAATGCCGTTCCTGGAGACACTGCGATCAATGAGGGAGATATGTCAAGATGCGTGTTGGTTTTGAGGACGGCTCTCTGGAGAGTCTTAGCAAAGAGGTCACACGGATAATGAGAGCAATTCTCAGAGACACTGAGAACAAGCTCCACAATTCCTCCTGGCACTTTCCCTGTAGGAGATACCGCAAGACGGTTCTGTATATTGGCACAGTGCTCTGCAGGGTGTTAGCAGAGACTTTCCCGGGACAGTGAAACCCTATGTCAGAGACAGTGAGAAGAAGCCCCAATGTTCCTTCCAGGCATTTTCAGTGTGGGTGCCTTCTCCACGTGGTTCCTGGTTTCACTGCAGCTCTGAAGAGAATGTTAGCAAAGAGGTAACCGGGACAGTGAAAACAGTACTCAAAGACAGGGAGAGCAAGCTCTACATTACTCTCTTGGCACTTTGGATGTGGGACATACAGCGAGATGTTTGCTGCTTTTGCGTTTGGCTGTTGGGAGATTTACAGCACAAAGATATCTAGTTGATTTGAAGCAGTTCCGAGAAAGTCTAAGCATAATCCTCACTTTTCCCTCCTGGCACTTTCCTTTGTGAAGATATAGCAGGATGTATATTGGTTTTGAGGAAAACTCAATGGACAGTGTAGGGAGAAAAGTTCCTGGCTCCTTGAATGCCGTTCCTGGAGACACTGCGATCAATGAGGGAGATATGTCAAGATGTGTGTTGGTTTTGAGGACGTCTCTCTGGAGAGTCTTAGCAAAGAGGTCACACGGATAATGAGAGCAATTCTCAGAGACACTGAGAACAAGCTCCACAATTCCTCCTGGCACTTTCCCTGTAGGAGATACCGCAAGACGGTTCTGTATATTGGGCACTGCGCTCTGCAGGGTGTTAGCAGAGAGTTTCCCGGGACAGTGAAACCCTATGTCAGAGACAGTGAGAAGAAGCCCCAATGTTCCTTCCAGGCATTTTCAGTGTGGGTGCCTTCTCCACGTGGTTCCTGGTTTCACTGCAGCTCTGAAGAGAATGTTAGCAAAGAGGTAACCGGGACAGTGAAAACAGTACTCAAAGACAGGGAGAGCAAGCTCTACATTACTCTCTTGGCACTTTCGATGTGGGACATACAGCGAGATGTTTGCTGCTTTTGCGTTTGGCTGTTGGGAGATTTACAGCACAAAGATATCTAGTTGATTTGAAGCAGTTCCGAGAAAGTCTAAGCATAGTCGGCACTTTTCACTCCTGGCACTTTCCATGTGGAAGATATAGCAGGATGTATATTGGTTTTGAGGAAAACTCAATGGACAGCGTAGGGAGAAAAGTTCCTGGCTCCTTGAATGCCGTTCCTGGAGACACTGCGATCAATGAGGGAGATATGTCAAGATGTGTGTTGGTTTTGAGGACGGCTCTCTGGAGAGTCTTAGCAAAGAGGTCACACGGATAATGAGAGCAATTCTCAGAGACACTGAGAACAAGCTCCACAATTCCTCCTGGCACTTTCCCTGTAGGAGATACCGCAAGACGTTTCTGTATATTGGGCACAGCGCTCTGCAGGGTGTTAGCAGAGACTTTCCCGGGACAGTGAAACCCTATGTCAGAGACAGTGAGAAGAAGCCCCAATGTTCCTTCCAGGCATTTTCAGTGTGGGTGCCTTCTCCACGTGGTTCCTGGTTTCACTGCAGCTCTGAAGAGAATGTTAGCAAAGAGGTAACCGGGACAGTGAAAACAGTACTCAAAGACAGGGAGAGCAAGCTCCACATTACTCTCTTGGCACTTTCGATGTGGGACATACAGCGAGATGTTTGCTGCTTTTGCGTTTGGCTGTTGGGAGATTTACAGCACAAAGATATCTAGTTGATTTGAAGCAGTTCCAAGAAAGTCTAAGCATAGTCGGCACTTTTCACTCCTGGCACTTTCCATGTGGAAGATATAGCAGGATGTATATTGGTTTTGAGGAAAACTCAATGGACAGCGTAGGGAGAAAAGTTCCTGGCTCCTTGAATGCCGTTCCTGGAGACACTGCGATCAATGAGGGAGATATGTCAAGATGTGTGTTGGTTTTGAGGACGGCTCTCTGGAGAGTCTTAGCAAAGAGGTCACACGGATAATGAGAGCAATTCTCAGAGACACTGAGAACAAGCTCCACAATTCCTCCTGGCACTTTCCCTGTAGGAGATACCGCAAGACGTTTCTGTATATTGGGCACAGCGCTCTGCAGGGTGTTAGCAGAGACTTTCCCGGGACAGTGAAACCCTATGTCAGAGACAGTGAGAAGAAGCCCCAATGTTCCTTCCAGGCATTTTCAGTGTGGGTGCCTTCTCCACGTGGTTCCTGGTTTCACTGCAGCTCTGAAGAGAATGTTAGCAAAGAGGTAACCGGGACAGTGAAAAACAGTACTCAAAGACAGGGAGAGCAAGCTCTACATTACTCTCTTGGCACTTTCGATGTGGGACATACAGCGAGATATTTGCTGCTTTTGCGTTTGGCTGTTGAGAGATTTACAACACAAAGATATCTAGTTGATTTGAAGCAGTTCCGAGAAAGTCTAAGCATAATCCTCACTTTTCCCTCCTGGCACTTTCCTTTGTGAAGATATAGCAGGATGTATATTGGTTTTGAAGAAAACTCAATGGACAGTGTAGGGAGAAAAGTTCCTGGCTCCTTGAATGCCGTTCCTGGAGACACTGCGATCAATGAGGGAGATATGTCAAGATGTGTGTTGGTTTTGAGGACGTCTCTCTGGAGAGTCTTAGCAAAGAGGTCACACGGATAATGAGAGCAATTCTCAGAGACACTGAGAACAAGCTCCACAATTCCTCCTGGCACTTTCCCTGTAGGAGATACCGCAAGACGTTTCTGTATATTGGGCACAGCGCTCTGCAGGGTGTTAGCAGAGACTTTCCCGGGACAGTGAAACCCTATGTCAGAGACAGTGAGAAGAAGCCCCAATGTTCCTTCCAGGCATTTTCAGTGTGGGTGCCTTCTCCACGTGGTTCCTGGTTTCACTGCAGCTCTGAAGAGAATGTTAGCAAAGAGGTAACCGGGACACTGAAAACAGTACTCAAAGACAGGGAGAGCAAGCTCTACATTACTCTCTTGGCACTTTCGATGTGGGACATACAGCGAGATGTTTGCTGCTTTTGCGTTTGGCTGTTGGGAGATTTACAGCACAAAGATATCTAGTTGATTTGAAGCAGTTCCGAGAAAGTCTAAGCATAGTCGGCACTTTTCCCTCCTGGCACTTTCCTTTGTGAAGATATAGCAGGATGTATATTGGTTTTGAGGAAAACTCAATGGACAGTGTAGGGAGAAAAGTTCCTGGCTCCTTGAATGCCGTTCCTGGAGACACTGCGATCAATGAGGGAGATATGTCAAGATGTGTGTTGGTTTTGAGGACGGCTCTCTGGAGAGTCTTAGCAAAGAGGTCACACGGATAATGAGAGCAATTCTCAGAGACACTGAGAACAAGCTCCACAATTCCTCCTGGCACTTTCCCTGTAGGAGATACTGCAAGACGGTTCTGTATATTGGGCACAGCGCTCTGCAGGGTGTTAGCAGAGAGTTTCCCGGGACAGTGAAACCCTATGTCAGAGACAGTGAGAAGAAGCCCCAATGTTCCTTCCAGGCATTTTCAGTGTGGGTGCCTTCTCCACGTGGTTCCTGGTTTCACTGCAGCTCTGAAGAGAATGTTAGCAAAGAGGTAACCGGGACAGTGAAAACAGTACTCAAAGACAGGGAGAGCAAGCTCTACATTACTCTCTTGGCACTTTCGATGTGGGACATACAGCGAGATGTTTGCTGCTTTTGCGTTTGGCTGTTGAGAGATTTACAACACAAAGATATCTAGTTGATTTGAAGCAGTTCCGAGAAAGTCTAAGCATAATCCTCACTTTTCCCTCCTGGCACTTTCCTTTGTGAAGATATAGCAGGATGTATATTGGTTTTGAGGAAAACTCAATGGACAGTGTAGGGAGAAAAGTTCCTGGCTCCTTGAATGCCGTTCCTGGAGACACTGCGATCAATGAGGGAGATATGTCAAGATGTGTGTTGGTTTTGAGGACGTCTCTCTGGAGAGTCTTAGCAAAGAGGTCACACGGATAATGAGAGCAATTCTCAGAGACACTGAGAACAAGCTCCACAATTCCTCCTGGCACTTTCCCTGTAGGAGATACCGCAAGACGTTTCTGTATATTGGGCACAGCGCTCTGCAGGGTGTTAGCAGAGACTTTCCCGGGACAGTGAAACCCTATGTCAGAGACAGTGAGAAGAAGCCCCAATGTTCCTTCCAGGCATTTTCAGTGTGGGTGCCTTCTCCACGTGGTTCCTGGTTTCACTGCAGCTCTGAAGAGAATGTTAGCAAAGAGGTAACCGGGACACTGAAAACAGTACTCAAAGACAGGGAGAGCAAGCTCTACATTACTCTCTTGGCACTTTCGATGTGGGACATACAGCGAGATGTTTGCTGCTTTTGCGTTTGGCTGTTGGGAGATTTACAGCACAAAGATATCTAGTTGATTTGAAGCAGTTCCGAGAAAGTCTAAGCATAGTCGGCACTTTTCCCTCCTGGCACTTTCCTTTGTGAAGATATAGCAGGATGTATATTGGTTTTGAGGAAAACTCAATGGACAGTGTAGGGAGAAAAGTTCCTGGCTCCTTGAATGCCGTTCCTGGAGACACTGCGATCAATGAGGGAGATATGTCAAGATGTGTGTTGGTTTTGAGGACGGCTCTCTGGAGAGTCTTAGCAAAGAGGTCACACGGATAATGAGAGCAATTCTCAGAGACACTGAGAACAAGCTCCACAATTCCTCCTGGCACTTTCCCTGTAGGAGATACCGCAAGACGGTTCTGTATATTGGGCACAGCGCTCTGCAGGGTGTTAGCAGAGACTTTTCCGGGACAGTGAAACCCTATGTCAGCGACACTGAGAAGAAGCCCCAATGTTCCTTCCAGGCATTTTCAGTGTGGGTGCCTTCTCCACGTGGTTCCTGGTTTCACTGCAGCTCTGAAGAGAATGTTAGCAAAGAGGTAATCGGCACAGTGAAAACAGTACTCAAAGACAGGGAGAGCAAGCTCTACATTACTCTCTTGGCACTTTCGATGTGGGACATACAGCGAGATGTTTGCTGCTTTTGCGTTTGGCTGTTGGGAGATTTACAGCACAAAGATATCTAGTTGATTTGAAGCAGTTCCGAGAAAGTCTAAGCATAATCGGCACTTTTCCCTCCTGGCACTTTCCTTTGTGAAGATATAGCAGGATGTATATTGGTTTTGAAGAAAACTCAATGGACAGTGTAGGGAGAAAAGTTCCTGGCTCCTTGAATGCCGTTCCTGGAGACACTGCGATCAATGAGGGAGATATGTCAAGATGTGTGTTGGTTTTGAGGACGTCTCTCTGGAGAGTCTTAGCAAAGAGGTCACACGGATAATGAGAGCAATTCTCAGAGACACTGAGAACAAGCTCCACAATTCCTCCTGGCACTTTCCCTGTAGGAGATACCGCAAGACGTTTCTGTATATTGGGCACAGCGCTCTGCAGGGTGTTAGCAGAGACTTTCCCGGGACAGTGAAACCCTATGTCAGAGACAGTGAGAAGAAGCCCCAATGTTCCTTCCAGGCATTTTCAGTGTGGGTGCCTTCTCCACGTGGTTCCTGGTTTCACTGCAGCTCTGAAGAGAATGTTAGCAAAGAGGTAACCGGGACACTGAAAACAGTACTCAAAGACAGGGAGAGCAAGCTCTACATTACTCTCTTGGCACTTTCGATGTGGGACATACAGCGAGATGTTTGCTGCTTTTGCGTTTGGCTGTTGGGAGATTTACAGCACAAAGATATCTAGTTGATTTGAAGCAGTTCCGAGAAAGTCTAAGCATAGTAGGCACTTTTCCCTCCTGGCACTTTCCTTTGTGAAGATATAGCAGGATGTATATTGGTTTTGAGGAAAACTCAATGGACAGTGTAGGGAGAAAAGTTCCTGGCTCCTTGAATGCCGTTCCTGGAGACACTGCGATCAATGAGGGAGATATGTCAAGATGTGTGTTGGTTTTGAGGACGGCTCTCTGGAGAGTCTTAGCAAAGAGGTCACACGGATAATGAGAGCAATTCTCAGAGACACTGAGAACAAGCTCCACAATTCCTCCTGGCACTTTCCCTGTAGGAGATACCGCAAGACGGTTCTGTATATTGGGCACAGCACTCTGCAGGGTGTTAGCAGAGACTTTCCCGGGACAGTGAAACCCTATGTCAGCGACACTGAGAAGAAGCCCCAATGTTCCTTCCAGGCATTTTCAGTGTGGGTGCCTTCTCCACGTGGTTCCTGGTTTCACTGCAGCTCTGAAGAGAATGTTAGCAAAGAGGTAACCGGGACAGTGAAAACAGTACTCAAAGACAGGGAGAGCAAGCTCTACATTACTCTCTTGGCACTTTCGATGTGGGACATACAGCGAGATGTTTGCTGCTTTTGCGTTTGGCTGTTGGGAGATTTACAGCACAAAGATATCTAGTTGATTTGAAGCAGTTCCGAGAAAGTCTAAGCATAATCCTCACTTTTCCCTCCTGGCACTTTCCTTTGTGAAGATATAGCAGGATGTATATTGGTTTTGAGGAAAACTCAATGGACAGTGTAGGGAGAAAAGTTCCTGGCTCCTTGAATGCCGTTCCTGGAGACACTGCGATCAATGAGGGAGATATGTCAAGATGTGTGTTGGTTTTGAGGACGGCTCTCTGGAGAGTCTTAGCAAAGAGGTCACACGGATAATCAGAGCAATTCTCAGAGACACTGAGAACAAGCTCCACAATTCCTCCTGGCACTTTCCCTGTAGGAGATACCGCAAGACGTTCCTGTATAGTGGGCACAGCGCTCTGCAGGGTGTTAGCAGAGACTTTCCCGGGACAGTGAAACCCTATGTCAGAGACAGTGAGAAGAAGCCCCAATGTTCCTTCCAGGCATTTTCAGTGTGGGTGCCTTCTCCACGTGGTTCCTGGTTTCACTGTAGCTCTGAAGAGAATGTTAGCAAAGAGGTAACCGGGACAGTGAAAACAGTACTCAAAGACAGGGAGAGCAAGCTCTACATTACTCTCTTGGCACTTTCGATGTGGGACATACAGCGAGATGTTTGCTGCTTTTGCGTTTGGCTGTTGGGAGATTTACAGCACAAAGATATCTAGTTGATTTGAAGCAGTTCCAAGAAAGTCTAAGCATAGTCGGCACTTTTCCCTCCTGGCACTTTCCTTTGTGAAGATATAGCAGGATGTATATTGGTTTTGAGGAAAACTCAATGGACAGTGTAGGGAGAAAAGTTCCTGGCTCCTTGAATGCCGTTCCTGGAGACACTGCGATCAATGAGGGAGATATGTCAAGATGTGTGTTGGTTTTGAGGACGGCTCTCTGGAGAGTCTTAGCAAAGAGGTCACACGGATAATGAGAGCAATTCTCAGAGACACTGAGAACAAGCTCCACAATTCCTCCTGGCACTTTCCCTGTAGGAGATACCGCAAGACGTTTCTGTATATTGGGCACAGCGCTCTGCAGGGTGTTAGCAGAGACTTTCCCGGGACAGTGAAACCCTATGTCAGCGACACTGAGAAGAAGCCCCAATGTTCCTTCCAGGCATTTTCAGTGTGGGTGCCTTCTCCACGTGGTTCCTGGTTTCACTGCAGCTCTGAAGAGAATGTTAGCAAAGAGGTAACCGGGACACTGAAAACAGTACTCAAAGACAGGGAGAGCAAGCTCTACATTACTCTCTTGGCACTTTCGATGTGGGACATACAGCGAGATGTTTGCTGCTTTTGCGTTTGGCTGTTGGGAGATTTACAGCACAAAGATATCTAGTTGATTTGAAGCAGTTCCGAGAAAGTCTAAGCATAATCCTCACTTTTCCCTCCTGGCACTTTCCTTTGTGAAGATATAGCAGGATGTATATTGGTTTTGAGGAAAACTCAATGGACAGCGTAGGGAGAAAAGTTCCTGGCTCCTTGAATGCCGTTCCTGGAGACACTGCGATCAATGAGGGAGATATGTCAAGATGTGTGTTGGTTTTGAGGACGGCTCTCTGGAGAGTCTTAGCAAAGAGGTCACACGGATAATGAGAGCAATTCTCAGAGACACTGAGAACAAGCTCCACAATTCCTCCTGGCACTTTCCCTGTAGGAGATACCGCAAGACGGTTCTGTATATTGGCACAGCGCTCTGCAGGGTGTTAGCAGAGACTTTCCCGGGACAGTGAAACCCTATGTCAGCGACACTGAGAAGAAGCCCCAATGTTCCTTCCAGGCATTTTCAGTGTGGGTGCCTTCTCCACGTGGTTCCTGGTTTCACTGCAGCTCTGAAGAGAATGTTAGCAAAGAGGTAACCGGGACAGTGAAAACAGTACTCAAAGACAGGGAGAGCAAGCTCTACATTACTCTCTTGGCACTTTCGATGTGGGACATACAGCGAGATGTTTGCTGCTTTTGCGTTTGGCTGTTGGGAGATTTACAGCACAAAGATATCTAGTTGATTTGAAGCAGTTCCGAGAAAGTCTAAGCATAGTCGGCACTTTTCCCTCCTGGCACTTTCCTTTGTGAAGATATAGCAGGATGTATATTGGTTTTGAGGAAAACTCAATGGACAGTGTAGGGAGAAAAGTTCCTGGCTCCTTGAATGCCGTTCCTGGAGACACTGCGATCAATGAGGGAGATATGTCAAGATGTGTGTTGGTTTTGAGGACGGCTCTCTGGAGAGTCTTAGCAAAGAGGTCACACGGATAATGAGAGCAATTCTCAGAGACACTGAGAACAAGCTCCACAATTCCTCCTGGCACTTTCCCTGTAGGAGATACCGCAAGACGGTTCTGTATATTGGGCACAGCGCTCTGCAGGGTGTTAGCAGAGACTTTCCCGGGACAGTGAAACCCTATGTCAGCGACACTGAGAAGAAGCCCCAATGTTCCTTCCAGGCATTTTCAGTGTGGGTGCCTTCTCCACGTGGTTCCTGGTTTCACTGCAGCTCTGAAGAGAATGTTAGCAAAGAGGTAACTGGGACAGTGAAAACAGTACTCAAAGACAGGGAGAGCAAGCTCTACATTACTCTCTTGGCACTTTCGATGTGGGACATACAGCGAGATGTTTGCTGCTTTTGCGTTTGGCTGTTGGGAGATTTACAGCACAAAGATATCTAGTTGATTTGAAGCAGTTCCGAGAAAGTCTAAGCATAATCCTCACTTTTCCCTCCTGGCACTTTCCTTTGTGAAGATATAGCAGGATGTATATTGGTTTTGAGGAAAACTCAATGGACAGTGTAGGGAGAAAAGTTCCTGGCTCCTTGAATGCCGTTCCTGGAGACACTGCGATCAATGAGGGAGATATGTCAAGATGTGTGTTGGTTTTGAGGACGTCTCTCTGGAGAGTCTTAGCAAAGAGGTCACACGGATAATGAGAGCAATTCTCAGAGACACTGAGAACAAGCTCCACAATTCCTCCTGGCACTTTCCCTGTAGGAGATACCGCAAGACGTTTCTGTATATTGGGCACTGCGCTCTGCAGGGTGTTAGCAGAGACTTTCCCGGGACAGTGAAACCCTATGTCAGAGACACTGAGAAGAAGCCCCAATGTTCCTTCCAGGAATTTTCAGTGTGGGTGCCTTCTCCACGTGGTTCCTGGTTTCACTGCAGCTCTGAAGAGAATGTTAGAGGTAACCGGGACAGTGAAAACAGTACTCAAAGACAGGGAGAGCAAGCTCTACATTACTCTCTTGGCACTTTGGATGTGGGACATACAGCGAGATGTTTGCTGCTTTTGCGTTTGGCTGTTGGGAGATTTACAGCACAAAGATATCTAGTTGATTTGAAGCAGTTCCGAGAAAGTCTAAGCATAATCGGCACTTTTCCCTCCTGGCACTTTCCTTTGTGAAGATATAGCAGGATGTATATTGGTTTTGAGGAAAACTCAATGGACAGTGTAGGGAGAAAAGTTCCTGGCTCCTTGAATGCCGTTCCTGGAGACACTGCGATCAATGAGGGAGATATGTCAAGATGTGTGTTGGTTTTGAGGACGGCTCTCTGGAGAGTCTTAGCAAAGAGGTCACACGGATAATGAGAGCAATTCTCAGAGACACTGAGAACAAGCTCCACAATTCCTCCTGGCACTTTCCCTGTAGGAGATACCGCAAGACGTTTCTGTATATTGGGCACTGCGCTCTGCAGGGTGTTAGCAGAGACTTTCCCGGGACAGTGAAACCCTATGTCAGAGACAGTGAGAAGAAGCCCCAATGTTCCTTCCAGGCATTTTCAGTGTGGGTGCCTTCTCCACGTGGTTCCTGGTTTCACTGCAGCTCTGAAGAGAATGTTAGCAAAGAGGTAACCGGGACACTGAAAACAGTACTCAAAGACAGGGAGAGCAAGCTCTACATTACTCTCTTGGCACTTTCGATGTGGGACATACAGCGAGATGTTTGCTGCTTTTGCGTTTGGCTGTTGGGAGATTTACAGCACAAAGATATCTAGTTGATTTGAAGCAGTTCCGAGAAAGTCTAAGCATAATCCTCACTTTTCCCTCCTGGCACTTTCCATGTGGAAGATATAGCAGGATGTATATTGGTTTTGAGGAAAACTCAATGGACAGTGTAGGGAGAAAAGTTCCTGGCTCCTTGAATGCCGTTCCTGGAGACACTGCGATCAATGAGGGAGATATGTCAAGATGTGTGTTGGTTTTGAGGACGTCTCTCTGGAGAGTCTTAGCAAAGAGGTCACACGGATAATGAGAGCAATTCTCAGAGACACTGAGAACAAGCTCCACAATTCCTCCTGGCACTTTCCCTGTAGGAGACACCGCAAGACAGTTCTGTATATTGGCACAGCGCTCTGCAGGGTGTTAGCAGGGACTTTCCCGGGACAGTGAAACCCTATGTCAGAGACAGTGAGAAGAAGCCCCAATGTTCCTTCCAGGCATTTTCAGTGTGGGTGCCTTCTCCACGTGGTTCCTGGTTTCACTGCAGCTCTGAAGAGAATGTTAGCAAAGAGGTAACCGGGACAGTGAAAACAGTACTCAAAGACAGGGAGAGCAAGCTCTACATTACTCTCTTGGCACTTTCGATGTGGGACATACAGCGAGATGTTTGCTGCTTTTGCGTTTGGCTGTTGGGAGATTTACAGCACAAAGATATCTAGTTGATTTGAAGCAGATCCGAGAAAGTCTAAGCATAGTCGGCACTTTTCACTCCTGGCACTTTCCATGTGGAAGATATAGCAGGATGTATATTGGTTTTGAGGAAAACTCAATGGACAGCGTAGGGAGAAAAGTTCCTGGCTCCTTGAATGCCGTTCCTGGAGACACTGCGATCAATGAGGGAGATATGTCAAGATGTGTGTTGGTTTTGAGGACGGCTCTCTGGAGAGTCTTAGCAAAGAGGTCACACGGATAATCAGAGCAATTCTCAGAGACACTGAGAACAAGCTCCACAATTCCTCCTGGCACTTTCCCTGTAGGAGATACCGCAAGACGTTTCTGTATATTGGGCACAGCGCTCTGCAGGGTGTTAGCAGAGACTTTCCCGGGACAGTGAAACCCTATGTCAGAGACAGTGAGAAGAAGCCCCAATGTTCCTTCCAGGCATTTTCAGTGTGGGTGCCTTCTCCACGTGGTTCCTGGTTTCACTGCAGCTCTGAAGAGAATGTTAGCAAAGAGGTAACCGGGACAGTGAAAAACAGTACTCAAAGACAGGGAGAGCAAGCTCTACATTACTCTCTTGGCACTTTCGATGTGGGACATACAGCGAGATGTTTGCTGCTTTTGCGTTTGGCTGTTGAGAGATTTACAACACAAAGATATCTAGTTGATTTGAAGCAGTTCCGAGAAAGTCTAAGCATAATCCTCACTTTTCCCTCCTGGCACTTTCCTTTGTGAAGATATAGCAGGATGTATATTGGTTTTGAGGAAAACTCAATGGACAGTGTAGGGAGAAAAGTTCCTGGCTCCTTGAATGCCGTTCCTGGAGACACTGCGATCAATGAGGGAGATATGTCAAGATGTGTGTTGGTTTTGAGGACGGCTCTCTGGAGAGTCTTAGCAAAGAGGTCACACGGATAATGAGAGCAATTCTCAGAGACACTGAGAACAAGCTCCACAATTCCTCCTGGCACTTTCCCTGTAGGAGACACCGCAAGACAGTTCTGTATATTGGCACAGCGCTCTGCAGGGTGTTAGCAGGGACTTTCCCGGGACAGTGAAACCCTATGTCAGAGACAGTGAGAAGAAGCCCCAATGTTCCTTCCAGGCATTTTCAGTGTGGGTGCCTTCTCCACGTGGTTCCTGGTTTCACTGCAGCTCTGAAGAGAATGTTAGCAAAGAGGTAACCGGGACAGTGAAAACAGTACTCAAAGACAGGGAGAGCAAGCTCTACATTACTCTCTTGGCACTTTCGATGTGGGACATACAGCGAGATGTTTGCTGCTTTTGCGTTTGGCTGTTGGGAGATTTACAGCACAAAGATATCTAGTTGATTTGAAGCAGATCCGAGAAAGTCTAAGCATAGTCGGCACTTTTCACTCCTGGCACTTTCCATGTGGAAGATATAGCAGGATGTATATTGGTTTTGAGGAAAACTCAATGGACAGCGTAGGGAGAAAAGTTCCTGGCTCCTTGAATGCCGTTCCTGGAGACACTGCGATCAATGAGGGAGATATGTCAAGATGTGTGTTGGTTTTGAGGACGGCTCTCTGGAGAGTCTTAGCAAAGAGGTCACACGGATAATCAGAGCAATTCTCAGAGACACTGAGAACAAGCTCCACAATTCCTCCTGGCACTTTCCCTGTAGGAGATACCGCAAGACGTTTCTGTATATTGGGCACAGCGCTCTGCAGGGTGTTAGCAGAGACTTTCCCGGGACAGTGAAACCCTATGTCAGAGACAGTGAGAAGAAGCCCCAATGTTCCTTCCAGGCATTTTCAGTGTGGGTGCCTTCTCCACGTGGTTCCTGGTTTCACTGCAGCTCTGAAGAGAATGTTAGCAAAGAGGTAACCGGGACAGTGAAAAACAGTACTCAAAGACAGGGAGAGCAAGCTCTACATTACTCTCTTGGCACTTTCGATGTGGGACATACAGCGAGATGTTTGCTGCTTTTGCGTTTGGCTGTTGAGAGATTTACAACACAAAGATATCTAGTTGATTTGAAGCAGTTCCGAGAAAGTCTAAGCATAATCCTCACTTTTCCCTCCTGGCACTTTCCTTTGTGAAGATATAGCAGGATGTATATTGGTTTTGAGGAAAACTCAATGGACAGTGTAGGGAGAAAAGTTCCTGGCTCCTTGAATGCCGTTCCTGGAGACACTGCGATCAATGAGGGAGATATGTCAAGATGTGTGTTGGTTTTGAGGACGGCTCTCTGGAGAGTCTTAGCAAAGAGGTCACACGGATAATGAGAGCAATTCTCAGAGACACTGAGAACAAGCTCCACAATTCCTCCTGGCACTTTCCCTGTAGGAGATACCGCAAGACGGTTCTGTATATTGGGCACTGCGTTTAGCAGGGTGTTAGCAGAGACTTTCCCGGGACAGTGAAACCCTATGTCAGCGACACTGAGAAGAAGCCCCAATGTTCCTTCCAGGCATTTTCAGTGTGGGTGCCTTCTCCACGTGGTTCCTGGTTTCACTGCAGCTCTGAAGAGAATGTTAGCAAAGAGGTAACCGGGACACTGAAAACAGTACTCAAAGACAGGGAGAGCAAGCTCTACATTACTCTCTTGGCACTTTCGATGTGGGACATACAGCGAGATGTTTGCTGCTTTTGCGTTTGGCTGTTGGGAGATTTACAGCACAAAGATATCTAGTTGATTTGAAGCAGTTCCGAGAAAGTCTAAGCATAATCCTCACTTTTCCCTCCTGGCACTTTCCTTTGTGAAGATATAGCAGGATGTATATTGGTTTTGAGGAAAACTCAATGGACAGCGTAGGGAGAAAAGTTCCTGGCTCCTTGAATGCCGTTCCTGGAGACACTGCGATCAATGAGGGAGATATGTCAAGATGTGTGTTGGTTTTGAGGACGTCTCTCTGGAGAGTCTTAGCAAAGAGGTCACACGGATAATGAGAGCAATTCTCAGAGACACTGAGAACAAGCTCCACAATTCCTCCTGGCACTTTCCCTGTAGGAGATACCGCAAGACGGTTCTGTATATTGGCACAGCGCTCTGCAGGGTGTTAGCAGAGACTTTCCCGGGACAGTGAAACCCTATGTCAGCGACACTGAGAAGAAGCCCCAATGTTCCTTCCAGGCATTTTCAGTGTGGGTGCCTTCTCCACGTGGTTCCTGGTTTCACTGCAGCTCTGAAGAGAATGTTAGCAAAGAGGTAACCGGGACAGTGAAAACAGTACTCAAAGACAGGGAGAGCAAGCTCTACATTACTCTCTTGGCACTTTCGATGTGGGACATACAGCGAGATGTTTGCTGCTTTTGCGTTTGGCTGTTGGGAGATTTACAGCACAAAGATATCTAGTTGATTTGAAGCAGTTCCGAGAAAGTCTAAGCATAGTCGGCACTTTTCCCTCCTGGCACTTTCCTTTGTGAAGATATAGCAGGATGTATATTGGTTTTGAGGAAAACTCAATGGACAGTGTAGGGAGAAAAGTTCCTGGCTCCTTGAATGCCGTTCCTGGAGACACTGCGATCAATGAGGGAGATATGTCAAGATGTGTGTTGGTTTTGAGGACGGCTCTCTGGAGAGTCTTAGCAAAGAGGTCACACGGATAATGAGAGCAATTCTCAGAGACACTGAGAACAAGCTCCACAATTCCTCCTGGCACTTTCCCTGTAGGAGATACCGCAAGACGGTTCTGTATATTGGGCACAGCGCTCTGCAGGGTGTTAGCAGAGACTTTCCCGGGACAGTGAAACCCTATGTCAGCGACACTGAGAAGAAGCCCCAATGTTCCTTCCAGGCATTTTCAGTGTGGGTGCCTTCTCCACGTGGTTCCTGGTTTCACTGCAGCTCTGAAGAGAATGTTAGCAAAGAGGTAACTGGGACAGTGAAAACAGTACTCAAAGACAGGGAGAGCAAGCTCTACATTACTCTCTTGGCACTTTCGATGTGGGACATACAGCGAGATGTTTGCTGCTTTTGCGTTTGGCTGTTGGGAGATTTACAACACAAAGATATCTAGTTGATTTGAAGCAGTTCCGAGAAAGTCTAAGCATAATCCTCACTTTTCCCTCCTGGCACTTTCCTTTGTGAAGATATAGCAGGATGTATATTGGTTTTGAAGAAAACTCAATGGACAGTGTAGGGAGAAAAGTTCCTGGCTCCTTGAATGCCGTTCCTGGAGACACTGCGATCAATGAGGGAGATATGTCAAGATGTGTGTTGGTTTTGAGGACGTCTCTCTGGAGAGTCTTAGCAAAGAGGTCACACGGATAATGAGAGCAATTCTCAGAGACACTGAGAACAAGCTCCACAATTCCTCCTGGCACTTTCCCTGTAGGAGATACCGCAAGACGGTTCTGTATATTGGGCACAGCACTCTGCAGGGTGTTAGCAGAGACTTTCCCGGGACAGTGAAACCCTATGTCAGCGACACTGAGAAGAAGCCCCAATGTTCCTTCCAGGCATTTTCAGTGTGGGTGCCTTCTCCACGTGGTTCCTGGTTTCACTGCAGCTCTGAAGAGAATGTTAGCAAAGAGGTAACCGGGACAGTGAAAACAGTACTCAAAGACAGGGAGAGCAAGCTCTACATTACTCTCTTGGCACTTTCGATGTGGGACATACAGCGAGATGTTTGCTGCTTTTGCGTTTGGCTGTTGGGAGATTTACAGCACAAAGATATCTAGTTGATTTGAAGCAGTTCCGAGAAAGTCTAAGCATAATCCTCACTTTTCCCTCCTGGCACTTTCCTTTGTGAAGATATAGCAGGATGTATATTGGTTTTGAGGAAAACTCAATGGACAGTGTAGGGAGAAAAGTTCCTGGCTCCTTGAATGCCGTTCCTGGAGACACTGCGATCAATGAGGGAGATATGTCAAGATGTGTGTTGGTTTTGAGGACGGCTCTCTGGAGAGTCTTAGCAAAGAGGTCACACGGATAATCAGAGCAATTCTCAGAGACACTGAGAACAAGCTCCACAATTCCTCCTGGCACTTTCCCTGTAGGAGATACCGCAAGACGTTCCTGTATAGTGGGCACAGCGCTCTGCAGGGTGTTAGCAGAGACTTTCCCGGGACAGTGAAACCCTATGTCAGCGACACTGAGAAGAAGCCCCAATGTTCCTTCCAGGCATTTTCAGTGTGGGTGCCTTCTCCACGTGGTTCCTGGTTTCACTGCAGCTCTGAAGAGAATGTTAGCAAAGAGGTAACCGGGACACTGAAAACAGTACTCAAAGACAGGGAGAGCAAGCTCTACATTACTCTCTTGGCACTTTCGATGTGGGACATACAGCGAGATGTTTGCTGCTTTTGCGTTTGGCTGTTGGGAGATTTACAGCACAAAGATATCTAGTTGATTTGAAGCAGTTCCGAGAAAGTCTAAGCATAATCCTCACTTTTCCCTCCTGGCACTTTCCTTTGTGAAGATATAGCAGGATGTATATTGGTTTTGAGGAAAACTCAATGGACAGCGTAGGGAGAAAAGTTCCTGGCTCCTTGAATGCCGTTCCTGGAGACACTGCGATCAATGAGGGAGATATGTCAAGATGTGTGTTGGTTTTGAGGACGGCTCTCTGGAGAGTCTTAGCAAAGAGGTCACACGGATAATGAGAGCAATTCTCAGAGACACTGAGAACAAGCTCCACAATTCCTCCTGGCACTTTCCCTGTAGGAGATACCGCAAGACGGTTCTGTATATTGGCACAGCGCTCTGCAGGGTGTTAGCAGAGACTTTCCCGGGACAGTGAAACCCTATGTCAGCGACACTGAGAAGAAGCCCCAATGTTCCTTCCAGGCATTTTCAGTGTGGGTGCCTTCTCCACGTGGTTCCTGGTTTCACTGCAGCTCTGAAGAGAATGTTAGCAAAGAGGTAACCGGGACAGTGAAAACAGTACTCAAAGACAGGGAGAGCAAGCTCTACATTACTCTCTTGGCACTTTCGATGTGGGACATACAGCGAGATGTTTGCTGCTTTTGCGTTTGGCTGTTGGGAGATTTACAGCACAAAGATATCTAGTTGATTTGAAGCAGTTCCGAGAAAGTCTAAGCATAGTCGGCACTTTTCCCTCCTGGCACTTTCCTTTGTGAAGATATAGCAGGATGTATATTGGTTTTGAGGAAAACTCAATGGACAGTGTAGGGAGAAAAGTTCCTGGCTCCTTGAATGCCGTTCCTGGAGACACTGCGATCAATGAGGGAGATATGTCAAGATGTGTGTTGGTTTTGAGGACGGCTCTCTGGAGAGTCTTAGCAAAGAGGTCACACGGATAATGAGAGCAATTCTCAGAGACACTGAGAACAAGCTCCACAATTCCTCCTGGCACTTTCCCTGTAGGAGATACCGCAAGACGGTTCTGTATATTGGGCACAGCGCTCTGCAGGGTGTTAGCAGAGACTTTCCCGGGACAGTGAAACCCTATGTCAGCGACACTGAGAAGAAGCCCCAATGTTCCTTCCAGGCATTTTCAGTGTGGGTGCCTTCTCCACGTGGTTCCTGGTTTCACTGCAGCTCTGAAGAGAATGTTAGCAAAGAGGTAACTGGGACAGTGAAAACAGTACTCAAAGACAGGGAGAGCAAGCTCTACATTACTCTCTTGGCACTTTGGATGTGGGACATACAGCGAGATGTTTGCTGCTTTTGCGTTTGGCTGTTGGGAGATTTACAGCACAAAGATATCTAGTTGATTTGAAGCAGTTCCGAGAAAGTCTAAGCATAATCCTCACTTTTCCCTCCTGGCACTTTCCTTTGTGAAGATATAGCAGGATGTATATTGGTTTTGAGGAAAACTCAATGGACAGTGTAGGGAGAAAAGTTCCTGGCTCCTTGAATGCCGTTCCTGGAGACACTGCGATCAATGAGGGAGATATGTCAAGATGTGTGTTGGTTTTGAGGACGTCTCTCTGGAGAGTCTTAGCAAAGAGGTCACACGGATAATGAGAGCAATTCTCAGAGACACTGAGAACAAGCTCCACAATTCCTCCTGGCACTTTCCCTGTAGGAGATACCGCAAGACGTTTCTGTATATTGGGCACTGCGCTCTGCAGGGTGTTAGCAGAGACTTTCCCGGGACAGTGAAACCCTATGTCAGAGACACTGAGAAGAAGCCCCAATGTTCCTTCCAGGAATTTTCAGTGTGGGTGCCTTCTCCACGTGGTTCCTGGTTTCACTGCAGCTCTGAAGAGAATGTTAGAGGTAACCGGGACAGTGAAAACAGTACTCAAAGACAGGGAGAGCAAGCTCTACATTACTCTCTTGGCACTTTGGATGTGGGACATACAGCGAGATGTTTGCTGCTTTTGCGTTTGGCTGTTGGGAGATTTACAGCACAAAGATATCTAGTTGATTTGAAGCAGTTCCGAGAAAGTCTAAGCATAATCGGCACTTTTCCCTCCTGGCACTTTCCTTTGTGAAGATATAGCAGGATGTATATTGGTTTTGAGGAAAACTCAATGGACAGTGTAGGGAGAAAAGTTCCTGGCTCCTTGAATGCCGTTCCTGGAGACACTGCGATCAATGAGGGAGATATGTCAAGATGTGTGTTGGTTTTGAGGACGGCTCTCTGGAGAGTCTTAGCAAAGAGGTCACACGGATAATGAGAGCAATTCTCAGAGACACTGAGAACAAGCTCCACAATTCCTCCTGGCACTTTCCCTGTAGGAGATACCGCAAGACGTTTCTGTATATTGGGCACTGCGCTCTGCAGGGTGTTAGCAGAGACTTTCCCGGGACAGTGAAACCCTATGTCAGAGACAGTGAGAAGAAGCCCCAATGTTCCTTCCAGGCATTTTCAGTGTGGGTGCCTTCTCCACGTGGTTCCTGGTTTCACTGCAGCTCTGAAGAGAATGTTAGCAAAGAGGTAACCGGGACACTGAAAACAGTACTCAAAGACAGGGAGAGCAAGCTCTACATTACTCTCTTGGCACTTTCGATGTGGGACATACAGCGAGATGTTTGCTGCTTTTGCGTTTGGCTGTTGGGAGATTTACAGCACAAAGATATCTAGTTGATTTGAAGCAGTTCCGAGAAAGTCTAAGCATAATCCTCACTTTTCCCTCCTGGCACTTTCCATGTGGAAGATATAGCAGGATGTATATTGGTTTTGAGGAAAACTCAATGGACAGTGTAGGGAGAAAAGTTCCTGGCTCCTTGAATGCCGTTCCTGGAGACACTGCGATCAATGAGGGAGATATGTCAAGATGTGTGTTGGTTTTGAGGACGTCTCTCTGGAGAGTCTTAGCAAAGAGGTCACACGGATAATGAGAGCAATTCTCAGAGACACTGAGAACAAGCTCCACAATTCCTCCTGGCACTTTCCCTGTAGGAGACACCGCAAGACAGTTCTGTATATTGGCACAGCGCTCTGCAGGGTGTTAGCAGGGACTTTCCCGGGACAGTGAAACCCTATGTCAGAGACAGTGAGAAGAAGCCCCAATGTTCCTTCCAGGCATTTTCAGTGTGGGTGCCTTCTCCACGTGGTTCCTGGTTTCACTGCAGCTCTGAAGAGAATGTTAGCAAAGAGGTAACCGGGACAGTGAAAACAGTACTCAAAGACAGGGAGAGCAAGCTCTACATTACTCTCTTGGCACTTTCGATGTGGGACATACAGCGAGATGTTTGCTGCTTTTGCGTTTGGCTGTTGGGAGATTTACAGCACAAAGATATCTAGTTGATTTGAAGCAGATCCGAGAAAGTCTAAGCATAGTCGGCACTTTTCCCTCCTGGCACTTTCCATGTGGAAGATATAGCAGGATGTATATTGGTTTTGAGGAAAACTCAATGGACAGCGTAGGGAGAAAAGTTCCTGGCTCCTTGAATGCCGTTCCTGGAGACACTGCGATCAATGAGGGAGATATGTCAAGATGTGTGTTGGTTTTGAGGACGGCTCTCTGGAGAGTCTTAGCAAAGAGGTCACACGGATAATCAGAGCAATTCTCAGAGACACTGAGAACAAGCTCCACAATTCCTCCTGGCACTTTCCCTGTAGGAGATACCGCAAGACGTTTCTGTATATTGGGCACAGCGCTCTGCAGGGTGTTAGCAGAGACTTTCCCGGGACAGTGAAACCCTATGTCAGAGACAGTGAGAAGAAGCCCCAATGTTCCTTCCAGGCATTTTCAGTGTGGGTGCCTTCTCCACGTGGTTCCTGGTTTCACTGCAGCTCTGAAGAGAATGTTAGCAAAGAGGTAACCGGGACAGTGAAAAACAGTACTCAAAGACAGGGAGAGCAAGCTCTACATTACTCTCTTGGCACTTTCGATGTGGGACATACAGCGAAATGTTTGCTGCTTTTGCGTTTGGCTGTTGAGAGATTTACAACACAAAGATATCTAGTTGATTTGAAGCAGTTCCGAGAAAGTCTAAGCATAATCCTCACTTTTCCCTCCTGGCACTTTCCTTTGTGAAGATATAGCAGGATGTATATTGGTTTTGAAGAAAACTCAATGGACAGTGTAGGGAGAAAAGTTCCTGGCTCCTTGAATGCCGTTCCTGGAGACACTGCGATCAATGAGGGAGATATGTCAAGATGTGTGTTGGTTTTGAGGACGTCTCTCTGGAGAGTCTTAGCAAAGAGGTCACACGGATAATGAGAGCAATTCTCAGAGACACTGAGAACAAGCTCCACAATTCCTCCTGGCACTTTCCCTGTAGGAGATACCGCAAGACGTTTCTGTATATTGGGCACAGCGCTCTGCAGGGTGTTAGCAGAGACTTTCCCGGGACAGTGAAACCCTATGTCAGAGACAGTGAGAAGAAGCCCCAATGGTCCTTCCAGGCATTTTCAGTGTGGGTGCCTTCTCCACGTGGTTCCTGGTTTCACTGCAGCTCTGAAGAGAATGTTAGCAAAGAGGTAACCGGGACACTGAAAACAGTACTCAAAGACAGGGAGAGCAAGCTCTACATTACTCTCTTGGCACTTTCGATGTGGGACATACAGCGAGATGTTTGCTGCTTTTGCGTTTGGCTGTTGGGAGATTTACAGCACAAAGATATCTAGTTGATTTGAAGCAGTTCCGAGAAAGTCTAAGCATAGTCGGCACTTTTCCCTCCTGGCACTTTCCTTTGTGAAGATATAGCAGGATGTATATTGGTTTTGAGGAAAACTCAATGGACAGTGTAGGGAGAAAAGTTCCTGGCTCCTTGAATGCCGTTCCTGGAGACACTGCGATCAATGAGGGAGATATGTCAAGATGTGTGTTGGTTTTGAGGACGGCTCTCTGGAGAGTCTTAGCAAAGAGGTCACACGGATAATGAGAGCAATTCTCAGAGACACTGAGAACAAGCTCCACAATTCCTCCTGGCACTTTCCCTGTAGGAGATACCGCAAGACGGTTCTGTATATTGGGCACAGCGCTCTGCAGGGTGTTAGCAGAGAGTTTCCCGGGACAGTGAAACCCTATGTCAGAGACAGTGAGAAGAAGCCCCAATGTTCCTTCCAGGCATTTTCAGTGTGGGTGCCTTCTCCACGTGGTTCCTGGTTTCACTGCAGCTCTGAAGAGAATGTTAGCAAAGAGGTAACCGGGACAGTGAAAACAGTACTCAAAGACAGGGAGAGCAAGCTCTACATTACTCTCTTGGCACTTTCGATGTGGGACATACAGCGAGATGTTTGCTGCTTTTGCGTTTGGCTGTTGGGAGATTTACAGCACAAAGATATCTAGTTGATTTGAAGCAGTTCCAAGAAAGTCTAAGCATAGTCGGCACTTTTCACTCCTGGCACTTTCCATGTGGAAGATATAGCAGGATGTATATTGGTTTTGAGGAAAACTCAATGGACAGTGTAGGGAGAAAAGTTCCTGGCTCCTTGAATGCCGTTCCTGGAGACACTGCGATCAATGAGGGAGATATGTCAAGATGTGTGTTGGTTTTGAGGACGGCTCTCTGGAGAGTCTTAGCAAAGAGGTCACACGGATAATCAGAGCAATTCTCAGAGACACTGAGAACAAGCTCCACAATTCCTCCTGGCACTTTCCCTGTAGGAGATACCGCAAGACGTTTCTGTATATTGGGCACAGCGCTCTGCAGGGTGTTAGCAGAGACTTTCCCGGGACAGTGAAACCCTATGTCAGAGACAGTGAGAAGAAGCCCCAATGTTCCTTCCAGGCATTTTCAGTGTGGGTGCCTTCTCCACGTGGTTCCTGGTTTCACTGCAGCTCTGAAGAGAATGTTAGCAAAGAGGTAACCGGGACAGTGAAAAACAGTACTCAAAGACAGGGAGAGCAAGCTCTACATTACTCTCTTGGCACTTTCGATGTGGGACATACAGCGAGATGTTTGCTGCTTTTGCGTTTGGCTGTTGAGAGATTTATAACACAAAGATATCTAGTTGATTTGAAGCAATTCCGAGAAAGTCTAAGCATAATCCTCACTTTTCCCTCCTGGCACTTTCCTTTGTGAAGATATAGCAGGATGTATATTGGTTTTGAAGAAAACTCAATGGACAGTGTAGGGAGAAAAGTTCCTGGCTCCTTGAATGCCGTTCCTGGAGACACTGCGATCAATGAGGGAGATATGTCAAGATGTGTGTTGGTTTTGAGGACGTCTCTCTGGAGAGTCTTAGCAAAGAGGTCACACGGATAATGAGAGCAATTCTCAGAGACACTGAGAACAAGCTCCACAATTCCTCCTGGCACTTTCCCTGTAGGAGATACCGCAAGACGTTTCTGTATATTGGGCACAGCGCTCTGCAGGGTGTTAGCAGAGACTTTCCCGGGACAGTGAAACCCTATGTCAGAGACAGTGAGAAGAAGCCCCAATGTTCCTTCCAGGCATTTTCAGTGTGGGTGCCTTCTCCACGTGGTTCCTGGTTTCACTGCAGCTCTGAAGAGAATGTTAGCAAAGAGGTAACCGGGACACTGAAAACAGTACTCAAAGACAGGGAGAGCAAGCTCTACATTACTCTCTTGGCACTTTCGATGTGGGACATACAGCGAGATGTTTGCTGCTTTTGCGTTTGGCTGTTGGGAGATTTACAGCACAAAGATATCTAGTTGATTTGAAGCAGTTCCGAGAAAGTCTAAGCATAGTCGGCACTTTTCCCTCCTGGCACTTTCCTTTGTGAAGATATAGCAGGATGTATATTGGTTTTGAGGAAAACTCAATGGACAGTGTAGGGAGAAAAGTTCCTGGCTCCTTGAATGCCGTTCCTGGAGACACTGCGATCAATGAGGGAGATATGTCAAGATGTGTGTTGGTTTTGAGGACGTCTCTCTGGAGAGTCTTAGCAAAGAGGTCACACGGATAATGAGAGCAATTCTCAGAGACACTGAGAACAAGCTCCACAATTCCTCCTGGCACTTTCCCTGTAGGAGATACCGCAAGACGGTTCTGTATATTGGGCACAGCGCTCTGCAGGGTGTTAGCAGAGACTTTCCCGGGACAGTGAAACCCTATGTCAGCGACACTGAGAAGAAGCCCCAATGTTCCTTCCAGGCATTTTCAGTGTGGGTGCCTTCTCCACGTGGTTCCTGGTTTCACTGCAGCTCTGAAGAGAATGTTAGCAAAGAGGTAATCGGCACAGTGAAAACAGTACTCAAAGACAGGGAGAGCAAGCTCTACATTACTCTCTTGGCACTTTCGATGTGGGACATACAGCGAGATGTTTGCTGCTTTTGCGTTTGGCTGTTGGGAGATTTACAGCACAAAGATATCTAGTTGATTTGAAGCAGTTCCGAGAAAGTCTAAGCATAATCGGCACTTTTCCCTCCTGGCACTTTCCTTTGTGAAGATATAGCAGGATGTATATTGGTTTTGAAGAAAACTCAATGGACAGTGTAGGGAGAAAAGTTCCTGGCTCCTTGAATGCCGTTCCTGGAGACACTGCGATCAATGAGGGAGATATGTCAAGATGTGTGTTGGTTTTGAGGACGTCTCTCTGGAGAGTCTTAGCAAAGAGGTCACACGGATAATGAGAGCAATTCTCAGAGACACTGAGAACAAGCTCCACAATTCCTCCTGGCACTTTCCCTATAGGAGATACCGCAAGACGTTTCTGTATATTGGGCACAGCGCTCTGCAGGGTGTTAGCAGAGACTTTCCCGGGACAGTGAAACCCTATGTCAGAGACAGTGAGAAGAAGCCCCAATGTTCCTTCCAGGCATTTTCAGTGTGGGTGCCTTCTCCACGTGGTTCCTGGTTTCACTGCAGCTCTGAAGAGAATGTTAGCAAAGAGGTAACCGGGACACTGAAAACAGTACTCAAAGACAGGGAGAGCAAGCTCTACATTACTCTCTTGGCACTTTCGATGTGGGACATACAGCGAGATGTTTGCTGCTTTTGCGTTTGGCTGTTGGGAGATTTACAGCACAAAGATATCTAGTTGATTTGAAGCAGTTCCGAGAAAGTCTAAGCATAGTCGGCACTTTTCCCTCCTGGCACTTTCCTTTGTGAAGATATAGCAGGATGTATATTGGTTTTGAGGAAAACTCAATGGACAGTGTAGGGAGAAAAGTTCCTGGCTCCTTGAATGCCGTTCCTGGAGACACTGCGATCAATGAGGGAGATATGTCAAGATGTGTGTTGGTTTTGAGGACGGCTCTCTGGAGAGTCTTAGCAAAGAGGTCACACGGATAATGAGAGCAATTCTCAGAGACACTGAGAACAAGCTCCACAATTCCTCCTGGCACTTTCCCTGTAGGAGATACCGCAAGACGGTTCTGTATATTGGGCACAGCACTCTGCAGGGTGTTAGCAGAGACTTTTCCGGGACAGTGAAACCCTATGTCAGCGACACTGAGAAGAAGCCCCAATGTTCCTTCCAGGCATTTTCAGTGTGGGTGCCTTCTCCACGTGGTTCCTGGTTTCACTGCAGCTCTGAAGAGAATGTTAGCAAAGAGGTAACCGGGACAGTGAAAACAGTACTCAAAGACAGGGAGAGCAAGCTCTACATTACTCTCTTGGCACTTTGGATGTGGGACATACAGCGAGATGTTTGCTGCTTTTGCGTTTGGCTGTTGGGAGATTTACAGCACAAAGATATCTAGTTGATTTGAAGCAGTTCCGAGAAAGTCTAAGCATAATCCTCACTTTTCCCTCCTGGCACTTTCCTTTGTGAAGATATAGCAGGATGTATATTGGTTTTGAGGAAAACTCAATGGACAGTGTAGGGAGAAAAGTTCCTGGCTCCTTGAATGCCGTTCCTGGAGACACTGCGATCAATGAGGGAGATATGTCAAGATGTGTGTTGGTTTTGAGGACGGCTCTCTGGAGAGTCTTAGCAAAGAGGTCACACGGATAATGAGAGCAATTCTCAGAGACACTGAGAACAAGCTCCACAATTCCTCCTGGCACTTTCCCTGTAGGAGATACCGCAAGACGTTCCTGTATAGTGGGCACAGCGCTTAGCAGGGTGTTAGCAGAGACTTTCCCGGGACAGTGAAACCCTATGTCAGAGACAGTGAGAAGAAGCCCCAATGTTCCTTCCAGGCATTTTCAGTGTGGGTGCCTTCTCCACGTGGTTCCTGGTTTCACTGCAGCTCTGAAGAGAATGTTAGCAAAGAGGTAACCGGGACACTGAAAACAGTACTCAAAGACAGGGAGAGCAAGCTCTACATTACTCTCTTGGCACTTTCGATGTGGGACATACAGCGAGATGTTTGCTGCTTTTGCGTTTGGCTGTTGGGAGATTTACAGCACAAAGATATCTAGTTGATTTGAAGCAGTTCCAAGAAAGTCTAAGCATAGTCGGCACTTTTCCCTCCTGGCACTTTCCTTTGTGAAGATATAGCAGGATGTATATTGGTTTTGAGGAAAACTCAATGGACAGTGTAGGGAGAAAAGTTCCTGGCTCCTTGAATGCCGTTCCTGGAGACACTGCGATCAATGAGGGAGATATGTCAAGATGTGTGTTGGTTTTGAGGATGGCTCTCTGGAGAGTCTTAGCAAAGAGGTCACACGGATAATGAGAGCAATTCTCAGAGACACTGAGAACAAGCTCCACAATTCCTCCTGGCACTTTCCCTGTAGGAGATACCGCAAGACGGTTCTGTATATTGGGCACAGCGCTCTGCAGGGTGTTAGCAGAGACTTTCCCGGGACAGTGAAACCCTATGTCAGAGACAGTGAGAAGAAGCCCCAATGTTCCTTCCAGGCATTTTCAGTGTGGGTGCCTTCTCCACGTGGTTCCTGGTTTCACTGCAGCTCTGAAGAGAATGTTAGCAAAGAGGTAACCGGGACACTGAAAACAGTACTCAAAGACAGGGAGAGCAAGCTCTACATTACTCTCTTGGCACTTTCGATGTGGGACATACAGCGAGATGTTTGCTGCTTTTGCGTTTGGCTGTTGAGAGATTTATAACACAAAGATATCTAGTTGATTTGAAGCAATTCCGAGAAAGTCTAAGCATAATCCTCACTTTTCCCTCCTGGCACTTTCCTTTGTGAAGATATAGCAGGATGTATATTGGTTTTGAAGAAAACTCAATGGACAGTGTAGGGAGAAAAGTTCCTGGCTCCTTGAATGCCGTTCCTGGAGACACTGCGATCAATGAGGGAGATATGTCAAGATGTGTGTTGGTTTTGAGGACGTCTCTCTGGAGAGTCTTAGCAAAGAGGTCACACGGATAATGAGAGCAATTCTCAGAGACACTGAGAACAAGCTCCACAATTCCTCCTGGCACTTTCCCTGTAGGAGATACCGCAAGACGTTTCTGTATATTGGGCACAGCGCTCTGCAGGGTGTTAGCAGAGGCTTTCCCGGGACAGTGAAACCCTATGTCAGAGACAGTGAGAAGAAGCCCCAATGTTCCTTCCAGGCATTTTCAGTGTGGGTGCCTTCTCCACGTGGTTCCTGGTTTCACTGCAGCTCTGAAGAGAATGTTAGCAAAGAGGTAACCGGGACACTGAAAACAGTACTCAAAGACAGGGAGAGCAAGCTCTACATTACTCTCTTGGCACTTTCGATGTGGGACATACAGCGAGATGTTTGCTGCTTTTGCGTTTGGCTGTTGGGAGATTTACAGCACAAAGATATCTAGTTGATTTGAAGCAGTTCCGAGAAAGTCTAAGCATAGTCGGCACTTTTCCCTCCTGGCACTTTCCTTTGTGAAGATATAGCAGGATGTATATTGGTTTTGAGGAAAACTCAATGGACAGTGTAGGGAGAAAAGTTCCTGGCTCCTTGAATGCCGTTCCTGGAGACACTGCGATCAATGAGGGAGATATGTCAAGATGTGTGTTGGTTTTGAGGACGTCTCTCTGGAGAGTCTTAGCAAAGAGGTCACACGGATAATGAGAGCAATTCTCAGAGACACTGAGAACAAGCTCCACAATTCCTCCTGGCACTTTCCCTGTAGGAGATACCGCAAGACGGTTCTGTATATTGGGCACAGCGCTCTGCAGGGTGTTAGCAGAGACTTTCCCGGGACAGTGAAACCCTATGTCAGCGACACTGAGAAGAAGCCCCAATGTTCCTTCCAGGCATTTTCAGTGTGGGTGCCTTCTCCACGTGGTTCCTGGTTTCACTGCAGCTCTGAAGAGAATGTTAGCAAAGAGGTAATCGGCACAGTGAAAACAGTACTCAAAGACAGGGAGAGCAAGCTCTACATTACTCTCTTGGCACTTTCGATGTGGGACATACAGCGAGATGTTTGCTGCTTTTGCGTTTGGCTGTTGGGAGATTTACAGCACAAAGATATCTAGTTGATTTGAAGCAGTTCCGAGAAAGTCTAAGCATAATCGGCACTTTTCCCTCCTGGCACTTTCCTTTGTGAAGATATAGCAGGATGTATATTGGTTTTGAAGAAAACTCAATGGACAGTGTAGGGAGAAAAGTTCCTGGCTCCTTGAATGCCGTTCCTGGAGACACTGCGATCAATGAGGGAGATATGTCAAGATGTGTGTTGGTTTTGAGGACGTCTCTCTGGAGAGTCTTAGCAAAGAGGTCACACGGATAATGAGAGCAATTCTCAGAGACACTGAGAACAAGCTCCACAATTCCTCCTGGCACTTTCCCTATAGGAGATACCGCAAGACGTTTCTGTATATTGGGCACAGCGCTCTGCAGGGTGTTAGCAGAGACTTTCCCGGGACAGTGAAACCCTATGTCAGAGACAGTGAGAAGAAGCCCCAATGTTCCTTCCAGGCATTTTCAGTGTGGGTGCCTTCTCCACGTGGTTCCTGGTTTCACTGCAGCTCTGAAGAGAATGTTAGCAAAGAGGTAACCGGGACACTGAAAACAGTACTCAAAGACAGGGAGAGCAAGCTCTACATTACTCTCTTGGCACTTTCGATGTGGGACATACAGCGAGATGTTTGCTGCTTTTGCGTTTGGCTGTTGGGAGATTTACAGCACAAAGATATCTAGTTGATTTGAAGCAGTTCCGAGAAAGTCTAAGCATAGTCGGCACTTTTCCCTCCTGGCACTTTCCTTTGTGAAGATATAGCAGGATGTATATTGGTTTTGAGGAAAACTCAATGGACAGTGTAGGGAGAAAAGTTCCTGGCTCCTTGAATGCCGTTCCTGGAGACACTGCGATCAATGAGGGAGATATGTCAAGATGTGTGTTGGTTTTGAGGACGGCTCTCTGGAGAGTCTTAGCAAAGAGGTCACACGGATAATGAGAGCAATTCTCAGAGACACTGAGAACAAGCTCCACAATTCCTCCTGGCACTTTCCCTGTAGGAGATACCGCAAGACGGTTCTGTATATTGGGCACAGCACTCTGCAGGGTGTTAGCAGAGACTTTCCCGGGACAGTGAAACCCTATGTCAGCGACACTGAGAAGAAGCCCCAATGTTCCTTCCAGGCATTTTCAGTGTGGGTGCCTTCTCCACGTGGTTCCTGGTTTCACTGCAGCTCTGAAGAGAATGTTAGCAAAGAGGTAACCGGGACAGTGAAAACAGTACTCAAAGACAGGGAGAGCAAGCTCTACATTACTCTCTTGGCACTTTGGATGTGGGACATACAGCGAGATGTTTGCTGCTTTTGCGTTTGGCTGTTGGGAGATTTACAGCACAAAGATATCTAGTTGATTTGAAGCAGTTCCGAGAAAGTCTAAGCATAATCCTCACTTTTCCCTCCTGGCACTTTCCTTTGTGAAGATATAGCAGGATGTATATTGGTTTTGAGGAAAACTCAATGGACAGTGTAGGGAGAAAAGTTCCTGGCTCCTTGAATGCCGTTCCTGGAGACACTGCGATCAATGAGGGAGATATGTCAAGATGTGTGTTGGTTTTGAGGACGTCTCTCTGGAGAGTCTTAGCAAAGAGGTCACACGGATAATGAGAGCAATTCTCAGAGACACTGAGAACAAGCTCCACAATTCCTCCTGGCACTTTCCCTGTAGGAGATACCGCAAGACGGTTCTGTATATTGGGCACAGCGCTCTGCAGGGTGTTAGCAGAGACTTTCCCGGGACAGTGAAACCCTATGTCAGCGACACTGAGAAGAAGCCCCAATGTTCCTTCCAGGCATTTTCAGTGTGGGTGCCTTCTCCACGTGGTTCCTGGTTTCACTGCAGCTCTGAAGAGAATGTTAGCAAAGAGGTAATCGGCACAGTGAAAACAGTACTCAAAGACAGGGAGAGCAAGCTCTACATTACTCTCTTGGCACTTTCGATGTGGGACATACAGCGAGATGTTTGCTGCTTTTGCGTTTGGCTGTTGGGAGATTTACAGCACAAAGATATCTAGTTGATTTGAAGCAGTTCCGAGAAAGTCTAAGCATAATCGGCACTTTTCCCTCCTGGCACTTTCCTTTGTGAAGATATAGCAGGATGTATATTGGTTTTGAAGAAAACTCAATGGACAGTGTAGGGAGAAAAGTTCCTGGCTCCTTGAATGCCGTTCCTGGAGACACTGCGATCAATGAGGGAGATATGTCAAGATGTGTGTTGGTTTTGAGGACGTCTCTCTGGAGAGTCTTAGCAAAGAGGTCACACGGATAATGAGAGCAATTCTCAGAGACACTGAGAACAAGCTCCACAATTCCTCCTGGCACTTTCCCTATAGGAGATACCGCAAGACGTTTCTGTATATTGGGCACAGCGCTCTGCAGGGTGTTAGCAGAGACTTTCCCGGGACAGTGAAACCCTATGTCAGAGACAGTGAGAAGAAGCCCCAATGTTCCTTCCAGGCATTTTCAGTGTGGGTGCCTTCTCCACGTGGTTCCTGGTTTCACTGCAGCTCTGAAGAGAATGTTAGCAAAGAGGTAACCGGGACACTGAAAACAGTACTCAAAGACAGGGAGAGCAAGCTCTACATTACTCTCTTGGCACTTTCGATGTGGGACATACAGCGAGATGTTTGCTGCTTTTGCGTTTGGCTGTTGGGAGATTTACAGCACAAAGATATCTAGTTGATTTGAAGCAGTTCCGAGAAAGTCTAAGCATAGTCGGCACTTTTCCCTCCTGGCACTTTCCTTTGTGAAGATATAGCAGGATGTATATTGGTTTTGAGGAAAACTCAATGGACAGTGTAGGGAGAAAAGTTCCTGGCTCCTTGAATGCCGTTCCTGGAGACACTGCGATCAATGAGGGAGATATGTCAAGATGTGTGTTGGTTTTGAGGACGGCTCTCTGGAGAGTCTTAGCAAAGAGGTCACACGGATAATGAGAGCAATTCTCAGAGACACTGAGAACAAGCTCCACAATTCCTCCTGGCACTTTCCCTGTAGGAGATACCGCAAGACGGTTCTGTATATTGGGCACAGCACTCTGCAGGGTGTTAGCAGAGACTTTTCCGGGACAGTGAAACCCTATGTCAGCGACACTGAGAAGAAGCCCCAATGTTCCTTCCAGGCATTTTCAGTGTGGGTGCCTTCTCCACGTGGTTCCTGGTTTCACTGCAGCTCTGAAGAGAATGTTAGCAAAGAGGTAACCGGGACAGTGAAAACAGTACTCAAAGACAGGGAGAGCAAGCTCTACATTACTCTCTTGGCACTTTGGATGTGGGACATACAGCGAGATGTTTGCTGCTTTTGCGTTTGGCTGTTGGGAGATTTACAGCACAAAGATATCTAGTTGATTTGAAGCAGTTCCGAGAAAGTCTAAGCATAATCCTCACTTTTCCCTCCTGGCACTTTCCTTTGTGAAGATATAGCAGGATGTATATTGGTTTTGAGGAAAACTCAATGGACAGTGTAGGGAGAAAAGTTCCTGGCTCCTTGAATGCCGTTCCTGGAGACACTGCGATCAATGAGGGAGATATGTCAAGATGTGTGTTGGTTTTGAGGACGGCTCTCTGGAGAGTCTTAGCAAAGAGGTCACACGGATAATGAGAGCAATTCTCAGAGACACTGAGAACAAGCTCCACAATTCCTCCTGGCACTTTCCCTGTAGGAGATACCGCAAGACGTTCCTGTATAGTGGGCACAGCGCTTAGCAGGGTGTTAGCAGAGACTTTCCCGGGACA
Source organism: Larus michahellis (assembly GCF_964199755.1). Classification (NCBI taxonomy): domain Eukaryota; kingdom Metazoa; phylum Chordata; class Aves; order Charadriiformes; family Laridae; genus Larus; species Larus michahellis. Next base: position 25,675,444 of record NC_133904.1, read on the forward strand.
GTGAAACCCTATGTCAGAGACAGTGAGAAGAAGCCCCAATGTTCCTTCCAGGCATTTTCAGTGTGGGTGCCTTCTCCACGTGGTTCCTGGTTTCACTGCAGCTCTGAAGAGAATGTTAGCAAAGAGGTAACCGGGACACTGAAAACAGTACTCAAAGACAGGGAGAGCAAGCTCTACATTACTCTCTTGGCACTTTCGATGTGGGACATACAGCGAGATGTTTGCTGCTTTTGCGTTTGGCTGTTGGGAGATTTACAGCACAAAGATATCTAGTTGATTTGAAGCAGTTCCAAGAAAGTCTAAGCATAGTCGGCACTTTTCCCTCCTGGCACTTTCCTTTGTGAAGATATAGCAGGATGTATATTGGTTTTGAGGAAAACTCAATGGACAGTGTAGGGAGAAAAGTTCCTGGCTCCTTGAATGCCGTTCCTGGAGACACTGCGATCAATGAGGGAGATATGTCAAGATGTGTGTTGGTTTTGAGGATGGCTCTCTGGAGAGTCTTAGCAAAGAGGTCACACGGATAATGAGAGCAATTCTCAGAGACACTGAGAACAAGCTCCACAATTCCTCCTGGCACTTTCCCTGTAGGAGATACCGCAAGACGGTTCTGTATATTGGGCACAGCGCTCTGCAGGGTGTTAGCAGAGACTTTCCCGGGACAGTGAAACCCTATGTCAGAGACAGTGAGAAGAAGCCCCAATGTTCCTTCCAGGCATTTTCAGTGTGGGTGCCTTCTCCACGTGGTTCCTGGTTTCACTGCAGCTCTGAAGAGAATGTTAGCAAAGAGGTAACCGGGACACTGAAAACAGTACTCAAAGACAGGGAGAGCAAGCTCTACATTACTCTCTTGGCACTTTCGATGTGGGACATACAGCGAGATGTTTGCTGCTTTTGCGTTTGGCTGTTGAGAGATTTATAACACAAAGATATCTAGTTGATTTGAAGCAATTCCGAGAAAGTCTAAGCATAATCCTCACTTTTCCCTCCTGGCACTTTCCTTTGTGAAGATATAGCAGGATGTATATTGGTTTTGAAGAAAACTCAATGGACAGTGTAGGGAGAAAAGTTCCTGGCTCCTTGAATGCCGTTCCTGGAGACACTGCGATCAATGAGGGAGATATGTCAAGATGTGTGTTGGTTTTGAGGACGTCTCTCTGGAGAGTCTTAGCAAAGAGGTCACACGGATAATGAGAGCAATTCTCAGAGACACTGAGAACAAGCTCCACAATTCCTCCTGGCACTTTCCCTGTAGGAGATACCGCAAGACGTTTCTGTATATTGGGCACAGCGCTCTGCAGGGTGTTAGCAGAGACTTTCCCGGGACAGTGAAACCCTATGTCAGAGACAGTGAGAAGAAGCCCCAATGTTCCTTCCAGGCATTTTCAGTGTGGGTGCCTTCTCCACGTGGTTCCTGGTTTCACTGCAGCTCTGAAGAGAATGTTAGCAAAGAGGTAACCGGGACACTGAAAACAGTACTCAAAGACAGGGAGAGCAAGCTCTACATTACTCTCTTGGCACTTTCGATGTGGGACATACAGCGAGATGTTTGCTGCTTTTGCGTTTGGCTGTTGGGAGATTTACAGCACAAAGATATCTAGTTGATTTGAAGCAGTTCCGAGAAAGTCTAAGCATAGTCGGCACTTTTCCCTCCTGGCACTTTCCTTTGTGAAGATATAGCAGGATGTATATTGGTTTTGAGGAAAACTCAATGGACAGTGTAGGGAGAAAAGTTCCTGGCTCCTTGAATGCCGTTCCTGGAGACACTGCGATCAATGAGGGAGATATGTCAAGATGTGTGTTGGTTTTGAGGACGTCTCTCTGGAGAGTCTTAGCAAAGAGGTCACACGGATAATGAGAGCAATTCTCAGAGACACTGAGAACAAGCTCCACAATTCCTCCTGGCACTTTCCCTGTAGGAGATACCGCAAGACGGTTCTGTATATTGGGCACAGCGCTCTGCAGGGTGTTAGCAGAGACTTTCCCGGGACAGTGAAACCCTATGTCAGCGACACTGAGAAGAAGCCCCAATGTTCCTTCCAGGCATTTTCAGTGTGGGTGCCTTCTCCACGTGGTTCCTGGTTTCACTGCAGCTCTGAAGAGAATGTTAGCAAAGAGGTAATCGGCACAGTGAAAACAGTACTCAAAGACAGGGAGAGCAAGCTCTACATTACTCTCTTGGCACTTTCGATGTGGGACATACAGCGAGATGTTTGCTGCTTTTGCGTTTGGCTGTTGGGAGATTTACAGCACAAAGATATCTAGTTGATTTGAAGCAGTTCCGAGAAAGTCTAAGCATAATCGGCACTTTTCCCTCCTGGCACTTTCCTTTGTGAAGATATAGCAGGATGTATATTGGTTTTGAAGAAAACTCAATGGACAGTGTAGGGAGAAAAGTTCCTGGCTCCTTGAATGCCGTTCCTGGAGACACTGCGATCAATGAGGGAGATATGTCAAGATGTGTGTTGGTTTTGAGGACGTCTCTCTGGAGAGTCTTAGCAAAGAGGTCACACGGATAATGAGAGCAATTCTCAGAGACACTGAGAACAAGCTCCACAATTCCTCCTGGCACTTTCCCTATAGGAGATACCGCAAGACGTTTCTGTATATTGGGCACAGCGCTCTGCAGGGTGTTAGCAGAGACTTTCCCGGGACAGTGAAACCCTATGTCAGAGACAGTGAGAAGAAGCCCCAATGTTCCTTCCAGGCATTTTCAGTGTGGGTGCCTTCTCCACGTGGTTCCTGGTTTCACTGCAGCTCTGAAGAGAATGTTAGCAAAGAGGTAACCGGGACACTGAAAACAGTACTCAAAGACAGGGAGAGCAAGCTCTACATTACTCTCTTGGCACTTTCGATGTGGGACATACAGCGAGATGTTTGCTGCTTTTGCGTTTGGCTGTTGGGAGATTTACAGCACAAAGATATCTAGTTGATTTGAAGCAGTTCCGAGAAAGTCTAAGCATAGTCGGCACTTTTCCCTCCTGGCACTTTCCTTTGTGAAGATATAGCAGGATGTATATTGGTTTTGAGGAAAACTCAATGGACAGTGTAGGGAGAAAAGTTCCTGGCTCCTTGAATGCCGTTCCTGGAGACACTGCGATCAATGAGGGAGATATGTCAAGATGTGTGTTGGTTTTGAGGACGGCTCTCTGGAGAGTCTTAGCAAAGAGGTCACACGGATAATGAGAGCAATTCTCAGAGACACTGAGAACAAGCTCCACAATTCCTCCTGGCACTTTCCCTGTAGGAGATACCGCAAGACGGTTCTGTATATTGGGCACAGCACTCTGCAGGGTGTTAGCAGAGACTTTCCCGGGACAGTGAAACCCTATGTCAGCGACACTGAGAAGAAGCCCCAATGTTCCTTCCAGGCATTTTCAGTGTGGGTGCCTTCTCCACGTGGTTCCTGGTTTCACTGCAGCTCTGAAGAGAATGTTAGCAAAGAGGTAACCGGGACAGTGAAAACAGTACTCAAAGACAGGGAGAGCAAGCTCTACATTACTCTCTTGGCACTTTGGATGTGGGACATACAGCGAGATGTTTGCTGCTTTTGCGTTTGGCTGTTGGGAGATTTACAGCACAAAGATATCTAGTTGATTTGAAGCAGTTCCGAGAAAGTCTAAGCATAATCCTCACTTTTCCCTCCTGGCACTTTCCTTTGTGAAGATATAGCAGGATGTATATTGGTTTTGAGGAAAACTCAATGGACAGTGTAGGGAGAAAAGTTCCTGGCTCCTTGAATGCCGTTCCTGGAGACACTGCGATCAATGAGGGAGATATGTCAAGATGTGTGTTGGTTTTGAGGACGGCTCTCTGGAGAGTCTTAGCAAAGAGGTCACACGGATAATGAGAGCAATTCTCAGAGACACTGAGAACAAGCTCCACAATTCCTCCTGGCACTTTCCCTGTAGGAGATACCGCAAGACGTTCCTGTATAGTGGGCACAGCGCTTAGCAGGGTGTTAGCAGAGACTTTCCCGGGACAGTGAAACCCTATGTCAGAGACAGTGAGAAGAAGCCCCAATGTTCCTTCCAGGCATTTTCAGTGTGGGTGCCTTCTCCACGTGGTTCCTGGTTTCACTGCAGCTCTGAAGAGAATGTTAGCAAAGAGGTAACCGGGACACTGAAAACAGTACTCAAAGACAGGGAGAGCAAGCTCTACATTACTCTCTTGGCACTTTCGATGTGGGACATACAGCGAGATGTTTGCTGCTTTTGCGTTTGGCTGTTGGGAGATTTACAGCACAAAGATATCTAGTTGATTTGAAGCAGTTCCAAGAAAGTCTAAGCATAGTCGGCACTTTTCCCTCCTGGCACTTTCCTTTGTGAAGATATAGCAGGATGTATATTGGTTTTGAGGAAAACTCAATGGACAGTGTAGGGAGAAAAGTTCCTGGCTCCTTGAATGCCGTTCCTGGAGACACTGCGATCAATGAGGGAGATATGTCAAGATGTGTGTTGGTTTTGAGGATGGCTCTCTGGAGAGTCTTAGCAAAGAGGTCACACGGATAATGAGAGCAATTCTCAGAGACACTGAGAACAAGCTCCACAATTCCTCCTGGCACTTTCCCTGTAGGAGATACCGCAAGACGGTTCTGTATATTGGGCACAGCGCTCTGCAGGGTGTTAGCAGAGACTTTCCCGGGACAGTGAAACCCTATGTCAGAGACAGTGAGAAGAAGCCCCAATGTTCCTTCCAGGCATTTTCAGTGTGGGTGCCTTCTCCACGTGGTTCCTGGTTTCACTGCAGCTCTGAAGAGAATGTTAGCAAAGAGGTAACCGGGACACTGAAAACAGTACTCAAAGACAGGGAGAGCAAGCTCTACATTACTCTCTTGGCACTTTGGATGTGGGACATACAGCGAGATGTTTGCTGCTTTTGCGTTTGGCTGTTGGGAGATTTACAGCACAAAGATATCTAGTTGATTTGAAGCAGTTCCGAGAAAGTCTAAGCATAATCCTCACTTTTCCCTCCTGGCACTTTCCTTTGTGAAGATATAGCAGGATGTATATTGGTTTTGAGGAAAACTCAATGGACAGTGTAGGGAGAAAAGTTCCTGGCTCCTTGAATGCCGTTCCTGGAGACACTGCGATCAATGAGGGAGATATGTCAAGATGTGTGTTGGTTTTGAGGACGGCTCTCTGGAGAGTCTTAGCAAAGAGGTCACACGGATAATGAGAGCAATTCTCAGAGACACTGAGAACAAGCTCCACAATTCCTCCTGGCACTTTCCCTGTAGGAGATACCGCAAGACGTTTCTGTATATTGGGCACAGCGCTCTGCAGGGTGTTAGCAGAGACTTTCCCGGGACAGTGAAACCCTATGTCAGCGACACTGAGAAGAAGCCCCAATGTTCCTTCCAGGCATTTTCAGTGTGGGTGCCTTCTCCACGTGGTTCCTGGTTTCACTGCAGCTCTGAAGAGAATGTTAGCAAAGAGGTAACCGGGACACTGAAAACAGTACTCAAAGACAGGGAGAGCAAGCTCTACATTACTCTCTTGGCACTTTGGATGTGGGACATACAGCGAGATGTTTGCTGCTTTTGCGTTTGGCTGTTGGGAGATTTACAGCACAAAGATATCTAGTTGATTTGAAGCAGTTCCGAGAAAGTCTAAGCATAATCCTCACTTTTCCCTCCTGGCACTTTCCTTTGTGAAGATATAGCAGGATGTATATTGGTTTTGAGGAAAACTCAATGGACAGCGTAGGGAGAAAAGTTCCTGGCTCCTTGAATGCCGTTCCTGGAGACACTGCGATCAATGAGGGAGATATGTCAAGATGTGTGTTGGTTTTGAGGACGGCTCTCTGGAGAGTCTTAGCAAAGAGGTCACACGGATAATGAGAGCAATTCTCAGAGACACTGAGAACAAGCTCCACAATTCCTCCTGGCACTTTCCCTGTAGGAGATACCGCAAGACGGTTCTGTATATTGGCACAGCGCTCTGCAGGGTGTTAGCAGAGACTTTCCCGGGACAGTGAAACCCTATGTCAGCGACACTGAGAAGAAGCCCCAATGTTCCTTCCAGGCATTTTCAGTGTGGGTGCCTTCTCCACGTGGTTCCTGGTTTCACTGCAGCTCTGAAGAGAATGTTAGAGGTAACCGGGACAGTGAAAACAGTACTCAAAGACAGGGAGAGCAAGCTCTACATTACTCTCTTGGCACTTTCGATGTGGGACATACAGCGAGATGTTTGCTGCTTTTGCGTTTGGCTGTTGGGAGATTTACAGCACAAAGATATCTAGTTGATTTGAAGCAGTTCCGAGAAAGTCTAAGCATAGTCGGCACTTTTCCCTCCTGGCACTTTCCTTTGTGAAGATATAGCAGGATGTATATTGGTTTTGAGGAAAACTCAATGGACAGTGTAGGGAGAAAAGTTCCTGGCTCCTTGAATGCCGTTCCTGGAGACACTGCGATCAATGAGGGAGATATGTCAAGATGTGTGTTGGTTTTGAGGACGGCTCTCTGGAGAGTCTTAGCAAAGAGGTCACACGGATAATGAGAGCAATTCTCAGAGACACTGAGAACAAGCTCCACAATTCCTCCTGGCACTTTCCCTGTAGGAGATACCGCAAGACGTTTCTGTATATTGGGCACAGCGCTCTGCAGGGTGTTAGCAGAGACTTTCCCGGGACAGTGAAACCCTATGTCAGCGACACTGAGAAGAAGCCCCAATGTTCCTTCCAGGCATTTTCAGTGTGGGTGCCTTCTCCACGTGGTTCCTGGTTTCACTGCAGCTCTGAAGAGAATGTTAGCAAAGAGGTAACCGGGACAGTGAAAACAGTACTCAAAGACAGGGAGAGCAAGCTCTACATTACTCTCTTGGCACTTTCGATGTGGGACATACAGCGAGATGTTTGCTGCTTTTGCGTTTGGCTGTTGGGAGATTTACAGCACAAAGATATCTAGTTGATTTGAAGCAGTTCCGAGAAAGTCTAAGCATAGTCGGCACTTTTCCCTCCTGGCACTTTCCTTTGTGAAGATATAGCAGGATGTATATTGGTTTTGAGGAAAACTCAATGGACAGTGTAGGGAGAAAAGTTCCTGGCTCCTTGAATGCCGTTCCTGGAGACACTGCGATCAATGAGGGAGATATGTCAAGATGTGTGTTGGTTTTGAGGACGGCTCTCTGGAGAGTCTTAGCAAAGAGGTCACACGGATAATGAGAGCAATTCTCAGAGACACTGAGAACAAGCTCCACAATTCCTCCTGGCACTTTCCCTGTAGGAGATACCGCAAGACGTTTCTGTATATTGGGCACAGCGCTCTGCAGGGTGTTAGCAGAGACTTTCCCGGGACAGTGAAACCCTATGTCAGAGACAGTGAGAAGAAGCCCCAATGGTCCTTCCAGGCATTTTCAGTGTGGGTGCCTTCTCCACGTGGTTCCTGGTTTCACTGCAGCTCTGAAGAGAATGTTAGCAAAGAGGTAACCGGGACACTGAAAACAGTACTCAAAGACAGGGAGAGCAAGCTCTACATTACTCTCTTGGCACTTTCGATGTGGGACATACAGCGAGATGTTTGCTGCTTTTGCGTTTGGCTGTTGGGAGATTTACAGCACAAAGATATCTAGTTGATTTGAAGCAGTTCCGAGAAAGTCTAAGCATAATCCTCACTTTTCCCTCCTGGCACTTTCCTTTGTGAAGATATAGCAGGATGTATATTGGTTTTGAGGAAAACTCAATGGACAGCGTAGGGAGAAAAGTTCCTGGCTCCTTGAATGCCGTTCCTGGAGACACTGCGATCAATGAGGGAGATATGTCAAGATGTGTGTTGGTTTTGAGGACGGCTCTCTGGAGAGTCTTAGCAAAGAGGTCACACGGATAATGAGAGCAATTCTCAGAGACACTGAGAACAAGCTCCACAATTCCTCCTGGCACTTTCCCTGTAGGAGATACCGCAAGACGGTTCTGTATATTGGCACAGCGCTCTGCAGGGTGTTAGCAGAGACTTTCCCGGGACAGTGAAACCCTATGTCAGCGACACTGAGAAGAAGCCCCAATGTTCCTTCCAGGCATTTTCAGTGTGGGTGCCTTCTCCACGTGGTTCCTGGTTTCACTGCAGCTCTGAAGAGAATGTTAGCAAAGAGGTAACCGGGACAGTGAAAACAGTACTCAAAGACAGGGAGAGCAAGCTCTACATTACTCTCTTGGCACTTTGGATGTGGGACATACAGCGAGATGTTTGCTGCTTTTGCGTTTGGCTGTTGGGAGATTTACAGCACAAAGATATCTAGTTGATTTGAAGCAGTTCCGAGAAAGTCTAAGCATAGTCGGCACTTTTCCCTCCTGGCACTTTCCTTTGTGAAGATATAGCAGGATGTATATTGGTTTTGAGGAAAACTCAATGGACAGTGTAGGGAGAAAAGTTCCTGGCTCCTTGAATGCCGTTCCTGGAGACACTGCGATCAATGAGGGAGATATGTCAAGATGTGTGTTGGTTTTGAGGACGGCTCTCTGGAGAGTCTTAGCAAAGAGGTCACACGGATAATGAGAGCAATTCTCAGAGACACTGAGAACAAGCTCCACAATTCCTCCTGGCACTTTCCCTGTAGGAGATACCGCAAGACGGTTCTGTATATTGGGCACAGCGCTCTGCAGGGTGTTAGCAGAGACTTTCCCGGGACAGTGAAACCCTATGTCAGCGACACTGAGAAGAAGCCCCAATGTTCCTTCCAGGCATTTTCAGTGTGGGTGCCTTCTCCACGTGGTTCCTGGTTTCACTGCAGCTCTGAAGAGAATGTTAGCAAAGAGGTAACTGGGACAGTGAAAACAGTACTCAAAGACAGGGAGAGCAAGCTCTACATTACTCTCTTGGCACTTTCGATGTGGGACATACAGCGAGATGTTTGCTGCTTTTGCGTTTGGCTGTTGGGAGATTTACAGCACAAAGATATCTAGTTGATTTGAAGCAGTTCCGAGAAAGTCTAAGCATAATCCTCACTTTTCCCTCCTGGCACTTTCCTTTGTGAAGATATAGCAGGATGTATATTGGTTTTGAGGAAAACTCAATGGACAGTGTAGGGAGAAAAGTTCCTGGCTCCTTGAATGCCGTTCCTGGAGACACTGCGATCAATGAGGGAGATATGTCAAGATGTGTGTTGGTTTTGAGGACGGCTCTCTGGAGAGTCTTAGCAAAGAGGTCACACGGATAATGAGAGCAATTCTCAGAGACACTGAGAACAAGCTCCACAATTCCTCCTGGCACTTTCCCTGTAGGAGATACCGCAAGACGTTTCTGTATATTGGGCACTGCGCTCTGCAGGGTGTTAGCAGAGACTTTCCCGGGACAGTGAAACCCTATGTCAGAGACAGTGAGAAGAAGCCCCAATGTTCCTTCCAGGAATTTTCAGTGTGGGTGCCTTCTCCACGTGGTTCCTGGTTTCACTGCAGCTCTGAAGAGAATGTTAGAGGTAACCGGGACAGTGAAAACAGTACTCAAAGACAGGGAGAGCAAGCTCTACATTACTCTCTTGGCACTTTCGATGTGGGACATACAGCGAGATGTTTGCTGCTTTTGCGTTTGGCTGTTGGGAGATTTACAGCACAAAGATATCTAGTTGATTTGAAGCAGTTCCGAGAAAGTCTAAGCATAGTCGGCACTTTTCCCTCCTGGCACTTTCCTTTGTGAAGATATAGCAGGATGTATATTGGTTTTGAGGAAAACTCAATGGACAGTGTAGGGAGAAAAGTTCCTGGCTCCTTGAATGCCGTTCCTGGAGACACTGCGATCAATGAGGGAGATATGTCAAGATGTGTGTTGGTTTTGAGGACGGCTCTCTGGAGAGTCTTAGCAAAGAGGTCACACGGATAATGAGAGCAATTCTCAGAGACACTGAGAACAAGCTCCACAATTCCTCCTGGCACTTTCCCTGTAGGAGACACCGCAAGACAGTTCTGTATATTGGGCACAGCGCTCTGCAGGGTGTTAGCAGGGACTTTCCCGGGACAGTGAAACCCTATGTCAGAGACAGTGAGAAGAAGCCCCAATGTTCCTTCCAGGCATTTTCAGTGTGGGTGCCTTCTCCACGTGGTTCCTGGTTTCACTGCAGCTCTGAAGAGAATGTTAGCAAAGAGGTAACCGGGACAGTGAAAACAGTACTCAAAGACAGGGAGAGCAAGCTCTACATTACTCTCTTGGCACTTTGGATGTGGGACATACAGCGAGATGTTTGCTGCTTTTGCGTTTGGCTGTTGGGAGATTTACAGCACAAAGATATCTAGTTGATTTGAAGCAGTTCCGAGAAAGTCTAAGCATAGTCGGCACTTTTCCCTCCTGGCACTTTCCTTTGTGAAGATATAGCAGGATGTATATTGGTTTTGAGGAAAACTCAATGGACAGTGTAGGGAGAAAAGTTCCTGGCTCCTTGAATGCCGTTCCTGGAGACACTGCGATCAATGAGGGAGATATGTCAAGATGTGTGTTGGTTTTGAGGACGGCTCTCTGGAGAGTCTTAGCAAAGAGGTCACACGGATAATGAGAGCAATTCTCAGAGACACTGAGAACAAGCTCCACAATTCCTCCTGGCACTTTCCCTGTAGGAGATACCGCAAGACGGTTCTGTATATTGGGCACAGCACTCTGCAGGGTGTTAGCAGAGACTTTCCCGGGACAGTGAAACCCTATGTCAGCGACACTGAGAAGAAGCCCCAATGTTCCTTCCAGGCATTTTCAGTGTGGGTGCCTTCTCCACGTGGTTCCTGGTTTCACTGCAGCTCTGAAGAGAATGTTAGCAAAGAGGTAACCGGGACAGTGAAAACAGTACTCAAAGACAGGGAGAGCAAGCTCTACATTACTCTCTTGGCACTTTCGATGTGGGACATACAGCGAGATGTTTGCTGCTTTTGCGTTTGGCTGTTGGGAGATTTACAGCACAAAGATATCTAGTTGATTTGAAGCAGTTCCGAGAAAGTCTAAGCATAATCCTCACTTTTCCCTCCTGGCACTTTCCTTTGTGAAGATATAGCAGGATGTATATTGGTTTTGAGGAAAACTCAATGGACAGTGTAGGGAGAAAAGTTCCTGGCTCCTTGAATGCCGTTCCTGGAGACACTGCGATCAATGAGGGAGATATGTCAAGATGTGTGTTGGTTTTGAGGACGGCTCTCTGGAGAGTCTTAGCAAAGAGGTCACACGGATAATGAGAGCAATTCTCAGAGACACTGAGAACAAGCTCCACAATTCCTCCTGGCACTTTCCCTGTAGGAGATACCGCAAGACGTTCCTGTATAGTGGGCACAGCGCTTAGCAGGGTGTTAGCAGAGACTTTCCCGGGACAGTGAAACCCTATGTCAGAGACAGTGAGAAGAAGCCCCAATGTTCCTTCCAGGCATTTTCAGTGTGGGTGCCTTCTCCACGTGGTTCCTGGTTTCACTGCAGCTCTGAAGAGAATGTTAGCAAAGAGGTAACCGGGACACTGAAAACAGTACTCAAAGACAGGGAGAGCAAGCTCTACATTACTCTCTTGGCACTTTCGATGTGGGACATACAGCGAGATGTTTGCTGCTTTTGCGTTTGGCTGTTGGGAGATTTACAGCACAAAGATATCTAGTTGATTTGAAGCAGTTCCAAGAAAGTCTAAGCATAGTCGGCACTTTTCCCTCCTGGCACTTTCCTTTGTGAAGATATAGCAGGATGTATATTGGTTTTGAGGAAAACTCAATGGACAGTGTAGGGAGAAAAGTTCCTGGCTCCTTGAATGCCGTTCCTGGAGACACTGCGATCAATGAGGGAGATATGTCAAGATGTGTGTTGGTTTTGAGGACGGCTCTCTGGAGAGTCTTAGCAAAGAGGTCACACGGATAATGAGAGCAATTCTCAGAGACACTGAGAACAAGCTCCACAATTCCTCCTGGCACTTTCCCTGTAGGAGATACCGCAAGACGGTTCTGTATATTGGGCACAGCGCTCTGCAGGGTGTTAGCAGAGACTTTCCCGGGACAGTGAAACCCTATGTCAGAGACAGTGAGAAGAAGCCCCAATGTTCCTTCCAGGCATTTTCAGTGTGGGTGCCTTCTCCACGTGGTTCCTGGTTTCACTGCAGCTCTGAAGAGAATGTTAGCAAAGAGGTAACCGGGACAGTGAAAACAGTACTCAAAGACAGGGAGAGCAAGCTCTACATTACTCTCTTGGCACTTTGGATGTGGGACATACAGCGAGATGTTTGCTGCTTTTGCGTTTGGCTGTTGGGAGATTTACAGCACAAAGATATCTAGTTGATTTGAAGCAGTTCCGAGAAAGTCTAAGCATAATCCTCACTTTTCCCTCCTGGCACTTTCCTTTGTGAAGATATAGCAGGATGTATATTGGTTTTGAGGAAAACTCAATGGACAGTGTAGGGAGAAAAGTTCCTGGCTCCTTGAATGCCGTTCCTGGAGACACTGCGATCAATGAGGGAGATATGTCAAGATGTGTGTTGGTTTTGAGGACGGCTCTCTGGAGAGTCTTAGCAAAGAGGTCACACGGATAATGAGAGCAATTCTCAGAGACACTGAGAACAAGCTCCACAATTCCTCCTGGCACTTTCCCTGTAGGAGATACCGCAAGACGTTTCTGTATATTGGGCACAGCGCTCTGCAGGGTGTTAGCAGAGACTTTCCCGGGACAGTGAAACCCTATGTCAGCGACACTGAGAAGAAGCCCCAATGTTCCTTCCAGGCATTTTCAGTGTGGGTGCCTTCTCCACGTGGTTCCTGGTTTCACTGCAGCTCTGAAGAGAATGTTAGCAAAGAGGTAACCGGGACACTGAAAACAGTACTCAAAGACAGGGAGAGCAAGCTCTACATTACTCTCTTGGCACTTTCGATGTGGGACATACAGCGAGATGTTTGCTGCTTTTGCGTTTGGCTGTTGGGAGATTTACAGCACAAAGATATCTAGTTGATTTGAAGCAGTTCCGAGAAAGTCTAAGCATAATCCTCACTTTTCCCTCCTGGCACTTTCCTTTGTGAAGATATAGCAGGATGTATATTGGTTTTGAGGAAAACTCAATGGACAGCGTAGGGAGAAAAGTTCCTGGCTCCTTGAATGCCGTTCCTGGAGACACTGCGATCAATGAGGGAGATATGTCAAGATGTGTGTTGGTTTTGAGGACGGCTCTCTGGAGAGTCTTAGCAAAGAGGTCACACGGATAATGAGAGCAATTCTCAGAGACACTGAGAACAAGCTCCACAATTCCTCCTGGCACTTTCCCTGTAGGAGATACCGCAAGACGGTTCTGTATATTGGCACAGCGCTCTGCAGGGTGTTAGCAGAGACTTTCCCGGGACAGTGAAACCCTATGTCAGCGACACTGAGAAGAAGCCCCAATGTTCCTTCCAGGCATTTTCAGTGTGGGTGCCTTCTCCACGTGGTTCCTGGTTTCACTGCAGCTCTGAAGAGAATGTTAGAGGTAACCGGGACAGTGAAAACAGTACTCAAAGACAGGGAGAGCAAGCTCTACATTACTCTCTTGGCACTTTGGATGTGGGACATACAGCGAGATGTTTGCTGCTTTTGCGTTTGGCTGTTGGGAGATTTACAGCACAAAGATATCTAGTTGATTTGAAGCAGTTCCGAGAAAGTCTAAGCATAGTCGGCACTTTTCCCTCCTGGCACTTTCCTTTGTGAAGATATAGCAGGATGTATATTGGTTTTGAGGAAAACTCAATGGACAGTGTAGGGAGAAAAGTTCCTGGCTCCTTGAATGCCGTTCCTGGAGACACTGCGATCAATGAGGGAGATATGTCAAGATGTGTGTTGGTTTTGAGGACGGCTCTCTGGAGAGTCTTAGCAAAGAGGTCACACGGATAATGAGAGCAATTCTCAGAGACACTGAGAACAAGCTCCACAATTCCTCCTGGCACTTTCCCTGTAGGAGATACCGCAAGACGTTTCTGTATATTGGGCACAGCGCTCTGCAGGGTGTTAGCAGAGACTTTCCCGGGACAGTGAAACCCTATGTCAGCGACACTGAGAAGAAGCCCCAATGTTCCTTCCAGGCATTTTCAGTGTGGGTGCCTTCTCCACGTGGTTCCTGGTTTCACTGCAGCTCTGAAGAGAATGTTAGCAAAGAGGTAACCGGGACAGTGAAAACAGTACTCAAAGACAGGGAGAGCAAGCTCTACATTACTCTCTTGGCACTTTCGATGTGGGACATACAGCGAGATGTTTGCTGCTTTTGCGTTTGGCTGTTGGGAGATTTACAGCACAAAGATATCTAGTTGATTTGAAGCAGTTCCGAGAAAGTCTAAGCATAGTCGGCACTTTTCCCTCCTGGCACTTTCCTTTGTGAAGATATAGCAGGATGTATATTGGTTTTGAGGAAAACTCAATGGACAGTGTAGGGAGAAAAGTTCCTGGCTCCTTGAATGCCTTTCCTGGAGACACTGCGATCAATGAGGGAGATATGTCAAGATGTGTGTTGGTTTTGAGGACGGCTCTCTGGAGAGTCTTAGCAAAGAGGTCACACGGATAATGAGAGCAATTCTCAGAGACACTGAGAACAAGCTCCACAATTCCTCCTGGCACTTTCCCTGTAGGAGATACCGCAAGACGTTTCTGTATATTGGGCACAGCGCTCTGCAGGGTGTTAGCAGAGACTTTCCCGGGACAGTGAAACCCTATGTCAGCGACACTGAGAAGAAGCCCCAATGTTCCTTCCAGGCATTTTCAGTGTGGGTGCCTTCTCCACGTGGTTCCTGGTTTCACTGCAGCTCTGAAGAGAATGTTAGCAAAGAGGTAACCGGGACACTGAAAACAGTACTCAAAGACAGGGAGAGCAAGCTCTACATTACTCTCTTGGCACTTTCGATGTGGGACATACAGCGAGATGTTTGCTGCTTTTGCGTTTGGCTGTTGGGAGATTTACAGCACAAAGATATCTAGTTGATTTGAAGCAGTTCCGAGAAAGTCTAAGCATAATCCTCACTTTTCCCTCCTGGCACTTTCCTTTGTGAAGATATAGCAGGATGTATATTGGTTTTGAGGAAAACTCAATGGACAGCGTAGGGAGAAAAGTTCCTGGCTCCTTGAATGCCGTTCCTGGAGACACTGCGATCAATGAGGGAGATATGTCAAGATGTGTGTTGGTTTTGAGGACGGCTCTCTGGAGAGTCTTAGCAAAGAGGTCACACGGATAATGAGAGCAATTCTCAGAGACACTGAGAACAAGCTCCACAATTCCTCCTGGCACTTTCCCTGTAGGAGATACCGCAAGACGGTTCTGTATATTGGCACAGCGCTCTGCAGGGTGTTAGCAGAGACTTTCCCGGGACAGTGAAACCCTATGTCAGCGACACTGAGAAGAAGCCCCAATGTTCCTTCCAGGCATTTTCAGTGTGGGTGCCTTCTCCACGTGGTTCCTGGTTTCACTGCAGCTCTGAAGAGAATGTTAGCAAAGAGGTAACCGGGACACTGAAAACAGTACTCAAAGACAGGGAGAGCAAGCTCTACATTACTCTCTTGGCACTTTCGATGTGGGACATACAGCGAGATGTTTGCTGCTTTTGCGTTTGGCTGTTGGGAGATTTACAGCACAAAGATATCTAGTTGATTTGAAGCAGTTCC
This sequence comes from Larus michahellis, assembly GCF_964199755.1. NCBI lineage: Eukaryota > Metazoa > Chordata > Aves > Charadriiformes > Laridae > Larus > Larus michahellis. The sequence continues at coordinate 25,690,988 of NC_133904.1, forward strand.
GAGAAAGTCTAAGCATAGTCGGCACTTTTCCCTCCTGGCACTTTCCTTTGTGAAGATATAGCAGGATGTATATTGGTTTTGAGGAAAACTCAATGGACAGTGTAGGGAGAAAAGTTCCTGGCTCCTTGAATGCCGTTCCTGGAGACACTGCGATCAATGAGGGAGATATGTCAAGATGTGTGTTGGTTTTGAGGACGGCTCTCTGGAGAGTCTTAGCAAAGAGGTCACACGGATAATGAGAGCAATTCTCAGAGACACTGAGAACAAGCTCCACAATTCCTCCTGGCACTTTCCCTGTAGGAGATACCGCAAGACGGTTCTGTATATTGGGCACAGCGCTCTGCAGGGTGTTAGCAGAGACTTTCCCGGGACAGTGAAACCCTATGTCAGCGACACTGAGAAGAAGCCCCAATGTTCCTTCCAGGCATTTTCAGTGTGGGTGCCTTCTCCACGTGGTTCCTGGTTTCACTGCAGCTCTGAAGAGAATGTTAGCAAAGAGGTAACCGGGACACTGAAAACAGTACTCAAAGACAGGGAGAGCAAGCTCTACATTACTCTCTTGGCACTTTGGATGTGGGACATACAGCGAGATGTTTGCTGCTTTTGCGTTTGGCTGTTGGGAGATTTACAGCACAAAGATATCTAGTTGATTTGAAGCAGTTCCGAGAAAGTCTAAGCATAATCCTCACTTTTCCCTCCTGGCACTTTCCTTTGTGAAGATATAGCAGGATGTATATTGGTTTTGAGGAAAACTCAATGGACAGTGTAGGGAGAAAAGTTCCTGGCTCCTTGAATGCCGTTCCTGGAGACACTGCGATCAATGAGGGAGATATGTCAAGATGTGTGTTGGTTTTGAGGACGTCTCTCTGGAGAGTCTTAGCAAAGAGGTCACACGGATAATCAGAGCAATTCTCAGAGACACTGAGAACAAGCTCCACAATTCCTCCTGGCACTTTCCCTGTAGGAGATACCGCAAGACGGTTCTGTATATTGGGCACTGCGCTCTGCAGGGTGTTAGCAGAGACTTTCCCGGGACAGTGAAACCCTATGTCAGAGACAGTGAGAAGAAGCCCCAATGTTCCTTCCAGGAATTTTCAGTGTGGGTGCCTTCTCCACGTGGTTCCTGGTTTCACTGCACTCTGAAGAGAATGTTAGAGGTAACCGGGACAGTGAAAACAGTACTCAAAGACAGGGAGAGCAAGCTCTACATTACTCTCTTGGCACTTTGGATGTGGGACATACAGCGAGATGTTTGCTGCTTTTGCGTTTGGCTGTTGGGAGATTTACAGCACAAAGATATCTAGTTGATTTGAAGCAGTTCCGAGAAAGTCTAAGCATAATCGGCACTTTTCCCTCCTGGCACTTTCCTTTGTGAAGATATAGCAGGATGTATATTGGTTTTGAGGAAAACTCAATGGACAGTGTAGGGAGAAAAGTTCCTGGCTCCTTGAATGCCGTTCCTGGAGACACTGCGATCAATGAGGGAGATATGTCAAGATGTGTGTTGGTTTTGAGGACGGCTCTCTGGAGAGTCTTAGCAAAGAGGTCACACGGATAATGAGAGCAATTCTCAGAGACACTGAGAACAAGCTCCACAATTCCTCCTGGCACTTTCCCTGTAGGAGATACCGCAAGACGTTTCTGTATATTGGGCACTGCGCTCTGCAGGGTGTTAGCAGAGACTTTCCCGGGACAGTGAAACCCTATGTCAGAGACAGTGAGAAGAAGCCCCAATGTTCCTTCCAGGCATTTTCAGTGTGGGTGCCTTCTCCACGTGGTTCCTGGTTTCACTGCAGCTCTGAAGAGAATGTTAGCAAAGAGGTAACCGGGACAGTGAAAACAGTACTCAAAGACAGGGAGAGCAAGCTCTACATTACTCTCTTGGCACTTTCGATGTGGGACATACAGCGAGATGTTTGCTGCTTTTGCGTTTGGCTGTTGGGAGATTTACAGCACAAAGATATCTAGTTGATTTGAAGCAGTTCCGAGAAAGTCTAAGCATAGTCGGCACTTTTCCCTCCTGGCACTTTCCTTTGTGAAGATATAGCAGGATGTATATTGGTTTTGAGGAAAACTCAATGGACAGTGTAGGGAGAAAAGTTCCTGGCTCCTTGAATGCCGTTCCTGGAGACACTGCGATCAATGAGGGAGATATGTCAAGATGTGTGTTGGTTTTGAGGACGGCTCTCTGGAGAGTCTTAGCAAAGAGGTCACACGGATAATGAGAGCAATTCTCAGAGACACTGAGAACAAGCTCCACAATTCCTCCTGGCACTTTCCCTGTAGGAGACACCGCAAGACAGTTCTGTATATTGGCACAGCGCTCTGCAGGGTGTTAGCAGGGACTTTCCCGGGACAGTGAAACCCTATGTCAGAGACAGTGAGAAGAAGCCCCAATGTTCCTTCCAGGCATTTTCAGTGTGGGTGCCTTCTCCACGTGGTTCCTGGTTTCACTGCAGCTCTGAAGAGAATGTTAGCAAAGAGGTAACCGGGACAGTGAAAACAGTACTCAAAGACAGGGAGAGCAAGCTCTACATTACTCTCTTGGCACTTTGGATGTGGGACATACAGCGAGATGTTTGCTGCTTTTGCGTTTGGCTGTTGGGAGATTTACAGCACAAAGATATCTAGTTGATTTGAAGCAGTTCCGAGAAAGTCTAAGCATAATCGGCACTTTTCCCTCCTGGCACTTTCCTTTGTGAAGATATAGCAGGATGTATATTGGTTTTGAGGAAAACTCAATGGACAGTGTAGGGAGAAAAGTTCCTGGCTCCTTGAATGCCGTTCCTGGAGACACTGCGATCAATGAGGGAGATATGTCAAGATGTGTGTTGGTTTTGAGGACGTCTCTCTGGAGAGTCTTAGCAAAGAGGTCACACGGATAATGAGAGCAATTCTCAGAGACACTGAGAACAAGCTCCACAATTCCTCCTGGCACTTTCCCTGTAGGAGATACCGCAAGACGGTTCTGTATATTGGGCACAGCGCTCTGCAGGGTGTTAGCAGAGACTTTCCCGGGACAGTGAAACCCTATGTCAGCGACACTGAGAAGAAGCCCCAATGTTCCTTCCAGGCATTTTCAGTGTGGGTGCCTTCTCCACGTGGTTCCTGGTTTCACTGCAGCTCTGAAGAGAATGTTAGCAAAGAGGTAACTGGGACAGTGAAAACAGTACTCAAAGACAGGGAGAGCAAGCTCTACATTACTCTCTTGGCACTTTCGATGTGGGACATACAGCGAGATGTTTGCTGCTTTTGCGTTTGGCTGTTGGGAGATTTACAGCACAAAGATATCTAGTTGATTTGAAGCAGTTCCGAGAAAGTCTAAGCATAATCCTCACTTTTCCCTCCTGGCACTTTCCTTTGTGAAGATATAGCAGGATGTATATTGGTTTTGAGGAAAACTCAATGGACAGTGTAGGGAGAAAAGTTCCTGGCTCCTTGAATGCCGTTCCTGGAGACACTGCGATCAATGAGGGAGATATGTCAAGATGTGTGTTGGTTTTGAGGACGTCTCTCTGGAGAGTCTTAGCAAAGAGGTCACACGGATAATGAGAGCAATTCTCAGAGACACTGAGAACAAGCTCCACAGTTCCTCCTGGCACTTTCCCTGTAGGAGATACCGCAAGACGTTTCTGTATATTGGGCACTGCGCTCTGCAGGGTGTTAGCAGAGACTTTCCCGGGACAGTGAAACCCTATGTCAGAGACAGTGAGAAGAAGCCCCAATGTTCCTTCCAGGAATTTTCAGTGTGGGTGCCTTCTCCACGTGGTTCCTGGTTTCACTGCAGCTCTGAAGAGAATGTTAGAGGTAACCGGGACAGTGAAAACAGTACTCAAAGACAGGGAGAGCAAGCTCTACATTACTCTCTTGGCACTTTGGATGTGGGACATACAGCGAGATGTTTGCTGCTTTTGCGTTTGGCTGTTGGGAGATTTACAGCACAAAGATATCTAGTTGATTTGAAGCAGTTCCGAGAAAGTCTAAGCATAATCGGCACTTTTCCCTCCTGGCACTTTCCTTTGTGAAGATATAGCAGGATGTATATTGGTTTTGAGGAAAACTCAATGGACAGTGTAGGGAGAAAAGTTCCTGGCTCCTTGAATGCCGTTCCTGGAGACACTGCGATCAATGAGGGAGATATGTCAAGATGTGTGTTGGTTTTGAGGACGGCTCTCTGGAGAGTCTTAGCAAAGAGGTCACACGGATAATGAGAGCAATTCTCAGAGACACTGAGAACAAGCTCCACAATTCCTCCTGGCACTTTCCCTGTAGGAGATACCGCAAGACGTTTCTGTATATTGGGCACTGCGCTCTGCAGGGTGTTAGCAGAGACTTTCCCGGGACAGTGAAACCCTATGTCAGAGACAGTGAGAAGAAGCCCCAATGTTCCTTCCAGGCATTTTCAGTGTGGGTGCCTTCTCCACGTGGTTCCTGGTTTCACTGCAGCTCTGAAGAGAATGTTAGCAAAGAGGTAACCGGGACAGTGAAAACAGTCCTCAAAGACAGGGAGAGCAAGCTCTACATTACTCTCTTGGCACTTTCGATGTGGGACATACAGCGAGATGTTTGCTGCTTTTGCGTTTGGCTGTTGGGAGATTTACAGCACAAAGATATCTAGTTGATTTGAAGCAGTTCCGAGAAAGTCTAAGCATAGTCGGCACTTTTCCCTCCTGGCACTTTCCTTTGTGAAGATATAGCAGGATGTATATTGGTTTTGAGGAAAACTCAATGGACAGTGTAGGGAGAAAAGTTCCTGGCTCCTTGAATGCCGTTCCTGGAGACACTGCGATCAATGAGGGAGATATGTCAAGATGTGTGTTGGTTTTGAGGACGGCTCTCTGGAGAGTCTTAGCAAAGAGGTCACACGGATAATGAGAGCAATTCTCAGAGACACTGAGAACAAGCTCCACAATTCCTCCTGGCACTTTCCCTGTAGGAGACACCGCAAGACAGTTCTGTATATTGGCACAGCGCTCTGCAGGGTGTTAGCAGGGACTTTCCCGGGACAGTGAAACCCTATGTCAGAGACAGTGAGAAGAAGCCCCAATGTTCCTTCCAGGCATTTTCAGTGTGGGTGCCTTCTCCACGTGGTTCCTGGTTTCACTGCAGCTCTGAAGAGAATGTTAGCAAAGAGGTAACCGGGACAGTGAAAACAGTACTCAAAGACAGGGAGAGCAAGCTCTACATTACTCTCTTGGCACTTTGGATGTGGGACATACAGCGAGATGTTTGCTGCTTTTGCGTTTGGCTGTTGGGAGATTTACAGCACAAAGATATCTAGTTGATTTGAAGCAGTTCCGAGAAAGTCTAAGCATAATCGGCACTTTTCCCTCCTGGCACTTTCCTTTGTGAAGATATAGCAGGATGTATATTGGTTTTGAGGAAAACTCAATGGACAGTGTAGGGAGAAAAGTTCCTGGCTCCTTGAATGCCGTTCCTGGAGACACTGCGATCAATGAGGGAGATATGTCAAGATGTGTGTTGGTTTTGAGGACGGCTCTCTGGAGAGTCTTAGCAAAGAGGTCACACGGATAATGAGAGCAATTCTCAGAGACACTGAGAACAAGCTCCACAATTCCTCCTGGCACTTTCCCTGTAGGAGATACCGCAAGACGTTTCTGTATATTGGGCACAGCGCTCTGCGGGGTGTTAGCAGAGACTTTCCTGGGACAGTGAAACCCTATGTCAGAGACAGTGAGAAGAAGCCCCAATGTTCCTTCCAGGCATTTTCAGTGTGGGTGCCTTCTCCACGTGGTTCCTGGTTTCACTGCAGCTCTGAAGAGAATGTTAGCAAAGAGGTAACTGGGACACTGAAAACAGTACTCAAAGACAGGGAGAGCAAGCTCTACATTACTCTCTTGGCACTTTCGATGTGGGACATACAGCGAGATGTTTGCTGCTTTTGCGTTTGGCTGTTGGGAGATTTACAGCACAAAGATATCTAGTTGATTTGAAGCAGTTCCGAGAAAGTCTAAGCATAATCCTCACTTTTCCCTCCTGGCACTTTCCTTTGTGAAGATATAGCAGGATGTATATTGGTTTTGAGGAAAACTCAATGGACAGTGTAGGGAGAAAAGTTCCTGGCTCCTTGAATGCCGTTCCTGGAGACACTGCGATCAATGAGGGAGATATGTCAAGATGTGTGTTGGTTTTGAGGATGGCTCTCTGGAGAGTCTTAGCAAAGCGGTCACACGGATAATGAGAGCAATTCTCAGAGACACTGAGAACAAGCTCCACAATTCCTCCTGGCACTTTCCCTGTAGGTGATACCGCAAGATGTTTCTGTATATTGGGCACTGCGCTCTGCGGGGTGTTAGCAGAGACTTTCCCGGGACAGTGAAACCCTATGTCAGAGACACTGAGAAGAAGCCCCAATGTTCCTTCCAGGCATTTTCAGTGTGGGTGCCTTCTCCACGTGGTTCCTGGTTTCACTGCAGCTCTGAAGAGAATGTTAGCAAAGAGGTAATCGGGACAGTGAAAACAGTACTCAAAGACAGGGAGAGCAAGCTCTACATTACTCTCTTGGCACTTTGGATGTGGGACATACAGCGAGATGTTTGCTGCTTTTGCGTTTGGCTGTTGGGAGATTTACAGCACAAAGATATCTAGTTGATTTGAAGCAGTTCCAAGAAAGTCTAAACACAATCCTCACTTTTCCCTCCTGGCACTTTCCTTTGTGAAGATATAGCAGGATGTATATTGGTTTTGAGGAAAACTCAATGGACAGTGTAGGGAGAAAAGTTCCTGGCTCCTTGAATGCCGTTCCTGGAGACACTGCGATCAATGAGGGAGATATGTCAAGATGTGTGTTGGTTTTGAGGATGGCTCTCTGGAGAGTCTTAGCAAAGAGGTCACACGGATAATGAGAGCAATTCTCAGAGACACTGAGAACAAGCTCCACAATTCCTCCTGGCACTTTCCCTGTAGGAGATACCGCAAGACGTTTCTGTATATTGGGCACTGCGCTCTGCAGGGTGTTAGCAGAGACTTTCCCGGGACAGTGAAACCCTATGTCAGAGACAGTGAGAAGAAGCCCCAATGTTCCTTCCAGGCATTTTCAGTGTGGGTGCCTTCTCCACGTGGTTCCTGGTTTCACTGCAGCTCTGAAGAGAATGTTAGCAAAGAGGTAACTGGGACAGTGAAAACAGTACTCAAAGACAGGGAGAGCAAGCTCTACATTACTCTCTTGGCACTTTCGATGTGGGACATACAGCGAGATGTTTGCTGCTTTTGCGTTTGGCTGTTGGGAGATTTACAGCACAAAGATATCTAGTTGATTTGAAGCAGTTCCGAGAAAGTCTAAGCATAATCCTCACTTTTCCCTCCTAGCACTTTCCTTTGTGAAGATATAGCAGGATGTATATTGGTTTTGAGGAAAACTCAATGGACAGTGTAGGGAGAAAAGTTCCTGGCTCCTTGAATGCCGTTCCTGGAGACACTGCGATCAATGAGGGAGATATGTCAAGATGTGTGTTGGTTTTGAGGATGGCTCTCTGGAGAGTCTTAGCAAAGAGGTCACACGGATAATGAGAGCAATTCTCAGAGACACTGAGAACAAGCTCCACAATTCCTCCTGGCACTTTCCCTGTAGGAGATACCGCAAGACGTTTCTGTATATTGGGCACAGCGCTCTGCAGGGTATTAGCAGAGACTTTCCCGGGACAGTGAAACCCTATGTCAGAGACACTGAGAAGAAGCCCCAATGTTCCTTCCAGGCATTTTCAGTGTGGGTGCCTTCTCCACGTGGTTCCTGGTTTCACTGCAGCTCTGAAGAGAATGTTAGCAAAGAGGTAACTGGGACAGTGAAAACAGTACTCAAAGACAGGGAGAGCAAGCTCTACATTACTCTCTTGGCACTTTCGATGTGGGACATACAGCGAGATGTTTGCTGCTTTTGCGTTTGGCTGTTGGGAGATTTACAGCACAAAGATATCTAGTTGATTTGAAGCAGTTCCGAGAAAGTCTAAGCATAATCCTCACTTTTCCCTCCTGGCACTTTCCATGTGGAAGATATAGCAGGATGTATATTGGTTTTGAGGAAAACTCAATGGACAGTGTAGGGAGAAAAGTTCCTGGCTCCTTGAATGCCGTTCCTGGAGACACTGCGATCAATGAGGGAGATATGTCAAGATGTGTGTTGGTTTTGAGGACGGCTCTCTGGAGAGTCTTAGCAAAGAGGTCACACGGATAATGAGAGCAATTCTCAGAGACACTGAGAACAAGCTCCACAATTCCTCCTGGCACTTTCCCTGTAGGAGATACCGCAAGACGTTTCTGTATATTGGGCACTGCGCTCTGCAGGGTGTTAGCAGAGACTTTCCCGGGACAGTGAAACCCTATGTCAGAGACAGTGAGAAGAAGCCCCAATGTTCCTTCCAGGCATTTTCAGTGTGGGTGCCTTCTCCACGTGGTTCCTGGTTTCACTGCAGCTCTGAAGAGAATGTTAGCAAAGAGGTAACTGGGACAGTGAAAACAGTACTCAAAGACAGGGAGAGCAAGCTCTACATTACTCTCTTGGCACTTTCGATGTGGGACATACAGCGAGATGTTTGCTGCTTTTGCGTTTGGCTGTTGGGAGATTTACAGCACAAAGATATCTAGTTGATTTGAAGCAGTTCCGAGAAAGTCTAAGCATAATCCTCACTTTTCCCTCCTGGCACTTTCCTTTGTGAAGATATAGCAGGATGTATATTGGTTTTGAGGAAAACTCAATGGACAGTGTAGGGAGAAAAGTTCCTGGCTCCTTGAATGCCGTTCCTGGAGACACTGCGATCAATGAGGGAGATATGTCAAGATGTGTGTTGGTTTTGAGGATGGCTCTCTGGAGAGTCTTAGCAAAGAGGTCACACGGATAATGAGAGCAATTCTCAGAGACACTGAGAACAAGCTCCACAATTCCTCCTGGCACTTTCCCTGTAGGTGATACCGCAAGACGTTTCTGTATATTGGGCACTGCGCTCTGCAGGGTATTATCAGAGACTTTCCCGGGACAGTGAAACCCTATGTCAGAGACAGTGAGAAGAAGCCCCAATGTTCCTTCCAGGCATTTTCAGTGTGGGTGCCTTCTCCACGTGGTTCCTCGTTTCACTGCAGCTCTGAAGAGAATGTTAGCAAAGAGGTAACTGGGACAGTGAAAACAGTACTCAAAGACAGGGAGAGCAAGCTCTACATTACTCTCTTGGCACTTTGGATGTGGGACATACAGCGAGATGTTTGCTGCTTTTGCGTTTGGCTGTTGGGAGATTTACAGCACAAAGATATCTAGTTGATTTGAAGCAGTTCCAAGAAAGTCTAAACACAATCCTCACTTTTCCCTCCTGGCACTTTCCTTTGTGAAGATATAGCAGGATGTATATTGGTTTTGAGGAAAACTCAATGGACAGTGTAGGGAGAAAAGTTCCTGGCTCCTTGAATGCCGTTCCTGGAGACACTGCGATCAATGAGGGAGATATGTCAAGATGTGTGTTGGTTTTGAGGATGGCTCTCTGGAGAGTCTTAGCAAAGAGGTCACACGGATAATGAGAGCAATTCTCAACTGAGAACAAGCTCCACAATTCCTCCTGGCACTTTCCCTGTAGGTGATACCGCAAGACGTTTCTGTATATTGGGCACTGCGCTCTGCAGGGTATTAGCAGAGACTTTCCCGGGACAGTGAAACCCTATGTCAGAGACACTGAGAAGAAGCCCCAATGTTCCTTCCAGGCATTTTCAGTGTGGGTGCCTTCTCCACGTGGTTCCTGGTTTCACTGCAGCTCTGAAGAGAATGTTAGCAAAGAGGTAACTGGGACAGTGAAAACAGTACTCAAAGACAGGGAGAGCAAGCTCTACATTACTCTCTTGGCACTTTGGATGTGGGACATACAGCGAGATGTTTGCTGCTTTTGCGTTTGGCTGTTGGGAGATTTACAGCACAAAGATATCTAGTTGATTTGAAGCAGTTCCGAGAAAGTCTAAGCATAATCCTCACTTTTCCCTCCTGGCACTTTCCATGTGGAAGATATAGCAGGATGTATATTGGTTTTGAGGAAAACTCAATGGACAGTGTAGGGAGAAAAGTTCCTGGCTCCTTGAATGCCGTTCCTGGAGACACTGCGATCAATGAGGGAGATATGTCAAGATGTGTGTTGGTTTTGAGGACGGCTCTCTGGAGAGTCTTAGCAAAGAGGTCACACGGATAATGAGAGCAATTCTCAGAGACACTGAGAACAAGCTCCACAATTCCTCCTGGCACTTTCCCTGTAGGAGATACCGCAAGACGTTTCTGTATATTGGGCACAGCGCTCTGCAGGGTGTTAGCAGAGACTTTCCCGGGACAGTGAAACCCTATGTCAGAGACAGTGAGAAGAAGCCCCAATGTTCCTTCCAGGCATTTTCAGTGTGGGTGCCTTCTCCACGTGGTTCCTGGTTTCACTGCAGCTCTGAAGAGAATGTTAGCAAAGAGGTAACTGGGACACTGAAAACAGTACTCAAAGACAGGGAGAGCAAGCTCTACATTACTCTCTTGGCACTTTGGATGTGGGACATACAGCGAGATGTTTGCTGCTTTTGCGTTTGGCTGTTGGGAGATTTACAGCACAAAGATATCTAGTTGATTTGAAGCAGTTCCGAGAAAGTCTAAGCATAATCCTCACTTTTCCCTCCTGGCACTTTCCTTTGTGAAGATATAGCAGGATGTATATTGGTTTTGAGGAAAACTCAATGGACAGTGTAGGGAGAAAAGTTCCTGGCTCCTTGAATGCCGTTCCTGGAGACACTGCGATCAATGAGGGAGATATGTCAAGATGTGTGTTGGTTTTGAGGATGGCTCTCTGGAGAGTCTTAGCAAAGAGGTCACACGGATAATGAGAGCAATTCTCAGAGACACTGAGAACAAGCTCCACAATTCCTCCTGGCACTTTCCCTGTAGGTGATACCGCAAGACGTTTCTGTATATTGGGCACTGCGCTCTGCAGGGTATTAGCAGAGACTTTCCCGGGACAGTGAAACCCTATGTCAGAGACAGTGAGAAGAAGCCCCAATGTTCCTTCCAGGCATTTTCAGTGTGGGTGCCTTCTCCACGTGGTTCCTCGTTTCACTGCAGCTCTGAAGAGAATGTTAGCAAAGAGGTAACTGGGACAGTGAAAACAGTACTCAAAGACAGGGAGAGCAAGCTCTACATTACTCTCTTGGCACTTTGGATGTGGGACATACAGCGAGATGTTTGCTGCTTTTGCGTTTGGCTGTTGGGAGATTTACAGCACAAAGATATCTAGTTGATTTGAAGCAGTTCCAAGAAAGTCTAAACACAATCCTCACTTTTCCCTCCTGGCACTTTCCTTTGTGAAGATATAGCAGGATGTATATTGGTTTTGAGGAAAACTCAATGGACAGTGTAGGGAGAAAAGTTCCTGGCTCCTTGAATGCCGTTCCTGGAGACACTGCGATCAATGAGGGAGATATGTCAAGATGTGTGTTGGTTTTGAGGATGGCTCTCTGGAGAGTCTTAGCAAAGAGGTCACACGGATAATGAGAGCAATTCTCAGAGACACTGAGAACAAGCTCCACAATTCCTCCTGGCACTTTCCCTGTAGGAGATACCGCAAGACGTTTCTGTATATTGGGCACTGCGCTCTGCAGGGTGTTAGCAGAGACTTTCCCGGGACAGTGAAACCCTATGTCAGAGACAGTGAGAAGAAGCCCCAATGTTCCTTCCAGGCATTTTCAGTGTGGGTGCCTTCTCCACGTGGTTCCTGGTTTCACTGCAGCTCTGAAGAGAATGTTAGCAAAGAGGTAACTGGGACAGTGAAAACAGTACTCAAAGACAGGGAGAGCAAGCTCTACATTACTCTCTTGGCACTTTCGATGTGGGACATACAGCGAGATGTTTGCTGCTTTTGCGTTTGGCTGTTGGGAGATTTACAGCACAAAGATATCTAGTTGATTTGAAGCAGTTCCGAGAAAGTCTAAGCATAATCCTCACTTTTCCCTCCTGGCACTTTCCATGTGGAAGATATAGCAGGATGTATATTGGTTTTGAGGAAAACTCAATGGACAGTGTAGGGAGAAAAGTTCCTGGCTCCTTGAATGCCGTTCCTGGAGACACTGCGATCAATGAGGGAGATATGTCAAGATGTGTGTTGGTTTTGAGGACGGCTCTCTGGAGAGTCTTAGCAAAGAGGTCACACGGATAATGAGAGCAATTCTCAGAGACACTGAGAACAAGCTCCACAATTCCTCCTGGCACTTTCCCTGTAGGAGATACCGCAAGACGTTTCTGTATATTGGGCACTGCGCTCTGCAGGGTGTTAGCAGAGACTTTCCCGGGACAGTGAAACCCTATGTCAGAGACAGTGAGAAGAAGCCCCAATGTTCCTTCCAGGCATTTTCAGTGTGGGTGCCTTCTCCACGTGGTTCCTGGTTTCACTGCAGCTCTGAAGAGAATGTTAGCAAAGAGGTAACTGGGACAGTGAAAACAGTACTCAAAGACAGGGAGAGCAAGCTCTACATTACTCTCTTGGCACTTTGGATGTGGGACATACAGCGAGATGTTTGCTGCTTTTGCGTTTGGCTGTTGGGAGATTTACAGCACAAAGATATCTAGTTGATTTGAAGCAGTTCCGAGAAAGTCTAAGCATAATCCTCACTTTTCCCTCCTGGCACTTTCCTTTGTGAAGATATAGCAGGATGTATATTGGTTTTGAGGAAAACTCAATGGACAGTGTAGGGAGAAAAGTTCCTGGCTCCTTGAATGCCGTTCCTGGAGACACTGCGATCAATGAGGGAGATATGTCAAGATGTGTGTTGGTTTTGAGGATGGCTCTCTGGAGAGTCTTAGCAAAGAGGTCACACGGATAATGAGAGCAATTCTCAGAGACACTGAGAACAAGCTCCACAATTCCTCCTGGCACTTTCCCTGTAGGTGATACCGCAAGACGTTTCTGTATATTGGGCACTGCGCTCTGCAGGGTATTATCAGAGACTTTCCCGGGACAGTGAAACCCTATGTCAGAGACAGTGAGAAGAAGCCCCAATGTTCCTTCCAGGCATTTTCAGTGTGGGTGCCTTCTCCACGTGGTTCCTCGTTTCACTGCAGCTCTGAAGAGAATGTTAGCAAAGAGGTAACTGGGACAGTGAAAACAGTACTCAAAGACAGGGAGAGCAAGCTCTACATTACTCTCTTGGCACTTTGGATGTGGGACATACAGCGAGATGTTTGCTGCTTTTGCGTTTGGCTGTTGGGAGATTTACAGCACAAAGATATCTAGTTGATTTGAAGCAGTTCCAAGAAAGTCTAAACACAATCCTCACTTTTCCCTCCTGGCACTTTCCTTTGTGAAGATATAGCAGGATGTATATTGGTTTTGAGGAAAACTCAATGGACAGTGTAGGGAGAAAAGTTCCTGGCTCCTTGAATGCCGTTCCTGGAGACACTGCGATCAATGAGGGAGATATGTCAAGATGTGTGTTGGTTTTGAGGATGGCTCTCTGGAGAGTCTTAGCAAAGAGGTCACACGGATAATGAGAGCAATTCTCAACTGAGAACAAGCTCCACAATTCCTCCTGGCACTTTCCCTGTAGGTGATACCGCAAGACGTTTCTGTATATTGGGCACTGCGCTCTGCAGGGTATTAGCAGAGACTTTCCCGGGACAGTGAAACCCTATGTCAGAGACACTGAGAAGAAGCCCCAATGTTCCTTCCAGGCATTTTCAGTGTGGGTGCCTTCTCCACGTGGTTCCTGGTTTCACTGCAGCTCTGAAGAGAATGTTAGCAAAGAGGTAACTGGGACAGTGAAAACAGTACTCAAAGACAGGGAGAGCAAGCTCTACATTACTCTCTTGGCACTTTGGATGTGGGACATACAGCGAGATGTTTGCTGCTTTTGCGTTTGGCTGTTGGGAGATTTACAGCACAAAGATATCTAGTTGATTTGAAGCAGTTCCGAGAAAGTCTAAGCATAATCCTCACTTTTCCCTCCTGGCACTTTCCATGTGGAAGATATAGCAGGATGTATATTGGTTTTGAGGAAAACTCAATGGACAGTGTAGGGAGAAAAGTTCCTGGCTCCTTGAATGCCGTTCCTGGAGACACTGCGATCAATGAGGGAGATATGTCAAGATGTGTGTTGGTTTTGAGGACGGCTCTCTGGAGAGTCTTAGCAAAGAGGTCACACGGATAATGAGAGCAATTCTCAGAGACACTGAGAACAAGCTCCACAATTCCTCCTGGCACTTTCCCTGTAGGAGATACCGCAAGACGTTTCTGTATATTGGGCACAGCGCTCTGCAGGGTGTTAGCAGAGACTTTCCCGGGACAGTGAAACCCTATGTCAGAGACAGTGAGAAGAAGCCCCAATGTTCCTTCCAGGCATTTTCAGTGTGGGTGCCTTCTCCACGTGGTTCCTGGTTTCACTGCAGCTCTGAAGAGAATGTTAGCAAAGAGGTAACTGGGACACTGAAAACAGTACTCAAAGACAGGGAGAGCAAGCTCTACATTACTCTCTTGGCACTTTGGATGTGGGACATACAGCGAGATGTTTGCTGCTTTTGCGTTTGGCTGTTGGGAGATTTACAGCACAAAGATATCTAGTTGATTTGAAGCAGTTCCAAGAAAGTCTAAACACAATCCTCACTTTTCCCTCCTGGCACTTTCCTTTGTGAAGATATAGCAGGATGTATATTGGTTTTGAGGAAAACTCAATGGACAGTGTAGGGAGAAAAGTTCCTGGCTCCTTGAATGCCGTTCCTGGAGACACTGCGATCAATGAGGGAGATATGTCAAGATGTGTGTTGGTTTTGAGGATGGCTCTCTGGAGAGTCTTAGCAAAGAGGTCACACGGATAATGAGAGCAATTCTCAGAGACACTGAGAACAAGCTCCACAATTCCTCCTGGCACTTTCCCTGTAGGAGATACCGCAAGACGTTTCTGTATATTGGGCACTGCGCTCTGCAGGGTGTTAGCAGAGACTTTCCCGGGACAGTGAAACCCTATGTCAGAGACAGTGAGAAGAAGCCCCAATGTTCCTTCCAGGCATTTTCAGTGTGGGTGCCTTCTCCACGTGGTTCCTGGTTTCACTGCAGCTCTGAAGAGAATGTTAGCAAAGAGGTAACTGGGACAGTGAAAACAGTACTCAAAGACAGGGAGAGCAAGCTCTACATTACTCTCTTGGCACTTTCGATGTGGGACATACAGCGAGATGTTTGCTGCTTTTGTGTTTGGCTGTTGGGAGATTTACAGCACAAAGATATCTAGTTGATTTGAAGCAGTTCCGAGAAAGTCTAAGCATAATCCTCACTTTTCCCTCCTGGCACTTTCCATGTGGAAGATATAGCAGGATGTATATTGGTTTTGAGGAAAACTCAATGGACAGTGTAGGGAGAAAAGTTCCTGGCTCCTTGAATGCCGTTCCTGGAGACACTGCGATCAATGAGGGAGATATGTCAAGATGTGTGTTGGTTTTGAGGACGGCTCTCTGGAGAGTCTTAGCAAAGAGGTCACACGGATAATGAGAGCAATTCTCAGAGACACTGAGAACAAGCTCCACAATTCCTCCTGGCACTTTCCCTGTAGGAGATACCGCAAGACGTTTCTGTATATTGGGCACAGCGCTCTGCAGGGTGTTAGCAGAGACTTTCCCGGGACAGTGAAACCCTATGTCAGAGACAGTGAGAAGAAGCCCCAATGTTCCTTCCAGGCATTTTCAGTGTGGGTGCCTTCTCCACGTGGTTCCTGGTTTCACTGCAGCTCTGAAGAGAATGTTAGCAAAGAGGTAACTGGGACACTGAAAACAGTACTCAAAGACAGGGAGAGCAAGCTCTACATTACTCTCTTGGCACTTTCGATGTGGGACATACAGCGAGATGTTTGCTGCTTTTGCGTTTGGCTGTTGGGAGATTTACAGCACAAAGATATCTAGTTGATTTGAAGCAGTTCCGAGAAAGTCTAAGCATAATCCTCACTTTTCCCTCCTGGCACTTTCCTTTGTGAAGATATAGCAGGATGTATATTGGTTTTGAGGAAAACTCAATGGACAGTGTAGGGAGAAAAGTTCCTGGCTCCTTGAATGCCGTTCCTGGAGACACTGCGATCAATGAGGGAGATATGTCAAGATGTGTGTTGGTTTTGAGGATGGCTCTCTGGAGAGTCTTAGCAAAGAGGTCACACGGATAATCAGAGCAATTCTCAGAGACACTGAGAACAAGCTCCACAATTCCTCCTGGCACTTTCCCTGTAGGAGATACCGCAAGACGGTTCTGTATATTGGCACAGCGCTCTGCAGGGTGTTAGCAGAGACTTTCCCGGGACAGTGAAACCCTATGTCAGCGACACTGAGAAGAAGCCCCAATGTTCCTTCCAGGCATTTTCAGTGTGGGTGCCTTCTCCACGTGGTTCCTGGTTTCACTGCAGCTCTGAAGAGAATGTTAGCAAAGAGGTAACCGGGACAGTGAAAACAGTACTCAAAGACAGGGAGAGCAAGCTCTACATTACTCTCTTGGCACTTTGGATGTGGGACATACAGCGAGATGTTTGCTGCTTTTGCGTTTGGCTGTTGGGAGATTTACAGCACAAAGATATCTAGTTGATTTGAAGCAGTTCCGAGAAAGTCTAAGCATAATCCTCACTTTTCCCTCCTGGCACTTTCCTTTGTGAAGATATAGCAGGATGTATATTGGTTTTGAGGAAAACTCAATGGACAGTGTAGGGAGAAAAGTTCCTGGCTCCTTGAATGCCGTTCCTGGAGACACTGCGATCAATGAGGGAGATATGTCAAGATGTGTGTTGGTTTTGAGGACGGCTCTCTGGAGAGTCTTAGCAATGAGGTCACACGGATAATCAGAGCAATTCTCAGAGACACTGAGAACAAGCTCCACAATTCCTCCTGGCACTTTCCCTGTAGGAGATACCGCAAGACGTTTCTGTATATTGGGCACAGTGCTCTGCAGGGTGTTAGCAGAGACTTTCCCGGGACAGTGAAACCCTATGTCAGAGACAGTGAGAAGAAGCCCCAATGTTCCTTCCAGGCATTTTCAGTGTGGGTGCCTTCTCCACGTGGTTCCTGGTTTCACTGCAGCTCTGAAGAGAATGTTAGCAAAGAGGTAACCGGGACAGTGAAAACAGTACTCAAAGACAGGGAGAGCAAGCTCTACATTACTCTCTTGGCACTTTGGATGTGGGACATACAGCGAGATGTTTGCTGCTTTTGCGTTTGGCTGTTGGGAGATTTACAGCACAAAGATATCTAGTTGATTTGAAGCAGTTCCGAGAAAGTCTAAGCATAATCGGCACTTTTCCCTCCTGGCACTTTCCTTTGTGAAGATATAGCAGGATGTATATTGGTTTTGAGGAAAACTCAATGGACAGTGTAGGGAGAAAAGTTCCTGGCTCCTTGAATGCCGTTCCTGGAGACACTGCGATCAATGAGGGAGATATGTCAAGATGTGTGTTGGTTTTGAGGACGGCTCTCTGGAGAGTCTTAGCAAAGAGGTCACACGGATAATCAGAGCAATTCTCAGAGACACTGAGAACAAGCTCCACAATTCCTCCTGGCACTTTCCCTGTAGGAGATACCGCAAGACGGTTCTGTATATTGGCACAGCGCTCTGCAGGGTGTTAGCAGAGACTTTCCCGGGACAGTGAAACCCTATGTCAGAGACAGTGAGAAGAAGCCCCAATGTTCCTTGCAGGCATTTTCAGTGTGGGTGCCTTCTCCACGTGGTTCCTGGTTTCACTGCAGCTCTGAAGAGAATGTTAGCAAAGAGGTAACCGGGACAGTGAAAACAGTACTCAAAGACAGGGAGAGCAAGCTCTACATTACTCTCTTGGCACTTTCGATGTGGGACATACAGCGAGATGTTTGCTGCTTTTGCATTTGGCTGTTGGGAGATTTACAGCACAAAGATATCTAGTTGATTTGAAGCAGTTCCGAGAAAGTCTAAACACAATCCTCACTTTTCCCTCCTGGCACTTTCCTTTGTGAAGATATAGCAGGATGTATATTGGTTTTGAGGAAAACTCAATGGACAGTGTAGGGAGAAAAGTTCCTGGCTCCTTGAATGCCGTTCCTGGAGACACTGCGATCAATGAGGGAGATATGTCAAGATGTGTGTTGGTTTTGAGGACGGCTCTCTGGAGAGTCTTAGCAATGAGGTCACACGGATAATCAGAGCAATTCTCAGAGACACTGAGAACAAGCTCCACAATTCCTCCTGGCACTTTCCCTGTAGGAGATACCGCAAGACGTTTCTGTATATTGGGCACAGTGCTCTGCAGGGTGTTAGCAGAGACTTTCCCGGGACAGTGAAACCCTATGTCAGAGACAGTGAGAAGAAGCCCCAATGTTCCTTCCAGGCATTTTCAGTGTGGGTGCCTTCTCCACGTGGTTCCTGGTTTCACTGCAGCTCTGAAGAGAATGTTAGCAAAGAGGTAACCGGGACACTGAAAACAGTACTCAAAGACAGGGAGAGCAAGCTCTACATTACTCTCTTGGCACTTTGGATGTGGGACATACAGCGAGATGTTTGCTGCTTTTGCGTTTGGCTGTTGGGAGATTTACAGCACAAAGATATCTAGTTGATTTGAAGCAGTTCCGAGAAAGTCTAAGCATAATCCTCACTTTTCCCTCCTGGCACTTTCCTTTGTGAAGATATAGCAGGATGTATATTGGTTTTGAGGAAAACTCAATGGACAGTGTAGGGAGAAAAGTTCCTGGCTCCTTGAATGCCGTTCCTGGAGACACTGCGATCAATGAGGGAGATATGTCAAGATGTGTGTTGGTTTTGAGGACGGCTCTCTGGAGAGTCTTAGCAAAGAGGTCACACGGATAATCAGAGCAATTCTCAGAGACACTGAGAACAAGCTCCACAATTCCTCCTGGCACTTTCCCTGTAGGAGATACCGCAAGACGGTTCTGTATATTGGCACAGCGCTCTGCAGGGTGTTAGCAGAGACTTTCCCGGGACAGTGAAACCCTATGTCAGAGACACTGAGAAGAAGCCCCAATGTTCCTTGCAGGCATTTTCAGTGTGGGTGCCTTCTCCACGTGGTTCCTGGTTTCACTGCAGCTCTGAAGAGAATGTTAGCAAAGAGGTAACCGGGACAGTGAAAACAGTACTCAAAGACAGGGAGAGCAAGCTCTACATTACTCTCTTGGCACTTTCGATGTGGGACATACAGCGAGATGTTTGCTGCTTTTGCATTTGGCTGTTGGGAGATTTACAGCACAAAGATATCTAGTTGATTTGAAGCAGTTCCGAGAAAGTCTAAACACAATCCTCACTTTTCCCTCCTGGCACTTTCCTTTGTGAAGATATAGCAGGATGTATATTGGTTTTGAGGAAAACTCAATGGACAGTGTAGGGAGAAAAGTTCCTGGCTCCTTGAATGCCGTTCCTGGAGACACTGCGATCAATGAGGGAGATATGTCAAGATGTGTGTTGGTTTTGAGGACGGCTCTCTGGAGAGTCTTAGCAATGAGGTCACACGGATAATCAGAGCAATTCTCAGAGACACTGAGAACAAGCTCCACAATTCCTCCTGGCACTTTCCCTGTAGGAGATACCGCAAGACGGTTCTGTATATTGGCACAGCGCTCTGCAGGGTGTTAGCAGAGACTTTCCCGGGACAGTGAAACCCTATGTCAGAGACACTGAGAAGAAGCCCCAATGTTCCTTCCAGGCATTTTCAGTGTGGGTGCCTTCTCCACGTGGTTCCTGGTTTCACTGCAGCTCTGAAGAGAATGTTAGCAAAGAGGTAACCGGGACAGTGAAAACAGTACTCAAAGACAGGGAGAGCAAGCTCTACATTACTCTCTTGGCACTTTCGATGTGGGACATACAGCGAGATGTTTGCTGCTTTTGCGTTTGGCTGTTGGGAGATTTACAGCACAAAGATATCTAGTTGATTTGAAGCAGTTCCGAGAAAGTCTAAGCATAATCCTCACTTTTCCCTCCTGGCACTTTCCATGGGGAAGATATAGCAGGATGTATATTGGTTTTGAGGAAAACTCAATGGACAGTGTAGGGAGAAAAGTTCCTGGCTCCTTCAATGCCGTTCCTGGAGACACTGCGATCAATGAGGGAGATATGTCAAGATGTGTGTTGGTTTTGAGGACGTCTCTCTGGAGAGTCTTAGCAAAGAGGTCACACGGATAATGAGAGCAATTCTCAGAGACACTGAGAACAAGCTCCACAATTCCTCCTGGCACTTTCCCTGTAGGAGATACCGCAAGACGGTTCTGTATATTGGGCACAGCGCTCTGCAGGGTGTTAGCAGAGACTTTCCCGGGACAGTGAAACCCTATGTCAGAGACAGTGAGAAGAAGCCCCAATGTTCCTTCCAGGCATTTTCAGTGTGGGTGCCTTCTCCACGTGGTTCCTGGTTTCACTGCAGCTCTGAAGAGAATGTTAGCAAAGAGGTAACTGGGACACTGAAAACAGTACTCAAAGACAGGGAGAGCAAGCTCTACATTACTCTCTTGGCACTTTGGATGTGGGACATACAGCGAGATGTTTGCTGCTTTTGCGTTTGGCTGTTGGGAGATTTACAGCACAAAGATATCTAGTTGATTTGAAGCAGTTCCGAGAAAGTCTAAGCATAATCCTCACTTTTCCCTCCTGGCACTTTCCTTTGTGAAGATATAGCAGGATGTATATTGGTTTTGAGGAAAACTCAATGGACAGTGTAGGGAGAAAAGTTCCTGGCTCCTTGAATGCCGTTCCTGGAGACACTGCGATCAATGAGGGAGATATGTCAAGATGTGTGTTGGTTTTGAGGACGGCTCTCTGGAGAGTCTTAGCAAAGAGGTCACACGGATAATCAGAGCAATTCTCAGAGACACTGAGAACAAGCTCCACAATTCCTCCTGGCACTTTCCCTGTAGGAGATACCGCAAGACGGTTCTGTATATTGGCACAGCGCTCTGCAGGGTGTTAGCAGAAACTTTCCCGGGACAGTGAAACCCTATGTCAGCGACACTGAGAAGAAGCCCCAATGTTCCTTCCAGGCATTTTCAGTGTGGGTGCCTTCTCCACGTGGTTCCTGGTTTCACTGCAGCTCTGAAGAGAATGTTAGCAAAGAGGTAACCGGGACAGTGAAAACAGTACTCAAAGACAGGGAGAGCAAGCTCTACATTACTCTCTTGGCACTTTGGATGTGGGACATACAGCGAGATGTTTGCTGCTTTTGCGTTTGGCTGTTGGGAGATTTACAGCACAAAGATATCTAGTTGATTTGAAGCAGTTCCGAGAAAGTCTAAGCATAATCCTCACTTTTCCCTCCTGGCACTTTCCTTTGTGAAGATATAGCAGGATGTATATTGGTTTTGAGGAAAACTCAATGGACAGTGTAGGGAGAAAAGTTCCTGGCTCCTTGAATGCCGTTCCTGGAGACACTGCGATCAATGAGGGAGATATGTCAAGATGTGTGTTGGTTTTGAGGACGGCTCTCTGGAGAGTCTTAGCAATGAGGTCACACGGATAATCAGAGCAATTCTCAGAGACACTGAGAACAAGCTCCACAATTCCTCCTGGCACTTTCCCTGTAGGAGATACCGCAAGACGGTTCTGTATATTGGCACAGCGCTCTGCAGGGTGTTAGCAGAGACTTTCCCGGGACAGTGAAACCCTATGTCAGAGACAGTGAGAAGAAGCCCCAATGTTCCTTCCAGGCATTTTCAGTGTGGGTGCCTTCTCCACGTGGTTCCTGGTTTCACTGCAGCTCTGAAGAGAATGTTAGCAAAGAGGTAACCGGGACAGTGAAAACAGTACTCAAAGACAGGGAGAGCAAGCTCTACATTACTCTCTTGGCACTTTCGATGTGGGACATACAGCGAGATGTTTGCTGCTTTTGCGTTTGGCTGTTGGGAGATTTACAGCACAAAGATATCTAGTTGATTTGAAGCAGTTCGGAGAAAGTCTAAGTATAATCCTCACTTTTCCCTCCTGGCACTTTCCATGTGGAAGATATAGCAGGATGTATATTGGTTTTGAGGAAAACTCAATGGACAGTGTAGGGAGAAAAGTTCCTGGCTCCTTGAATGCCGTTCCTGGAGACACTGCGATCAATGAGGGAGATATGTCAAGATGTGTGTTGGTTTTGAGGACGTCTCTCTGGAGAGTCTTAGCAAAGAGGTCACACGGATAATGAGAGCAATTCTCAGAGACACTGAGAACAAGCTCCACAATTCCTCCTGGCACTTTCCCTGTAGGAGATACCGCAAGACGGTTCTGTATATTGGGCACAGCGCTCTGCAGGGTGTTAGCAGAGACTTTCCCGGGACAGTGAAACCCTATGTCAGAGACAGTGAGAAGAAGCCCCAATGTTCCTTCCAGGCATTTTCAGTGTGGGTGCCTTCTCCACGTGGTTCCTGGTTTCACTGCAGCTCTGAAGAGAATGTTAGCAAAGAGGTAACTGGGACACTGAAAACAGTACTCAAAGACAGGGAGAGCAAGCTCTACATTACTCTCTTGGCACTTTGGATGTGGGACATACAGCGAGATGTTTGCTGCTTTTGCGTTTGGCTGTTGGGAGATTTACAGCACAAAGATATCTAGTTGATTTGAAGCAGTTCCGAGAAAGTCTAAGCATAATCCTCACTTTTCCCTCCTGGCACTTTCCTTTGTGAAGATATAGCAGGATGTATATTGGTTTTGAGGAAAACTCAATGGACAGTGTAGGGAGAAAAGTTCCTGGCTCCTTGAATGCCGTTCCTGGAGACACTGCGATCAATGAGGGAGATATGTCAAGATGTGTGTTGGTTTTGAGGACGGCTCTCTGGAGAGTCTTAGCAATGAGGTCACACGGATAATCAGAGCAATTCTCAGAGACACTGAGAACAAGCTCCACAATTCCTCCTGGCACTTTCCCTGTAGGAGATACCGCAAGACGGTTCTGTATATTGGCACAGCGCTCTGCAGGGTGTTAGCAGAGACTTTCCCGGGACAGTGAAACCCTATGTCAGAGACAGTGAGAAGAAGCCCCAATGTTCCTTCCAGGCATTTTCAGTGTGGGTGCCTTCTCCACGTGGTTCCTGGTTTCACTGCAGCTCTGAAGAGAATGTTAGCAAAGAGGTAACCGGGACAGTGAAAACAGTACTCAAAGACAGGGAGAGCAAGCTCTACATTACTCTCTTGGCACTTTCGATGTGGGACATACAGCGAGATGTTTGCTGCTTTTGCGTTTGGCTGTTGGGAGATTTACAGCACAAAGATATCTAGTTGATTTGAAGCAGTTCCGAGAAAGTCTAAGCATAATCCTCACTTTTCCCTCCTGGCACTTTCCATGTGGAAGATATAGCAGGATGTATATTGGTTTTGAGGAAAACTCAATGGACAGTGTAGGGAGAAAAGTTCCTGGCTCCTTGAATGCCGTTCCTGGAGACACTGCGATCAATGAGGGAGATATGTCAAGATGTGTGTTGGTTTTGAGGACGGCTCTCTGGAGAGTCTTAGCAATGAGGTCACACGGATAATCAGAGCAATTCTCAGAGACACTGAGAACAAGCTCCACAATTCCTCCTGGCACTTTCCCTGTAGGAGATACCGCAAGACGTTTCTGTATATTGGGCACAGTGCTCTGCAGGGTGTTAGCAGAGACTTTCCCGGGACAGTGAAACCCTATGTCAGAGACAGTGAGAAGAAGCCCCAATGTTCCTTCCAGGCATTTTCAGTGTGGGTGCCTTCTCCACGTGGTTCCTGGTTTCACTGCAGCTCTGAAGAGAATGTTAGCAAAGAGGTAACCGGGACAGTGAAAACAGTACTCAAAGACAGGGAGAGCAAGCTCTACATTACTCTCTTGGCACTTTGGATGTGGGACATACAGCGAGATGTTTGCTGCTTTTGCGTTTGGCTGTTGGGAGATTTACAGCACAAAGATATCTAGTTGATTTGAAGCAGTTCCGAGAAAGTCTAAGCATAATCGGCACTTTTCCCTCCTGGCACTTTCCTTTGTGAAGATATAGCAGGATGTATATTGGTTTTGAGGAAAACTCAATGGACAGTGTAGGGAGAAAAGTTCCTGGCTCCTTGAATGCCGTTCCTGGAGACACTGCGATCAATGAGGGAGATATGTCAAGATGTGTGTTGGTTTTGAGGACGGCTCTCTGGAGAGTCTTAGCAAAGAGGTCACACGGATAATCAGAGCAATTCTCAGAGACACTGAGAACAAGCTCCACAATTCCTCCTGGCACTTTCCCTGTAGGAGATACCGCAAGACGGTTCTGTATATTGGCACAGCGCTCTGCAGGGTGTTAGCAGAGACTTTCCCGGGACAGTGAAACCCTATGTCAGAGACACTGAGAAGAAGCCCCAATGTTCCTTGCAGGCATTTTCAGTGTGGGTGCCTTCTCCACGTGGTTCCTGGTTTCACTGCAGCTCTGAAGAGAATGTTAGCAAAGAGGTAACCGGGACAGTGAAAACAGTACTCAAAGACAGGGAGAGCAAGCTCTACATTACTCTCTTGGCACTTTCGATGTGGGACATACAGCGAGATGTTTGCTGCTTTTGCGTTTGGCTGTTGGGAGATTTACAGCACAAAGATATCTAGTTGATTTGAAGCAGTTCCGAGAAAGTCTAAACACAATCCTCACTTTTCCCTCCTGGCACTTTCCTTTGTGAAGATATAGCAGGATGTATATTGGTTTTGAGGAAAACTCAATGGACAGTGTAGGGAGAAAAGTTCCTGGCTCCTTGAATGCCGTTCCTGGAGACACTGCGATCAATGAGGGAGATATGTCAAGATATGTGTTGGTTTTGAGGACGGCTCTCTGGAGAGTCTTAGCAAAGAGGTCACACGGATAATGAGAGCAATTCCAGAGACACTGAGAACAAGCTCCACAATTCCTCCTGGCACTTTCCCTGTAGGAGATACCGCAAGACGGTTCTGTATAGTGGGCACTGCGCTCTGCAGGGTGTTAGCAGAGACTTTCCCGGGACAGTGAAACCCTATGTCAGAGACACTGAGAAGAAGCCCCAATGGTCCTTCCAGGCATTTTCAGTGTGGGTGCCTTCTCCACGTGGTTCCTGGTTTCACTGCAGCTCTGAAGAGAATGTTAGCAAAGAGGTAACCGGGACACTGAAAACAGTACTCAAAGACAGGGAGAGCAAGCTCTACATTACTCTCTTGGCACTTTGGATGTGGGACATACAGCGAGATGTTTGCTGCTTTTGCGTTTGGCTGTTGGGAGATTTACAGCACAAAGATATCTAGTTGATTTGAAGCAGTTCCGAGAAAGTCTAAGCATAATCGGCACTTTTCCCTCCTGGCACTTTCCATGGGGAAGATATAGCAGGATGTATATTGGTTTTGAGGAAAACTCAATGGACAGTGTAGGGAGAAAAGTTCCTGGCTCCTTGAATGCCGTTCCTGGAGACACTGCGATCAATGAGGGAGATATGTCAAGATGTGTGTTGGTTTTGAGGACGGCTCTCTGGAGAGTCTTAGCAAAGAGGTCACACGGATAATGAGAGCAATTCTCAGAGACACTGAGAACAAGCTCCACAATTCCTCCTGGCACTTTCCCTGTAGGAGATACCGCAAGACGTTTCTGTATAGTGGGCACTGCGCTCTGCAGGGTGTTAGCAGAGACTTTCCCGGGACAGTGAAACCCTATGTCAGAGACACTGAGAAGAAGCCCCAATGTTCCTTCCAGGCATTTTCAGTGTGGGTGCCTTCTCCACGTGGTTCCTGGTTTCACTGCAGCTCTGAAGAGAATGTTAGCAAAGAGGTAACCGGGACAGTGAAAACAGTACTCAAAGACAGGGAGAGCAAGCTCTACATTACTCTCTTGGCACTTTGGATGTGGGACATACAGCGAGATGTTTGCTGCTTTTGCGTTTGGCTGTTGGGAGATTTACAGCACAAAGATATCTAGTTGATTTGAAGCAGTTCCGAGAAAGTCTAAGCATAATCGGCACTTTTCCCTCCTGGCACTTTCCTTTGTGAAGATATAGCAGGATGTATATTGGTTTTGAGGAAAACTCAATGGACAGTGTAGGGAGAAAAGTTCCTGGCTCCTTGAATGCCGTTCCTGGAGACACTGCGATCAATGAGGGAGATATGTCAAGATGTGTGTTGGTTTTGAGGACGGCTCTCTGGAGAGTCTTAGCAAAGAGGTCACACGGATAATCAGAGCAATTCTCAGAGACACTGAGAACAAGCTCCACAATTCCTCCTGGCACTTTCCCTGTAGGAGATACCGCAAGACGGTTCTGTATATTGGCACAGCGCTCTGCAGGGTGTTAGCAGAGACTTTCCCGGGACAGTGAAACCCTATGTCAGAGACACTGAGAAGAAGCCCCAATGTTCCTTCCAGGCATTTTCAGTGTGGGTGCCTTCTCCACGTGGTTCCTGGTTTCACTGCAGCTCTGAAGAGAATGTTAGCAAAGAGGTAACCGGGACAGTGAAAACAGTACTCAAAGACAGGGAGAGCAAGCTCTACATTACTCTCTTGGCACTTTGGATGTGGGACATACAGCGAGATGTTTGCTGCTTTTGCGTTTGGCTGTTGGGAGATTTACAGCACAAAGATATCTAGTTGATTTGAAGCAGTTCCGAGAAAGTCTAAACACAATCCTCACTTTTCCCTCCTGGCACTTTCCTTTGTGAAGATATAGCAGGATGTATATTGGTTTTGAGGAAAACTCAATGGACAGTGTAGGGAGAAAAGTTCCTGGCTCCTTGAATGCCGTTCCTGGAGACACTGCGATCAATGAGGGAGATATGTCAAGATATGTGTTGGTTTTGAGGACGGCTCTCTGGAGAGTCTTAGCAAAGAGGTCACACGGATAATGAGAGCAATTCCAGAGACACTGAGACCAAGCTCCACAATTCCTCCTGGCACTTTCCCTGTAGGAGATACCGCAAGACGGTTCTGTATAGTGGGCACTGCGCTCTGCAGGGTGTTAGCAGAGACTTTCCCGGGACAGTGAAACCCTATGTCAGAGACACTGAGAAGAAGCCCCAATGGTCCTTCCAGGCATTTTCAGTGTGGGTGCCTTCTCCACGTGGTTCCTGGTTTCACTGCAGCTCTGAAGAGAATGTTAGCAAAGAGGTAACCGGGACACTGAAAACAGTACTCAAAGACAGGGAGAGCAAGCTCTACATTACTCTCTTGGCACTTTGGATGTGGGACATACAGCGAGATGTTTGCTGCTTTTGCGTTTGGCTGTTGGGAGATTTACAGCACAAAGATATCTAGTTGATTTGAAGCAGTTCCGAGAAAGTCTAAGCATAATCGGCACTTTTCCCTCCTGGCACTTTCCATGTGGAAGATATAGCAGGATGTATATTGGTTTTGAGGAAAACTCAATGGACAGTGTAGGGAGAAAAGTTCCTGGCTCCTTGAATGCCGTTCCTGGAGACACTGCGATCAATGAGGGAGATATGTCAAGATGTGTGTTGGTTTTGAGGACGGCTCTCTGGAGAGTCTTAGCAAAGAGGTCACACGGATAATGAGAGCAATTCTCAGAGACACTGAGAACAAGCTCCACAATTCCTCCTGGCACTTTCCCTGTAGGAGATACCGCAAGACGTTTCTGTATAGTGGGCACTGCGCTCTGCAGGGTGTTAGCAGAGACTTTCCCGGGACAGTGAAACCCTATGTCAGAGACACTG
This sequence comes from Larus michahellis, assembly GCF_964199755.1. Lineage (NCBI taxonomy): Eukaryota > Metazoa > Chordata > Aves > Charadriiformes > Laridae > Larus > Larus michahellis. The sequence continues at coordinate 25,718,576 of NC_133904.1, forward strand.
AGAAGAAGCCCCAATGGTCCTTCCAGGCATTTTCAGTGTGGGTGCCTTCTCCACGTGGTTCCTGGTTTCACTGCAGCTCTGAAGAGAATGTTAGCAAAGAGGTAACCGGGACACTGAAAACAGTACTCAAAGACAGGGAGAGCAAGCTCTACATTACTCTCTTGGCACTTTGGATGTGGGACATACAGCGAGATGTTTGCTGCTTTTGCGTTTGGCTGTTGGGAGATTTACAGCACAAAGATATCTAGTTGATTTGAAGCAGTTCCGAGAAAGTCTAAGCATAATCGGCACTTTTCCCTCCTGGCACTTTCCATGTGGAAGATATAGCAGGATGTATATTGGTTTTGAGGAAAACTCAATGGACAGTGTAGGGAGAAAAGTTCCTGGCTCCTTGAATGCCGTTCCTGGAGACACTGCCATCAATGAGGGAGATATGTCAAGATGTGTGTTGGTTTTGAGGACGGCTCTCTGGAGAGTCTTAGCAAAGAGGTCACACGGATAATGAGAGCAATTCTCAGAGACACTGAGAACAAGCTCCACAATTCCTCCTGGCACTTTCCCTGTAGGAGATACCGCAAGACGTTTCTGTATAGTGGGCACTGCGCTCTGCAGGGTGTTAGCAGAGACTTTCCCGGGACAGTGAAACCCTATGTCAGAGACAGTGAGAAGAAGCCCCAATGTTCCTTCCAGGCATTTTCAGTGTGGGTGCCTTCTCCACGTGGTTCCTGGTTTCACTGCAGCTCTGAAGAGAATGTTAGCAAAGAGGTAACCGGGACACTGAAAACAGTACTCAAAGACAGGGAGAGCAAGCTCTACATTACTCTCTTGGCACTTTGGATGTGGGACATACAGCGAGATGTTTGCTGCTTTTGCGTTTGGCTGTTGGGAGATTTACAGCACAAAGATATCTAGTTGATTTGAAGCAGTTCCGAGAAAGTCTAAGCATAATCGGCACTTTTCCCTCCTGGCACTTTCCATGTGGAAGATATAGCAGGATGTATATTGGTTTTGAGGAAAACTCAATGGACAGTGTAGGGAGAAAAGTTCCTGGCTCCTTGAATGCCGTTCCTGGAGACACTGCGATCAATGAGGGAGATATGTCAAGATGTGTGTTGGTTTTGAGGACGTCTCTCTGGAGAGTCTTAGCAAAGAGGTCACACGGATAATCAGAGCAATTCTCAGAGACACTGAGAACAAGCTCCACAATTCCTCCTGGCACTTTCCCTGTAGGAGATACCGCAAGACGGTTCTGTATATTGGCACAGCGCTCTGCAGGGTGTTAGCAGAGACTTTCCCGGGACAGTGAAACCCTATGTCAGAGACAGTGAGAAGAAGCCCCAATGTTCCTTCCAGGCATTTTCAGTGTGGGTGCCTTCTCCACGTGGTTCCTGGTTTCACTGCAGCTCTGAAGAGAATGTTAGCAAAGAGGTAACCGGGACAGTGAAAACAGTACTCAAAGACAGGGAGAGCAAGCTCTACATTACTCTCTTGGCACTTTCGATGTGGGACATACAGCGAGATGTTTGCTGCTTTTGCGTTTGGCTGTTGGGAGATTTACAGCACAAAGATATCTAGTTGATTTGAAGCAGTTCTGAGAAAGTCTAAGCATAATTCGAACTTTTCCCTCCTGGCACTTTCCATGTGGAAGATATAGCAGGATGTATATTGGTTTTGAGGAAAACTCAATGGACAGTGTAGGGAGAAAAGTTCCTGGCTCCTTGAATGCCGTTCCTGGAGACACTGCGATCAATGAGGGAGATATGTCAAGATGTGTGTTGGTTTTGAGGACGGCTCTCTGGAGAGTCTTAGCAAAGAGGTCACACGGATAATCAGAGCAATTCTCAGAGACACTGAGAACAAGCTCCACAATTCCTCCTGGCACTTTCCCTGTAGGAGATACCGCAAGATGTTTCTGTATATTGGCACAGCGCTCTGCAGGGTGTTAGCAGAGACTTTCCCGGGACAGTGAAACCCTATGTCAGAGACAGTGAGAAGAAGCCCCAATGTTCCTTGCAGGCATTTTCAGTGTGGGTGCCTTCTCCACGTGGTTCCTGGTTTCACTGCAGCTCTGAAGAGAATGTTAGCAAAGAGGTAACCGGGACAGTGAAAACAGTACTCAAAGACAGGGAGAGCAAGCTCTACATTACTCTCTTGGCACTTTGGATGTGGGACATACAGCGAGATGTTTGCTGCTTTTGCGTTTGGCTGTTGGGAGATTTACAGCACAAAGATATCTAGTTGATTTGAAGCAGTTCCGAGAAAGTCTAAGCATAATCGGCACTTTTCCCTCCTGGCACTTTCCTTTGTGAAGATATAGCAGGATGTATATTGGTTTTGAGGAAAACTCAATGGACAGTGTAGGGAGAAAAGTTCCTGGCTCCTTGAATGCCGTTCCTGGAGACACTGCGATCAATGAGGGAGATATGTCAAGATGTGTGTTGGTTTTGAGGACGGCTCTCTGGAGAGTCTTAGCAAAGAGGTCACACGGATAATCAGAGCAATTCTCAGAGACACTGAGAACAAGCTCCACAATTCCTCCTGGCACTTTCCCTGTAGGAGATACCGCAAGACGGTTCTGTATATTGGCACAGCGCTCTGCAGGGTGTTTGCAGAGACTTTCCCGGGACAGTGAAACCCTATGTCAGAGACAGTGAGAAGAAGCCCCAATGTTCCTTCCAGGCATTTTCAGTGTGGGTGCCTTCTCCACGTGGTTCCTGGTTTCACTGCAGCTCTGAAGAGAATGTTAGCAAAGAGGTAACCGGGACACTGAAAACAGTACTCAAAGACAGGGAGAGCAAGCTCTACATTACTCTCTTGGCACTTTGGATGTGGGACATACAGCGAGATGTTTGCTGCTTTTGCGTTTGGCTGTTGGGAGATTTACAGCACAAAGATATCTAGTTGATTTGAAGCAGTTCTGAGAAAGTCTAAGCATAATCGGCACTTTTCCCTCCTGGCACTTTCCTTTGTGAAGATATAGCAGGATGTATATTGGTTTTGAGGAAAACTCAATGGACAGTGTAGGGAGAAAAGTTCCTGGCTCCTTGAATGCCGTTCCTGGAGACACTGCGATCAATGAGGGAGATATGTCAAGATGTGTGTTGGTTTTGAGGACGGCTCTCTGGAGAGTCTTAGCAAAGAGGTCACACGGATAATGAGAGCAATTCTCAGAGCCACTGAGAACAAGCTCCACAATTCCTCCTGGCACTTTCCCTGTAGGAGATACCGCAAGACGGTTCTGTATATTGGCACAGCGCTCTGCAGGGTGTTTGCAGAGACTTTCCCGGGACAGTGAAACCCTATGTCAGAGACACTGAGAAGAAGCCCCAATGTTCCTTCCAGGCATTTTCAGTGTGGGTGCCTTCTCCACGTGGTTCCTGGTTTCACTGCAGCTCTGAAGAGAATGTTAGCAAAGAGGTAACCGGGACACTGAAAACAGTACTCAAAGACAGGGAGAGCAAGCTCTACATTACTCTCTTGGCACTTTCGATGTGGGACATACAGCGAGATGTTTGCTGCTTTTGCGTTTGGCTGTTGGGAGATTTACAGCACAAAGATATCTAGTTGATTTGAAGCAGTTCCGAGAAAGTCTAAGCATAATCCTCACTTTTCCCTCCTGGCACTTTCCATGTGGAAGATATAGCAGGATGTATATTGGTTTTGAGGAAAACTCAATGGACAGTGTAGGGAGAAAAGTTCCTGGCTCCTTCAATGCCGTTCCTGGAGACACTGCGATCAATGAGGGAGATATGTCAAGATGTGTGTTGGTTTTGAGGACGTCTCTCTGGAGAGTCTTAGCAAAGAGGTCACACGGATAATGAGAGCAATTCTCAGAGACACTGAGAACAAGCTCCACAATTCCTCCTGGCACTTTCCCTGTAGGAGATACCGCAAGACGGTTCTGTATATTGGGCACAGCGCTCTGCAGGGTGTTAGCAGAGACTTTCCCGGGACAGTGAAACCCTATGTCAGAGACAGTGAGAAGAAGCCCCAATGTTCCTTCCAGGCATTTTCAGTGTGGGTGCCTTCTCCACGTGGTTCCTGGTTTCACTGCAGCTCTGAAGAGAATGTTAGCAAAGAGGTAACTGGGACACTGAAAACAGTACTCAAAGACAGGGAGAGCAAGCTCTACATTACTCTCTTGGCACTTTGGATGTGGGACATACAGCGAGATGTTTGCTGCTTTTGCGTTTGGCTGTTGGGAGATTTACAGCACAAAGATATCTAGTTGATTTGAAGCAGTTCCGAGAAAGTCTAAGCATAATCCTCACTTTTCCCTCCTGGCACTTTCCTTTGTGAAGATATAGCAGGATGTATATTGGTTTTGAGGAAAACTCAATGGACAGTGTAGGGAGAAAAGTTCCTGGCTCCTTGAATGCCGTTCCTGGAGACACTGCGATCAATGAGGGAGATATGTCAAGATGTGTGTTGGTTTTGAGGACGTCTCTCTGGAGAGTCTTAGCAAAGAGGTCACACGGATAATGAGAGCAATTCTCAGAGACACTGAGAACAAGCTCCACAATTCCTCCTGGCACTTTCCCTGTAGGAGATACCGCAAGACGGTTCTGTATATTGGCACAGCGCTCTGCAGGGTGTTAGCAGAGACTTTCCCGGGACAGTGAAACCCTATGTCAGAGACAGTGAGAAGAAGCCCCAATGTTCCTTCCAGGCATTTTCAGTGTGGGTGCCTTCTCCACGTGGTTCCTGGTTTCACTGCAGCTCTGAAGAGAATGTTAGCAAAGAGGTAACCGGGACAGTGAAAACAGTACTCAAAGACAGGGAGAGCAAGCTCTACATTACTCTCTTGGCACTTTGGATGTGGGACATACAGCGAGATGTTTGCTGCTTTTGCGTTTGGCTGTTGGGAGATTTACAGCACAAAGATATCTAGTTGATTTGAAGCAGTTCCGAGAAAGTCTAAGCATAATCCTCACTTTTCCCTCCTGGCACTTTCCTTTGTGAAGATATAGCAGGATGTATATTGGTTTTGAGGAAAACTCAATGGACAGTGTAGGGAGAAAAGTTCCTGGCTCCTTGAATGCCGTTCCTGGAGACACTGCGATCAATGAGGGAGATATGTCAAGATGTGTGTTGGTTTTGAGGACGTCTCTCTGGAGAGTCTTAGCAAAGAGGTCACACGGATAATCAGAGCAATTCTCAGAGACACTGAGACCAAGCTCCACAATTCCTCCTGGCACTTTCCCTGTAGGAGATACCGCAAGACGGTTCTGTATATTGGCACAGCGCTCTGCAGGGTGTTAGCAGAGACTTTCCCGGGACAGTGAAACCCTATGTCAGAGACAGTGAGAAGAAGCCCCAATGTTCCTTCCAGGCATTTTCAGTGTGGGTGCCTTCTCCACGTGGTTCCTGGTTTCACTGCAGCTCTGAAGAGAATGTTAGCAAAGAGGTAACCGGGACAGTGAAAACAGTACTCAAAGACAGGGAGAGCAAGCTCTACATTACTCTCTTGGCCCTTTCGATGTGGGACATACAGCGAGATGTTTGCTGCTTTTGCGTTTGGCTGTTGGGAGATTTACAGCACAAAGATATCTAGTTGATTTGAAGCAGTTCCGAGAAAGTCTAAGCATAATCGTCCATTTTCCCTCCTGGCACTTTCCTTTGTGAAGATATAGCAGGATGTATATTGGTTTTGAGGAAAACTCAATGGACAGTGTAGGGAGAAAAGTTCCTGGCTCCTTGAATGCCGTTCCTGGAGACACTGCGATCAATGAGGGAGATATGTCAAGATGTGTGTTGGTTTTGAGGATGGCTCTCTGGAGAGTCTTAGCAAAGCGGTCACACGGATAATGAGAGCAATTCTCAGAGACACTGAGAACAAGCTCCACAATTCCTCCTGGCACTTTCCCTGTAGGTGATACCGCAAGATGTTTCTGTATATTGGGCACTGCGCTCTGCAGGGTGTTAGCAGAGACTTTCCCGGGACAGTGAAACCCTATGTCAGAGACAGTGAGAAGAAGCCCCAATGTTCCTTCCAGGCATTTTCAGTGTGGGTGCCTTCTCCACGTGGTTCCTGGTTTCACTGCAGCTCTGAAGAGAATGTTAGCAAAGAGGTAACCGGGACAGTGAAAACAGTACTCAAAGACAGGGAGAGCAAGCTCTACATTACTCTCTTGGCACTTTGGATGTGGGACATACAGCGAGATGTTTGCTGCTTTTGCGTTTGGCTGTTGGGAGATTTACAGCACAAAGATATCTAGTTGATTTGAAGCAGTTCCGAGAAAGTCTAAGCATAATCGGCACTTTTCCCTCCTGGCACTTTCCTTTGTGAAGATATAGCAGGATGTATATTGGTTTTGAGGAAAACTCAATGGACAGTGTAGGGAGAAAAGTTCCTGGCTCCTTGAATGCCGTTCCTGGAGACACTGCGATCAATGAGGGAGATATGTCAAGATGTGTGTTGGTTTTGAGGACAGCTCTCTGGAGAGTCTTAGCAAAGAGGTCACACGGATAATCAGAGCAATTCTCAGAGACACTGAGAACAAGCTCCACAATTCCTCCTGGCACTTTCCCTGTAGGAGATACCGCAAGACGGTTCTGTATATTGGCACAGCGCTCTGCAGGGTGTTTGCAGAGACTTTCCCGGGACAGTGAAACCCTATGTCAGAGACACTGAGAAGAAGCCCCAATGTTCCTTCCAGGCATTTTCAGTGTGGGTGCCTTCTCCACGTGGTTCCTGGTTTCACTGCAGCTCTGAAGAGAATGTTAGCAAAGAGGTAACCGGGACACTGAAAACAGTACTCAAAGACAGGGAGAGCAAGCTCTACATTACTCTCTTGGCACTTTCGATGTGGGACATACAGCGAGATGTTTGCTGCTTTTGCGTTTGGCTGTTGGGAGATTTACAGCACAAAGATATCTAGTTGATTTGAAGCAGTTCCGAGAAAGTCTAAGCATAATCGGCACTTTTCCCTCCTGGCACTTTCCATGTGGAAGATATAGCAGGATGTATATTGGTTTTGAGGAAAACTCAATGGACAGTGTAGGGAGAAAAGTTCCTGGCTCCTTGAATGCCGTTCCTGGAGACACTGCGATCAATGAGGGAGATATGTCAAGATGTGTGTTGGTTTTGAGGACGTCTCTCTGGAGAGTCTTAGCAAAGAGGTCACACGGATAATCAGAGCAATTCTCAGAGACACTGAGAACAAGCTCCACAATTCCTCCTGGCACTTTCCCTGTAGGAGATACCGCAAGACGGTTCTGTATATTGGGCACTGCGCTGTGCAGGGTGTTAGCAGAGACTTTCCCGGGACAGTGAAACCCTATGTCAGAGACAGTGAGAAGAAGCCCCAATGTTCCTTCCAGGCATTTTCAGTGTGGGTGCCTTCTCCACGTGGTTCCTGGTTTCACTGCAGCTCTGAAGAGAATGTTAGCAAAGAGGTAACCGGGAGAGTGAAAACAGTACTCAAAGACAGGGAGAGCAAGCTCTACATTACTCTCTTGGCACTTTCGATGTGGGACATACAGCGAGATGTTTGCTGCTTTTGCGTTTGGCTGTTGGGAGATTTACAGCACAAAGATATCTAGTTGATTTGAAGCAGTTCTGAGAAAGTCTAAGCATAATTCGAACTTTTCCCTCCTGGCACTTTCCATGTGGAAGATATAGCAGGATGTATATTGGTTTTGAGGAAAACTCAATGGACAGTGTAGGGAGAAAAGTTCCTGGGTCCTTGAATGCCGTTCCTGGAGACACTGCGATCAATGAGGGAGATATGTCAAGATGTGTGTTGGTTTTGAGGACATTTCTCTGGAGAGTCTTAGCAAAGAGGTGACACGGATAATGAGAGCAATTCTCAGAGACACTGAGAACAAGCTCCACAATTCCTCCTGGCACTTTCCCTGTAGGAGATACCGCAAGACGTTTCTGTATATTGGGCACTGCGCTCTGCAGGGTGTTAGCAGAGACTTTCCCGGGACAGTGAAACCCTATGTCAGAGACACTGAGAAGAAGCCCCAATGTTCCTTCCAGGCATTTTCAGTGTGGGTGCCTTCTCCACGTGGTTCCTGGTTTCACTGCAGCTCTGAAGAGAATGTTAGCAAAGAGGTAACCGGGACACTGAAAACAGTACTCAAAGACAGGGAGAGCAAGCTCTACATTACTCTCTTGGCACTTTCGATGTGGGACATACAGCGAGATGTTTGCTGCTTTTGCGTTTGGCTGTTGGGAGATTTACAGCACAAAGATATCTAGTTGATTTGAAGCAGTTCCGAGAAAGTCTAAGCATAATCGGCACGTTTCCCTCCTGGCACTTTCCTTTGTGAAGATATAGCAGGATGTATATTGGTTTTGAGGAAAACTCAATGGACAGTGTAGGGAGAAAAGTTCCTGGCTCCTTGAATGCCGTTCCTGGAGACACTGCGATCAATGAGGGAGATATGTCAAGATGTGTGTTGGTTTTGAGGACGTCTCTCTGGAGAGTCTTAGCAAAGAGGTCACACGGATAATCAGAGCAATTCTCAGAGACACTGAGAACAAGCTCCACAATTCCTCCTGGCACTTTCCCTGTAGGAGATACCGCAAGACGGTTCTGTATATTGGCACAGCGCTCTGCAGGGTGTTAGCAGAGACTTTCCCGGGACAGTGAAACCCTATGTCAGAGACAGTGAGAAGAAGCCCCAATGTTCCTTCCAGGCATTTTCAGTGTGGGTGCCTTCTCCACGTGGTTCCTGGTTTCACTGCAGCTCTGAAGAGAATGTTAGCAAAGAGGTAACCGGGACAGTGAAAACAGTACTCAAAGACAGGGAGAGCAAGCTCTACATTACTCTCTTGGCACTTTGGATGTGGGACATACAGCGAGATGTTTGCTGCTTTTGCGTTTGGCTGTTGGGAGATTTACAGCACAAAGATATCTAGTTGATTTGAAGCAGTTCCGAGAAAGTCTAAGCATAATCCTCACTTTTCCCTCCTGGCACTTTCCATGTGGAAGATATAGCAGGATGTATATTGGTTTTGAGGAAAACTCAATGGACAGTGTAGGGAGAAAAGTTCCTGGCTCCTTCAATGCCGTTCCTGGAGACACTGCGATCAATGAGGGAGATATGTCAAGATGTGTGTTGGTTTTGAGGACGGCTCTCTGGAGAGTCTTAGCAAAGCGGTCACACGGATAATCAGAGCAATTCTCAGAGACACTGAGAACAAGCTCCACAATTCCTCCTGGCACTTTCCCTGTAGGAGATACCGCAAGATGTTTCTGTATATTGGCACAGCGCTCTGCAGGGTGTTAGCAGAGACTTTCCCGGGACAGTGAAACCCTATGTCAGAGACAGTGAGAAGAAGCCCCAATGTTCCTTGCAGGCATTTTCAGTGTGGGTGCCTTCTCCACGTGGTTCCTGGTTTCACTGCAGCTCTGAAGAGAATGTTAGCAAAGAGGTAACCGGGACAGTGAAAACAGTACTCAAAGACAGGGAGAGCAAGCTCTACATTACTCTCTTGGCACTTTGGATGTGGGACATACAGCGAGATGTTTGCTGCTTTTGCGTTTGGCTGTTGGGAGATTTACAGCACAAAGATATCTAGTTGATTTGAAGCAGTTCCGAGAAAGTCTAAGCATAATCGGCACTTTTCCCTCCTGGCACTTTCCTTTGTGAAGATATAGCAGGATGTATATTGGTTTTGAGGAAAACTCAATGGACAGTGTAGGGAGAAAAGTTCCTGGCTCCTTGAATGCCGTTCCTGGAGACACTGCGATCAATGAGGGAGATATGTCAAGATGTGTGTTGGTTTTGAGGACGGCTCTCTGGAGAGTCTTAGCAAAGAGGTCACACGGATAATCAGAGCAATTCTCAGAGACACTGAGAACAAGCTCCACAATTCCTCCTGGCACTTTCCCTGTAGGAGATACCGCAAGACGGTTCTGTATATTGGCACAGCGCTCTGCAGGGTGTTTGCAGAGACTTTCCCGGGACAGTGAAACCCTATGTCAGAGACACTGAGAAGAAGCCCCAATGTTCCTTCCAGGCATTTTCAGTGTGGGTGCCTTCTCCACGTGGTTCCTGGTTTCACTGCAGCTCTGAAGAGAATGTTAGCAAAGAGGTAACCGGGACACTGAAAACAGTACTCAAAGACAGGGAGAGCAAGCTCTACATTACTCTCTTGGCACTTTGGATGTGGGACATACAGCGAGATGTTTGCTGCTTTTGCATTTGGCTGTTGGGAGATTTACAGCACAAAGATATCTAGTTGATTTGAAGCAGTTCTGAGAAAGTCTAAGCATAATCGGCACTTTTCCCTCCTGGCACTTTCCTTTGTGAAGATATAGCAGGATGTATATTGGTTTTGAGGAAAACTCAATGGACAGTGTAGGGAGAAAAGTTCCTGGCTCCTTGAATGCCGTTCCTGGAGACACTGCGATCAATGAGGGAGATATGTCAAGATGTGTGTTGGTTTTGAGGACGGCTCTCTGGAGAGTCTTAGCAAAGAGGTCACACGGATAATGAGAGCAATTCTCAGAGCCACTGAGAACAAGCTCCACAATTCCTCCTGGCACTTTCCCTGTAGGAGATACCGCAAGACGGTTCTGTATATTGGCACAGCGCTCTGCAGGGTGTTTGCAGAGACTTTCCCGGGACAGTGAAACCCTATGTCAGAGACACTGAGAAGAAGCCCCAATGTTCCTTCCAGGCATTTTCAGTGTGGGTGCCTTCTCCACGTGGTTCCTGGTTTCACTGCAGCTCTGAAGAGAATGTTAGCAAAGAGGTAACCGGGACACTGAAAACAGTACTCAAAGACAGGGAGAGCAAGCTCTACATTACTCTCTTGGCACTTTGGATGTGGGACATACAGCGAGATGTTTGCTGCTTTTGCGTTTGGCTGTTGGGAGATTTACAGCACAAAGATATCTAGTTGATTTGAAGCAGTTCCAAGAAAGTCTAAGCATAATCCTCACTTTTCCCTCCTGGCACTTTCCATGTGGAAGATATAGCAGGATGTATATTGGTTTTGAGGAAAACTCAATGGACAGTGTAGGGAGAAAAGTTCCTGGCTCCTTGAATGCCGTTCCTGGAGACACTGCGATCAATGAGGGAGATATGTCAAGATGTGTGTTGGTTTTGAGGACATTTCTCTGGAGAGTCTTAGCAAAGAGGTGACACGGATAATGAGAGCAATTCTCAGAGACACTGAGAACAAGCTCCACAATTCCTCCTGGCACTTTCCCTGTAGGAGATACCGCAAGACGTTTCTGTATATTGGGCACTGCGCTCTGCAGGGTGTTAGCAGAGACTTTCCCGGGACAGTGAAACCCTATGTCAGAGACACTGAGAAGAAGCCCCAATGTTCCTTCCAGGCATTTTCAGTGTGGGTGCCTTCTCCACGTGGTTCCTGGTTTCACTGCAGCTCTGAAGAGAATGTTAGCAAAGAGGTAACCGGGACACTGAAAACAGTACTCAAAGACAGGGAGAGCAAGCTCTACATTACTCTCTTGGCACTTTGGATGTGGGACATACAGCGAGATGTTTGCTGCTTTTGCGTTTGGCTGTTGGGAGATTTACAGCACAAAGATATCTAGTTGATTTGAAGCAGTTCCGAGAAAGTCTAAGCATAATCGGCACGTTTCCCTCCTGGCACTTTCCTTTGTGAAGATATAGCAGGATGTATATTGGTTTTGAGGAAAACTCAATGGACAGTGTAGGGAGAAAAGTTCCTGGCTCCTTGAATGCCGTTCCTGGAGACACTGCGATCAATGAGGGAGATATGTCAAGATGTGTGTTGGTTTTGAGGACGTCTCTCTGGAGAGTCTTAGCAAAGAGGTCACACGGATAATGAGAGCAATTCTCAGAGACACTGAGAACAAGCTCCACAATTCCTCCTGGCACTTTCCCTGTAGGAGATACCGCAAGACGGTTCTGTATATTGGCACAGCGCTCTGCAGGGTGTTAGCAGAGACTTTCCCGGGACAGTGAAACCCTATGTCAGAGACAGTGAGAAGAAGCCCCAATGTTCCTTCCAGGCATTTTCAGTGTGGGTGCCTTCTCCACGTGGTTCCTGGTTTCACTGCAGCTCTGAAGAGAATGTTAGCAAAGAGGTAACCGGGACAGTGAAAACAGTACTCAAAGACAGGGAGAGCAAGCTCTACATTACTCTCTTGGCACTTTGGATGTGGGACATACAGCGAGATGTTTGCTGCTTTTGCGTTTGGCTGTTGGGAGATTTACAGCACAAAGATATCTAGTTGATTTGAAGCAGTTCCGAGAAAGTCTAAGCATAATCGGCACTTTTCCCTCCTGGCACTTTCCTTTGTGAAGATATAGCAGGATGTATATTGGTTTTGAGGAAAACTCAATGGACAGTGTAGGGAGAAAAGTTCCTGGCTCCTTGAATGCCGTTCCTGGAGACACTGCGATCAATGAGGGAGATATGTCAAGATGTGTGTTGGTTTTGAGGACGTCTCTCTGGAGAGTCTTAGCAAAGAGGTCACACGGATAATCAGAGCAATTCTCAGAGACACTGAGACCAAGCTCCACAATTCCTCCTGGCACTTTCCCTGTAGGAGATACCGCAAGACGGTTCTGTATATTGGCACAGCGCTCTGCACGGTGTTAGCAGAGACTTTCCCGGGACAGTGAAACCCTATGTCAGAGACAGTGAGAAGAAGCCCCAATGTTCCTTCCAGGCATTTTCAGTGTGGGTGCCTTCTCCACGTGGTTCCTGGTTTCACTGCAGCTCTGAAGAGAATGTTAGCAAAGAGGTAACCGGGACAGTGAAAACAGTACTCAAAGACAGGGAGAGCAAGCTCTACATTACTCTCTTGGCACTTTGGATGTGGGACATACAGCGAGATGTTTGCTGCTTTTGCGTTTGGCTGTTGGGAGATTTACAGCACAAAGATATCTAGTTGATTTGAAGCAGTTCCGAGAAAGTCTAAGCATAATCGGCACTTTTCCCTCCTGGCACTTTCCTTTGTGAAGATATAGCAGGATGTATATTGGTTTTGAGGAAAACTCAATGGACAGTGTAGGGAGAAAAGTTCCTGGCTCCTTGAATGCCGTTCCTGGAGACACTGCGATCAATGAGGGAGATATGTCAAGATGTGTGTTGGTTTTGAGGACGGCTCTCTGGAGAGTCTTAGCAAAGCGGTCACACGGATAATCAGAGCAATTCTCAGAGACACTGAGAACAAGCTCCACAATTCCTCCTGGCACTTTCCCTGTAGGAGATACCGCAAGACGGTTCTGTATATTGGCACAGCGCTCTGCAGGGTGTTAGCAGAGACTTTCCCGGGACAGTGAAACCCTATGTCAGAGACAGTGAGAAGAAGCCCCAATGTTCCTTCCAGGCATTTTCAGTGTGGGTGCCTTCTCCACGTGGTTCCTGGTTTCACTGCAGCTCTGAAGAGAATGTTAGCAAAGAGGTAACCGGGACAGTGAAAACAGTACTCAAAGACAGGGAGAGCAAGCTCTACATTACTCTCTTGGCACTTTCGATGTGGGACATACAGCGAGATGTTTGCTGCTTTTGCGTTTGGCTGTTGGGAGATTTACAGCACAAAGATATCTAGTTGATTTGAAGCAGTTCCAAGAAAGTCTAAGCATAATCCTCACTTTTCCCTCCTGGCACTTTCCATGTGGAAGATATAGCAGGATGTATATTGGTTTTGAGGAAAACTCAATGGACAGTGTAGGGAGAAAAGTTCCTGGCTCCTTGAATGCCGTTCCTGGAGACACTGCGATCAATGAGGGAGATATGTCAAGATGTGTGTTGGTTTTGAGGACGTCTCTCTGGAGAGTCTTAGCAAAGCGGTCACACGGATAATCAGAGCAATTCTCAGAGACACTGAGAACAAGCTCCACAATTCCTCCTGGCACTTTCCCTGTAGGAGATACCGCAAGACGGTTCTGTATATTGGCACAGCGCTCTGCAGGGTGTTAGCAGAAACTTTCCCGGGACAGTGAAACCCTATGTCAGAGACACTGAGAAGAAGCCCCAATGTTCCTTCCAGGCATTTTCAGTGTGGGTGCCTTCTCCACGTGGTTCCTGGTTTCACTGCAGCTCTGAAGAGAATGTTAGCAAAGAGGTAACCGGGACAGTGAAAACAGTACTCAAAGACAGGGAGAGCAAGCTCTACATTACTCTCTTGGCACTTTCGATGTGGGACATACAGCGAGATGTTTGCTGCTTTTGCGTTTGGCTGTTGGGAGATTTACAGCACAAAGATATCTAGTTGATTTGAAGCAGTTCCGAGAAAGTCTAAGCATAATCGGCACTTTTCCCTCCTGGCACTTTCCTTTGTGAAGATATAGCAGGATGTATATTGGTTTTGAGGAAAACTCAATGGACAGTGTAGGGAGAAAAGTTCCTGGCTCCTTGAATGCCGTTCCTGGAGACACTGCGATCAATGAGGGAGATATGTCAAGATGTGTGTTGGTTTTGAGGACGTCTCTCTGGAGAGTCTTAGCAAAGAGGTCACACGGATAATCAGAGCAAATCTCAGAGACACTGAGAACAGGCTCCACAATTCCTCCTGGCACTTTCCCTGTAGGAGATACCGCAAGACGGTTCTGTATATTGGCACAGCGCTCTGCAGGGTGTTAGCAGAGACTTTCCCGGGACAGTGAAACCCTATGTCAGAGACAGTGAGAAGAAGCCCCAATGGTCCTTCCAGGCATTTTCAGTGTGGGTGCCTTCTCCACGTGGTTCCTGGTTTCACTGCAGCTCTGAAGAGAATGTTAGCAAAGAGGTAACCGGGACACTGAAAACAGTACTCAAAGACAGGGAGAGCAAGCTCTACATTACTCTCTTGGCACTTTGGATGTGGGACATACAGCGAGATGTTTGCTGCTTTTGCGTTTGGCTGTTGGGAGATTTACAGCACAAAGATATCTAGTTGATTTGAAGCAGTTCCAAGAAAGTCTAAGCATAATCGGCACTTTTCCCTCCTGGCACTTTCCATGTGGAAGATATAGCAGGATGTATATTGGTTTTGAGGAAAACTCAATGGACAGTGTAGGGAGAAAAGTTCCTGGCTCCTTGAATGCCGTTCCTGGAGACACTGCGATCAATGAGGGAGATATGTCAAGATGTGTGTTGGTTTTGAGGACGGCTCTCTGGAGAGTCTTAGCAAAGAGGTAACACGGATAATCAGAGCAATTCTCAGAGACACTGAGACCAAGCTCCACAATTCCTCCTGGCACTTTCCCTGTAGGAGATACCGCAAGACGGTTCTGTATATTGGCACAGCGCTCTGCAGGGTGTTAGCAGAGACTTTCCCGGGACAGTGAAACCCTATGTCAGAGACACTGAGAAGAAGCCCCAATGTTCCTTCCAGGCATTTTCAGTGTGGGTGCCTTCTCCACGTGGTTCCTGGTTTCACTGCAGCTCTGAAGAGAATGTTAGCAAAGAGGTAACCGGGACACTGAAAACAGTACTCAAAGACAGGGAGAGCAAGCTCTACATTACTCTCTTGGCACTTTCGATGTGGGACATACAGCGAGATGTTTGCTGCTTTTGCGTTTGGCTGTTGGGAGATTTACAGCACAAAGATATCTAGTTGATTTGAAGCAGTTCCGAGAAAGTCTAAGCATAATCGGCACTTTTCCCTCCTGGCACTTTCCTTTGTGAAGATATAGCAGGATGTATATTGGTTTTGAGGAAAACTCAATGGACAGTGTAGGGAGAAAAGTTCCTGGCTCCTTGAATGCCGTTCCTGGAGACACTGCGATCAATGAGGGAGATATGTCAAGATGTGTGTTGGTTTTGAGGACGGCTCTCTGGAGAGTCTTAGCAAAGCGGTCACACGGATAATCAGAGCAATTCTCAGAGACACTGAGAACAAGCTCCACAATTCCTCCTGGCACTTTCCCTGTAGGAGATACCGCAAGACGGTTCTGTATATTGGCACAGCGCTCTGCAGGGTGTTAGCAGAGACTTTCCCGGGACAGTGAAACCCTATGTCAGAGACACTGAGAAGAAGCCCCAATGTTCCTTCCAGGCATTTTCAGTGTGGGTGCCTTCTCCACGTGGTTCCTGGTTTCACTGCAGCTCTGAAGAGAATGTTAGCAAAGAGGTAACCGGGACAGTGAAAACAGTACTCAAAGACAGGGAGAGCAAGCTCTACATTACTCTCTTGGCACTTTGGATGTGGGACATACAGCGAGATGTTTGCTGCTTTTGCGTTTGGCTGTTGGGAGATTTACAGCACAAAGATATCTAGTTGATTTGAAGCAGTTCCAAGAAAGTCTAAGCATAATCGGCACTTTTCCCTCCTGGCACTTTCCTTTGTGAAGATATAGCAGGATGTATATTGGTTTTGAGGAAAACTCAAAGGACAGTGTAGGGAGAAAAGTTCCTGGCTCCTTGAATGCCGTTCCTGGAGACACTGCGATCAATGAGGGAGATATGTCAAGATGTGTGTTGGTTTTGAGGACATTTCTCTGGAGAGTCTTAGCAAAGAGGTGACACGGATAATGAGAGCAATTCTCAGAGACACTGAGAACAAGCTCCACAATTCCTCCTGGCACTTTCCCTGTAGGAGATACCGCAAGACGTTTCTGTATATTGGGCACTGCGCTCTGCAGGGTGTTAGCAGAGACTTTCCCGGGACAGTGAAACCCTATGTCAGAGACACTGAGAAGAAGCCCCAATGTTCCTTCCAGGCATTTTCAGTGTGGGTGCCTTCTCCACGTGGTTCCTGGTTTCACTGCAGCTCTGAAGAGAATGTTAGCAAAGAGGTAACCGGGACAGTGAAAACAGTACTCAAAGACAGGGAGAGCAAGCTCTACATTACTCTCTTGGCACTTTGGATGTGGGACATACAGCGAGATGTTTGCTGCTTTTGCGTTTGGCTGTTGGGAGATTTACAGCACAAAGATATCTAGTTGATTTGAAGCAGTTCCGAGAAAGTCTAAGCATAATCGGCACGTTTCCCTCCTGGCACTTTCCTTTGTGAAGATATAGCAGGATGTATATTGGTTTTGAGGAAAACTCAATGGACAGTGTAGGGAGAAAAGTTCCTGGCTCCTTGAATGCCGTTCCTGGAGACACTGCGATCAATGAGGGAGATATGTCAAGATGTGTGTTGGTTTTGAGGACGTCTCTCTGGAGAGTCTTAGCAAAGAGGTCACACGGATAATGAGAGCAATTCTCAGAGACACTGAGAACAAGCTCCACAATTCCTCCTGGCACTTTCCCTGTAGGAGATACCGCAAGACGGTTCTGTATATTGGCACAGCGCTCTGCAGGGTGTTAGCAGAGACTTTCCCGGGACAGTGAAACCCTATGTCAGAGACAGTGAGAAGAAGCCCCAATGTTCCTTCCAGGCATTTTCAGTGTGGGTGCCTTCTCCACGTGGTTCCTGGTTTCACTGCAGCTCTGAAGAGAATGTTAGCAAAGAGGTAACCGGGACAGTGAAAACAGTACTCAAAGACAGGGAGAGCAAGCTCTACATTACTCTCTTGGCACTTTGGATGTGGGACATACAGCGAGATGTTTGCTGCTTTTGCGTTTGGCTGTTGGGAGATTTACAGCACAAAGATATCTAGTTGATTTGAAGCAGTTCCGAGAAAGTCTAAGCATAATCCTCACTTTTCCCTCCTGGCACTTTCCATGTGGAAGATATAGCAGGATGTATATTGGTTTTGAGGAAAACTCAATGGACAGTGTAGGGAGAAAAGTTCCTGGCTCCTTGAATGCCGTTCCTGGAGACACTGCGATCAATGAGGGAGATATGTCAAGATGTGTGTTGGTTTTGAGGACGTCTCTCTGGAGAGTCTTAGCAAAGAGGTCACACGGATAATGAGAGCAATTCTCAGAGACACTGAGAACAAGCTCCACAATTCCTCCTGGCACTTTCCCTGTAGGAGATACCGCAAGACGGTTCTGTATATTGGCACAGCGCTCTGCAGGGTGTTAGCAGAGACTTTCCCGGGACAGTGAAACCCTATGTCAGAGACAGTGAGAAGAAGCCCCAATGTTCCTTCCAGGCATTTTCAGTGTGGGTGCCTTCTCCACGTGGTTCCTGGTTTCACTGCAGCTCTGAAGAGAATGTTAGCAAAGAGGTAACCGGGACACTGAAAACAGTACTCAAAGACAGGGAGAGCAAGCTCTACATTACTCTCTTGGCACTTTCGATGTGGGACATACAGCGAGATGTTTGCTGCTTTTGCGTTTGGCTGTTGGGAGATTTACAGCACAAAGATATCTAGTTGATTTGAAGCAGTTCCGAGAAAGTCTAAGCATAATCGTCCATTTTCCCTCCTGGCACTTTCCTTTGTGAAGATATAGCAGGATGTATATTGGTTTTGAGGAAAACTCAATGGACAGTGTAGGGAGAAAAGTTCCTGGCTCCTTGAATGCCGTTCCTGGAGACACTGCGATCAATGAGGGAGATATGTCAAGATGTGTGTTGGTTTTGAGGACGTCTCTCTGGAGAGTCTTAGCAAAGAGGTCACACGGATAATCAGAGCAATTCTCAGAGACACTGAGACCAAGCTCCACAATTCCTCCTGGCACTTTCCCTGTAGGAGATACCGCAAGACGGTTCTGTATATTGGCACAGCGCTCTGCACGGTGTTAGCAGAGACTTTCCCGGGACAGTGAAACCCTATGTCAGAGACAGTGAGAAGAAGCCCCAATGTTCCTTCCAGGCATTTTCAGTGTGGGTGCCTTCTCCACGTGGTTCCTGGTTTCACTGCAGCTCTGAAGAGAATGTTAGCAAAGAGGTAACCGGGACAGTGAAAACAGTACTCAAAGACAGGGAGAGCAAGCTCTACATTACTCTCTTGGCACTTTGGATGTGGGACATACAGCGAGATGTTTGCTGCTTTTGCGTTTGGCTGTTGGGAGATTTACAGCACAAAGATATCTAGTTGATTTGAAGCAGTTCCGAGAAAGTCTAAGCATAATCGGCACTTTTCCCTCCTGGCACTTTCCTTTGTGAAGATATAGCAGGATGTATATTGGTTTTGAGGAAAACTCAATGGACAGTGTAGGGAGAAAAGTTCCTGGCTCCTTGAATGCCGTTCCTGGAGACACTGCGATCAATGAGGGAGATATGTCAAGATGTGTGTTGGTTTTGAGGACGGCTCTCTGGAGAGTCTTAGCAAAGCGGTCACACGGATAATCAGAGCAATTCTCAGAGACACTGAGAACAAGCTCCACAATTCCTCCTGGCACTTTCCCTGTAGGAGATACCGCAAGACGGTTCTGTATATTGGCACAGCGCTCTGCAGGGTGTTAGCAGAGACTTTCCCGGGACAGTGAAACCCTATGTCAGAGACAGTGAGAAGAAGCCCCAATGTTCCTTCCAGGCATTTTCAGTGTGGGTGCCTTCTCCACGTGGTTCCTGGTTTCACTGCAGCTCTGAAGAGAATGTTAGCAAAGAGGTAACCGGGACACTGAAAACAGTACTCAAAGACAGGGAGAGCAAGCTCTACATTACTCTCTTGGCACTTTGGATGTGGGACATACAGCGAGATGTTTGCTGCTTTTGCGTTTGGCTGTTGGGAGATTTACAGCACAAAGATATCTAGTTGATTTGAAGCAGTTCCAAGAAAGTCTAAGCATAATCGGCACTTTTCCCTCCTGGCACTTTCCATGTGGAAGATATAGCAGGATGTATATTGGTTTTGAGGAAAACTCAATGGACAGTGTAGGGAGAAAAGTTCCTGGCTCCTTGAATGCCGTTCCTGGAGACACTGCGATCAATGAGGGAGATATGTCAAGATGTGTGTTGGTTTTGAGGACGTCTCTCTGGAGAGTCTTAGCAAAGCGGTCACACGGATAATCAGAGCAATTCTCAGAGACACTGAGAACAAGCTCCACAATTCCTCCTGGCACTTTCCCTGTAGGAGATACCGCAAGACGGTTCTGTATATTGGCACAGCGCTCTGCAGGGTGTTAGCAGAAACTTTCCCGGGACAGTGAAACCCTATGTCAGAGACACTGAGAAGAAGCCCCAATGTTCCTTCCAGGCATTTTCAGTGTGGGTGCCTTCTCCACGTGGTTCCTGGTTTCACTGCAGCTCTGAAGAGAATGTTAGCAAAGAGGTAACCGGGACAGTGAAAACAGTACTCAAAGACAGGGAGAGCAAGCTCTACATTACTCTCTTGGCACTTTCGATGTGGGACATACAGCGAGATGTTTGCTGCTTTTGCGTTTGGCTGTTGGGAGATTTACAGCACAAAGATATCTAGTTGATTTGAAGCAGTTCCGAGAAAGTCTAAGCATAATCGGCACTTTTCCCTCCTGGCACTTTCCTTTGTGAAGATATAGCAGGATGTATATTGGTTTTGAGGAAAACTCAATGGACAGTGTAGGGAGAAAAGTTCCTGGCTCCTTGAATGCCGTTCCTGGAGACACTGCGATCAATGAGGGAGATATGTCAAGATGTGTGTTGGTTTTGAGGACGTCTCTCTGGAGAGTCTTAGCAAAGAGGTCACACGGATAATCAGAGCAATTCTCAGAGACACTGAGAACAGGCTCCACAATTCCTCCTGGCACTTTCCCTGTAGGAGATACCGCAAGACGGTTCTGTATATTGGCACAGCGCTCTGCAGGGTGTTAGCAGAGACTTTCCCGGGACAGTGAAACCCTATGTCAGAGACAGTGAGAAGAAGCCCCAATGGTCCTTCCAGGCATTTTCAGTGTGGGTGCCTTCTCCACGTGGTTCCTGGTTTCACTGCAGCTCTGAAGAGAATGTTAGCAAAGAGGTAACCGGGACACTGAAAACAGTACTCAAAGACAGGGAGAGCAAGCTCTACATTACTCTCTTGGCACTTTGGATGTGGGACATACAGCGAGATGTTTGCTGCTTTTGCGTTTGGCTGTTGGGAGATTTACAGCACAAAGATATCTAGTTGATTTGAAGCAGTTCCAAGAAAGTCTAAGCATAATCGGCACTTTTCCCTCCTGGCACTTTCCATGGGGAAGATATAGCAGGATGTATATTGGTTTTGAGGAAAACTCAATGGACAGTGTAGGGAGAAAAGTTCCTGGCTCCTTGAATGCCGTTCCTGGAGACACTGCGATCAATGAGGGAGATATGTCAAGATGTGTGTTGGTTTTGAGGACGTCTCTCTGGAGAGTCTTAGCAAAGCGGTCACACGGATAATCAGAGCAATTCTCAGAGACACTGAGAACAAGCTCCACAATTCCTCCTGGCACTTTCCCTGTAGGAGATACCGCAAGACGGTTCTGTATATTGGCACAGCGCTCTGCAGGGTGTTAGCAGAGACTTTCCCGGGACAGTGAAACCCTATGTCAGAGACACTGAGAAGAAGCCCCAATGTTCCTTCCAGGCATTTTCAGTGTGGGTGCCTTCTCCACGTGGTTCCTGGTTTCACTGCAGCTCTGAAGAGAATGTTAGCAAAGAGGTAACCGGGACAGTGAAAACAGTACTCAAAGACAGGGAGAGCAAGCTCTACATTACTCTCTTGGCACTTTGGATGTGGGACATACAGCGAGATGTTTGCTGCTTTTGCGTTTGGCTGTTGGGAGATTTACAGCACAAAGATATCTAGTTGATTTGAAGCAGTTCCAAGAAAGTCTAAGCATAATCGGCACTTTTCCCTCCTGGCACTTTCCTTTGTGAAGATATAGCAGGATGTATATTGGTTTTGAGGAAAACTCAAAGGACAGTGTAGGGAGAAAAGTTCCTGGCTCCTTGAATGCCGTTCCTGGAGACACTGCGATCAATGAGGGAGATATGTCAAGATGTGTGTTGGTTTTGAGGACGTCTCTCTGGAGAGTCTTAGCAAAGAGGTCACACGGATAATCAGAGCAATTCTCAGAGACACTGAGAACAGGCTCCACAATTCCTCCTGGCACTTTCCCTGTAGGAGATACCGCAAGACGGTTCTGTATATTGGCACAGCGCTCTGCAGGGTGTTAGCAGAGACTTTCCCGGGACAGTGAAACCCTATGTCAGAGACAGTGAGAAGAAGCCCCAATGGTCCTTCCAGGCATTTTCAGTGTGGGTGCCTTCTCCACGTGGTTCCTGGTTTCACTGCAGCTCTGAAGAGAATGTTAGCAAAGAGGTAACCGGGACAGTGAAAACAGTACTCAAAGACAGGGAGAGCAAGCTCTACATTACTCTCTTGGCACTTTCGATGTGGGACATACAGCGAGATGTTTGCTGCTTTTGCGTTTGGCTGTTGGGAGATTTACAGCACAAAGATATCTAGTTGATTTGAAGCAGTTCCAAGAAAGTCTAAGCATAATCGGCACTTTTCCCTCCTGGCACTTTCCATGAGGAAGATATAGCAGGATGTATATTGGTTTTGAGGAAAACTCAATGGACAGTGTAGGGAGAAAAGTTCCTGGCTCCTTGAATGCCGTTCCTGGAGACACTGCGATCAATGAGGGAGATATGTCAAGATGTGTGTTGGTTTTGAGGACGTCTCTCTGGAGAGTCTTAGCAAAGAGGTCACACGGATAATCAGAGCAATTCTCAGAGACACTGAGAACAAGCTCCACAATTCCTCCTGGCACTTTCCCTGTAGGAGATACCGCAAGACGGTTCTGTATATTGGCACAGCGCTCTGCAGGGTGTTAGCAGAGACTTTCCCGGGACAGTGAAACCCTATGTCAGAGACACTGAGAAGAAGCCCCAATGTTCCTTCCAGGCATTTTCAGTGTGGGTGCCTTCTCCACGTGGTTCCTGGTTTCACTGCAGCTCTGAAGAGAATGTTAGCAAAGAGGTAACCGGGACAGTGAAAACAGTACTCAAAGACAGGGAGAGCAAGCTCTACATTACTCTCTTGGCACTTTGGATGTGGCACATACAGCGAGATGTTTGCTGCTTTTGCGTTTGGCTGTTGGGAGATTTACAGCACAAAGATATCTAGTTGATTTGAAGCAGTTCCGAGAAAGTCTAAGCATAGTCGGCACTTTTCCCTCCTGGCACTTTCCTTTGTGAAGATATAGCAGGATGTATATTGGTTTTGAGGAAAACTCAATGGACAGTGTAGGGAGAAAAGTTCCTGGCTCCTTGAATGCCGTTCCTGGAGACACTGCGATCAATGAGGGAGATATGTCAAGATGTGTGTTGGTTTTGAGGACGGCTCTCTGGAGAGTCTTAGCAAAGAGGTCACACGGATAATGAGAGCAATTCTCAGAGACACTGAGAACAAGCTCCACAATTCCTCCTGGCACTTTCCCTGTAGGAGATACCGCAAGACGTTTCTGTATATTGGGCACAGCGCTCTGCAGGGTGTTAGCAGAGACTTTCCCGGGACAGTGAAACCCTATGTCAGCGACACTGAGAAGAAGCCCCAATGTTCCTTCCAGGCATTTTCAGTGTGGGTGCCTTCTCCACGTGGTTCCTGGTTTCACTGCAGCTCTGAAGAGAATGTTAGCAAAGAGGTAACCGGGACAGTGAAAACAGTACTCAAAGACAGGGAGAGCAAGCTCTACATTACTCTCTTGGCACTTTCGATGTGGGACATACAGCGAGATGTTTGCTGCTTTTGCGTTTGGCTGTTGGGAGATTTACAGCACAAAGATATCTAGTTGATTTGAAGCAGTTCCGAGAAAGTCTAAGCATAGTCGGCACTTTTCCCTCCTGGCACTTTCCTTTGTGAAGATATAGCAGGATGTATATTGGTTTTGAGGAAAACTCAATGGACAGTGTAGGGAGAAAAGTTCCTGGCTCCTTGAATGCCGTTCCTGGAGACACTGCGATCAATGAGGGAGATATGTCAAGATGTGTGTTGGTTTTGAGGACGGCTCTCTGGAGAGTCTTAGCAAAGAGGTCACACGGATAATGAGAGCAATTCTCAGAGACACTGAGAACAAGCTCCACAATTCCTCCTGGCACTTTCCCTGTAGGAGATACCGCAAGACGTTTCTGTATATTGGGCACAGCGCTCTGCAGGGTGTTAGCAGAGACTTTCCCGGGACAGTGAAACCCTATGTCAGCGACACTGAGAAGAAGCCCCAATGTTCCTTCCAGGCATTTTCAGTGTGGGTGCCTTCTCCACGTGGTTCCTGGTTTCACTGCAGCTCTGAAGAGAATGTTAGCAAAGAGGTAACCGGGACAGTGAAAACAGTACTCAAAGACAGGGAGAGCAAGCTCTACATTACTCTCTTGGCACTTTCGATGTGGGACATACAGCGAGATGTTTGCTGCTTTTGCGTTTGGCTGTTGGGAGATTTACAGCACAAAGATATCTAGTTGATTTGAAGCAGTTCCGAGAAAGTCTAAGCATAATCCTCACTTTTCCCTCCTGGCACTTTCCTTTGTGAAGATATAGCAGGATGTATATTGGTTTTGAGGAAAACTCAATGGACAGCGTAGGGAGAAAAGTTCCTGGCTCCTTGAATGCCGTTCCTGGAGACACTGCGATCAATGAGGGAGATATGTCAAGATGTGTGTTGGTTTTGAGGACGGCTCTCTGGAGAGTCTTAGCAAAGAGGTCACACGGATAATGAGAGCAATTCTCAGAGACACTGAGAACAAGCTCCACAATTCCTCCTGGCACTTTCCCTGTAGGAGATACCGCAAGACGGTTCTGTATATTGGCACAGCGCTCTGCAGGGTGTTAGCAGAGACTTTCCCGGGACAGTGAAACCCTATGTCAGCGACACTGAGAAGAAGCCCCAATGTTCCTTCCAGGCATTTTCAGTGTGGGTGCCTTCTCCACGTGGTTCCTGGTTTCACTGCAGCTCTGAAGAGAATGTTAGCAAAGAGGTAACCGGGACACTGAAAACAGTACTCAAAGACAGGGAGAGCAAGCTCTACATTACTCTCTTGGCACTTTCGATGTGGGACATACAGCGAGATGTTTGCTGCTTTTGCGTTTGGCTGTTGGGAGATTTACAGCACAAAGATATCTAGTTGATTTGAAGCAGTTCCGAGAAAGTCTAAGCATAGTCGGCACTTTTCCCTCCTGGCACTTTCCTTTGTGAAGATATAGCAGGATGTATATTGGTTTTGAGGAAAACTCAATGGACAGTGTAGGGAGAAAAGTTCCTGGCTCCTTGAATGCCGTTCCTGGAGACACTGCGATCAATGAGGGAGATATGTCAAGATGTGTGTTGGTTTTGAGGACGGCTCTCTGGAGAGTCTTAGCAAAGAGGTCACACGGATAATGAGAGCAATTCTCAGAGACACTGAGAACAAGCTCCACAATTCCTCCTGGCACTTTCCCTGTAGGAGATACCGCAAGACGGTTCTGTATATTGGGCACAGCGCTCTGCAGGGTGTTAGCAGAGACTTTCCCGGGACAGTGAAACCCTATGTCAGCGACACTGAGAAGAAGCCCCAATGTTCCTTCCAGGCATTTTCAGTGTGGGTGCCTTCTCCACGTGGTTCCTGGTTTCACTGCAGCTCTGAAGAGAATGTTAGCAAAGAGGTAACTGGGACAGTGAAAACAGTACTCAAAGACAGGGAGAGCAAGCTCTACATTACTCTCTTGGCACTTTGGATGTGGGACATACAGCGAGATGTTTGCTGCTTTTGCGTTTGGCTGTTGGGAGATTTACAGCACAAAGATATCTAGTTGATTTGAAGCAGTTCCGAGAAAGTCTAAGCATAATCCTCACTTTTCCCTCCTGGCACTTTCCTTTGTGAAGATATAGCAGGATGTATATTGGTTTTGAGGAAAACTCAATGGACAGTGTAGGGAGAAAAGTTCCTGGCTCCTTGAATGCCGTTCCTGGAGACACTGCGATCAATGAGGGAGATATGTCAAGATGTGTGTTGGTTTTGAGGACGTCTCTCTGGAGAGTCTTAGCAAAGAGGTCACACGGATAATGAGAGCAATTCTCAGAGACACTGAGAACAAGCTCCACAGTTCCTCCTGGCACTTTCCCTGTAGGAGATACCGCAAGACGTTTCTGTATATTGGGCACTGCGCTCTGCAGGGTGTTAGCAGAGACTTTCCCGGGACAGTGAAACCCTATGTCAGAGACAGTGAGAAGAAGCCCCAATGTTCCTTCCAGGAATTTTCAGTGTGGGTGCCTTCTCCACGTGGTTCCTGGTTTCACTGCAGCTCTGAAGAGAATGTTAGAGGTAACCGGGACAGTGAAAACAGTACTCAAAGACAGGGAGAGCAAGCTCTACATTACTCTCTTGGCACTTTGGATGTGGGACATACAGCGAGATGTTTGCTGCTTTTGCGTTTGGCTGTTGGGAGATTTACAGCACAAAGATATCTAGTTGATTTGAAGCAGTTCCGAGAAAGTCTAAGCATAATCGGCACTTTTCCCTCCTGGCACTTTCCTTTGTGAAGATATAGCAGGATGTATATTGGTTTTGAGGAAAACTCAATGGACAGTGTAGGGAGAAAAGTTCCTGGCTCCTTGAATGCCGTTCCTGGAGACACTGCGATCAATGAGGGAGATATGTCAAGATGTGTGTTGGTTTTGAGGACGGCTCTCTGGAGAGTCTTAGCAAAGAGGTCACACGGATAATGAGAGCAATTCTCAGAGACACTGAGAACAAGCTCCACAATTCCTCCTGGCACTTTCCCTGTAGGAGATACCGCAAGACGTTTCTGTATATTGGGCACTGCGCTCTGCAGGGTGTTAGCAGAGACTTTCCCGGGACAGTGAAACCCTATGTCAGAGACAGTGAGAAGAAGCCCCAATGTTCCTTCCAGGCATTTTCAGTGTGGGTGCCTTCTCCACGTGGTTCCTGGTTTCACTGCAGCTCTGAAGAGAATGTTAGCAAAGAGGTAACCGGGACAGTGAAAACAGTACTCAAAGACAGGGAGAGCAAGCTCTACATTACTCTCTTGGCACTTTCGATGTGGGACATACAGCGAGATGTTTGCTGCTTTTGCGTTTGGCTGTTGGGAGATTTACAGCACAAAGATATCTAGTTGATTTGAAGCAGTTCCGAGAAAGTCTAAGCATAGTCGGCACTTTTCCCTCCTGGCACTTTCCTTTGTGAAGATATAGCAGGATGTATATTGGTTTTGAGGAAAACTCAATGGACAGTGTAGGGAGAAAAGTTCCTGGCTCCTTGAATGCCGTTCCTGGAGACACTGCGATCAATGAGGGAGATATGTCAAGATGTGTGTTGGTTTTGAGGACGGCTCTCTGGAGAGTCTTAGCAAAGAGGTCACACGGATAATGAGAGCAATTCTCAGAGACACTGAGAACAAGCTCCACAATTCCTCCTGGCACTTTCCCTGTAGGAGACACCGCAAGACAGTTCTGTATATTGGCACAGCGCTCTGCAGGGTGTTAGCAGGGACTTTCCCGGGACAGTGAAACCCTATGTCAGAGACAGTGAGAAGAAGCCCCAATGTTCCTTCCAGGCATTTTCAGTGTGGGTGCCTTCTCCACGTGGTTCCTGGTTTCACTGCAGCTCTGAAGAGAATGTTAGCAAAGAGGTAACCGGGACAGTGAAAACAGTACTCAAAGACAGGGAGAGCAAGCTCTACATTACTCTCTTGGCACTTTGGATGTGGGACATACAGCGAGATGTTTGCTGCTTTTGCGTTTGGCTGTTGGGAGATTTACAGCACAAAGATATCTAGTTGATTTGAAGCAGTTCCGAGAAAGTCTAAGCATAATCGGCACTTTTCCCTCCTGGCACTTTCCTTTGTGAAGATATAGCAGGATGTATATTGGTTTTGAGGAAAACTCAATGGACAGTGTAGGGAGAAAAGTTCCTGGCTCCTTGAATGCCGTTCCTGGAGACACTGCGATCAATGAGGGAGATATGTCAAGATGTGTGTTGGTTTTGAGGACGGCTCTCTGGAGAGTCTTAGCAAAGAGGTCACACGGATAATGAGAGCAATTCTCAGAGACACTGAGAACAAGCTCCACAATTCCTCCTGGCACTTTCCCTGTAGGAGATACCGCAAGACGGTTCTGTATATTGGGCACAGCGCTCTGCAGGGTGTTAGCAGAGACTTTCCCGGGACAGTGAAACCCTATGTCAGCGACACTGAGAAGAAGCCCCAATGTTCCTTCCAGGCATTTTCAGTGTGGGTGCCTTCTCCACGTGGTTCCTGGTTTCACTGCAGCTCTGAAGAGAATGTTAGCAAAGAGGTAACTGGGACAGTGAAAACAGTACTCAAAGACAGGGAGAGCAAGCTCTACATTACTCTCTTGGCACTTTCGATGTGGGACATACAGCGAGATGTTTGCTGCTTTTGCGTTTGGCTGTTGGGAGATTTACAGCACAAAGATATCTAGTTGATTTGAAGCAGTTCCGAGAAAGTCTAAGCATAATCCTCACTTTTCCCTCCTGGCACTTTCCTTTGTGAAGATATAGCAGGATGTATATTGGTTTTGAGGAAAACTCAATGGACAGTGTAGGGAGAAAAGTTCCTGGCTCCTTGAATGCCGTTCCTGGAGACACTGCGATCAATGAGGGAGATATGTCAAGATGTGTGTTGGTTTTGAGGACGTCTCTCTGGAGAGTCTTAGCAAAGAGGTCACACGGATAATGAGAGCAATTCTCAGAGACACTGAGAACAAGCTCCACAGTTCCTCCTGGCACTTTCCCTGTAGGAGATACCGCAAGACGTTTCTGTATATTGGGCACTGCGCTCTGCAGGGTGTTAGCAGAGACTTTCCCGGGACAGTGAAACCCTATGTCAGAGACAGTGAGAAGAAGCCCCAATGTTCCTTCCAGGAATTTTCAGTGTGGGTGCCTTCTCCACGTGGTTCCTGGTTTCACTGCAGCTCTGAAGAGAATGTTAGAGGTAACCGGGACAGTGAAAACAGTACTCAAAGACAGGGAGAGCAAGCTCTACATTACTCTCTTGGCACTTTGGATGTGGGACATACAGCGAGATGTTTGCTGCTTTTGCGTTTGGCTGTTGGGAGATTTACAGCACAAAGATATCTAGTTGATTTGAAGCAGTTCCGAGAAAGTCTAAGCATAATCGGCACTTTTCCCTCCTGGCACTTTCCTTTGTGAAGATATAGCAGGATGTATATTGGTTTTGAGGAAAACTCAATGGACAGTGTAGGGAGAAAAGTTCCTGGCTCCTTGAATGCCGTTCCTGGAGACACTGCGATCAATGAGGGAGATATGTCAAGATGTGTGTTGGTTTTGAGGACGGCTCTCTGGAGAGTCTTAGCAAAGAGGTCACACGGATAATGAGAGCAATTCTCAGAGACACTGAGAACAAGCTCCACAATTCCTCCTGGCACTTTCCCTGTAGGAGATACCGCAAGACGTTTCTGTATATTGGGCACTGCGCTCTGCAGGGTGTTAGCAGAGACTTTCCCGGGACAGTGAAACCCTATGTCAGAGACAGTGAGAAGAAGCCCCAATGTTCCTTCCAGGCATTTTCAGTGTGGGTGCCTTCTCCACATGGTTCCTGGTTTCACTGCAGCTCTGAAGAGAATGTTAGCAAAGAGGTAACCGGGACAGTGAAAACAGTACTCAAAGACAGGGAGAGCAAGCTCTACATTACTCTCTTGGCACTTTCGATGTGGGACATACAGCGAGATGTTTGCTGCTTTTGCGTTTGGCTGTTGGGAGATTTACAGCACAAAGATATCTAGTTGATTTGAAGCAGTTCCGAGAAAGTCTAAGCATAGTCGGCACTTTTCCCTCCTGGCACTTTCCTTTGTGAAGATATAGCAGGATGTATATTGGTTTTGAGGAAAACTCAATGGACAGTGTAGGGAGAAAAGTTCCTGGCTCCTTGAATGCCGTTCCTGGAGACACTGCGATCAATGAGGGAGATATGTCAAGATGTGTGTTGGTTTTGAGGACGTCTCTCTGGAGAGTCTTAGCAAAGAGGTCACACGGATAATGAGAGCAATTCTCAGAGACACTGAGAACAAGCTCCACAGTTCCTCCTGGCACTTTCCCTGTAGGAGATACCGCAAGACGTTTCTGTATATTGGGCACTGCGCTCTGCAGGGTGTTAGCAGAGACTTTCCCGGGACAGTGAAACCCTATGTCAGAGACAGTGAGAAGAAGCCCCAATGTTCCTTCCAGGAATTTTCAGTGTGGGTGCCTTCTCCACGTGGTTCCTGGTTTCACTGCAGCTCTGAAGAGAATGTTAGAGGTAACCGGGACAGTGAAAACAGTACTCAAAGACAGGGAGAGCAAGCTCTACATTACTCTCTTGGCACTTTGGATGTGGGACATACAGCGAGATGTTTGCTGCTTTTGCGTTTGGCTGTTGGGAGATTTACAGCACAAAGATATCTAGTTGATTTGAAGCAGTTCCGAGAAAGTCTAAGCATAATCGGCACTTTTCCCTCCTGGCACTTTCCTTTGTGAAGATATAGCAGGATGTATATTGGTTTTGAGGAAAACTCAATGGACAGTGTAGGGAGAAAAGTTCCTGGCTCCTTGAATGCCGTTCCTGGAGACACTGCGATCAATGAGGGAGATATGTCAAGATGTGTGTTGGTTTTGAGGACGGCTCTCTGGAGAGTCTTAGCAAAGAGGTCACACGGATAATGAGAGCAATTCTCAGAGACACTGAGAACAAGCTCCACAATTCCTCCTGGCACTTTCCCTGTAGGAGATACCGCAAGACGTTTCTGTATATTGGGCACTGCGCTCTGCAGGGTGTTAGCAGAGACTTTCCCGGGACAGTGAAACCCTATGTCAGAGACAGTGAGAAGAAGCCCCAATGTTCCTTCCAGGCATTTTCAGTGTGGGTGCCTTCTCCACATGGTTCCTGGTTTCACTGCAGCTCTGAAGAGAATGTTAGCAAAGAGGTAACCGGGACAGTGAAAACAGTACTCAAAGACAGGGAGAGCAAGCTCTACATTACTCTCTTGGCACTTTCGATGTGGGACATACAGCGAGATGTTTGCTGCTTTTGCGTTTGGCTGTTGGGAGATTTACAGCACAAAGATATCTAGTTGATTTGAAGCAGTTCCGAGAAAGTCTAAGCATAGTCGGCACTTTTCCCTCCTGGCACTTTCCATGTGGAAGATATAGCAGGATGTATATTGGTTTTGAGGAAAACTCAATGGACAGTGTAGGGAGAAAAGTTCCTGGCTCCTTGAATGCCGTTCCTGGAGACACTGCGATCAATGAGGGAGATATGTCAAGATGTGTGTTGGTTTTGAGGACGGCTCTCTGGAGAGTCTTAGCAAAGAGGTCACACGGATAATGAGAGCAATTCTCAGAGACACTGAGAACAAGCTCCACAATTCCTCCTGGCACTTTCCCTGTAGGAGACACCGCAAGACAGTTCTGTATATTGGCACAGCGCTCTGCAGGGTGTTAGCAGGGACTTTCCCGGGACAGTGAAACCCTATGTCAGAGACAGTGAGAAGAAGCCCCAATGTTCCTTCCAGGCATTTTCAGTGTGGGTGCCTTCTCCACGTGGTTCCTGGTTTCACTGCAGCTCTGAAGAGAATGTTAGCAAAGAGGTAACCGGGACAGTGAAAACAGTACTCAAAGACAGGGAGAGCAAGCTCTACATTACTCTCTTGGCACTTTGGATGTGGGACATACAGCGAGATGTTTGCTGCTTTTGCGTTTGGCTGTTGGGAGATTTACAGCACAAAGATATCTAGTTGATTTGAAGCAGTTCCGAGAAAGTCTAAGCATAATCGGCACTTTTCCCTCCTGGCACTTTCCTTTGTGAAGATATAGCAGGATGTATATTGGTTTTGAGGAAAACTCAATGGACAGTGTAGGGAGAAAAGTTCCTGGCTCCTTGAATGCCGTTCCTGGAGACACTGCGATCAATGAGGGAGATATGTCAAGATGTGTGTTGGTTTTGAGGACGTCTCTCTGGAGAGTCTTAGCAAAGAGGTCACACGGATAATGAGAGCAATTCTCAGAGACACTGAGAACAAGCTCCACAATTCCTCCTGGCACTTTCCCTGTAGGAGATACCGCAAGATGTTTCTGTATATTGGGCACTGCGCTCTGCAGGGTGTTAGCAGAGACTTTCCCGGGACAGTGAAACCCTATGTCAGAGACAGTGAGAAGAAGCCCCAATGTTCCTTCCAGGCATTTTCAGTGTGGGTGCCTTCTCCACGTGGTTCCTGGTTTCACTGCAGCTCTGAAGAGAATGTTAGCAAAGAGGTAACTGGGACAGTGAAAACAGTACTCAAAGACAGGGAGAGCAAGCTCTACATTACTCTCTTGGCACTTTCGATGTGGGACATACAGCGAGATGTTTGCTGCTTTTGCGTTTGGCTGTTGGGAGATTTACAGCACAAAGATATCTAGTTGATTTGAAGCAGTTCCGAGAAAGTCTAAGCATAATCGGCACTTTTCCCTCCTGGCACTTTCCTTTGTGAAGATATAGCAGGATGTATATTGGTTTTGAGGAAAACTCAATGGACAGTGTAGGGAGAAAAGTTCCTGGCTCCTTGAATGCCGTTCCTGGAGACACTGCGATCAATGAGGGAGATATGTCAAGATGTGTGTTGGTTTTGAGGACGGCTCTCTGGAGAGTCTTAGCAAAGAGGTCACACGGATAATGAGAGCAATTCTCAGAGACACTGAGAACAAGCTCCACAATTCCTCCTGGCACTTTCCCTGTAGGAGACACCGCAAGACAGTTCTGTATATTGGCACAGCGCTCTGCAGGGTGTTAGCAGGGACTTTCCCGGGACAGTGAAACCCTATGTCAGAGACAGTGAGAAGAAGCCCCAATGTTCCTTCCAGGCATTTTCAGTGTGGGTGCCTTCTCCACGTGGTTCCTGGTTTCACTGCAGCTCTGAAGAGAATGTTAGCAAAGAGGTAACTGGGACACTGAAAACAGTACTCAAAGACAGGGAGAGCAAGCTCTACATTACTCTCTTGGCACTTTCGATGTGGGACATACAGCGAGATGTTTGCTGCTTTTGCGTTTGGCTGTTGGGAGATTTACAGCACAAAGATATCTAGTTGATTTGAAGCAGTTCCGAGAAAGTCTAAGCATAATCCTCACTTTTCCCTCCTGGCACTTTCCATGTGGAAGATATAGCAGGATGTATATTGGTTTTGAGGAAAACTCAATGGACAGTGTAGGGAGAAAAGTTCCTGGCTCCTTGAATGCCGTTCCTGGAGACACTGCGATCAATGAGGGAGATATGTCAAGATGTGTGTTGGTTTTGAGGACGGCTCTCTGGAGAGTCTTAGCAAAGAGGTCACACGGATAATGAGAGCAATTCTCAGAGACACTGAGAACAAGCTCCACAATTCCTCCTGGCACTTTCCCTGTAGGAGATACCGCAAGACGTTTCTGTATATTGGGCACAGCGCTCTGCAGGGTGTTAGCAGAGACTTTCCCGGGACAGTGAAACCCTATGTCAGAGACAGTGAGAAGAAGCCCCAATGTTCCTTCCAGGCATTTTCAGTGTGGGTGCCTTCTCCACGTGGTTCCTGGTTTCACTGCAGCTCTGAAGAGAATGTTAGCAAAGAGGTAACTGGGACACTGAAAACAGTACTCAAAGACAGGGAGAGCAAGCTCTACATTACTCTCTTGGCACTTTCGATGTGGGACATACAGCGAGATGTTTGCTGCTTTTGCGTTTGGCTGTTGGGAGATTTACAGCACAAAGATATCTAGTTGATTTGAAGCAGTTCCGAGAAAGTCTAAGCATAATCCTCACTTTTCCCTCCTGGCACTTTCCTTTGTGAAGATATAGCAGGATGTATATTGGTTTTGAGGAAAACTCAATGGACAGTGTAGGGAGAAAAGTTCCTGGCTCCTTGAATGCCGTTCCTGGAGACACTGCGATCAATGAGGGAGATATGTCAAGATGTGTGTTGGTTTTGAGGATGGCTCTCTGGAGAGTCTTAGCAAAGAGGTCACACGGATAATCAGAGCAATTCTCAGAGACACTGAGAACAAGCTCCACAATTCCTCCTGGCACTTTCCCTGTAGGAGATACCGCAAGACGGTTCTGTATATTGGCACAGCGCTCTGCAGGGTGTTAGCAGAGACTTTCCCGGGACAGTGAAACCCTATGTCAGCGACACTGAGAAGAAGCCCCAATGTTCCTTCCAGGCATTTTCAGTGTGGGTGCCTTCTCCACGTGGTTCCTGGTTTCACTGCAGCTCTGAAGAGAATGTTAGCAAAGAGGTAACCGGGACAGTGAAAACAGTACTCAAAGACAGGGAGAGCAAGCTCTACATTACTCTCTTGGCACTTTGGATGTGGGACATACAGCGAGATGTTTGCTGCTTTTGCGTTTGGCTGTTGGGAGATTTACAGCACAAAGATATCTAGTTGATTTGAAGCAGTTCCGAGAAAGTCTAAGCATAATCCTCACTTTTCCCTCCTGGCACTTTCCTTTGTGAAGATATAGCAGGATGTATATTGGTTTTGAGGAAAACTCAATGGACAGTGTAGGGAGAAAAGTTCCTGGCTCCTTGAATGCCGTTCCTGGAGACACTGCGATCAATGAGGGAGATATGTCAAGATGTGTGTTGGTTTTGAGGACGGCTCTCTGGAGAGTCTTAGCAATGAGGTCACACGGATAATCAGAGCAATTCTCAGAGACACTGAGAACAAGCTCCACAATTCCTCCTGGCACTTTCCCTGTAGGAGATACCGCAAGACGTTTCTGTATATTGGGCACAGTGCTCTGCAGGGTGTTAGCAGAGACTTTCCCGGGACAGTGAAACCCTATGTCAGAGACAGTGAGAAGAAGCCCCAATGTTCCTTCCAGGCATTTTCAGTGTGGGTGCCTTCTCCACGTGGTTCCTGGTTTCACTGCAGCTCTGAAGAGAATGTTAGCAAAGAGGTAACCGGGACACTGAAAACAGTACTCAAAGACAGGGAGAGCAAGCTCTACATTACTCTCTTGGCACTTTGGATGTGGGACATACAGCGAGATGTTTGCTGCTTTTGCGTTTGGCTGTTGGGAGATTTACAGCACAAAGATATCTAGTTGATTTGAAGCAGTTCCGAGAAAGTCTAAGCATAATCGGCACTTTTCCCTCCTGGCACTTTCCTTTGTGAAGATATAGCAGGATGTATATTGGTTTTGAGGAAAACTCAATGGACAGTGTAGGGAGAAAAGTTCCTGGCTCCTTGAATGCCGTTCCTGGAGACACTGCGATCAATGAGGGAGATATGTCAAGATGTGTGTTGGTTTTGAGGACGGCTCTCTGGAGAGTCTTAGCAAAGAGGTCACACGGATAATCAGAGCAATTCTCAGAGACACTGAGAACAAGCTCCACAATTCCTCCTGGCACTTTCCCTGTAGGAGATACCGCAAGACGGTTCTGTATATTGGCACAGCGCTCTGCAGGGTGTTAGCAGAGACTTTCCCGGGACAGTGAAACCCTATGTCAGAGACACTGAGAAGAAGCCCCAATGTTCCTTGCAGGCATTTTCAGTGTGGGTGCCTTCTCCACGTGGTTCCTGGTTTCACTGCAGCTCTGAAGAGAATGTTAGCAAAGAGGTAACCGGGACAGTGAAAACAGTACTCAAAGACAGGGAGAGCAAGCTCTACATTACTCTCTTGGCACTTTCGATGTGGGACATACAGCGAGATGTTTGCTGCTTTTGCATTTGGCTGTTGGGAGATTTACAGCACAAAGATATCTAGTTGATTTGAAGCAGTTCCGAGAAAGTCTAAACACAATCCTCACTTTTCCCTCCTGGCACTTTCCTTTGTGAAGATATAGCAGGATGTATATTGGTTTTGAGGAAAACTCAATGGACAGTGTAGGGAGAAAAGTTCCTGGCTCCTTGAATGCCGTTCCTGGAGACACTGCGATCAATGAGGGAGATATGTCAAGATGTGTGTTGGTTTTGAGGACGGCTCTCTGGAGAGTCTTAGCAATGAGGTCACACGGATAATCAGAGCAATTCTCAGAGACACTGAGAACAAGCTCCACAATTCCTCCTGGCACTTTCCCTGTAGGAGATACCGCAAGACGGTTCTGTATATTGGGCACAGTGCTCTGCAGGGTGTTAGCAGAGACTTTCCCGGGACAGTGAAACCCTATGTCAGAGACAGTGAGAAGAAGCCCCAATGGTCCTTCCAGGCATTTTCAGTGTGGGTGCCTTCTCCACGTGGTTCCTGGTTTCACTGCAGCTCTGAAGAGAATGTTAGCAAAGAGGTAACCGGGACACTGAAAACAGTACTCAAAGACAGGGAGAGCAAGCTCTACATTACTCTCTTGGCACTTTGGATGTGGGACATACAGCGAGATGTTTGCTGCTTTTGCGTTTGGCTGTTGGGAGATTTACAGCACAAAGATATCTAGTTGATTTGAAGCAGTTCCGAGAAAGTCTAAGCATAATCGGCACTTTTCCCTCCTGGCACTTTCCATGGGGAAGATATAGCAGGATGTATATTGGTTTTGAGGAAAACTCAATGGACAGTGTAGGGAGAAAAGTTCCTGGCTCCTTGAATGCCGTTCCTGGAGACACTGCGATCAATGAGGGAGATATGTCAAGATGTGTGTTGGTTTTGAGGACGGCTCTCTGGAGAGTCTTAGCAAAGAGGTCACACGGATAATCAGAGCAATTCTCAGAGACACTGAGAACAAGCTCCACAATTCCTCCTGGCACTTTCCCTGTAGGAGATACCGCAAGACGGTTCTGTATATTGGCACAGCGCTCTGCAGGGTGTTAGCAGAGACTTTCCCGGGACAGTGAAACCCTATGTCAGAGACACTGAGAAGAAGCCCCAATGTTCCTTCCAGGCATTTTCAGTGTGGGTGCCTTCTCCACGTGGTTCCTGGTTTCACTGCAGCTCTGAAGAGAATGTTAGCAAAGAGGTAACCGGGACAGTGAAAACAGTACTCAAAGACAGGGAGAGCAAGCTCTACATTACTCTCTTGGCACTTTCGATGTGGGACATACAGCGAGATGTTTGCTGCTTTTGCGTTTGGCTGTTGGGAGATTTACAGCACAAAGATATCTAGTTGATTTGAAGCAGTTCCGAGAAAGTCTAAGCATAATCCTCACTTTTCCCTCCTGGCACTTTCCATGTGGAAGATATAGCAGGATGTATATTGGTTTTGAGGAAAACTCAATGGACAGTGTAGGGAGAAAAGTTCCTGGCTCCTTGAATGCCGTTCCTGGAGACACTGCGATCAATGAGGGAGATATGTCAAGATGTGTGTTGGTTTTGAGGACGGCTCTCTGGAGAGTCTTAGCAATGAGGTCACACGGATAATCAGAGCAATTCTCAGAGACACTGAGAACAAGCTCCACAATTCCTCCTGGCACTTTCCCTGTAGGAGATACCGCAAGACGTTTCTGTATATTGGGCACAGTGCTCTGCAGGGTGTTAGCAGAGACTTTCCCGGGACAGTGAAACCCTATGTCAGAGACAGTGAGAAGAAGCCCCAATGTTCCTTCCAGGCATTTTCAGTGTGGGTGCCTTCTCCACGTGGTTCCTGGTTTCACTGCAGCTCTGAAGAGAATGTTAGCAAAGAGGTAACCGGGACAGTGAAAACAGTACTCAAAGACAGGGAGAGCAAGCTCTACATTACTCTCTTGGCACTTTGGATGTGGGACATACAGCGAGATGTTTGCTGCTTTTGCGTTTGGCTGTTGGGAGATTTACAGCACAAAGATATCTAGTTGATTTGAAGCAGTTCCGAGAAAGTCTAAGCATAATCGGCACTTTTCCCTCCTGGCACTTTCCTTTGTGAAGATATAGCAGGATGTATATTGGTTTTGAGGAAAACTCAATGGACAGTGTAGGGAGAAAAGTTCCTGGCTCCTTGAATGCCGTTCCTGGAGACACTGCGATCAATGAGGGAGATATGTCAAGATGTGTGTTGGTTTTGAGGACGGCTCTCTGGAGAGTCTTAGCAAAGAGGTCACACGGATAATCAGAGCAATTCTCAGAGACACTGAGAACAAGCTCCACAATTCCTCCTGGCACTTTCCCTGTAGGAGATACCGCAAGACGGTTCTGTATATTGGCACAGCGCTCTGCAGGGTGTTAGCAGAGACTTTCCCGGGACAGTGAAACCCTATGTCAGAGACACTGAGAAGAAGCCCCAATGTTCCTTGCAGGCATTTTCAGTGTGGGTGCCTTCTCCACGTGGTTCCTGGTTTCACTGCAGCTCTGAAGAGAATGTTAGCAAAGAGGTAACCGGGACAGTGAAAACAGTACTCAAAGACAGGGAGAGCAAGCTCTACATTACTCTCTTGGCACTTTCGATGTGGGACATACAGCGAGATGTTTGCTGCTTTTGCATTTGGCTGTTGGGAGATTTACAGCACAAAGATATCTAGTTGATTTGAAGCAGTTCCGAGAAAGTCTAAACACAATCCTCACTTTTCCCTCCTGGCACTTTCCTTTGTGAAGATATAGCAGGATGTATATTGGTTTTGAGGAAAACTCAATGGACAGTGTAGGGAGAAAAGTTCCTGGCTCCTTGAATGCCGTTCCTGGAGACACTGCGATCAATGAGGGAGATATGTCAAGATGTGTGTTGGTTTTGAGGACGGCTCTCTGGAGAGTCTTAGCAATGAGGTCACACGGATAATCAGAGCAATTCTCAGAGACACTGAGAACAAGCTCCACAATTCCTCCTGGCACTTTCCCTGTAGGAGATACCGCAAGACGGTTCTGTATATTGGGCACAGTGCTCTGCAGGGTGTTAGCAGAGACTTTCCCGGGACAGTGAAACCCTATGTCAGAGACAGTGAGAAGAAGCCCCAATGGTCCTTCCAGGCATTTTCAGTGTGGGTGCCTTCTCCACGTGGTTCCTGGTTTCACTGCAGCTCTGAAGAGAATGTTAGCAAAGAGGTAACCGGGACACTGAAAACAGTACTCAAAGACAGGGAGAGCAAGCTCTACATTACTCTCTTGGCACTTTGGATGTGGGACATACAGCGAGATGTTTGCTGCTTTTGCGTTTGGCTGTTGGGAGATTTACAGCACAAAGATATCTAGTTGATTTGAAGCAGTTCCGAGAAAGTCTAAGCATAATCGGCACTTTTCCCTCCTGGCACTTTCCATGGGGAAGATATAGCAGGATGTATATTGGTTTTGAGGAAAACTCAATGGACAGTGTAGGGAGAAAAGTTCCTGGCTCCTTGAATGCCGTTCCTGGAGACACTGCGATCAATGAGGGAGATATGTCAAGATGTGTGTTGGTTTTGAGGACGGCTCTCTGGAGAGTCTTAGCAAAGAGGTCACACGGATAATCAGAGCAATTCTCAGAGACACTGAGAACAAGCTCCACAATTCCTCCTGGCACTTTCCCTGTAGGAGATACCGCAAGACGGTTCTGTATATTGGCACAGCGCTCTGCAGGGTGTTAGCAGAGACTTTCCCGGGACAGTGAAACCCTATGTCAGAGACACTGAGAAGAAGCCCCAATGTTCCTTCCAGGCATTTTCAGTGTGGGTGCCTTCTCCACGTGGTTCCTGGTTTCACTGCAGCTCTGAAGAGAATGTTAGCAAAGAGGTAACCGGGACAGTGAAAACAGTACTCAAAGACAGGGAGAGCAAGCTCTACATTACTCTCTTGGCACTTTGGATGTGGGACATACAGCGAGATGTTTGCTGCTTTTGCGTTTGGCTGTTGGGAGATTTACAGCACAAAGATATCTAGTTGATTTGAAGCAGTTCCGAGAAAGTCTAAGCATAATCCTCACTTTTCCCTCCTGGCACTTTCCATGTGGAAGATATAGCAGGATGTATATTGGTTTTGAGGAAAACTCAATGGACAGTGTAGGGAGAAAAGTTCCTGGCTCCTTGAATGCCGTTCCTGGAGACACTGCGATCAATGAGGGAGATATGTCAAGATGTGTGTTGGTTTTGAGGACGTCTCTCTGGAGAGTCTTAGCAAAGAGGTCACACGGATAATGAGAGCAATTCTCAGAGACACTGAGAACAAGCTCCACAATTCCTCCTGGCACTTTCCCTGTAGGAGATACCGCAAGACGGTTCTGTATATTGGGCACAGCGCTCTGCAGGGTGTTAGCAGAGACTTTCCCGGGACAGTGAAACCCTATGTCAGAGACAGTGAGAAGAAGCCCCAATGTTCCTTCCAGGCATTTTCAGTGTGGGTGCCTTCTCCACGTGGTTCCTGGTTTCACTGCAGCTCTGAAGAGAATGTTAGCAAAGAGGTAACTGGGACACTGAAAACAGTACTCAAAGACAGGGAGAGCAAGCTCTACATTACTCTCTTGGCACTTTGGATGTGGGACATACAGCGAGATGTTTGCTGCTTTTGCGTTTGGCTGTTGGGAGATTTACAGCACAAAGATATCTAGTTGATTTGAAGCAGTTCCGAGAAAGTCTAAGCATAATCCTCACTTTTCCCTCCTGGCACTTTCCTTTGTGAAGATATAGCAGGATGTATATTGGTTTTGAGGAAAACTCAATGGACAGTGTAGGGAGAAAAGTTCCTGGCTCCTTGAATGCCGTTCCTGGAGACACTGCGATCAATGAGGGAGATATGTCAAGATGTGTGTTGGTTTTGAGGACGGCTCTCTGGAGAGTCTTAGCAAAGAGGTCACACGGATAATCAGAGCAATTCTCAGAGACACTGAGAACAAGCTCCACAATTCCTCCTGGCACTTTCCCTGTAGGAGATACCGCAAGACGGTTCTGTATATTGGCACAGCGCTCTGCAGGGTGTTAGCAGAGACTTTCCCGGGACAGTGAAACCCTATGTCAGAGACAGTGAGAAGAAGCCCCAATGTTCCTTCCAGGCATTTTCAGTGTGGGTGCCTTCTCCACGTGGTTCCTGGTTTCACTGCAGCTCTGAAGAGAATGTTAGCAAAGAGGTAACCGGGACAGTGAAAACAGTACTCAAAGACAGGGAGAGCAAGCTCTACATTACTCTCTTGGCACTTTCGATGTGGGACATACAGCGAGATGTTTGCTGCTTTTGCGTTTGGCTGTTGGGAGATTTACAGCACAAAGATATCTAGTTGATTTGAAGCAGTTCGGAGAAAGTCTAAGTATAATCCTCACTTTTCCCTCCTGGCACTTTCCATGTGGAAGATATAGCAGGATGTATATTGGTTTTGAGGAAAACTCAATGGACAGTGTAGGGAGAAAAGTTCCTGGCTCCTTGAATGCCGTTCCTGGAGACACTGCGATCAATGAGGGAGATATGTCAAGATGTGTGTTGGTTTTGAGGACGTCTCTCTGGAGAGTCTTAGCAAAGAGGTCACACGGATAATGAGAGCAATTCTCAGAGACACTGAGAACAAGCTCCACAATTCCTCCTGGCACTTTCCCTGTAGGAGATACCGCAAGACGGTTCTGTATATTGGGCACAGCGCTCTGCAGGGTGTTAGCAGAGACTTTCCCGGGACAGTGAAACCCTATGTCAGAGACACTGAGAAGAAGCCCCAATGTTCCTTCCAGGCATTTTCAGTGTGGGTGCCTTCTCCACGTGGTTCCTGGTTTCACTGCAGCTCTGAAGAGAATGTTAGCAAAGAGGTAACTGGGACACTGAAAACAGTACTCAAAGACAGGGAGAGCAAGCTCTACATTACTCTCTTGGCACTTTGGATGTGGGACATACAGCGAGATGTTTGCTGCTTTTGCGTTTGGCTGTTGGGAGATTTACAGCACAAAGATATCTAGTTGATTTGAAGCAGTTCCGAGAAAGTCTAAGCATAATCCTCACTTTTCCCTCCTGGCACTTTCCTTTGTGAAGATATAGCAGGATGTATATTGGTTTTGAGGAA
Organism: Larus michahellis; assembly: GCF_964199755.1. Taxonomy (NCBI): domain Eukaryota; kingdom Metazoa; phylum Chordata; class Aves; order Charadriiformes; family Laridae; genus Larus; species Larus michahellis. Next base: position 25,760,044 of record NC_133904.1, read on the forward strand.
AACTCAATGGACAGTGTAGGGAGAAAAGTTCCTGGCTCCTTGAATGCCGTTCCTGGAGACACTGCGATCAATGAGGGAGATATGTCAAGATGTGTGTTGGTTTTGAGGACGGCTCTCTGGAGAGTCTTAGCAATGAGGTCACACGGATAATCAGAGCAATTCTCAGAGACACTGAGAACAAGCTCCACAATTCCTCCTGGCACTTTCCCTGTAGGAGATACCGCAAGACGGTTCTGTATATTGGCACAGCGCTCTGCAGGGTGTTAGCAGAGACTTTCCCGGGACAGTGAAACCCTATGTCAGAGACAGTGAGAAGAAGCCCCAATGTTCCTTGCAGGCATTTTCAGTGTGGGTGCCTTCTCCACGTGGTTCCTGGTTTCACTGCAGCTCTGAAGAGAATGTTAGCAAAGAGGTAACCGGGACAGTGAAAACAGTACTCAAAGACAGGGAGAGCAAGCTCTACATTACTCTCTTGGCACTTTCGATGTGGGACATACAGCGAGATGTTTGCTGCTTTTGCGTTTGGCTGTTGGGAGATTTACAGCACAAAGATATCTAGTTGATTTGAAGCAGTTCCGAGAAAGTCTAAGCATAATCCTCACTTTTCCCTCCTGGCACTTTCCATGTGGAAGATATAGCAGGATGTATATTGGTTTTGAGGAAAACTCAATGGACAGTGTAGGGAGAAAAGTTCCTGGCTCCTTGAATGCCGTTCCTGGAGACACTGCGATCAATGAGGGAGATATGTCAAGATGTGTGTTGGTTTTGAGGACGGCTCTCTGGAGAGTCTTAGCAAAGAGGTCACACGGATAATGAGAGCAATTCTCAGAGACACTGAGAACAAGCTCCACAATTCCTCCTGGCACTTTCCCTGTAGGAGATACCGCAAGACGGTTCTGTATATTGGGCACAGCGCTCTGCAGGGTGTTAGCAGAGACTTTCCCGGGACAGTGAAACCCTATGTCAGAGACAGTGAGAAGAAGCCCCAATGTTCCTTCCAGGCATTTTCAGTGTGGGTGCCTTCTCCACGTGGTTCCTGGTTTCACTGCAGCTCTGAAGAGAATGTTAGCAAAGAGGTAACTGGGACACTGAAAACAGTACTCAAAGACAGGGAGAGCAAGCTCTACATTACTCTCTTGGCACTTTCGATGTGGGACATACAGCGAGATGTTTGCTGCTTTTGCGTTTGGCTGTTGGGAGATTTACAGCACAAAGATATCTAGTTGATTTGAAGCAGTTCGGAGAAAGTCTAAGTATAATCCTCACTTTTCCCTCCTGGCACTTTCCATGTGGAAGATATAGCAGGATGTATATTGGTTTTGAGGAAAACTCAATGGACAGTGTAGGGAGAAAAGTTCCTGGCTCCTTGAATGCCGTTCCTGGAGACACTGCGATCAATGAGGGAGATATGTCAAGATGTGTGTTGGTTTTGAGGACGTCTCTCTGGAGAGTCTTAGCAAAGAGGTCACACGGATAATGAGAGCAATTCTCAGAGACACTGAGAACAAGCTCCACAATTCCTCCTGGCACTTTCCCTGTAGGAGATACCGCAAGACGGTTCTGTATATTGGGCACAGCGCTCTGCAGGGTGTTAGCAGAGACTTTCCCGGGACAGTGAAACCCTATGTCAGAGACAGTGAGAAGAAGCCCCAATGTTCCTTCCAGGCATTTTCAGTGTGGGTGCCTTCTCCACGTGGTTCCTGGTTTCACTGCAGCTCTGAAGAGAATGTTAGCAAAGAGGTAACTGGGACACTGAAAACAGTACTCAAAGACAGGGAGAGCAAGCTCTACATTACTCTCTTGGCACTTTGGATGTGGGACATACAGCGAGATGTTTGCTGCTTTTGCGTTTGGCTGTTGGGAGATTTACAGCACAAAGATATCTAGTTGATTTGAAGCAGTTCCGAGAAAGTCTAAGCATAATCCTCACTTTTCCCTCCTGGCACTTTCCTTTGTGAAGATATAGCAGGATGTATATTGGTTTTGAGGAAAACTCAATGGACAGTGTAGGGAGAAAAGTTCCTGGCTCCTTGAATGCCGTTCCTGGAGACACTGCGATCAATGAGGGAGATATGTCAAGATGTGTGTTGGTTTTGAGGACGGCTCTCTGGAGAGTCTTAGCAATGAGGTCACACGGATAATCAGAGCAATTCTCAGAGACACTGAGAACAAGCTCCACAATTCCTCCTGGCACTTTCCCTGTAGGAGATACCGCAAGACGGTTCTGTATATTGGCACAGCGCTCTGCAGGGTGTTAGCAGAGACTTTCCCGGGACAGTGAAACCCTATGTCAGAGACAGTGAGAAGAAGCCCCAATGTTCCTTGCAGGCATTTTCAGTGTGGGTGCCTTCTCCACGTGGTTCCTGGTTTCACTGCAGCTCTGAAGAGAATGTTAGCAAAGAGGTAACCGGGACAGTGAAAACAGTACTCAAAGACAGGGAGAGCAAGCTCTACATTACTCTCTTGGCACTTTCGATGTGGGACATACAGCGAGATGTTTGCTGCTTTTGCGTTTGGCTGTTGGGAGATTTACAGCACAAAGATATCTAGTTGATTTGAAGCAGTTCCGAGAAAGTCTAAGCATAATCCTCACTTTTCCCTCCTGGCACTTTCCATGTGGAAGATATAGCAGGATGTATATTGGTTTTGAGGAAAACTCAATGGACAGTGTAGGGAGAAAAGTTCCTGGCTCCTTGAATGCCGTTCCTGGAGACACTGCGATCAATGAGGGAGATATGTCAAGATGTGTGTTGGTTTTGAGGACGGCTCTCTGGAGAGTCTTAGCAAAGAGGTCACACGGATAATGAGAGCAATTCTCAGAGACACTGAGAACAAGCTCCACAATTCCTCCTGGCACTTTCCCTGTAGGAGATACCGCAAGACGGTTCTGTATATTGGGCACAGCGCTCTGCAGGGTGTTAGCAGAGACTTTCCCGGGACAGTGAAACCCTATGTCAGAGACAGTGAGAAGAAGCCCCAATGTTCCTTCCAGGCATTTTCAGTGTGGGTGCCTTCTCCACGTGGTTCCTGGTTTCACTGCAGCTCTGAAGAGAATGTTAGCCAAGAGGTAACTGGGACACTGAAAACAGTACTCAAAGACAGGGAGAGCAAGCTCTACATTACTCTCTTGGCACTTTGGATGTGGGACATACAGCGAGATGTTTGCTGCTTTTGCGTTTGGCTGTTGGGAGATTTACAGCACAAAGATATCTAGTTGATTTGAAGCAGTTCCGAGAAAGTCTAAGCATAATCCTCACTTTTCCCTCCTGGCACTTTCCTTTGTGAAGATATAGCAGGATGTATATTGGTTTTGAGGAAAACTCAATGGACAGTGTAGGGAGAAAAGTTCCTGGCTCCTTGAATGCCGTTCCTGGAGACACTGCGATCAATGAGGGAGATATGTCAAGATGTGTGTTGGTTTTGAGGATGGCTCTCTGGAGAGTCTTAGCAAAGAGGTCACACGGATAATCAGAGCAATTCTCAGAGACACTGAGAACAAGCTCCACAATTCCTCCTGGCACTTTCCCTGTAGGAGATACCGCAAGACGGTTCTGTATATTGGCACAGCGCTCTGCAGGGTGTTAGCAGAGACTTTCCCGGGACAGTGAAACCCTATGTCAGCGACACTGAGAAGAAGCCCCAATGTTCCTTCCAGGCATTTTCAGTGTGGGTGCCTTCTCCACGTGGTTCCTGGTTTCACTGCAGCTCTGAAGAGAATGTTAGCAAAGAGGTAACCGGGACACTGAAAACAGTACTCAAAGACAGGGAGAGCAAGCTCTACATTACTCTCTTGGCACTTTGGATGTGGGACATACAGCGAGATGTTTGCTGCTTTTGCGTTTGGCTGTTGGGAGATTTACAGCACAAAGATATCTAGTTGATTTGAAGCAGTTCCGAGAAAGTCTAAGCATAATCCTCACTTTTCCCTCCTGGCACTTTCCTTTGTGAAGATATAGCAGGATGTATATTGGTTTTGAGGAAAACTCAATGGACAGTGTAGGGAGAAAAGTTCCTGGCTCCTTGAATGCCGTTCCTGGAGACACTGCGATCAATGAGGGAGATATGTCAAGATGTGTGTTGGTTTTGAGGACGGCTCTCTGGAGAGTCTTAGCAATGAGGTCACACGGATAATCAGAGCAATTCTCAGAGACACTGAGAACAAGCTCCACAATTCCTCCTGGCACTTTCCCTGTAGGAGATACCGCAAGACGGTTCTGTATATTGGGCACAGTGCTCTGCAGGGTGTTAGCAGAGACTTTCCCGGGACAGTGAAACCCTATGTCAGAGACAGTGAGAAGAAGCCCCAATGTTCCTTCCAGGCATTTTCAGTGTGGGTGCCTTCTCCACGTGGTTCCTGGTTTCACTGCAGCTCTGAAGAGAATGTTAGCAAAGAGGTAACCGGGACAGTGAAAACAGTACTCAAAGACAGGGAGAGCAAGCTCTACATTACTCTCTTGGCACTTTGGATGTGGGACATACAGCGAGATGTTTGCTGCTTTTGCGTTTGGCTGTTGGGAGATTTACAGCACAAAGATATCTAGTTGATTTGAAGCAGTTCCGAGAAAGTCTAAGCATAATCGGCACTTTTCCCTCCTGGCACTTTCCTTTGTGAAGATATAGCAGGATGTATATTGGTTTTGAGGAAAACTCAATGGACAGTGTAGGGAGAAAAGTTCCTGGCTCCTTGAATGCCGTTCCTGGAGACACTGCGATCAATGAGGGAGATATGTCAAGATGTGTGTTGGTTTTGAGGACGGCTCTCTGGAGAGTCTTAGCAAAGAGGTCACACGGATAATCAGAGCAATTCTCAGAGACACTGAGAACAAGCTCCACAATTCCTCCTGGCACTTTCCCTGTAGGAGATACCGCAAGACGGTTCTGTATATTGGCACAGCGCTCTGCAGGGTGTTAGCAGAGACTTTCCCGGGACAGTGAAACCCTATGTCAGAGACACTGAGAAGAAGCCCCAATGTTCCTTGCAGGCATTTTCAGTGTGGGTGCCTTCTCCACGTGGTTCCTGGTTTCACTGCAGCTCTGAAGAGAATGTTAGCAAAGAGGTAACCGGGACAGTGAAAACAGTACTCAAAGACAGGGAGAGCAAGCTCTACATTACTCTCTTGGCACTTTCGATGTGGGACATACAGCGAGATGTTTGCTGCTTTTGCGTTTGGCTGTTGGGAGATTTACAGCACAAAGATATCTAGTTGATTTGAAGCAGTTCCGAGAAAGTCTAAACACAATCCTCACTTTTCCCTCCTGGCACTTTCCTTTGTGAAGATATAGCAGGATGTATATTGGTTTTGAGGAAAACTCAATGGACAGTGTAGGGAGAAAAGTTCCTGGCTCCTTGAATGCCGTTCCTGGAGACACTGCGATCAATGAGGGAGATATGTCAAGATATGTGTTGGTTTTGAGGACGGCTCTCTGGAGAGTCTTAGCAAAGAGGTCACACGGATAATGAGAGCAATTCCAGAGACACTGAGAACAAGCTCCACAATTCCTCCTGGCACTTTCCCTGTAGGAGATACCGCAAGACGGTTCTGTATAGTGGGCACTGCGCTCTGCAGGGTGTTAGCAGAGACTTTCCCGGGACAGTGAAACCCTATGTCAGAGACAGTGAGAAGAAGCCCCAATGGTCCTTCCAGGCATTTTCAGTGTGGGTGCCTTCTCCACGTGGTTCCTGGTTTCACTGCAGCTCTGAAGAGAATGTTAGCAAAGAGGTAACCGGGACAGTGAAAACAGTACTCAAAGACAGGGAGAGCAAGCTCTACATTACTCTCTTGGCACTTTGGATGTGGGACATACAGCGAGATGTTTGCTGCTTTTGCGTTTGGCTGTTGGGAGATTTACAGCACAAAGATATCTAGTTGATTTGAAGCAGTTCCGAGAAAGTCTAAGCATAATCGGCACTTTTCCCTCCTGGCACTTTCCTTTGTGAAGATATAGCAGGATGTATATTGGTTTTGAGGAAAACTCAATGGACAGTGTAGGGAGAAAAGTTCCTGGCTCCTTCAATGCCGTTCCTGGAGACACTGCGATCAATGAGGGAGATATGTCAAGATGTGTGTTGGTTTTGAGGACGGCTCTCTGGAGAGTCTTAGCAAAGAGGTCACACGGATAATCAGAGCAATTCTCAGAGACACTGAGAACAAGCTCCACAATTCCTCCTGGCACTTTCCCTGTAGGAGATACCGCAAGACGGTTCTGTATATTGGCACAGCGCTCTGCAGGGTGTTAGCAGAGACTTTCCCGGGACAGTGAAACCCTATGTCAGAGACAGTGAGAAGAAGCCCCAATGTTCCTTGCAGGCATTTTCAGTGTGGGTGCCTTCTCCACGTGGTTCCTGGTTTCACTGCAGCTCTGAAGAGAATGTTAGCAAAGAGGTAACCGGGACAGTGAAAACAGTACTCAAAGACAGGGAGAGCAAGCTCTACATTACTCTCTTGGCACTTTCGATGTGGGACATACAGCGAGATGTTTGCTGCTTTTGCGTTTGGCTGTTGGGAGATTTACAGCACAAAGATATCTAGTTGATTTGAAGCAGTTCCGAGAAAGTCTAAACACAATCCTCACTTTTCCCTCCTGGCACTTTCCTTTGTGAAGATATAGCAGGATGTATATTGGTTTTGAGGAAAACTCAATGGACAGTGTAGGGAGAAAAGTTCCTGGCTCCTTGAATGCCGTTCCTGGAGACACTGCGATCAATGAGGGAGATATGTCAAGATATGTGTTGGTTTTGAGGACGGCTCTCTGGAGAGTCTTAGCAAAGAGGTCACACGGATAATGAGAGCAATTCCAGAGACACTGAGAACAAGCTCCACAATTCCTCCTGGCACTTTCCCTGTAGGAGATACCGCAAGACGGTTCTGTATAGTGGGCACTGCGCTCTGCAGGGTGTTAGCAGAGACTTTCCCGGGACAGTGAAACCCTATGTCAGAGACAGTGAGAAGAAGCCCCAATGGTCCTTCCAGGCATTTTCAGTGTGGGTGCCTTCTCCACGTGGTTCCTGGTTTCACTGCAGCTCTGAAGAGAATGTTAGCAAAGAGGTAACCGGGACACTGAAAACAGTACTCAAAGACAGGGAGAGCAAGCTCTACATTACTCTCTTGGCACTTTGGATGTGGGACATACAGCGAGATGTTTGCTGCTTTTGCGTTTGGCTGTTGGGAGATTTACAGCACAAAGATATCTAGTTGATTTGAAGCAGTTCCGAGAAAGTCTAAGCATAATCGGCACTTTTCCCTCCTGGCACTTTCCATGTGGAAGATATAGCAGGATGTATATTGGTTTTGAGGAAAACTCAATGGACAGTGTAGGGAGAAAAGTTCCTGGCTCCTTGAATGCCGTTCCTGGAGACACTGCGATCAATGAGGGAGATATGTCAAGATGTGTGTTGGTTTTGAGGACGGCTCTCTGGAGAGTCTTAGCAAAGAGGTCACACGGATAATGAGAGCAATTCTCAGAGACACTGAGAACAAGCTCCACAATTCCTCCTGGCACTTTCCCTGTAGGAGATACCGCAAGACGGTTCTGTATATTGGCACAGCGCTCTGCAGGGTGTTAGCAGAGACTTTCCCGGGACAGTGAAACCCTATGTCAGAGACAGTGAGAAGAAGCCCCAATGTTCCTTCCAGGCATTTTCAGTGTGGGTGCCTTCTCCACGTGGTTCCTGGTTTCACTGCAGCTCTGAAGAGAATGTTAGCAAAGAGGTAACCGGGACACTGAAAACAGTACTCAAAGACAGGGAGAGCAAGCTCTACATTACTCTCTTGGCACTTTCGATGTGGGACATACAGCGAGATGTTTGCTGCTTTTGCGTTTGGCTGTTGGGAGATTTACAGCACAAAGATATCTAGTTGATTTGAAGCAGTTCCGAGAAAGTCTAAGCATAATCGGCACTTTTCCCTCCTGGCACTTTCCTTTGTGAAGATATAGCAGGATGTATATTGGTTTTGAGGAAAACTCAATGGACAGTGTAGGGAGAAAAGTTCCTGGCTCCTTGAATGCCGTTCCTGGAGACACTGCGATCAATGAGGGAGATATGTCAAGATGTGTGTTGGTTTTGAGGACGTCTCTCTGGAGAGTCTTAGCAAAGAGGTCACACGGATAATCAGAGCAATTCTCAGAGACACTGAGAACAAGCTCCACAATTCCTCCTGGCACTTTCCCTGTAGGAGATACCGCAAGACGTTTCTGTATAGTGGGCACTGCGCTGTGCAGGGTGTTAGCAGAGACTTTCCCGGGACAGTGAAACCCTATGTCAGAGACAGTGAGAAGAAGCCCCAATGTTCCTTCCAGGCATTTTCAGTGTGGGTGCCTTCTCCACGTGGTTCCTGGTTTCACTGCAGCTCTGAAGAGAATGTTAGCAAAGAGGTAACCGGGACAGTGAAAACAGTACTCAAAGACAGGGAGAGCAAGCTCTACATTACTCTCTTGGCACTTTCGATGTGGGACATACAGCGAGATGTTTGCTGCTTTTGCGTTTGGCTGTTGGGAGATTTACAGCACAAAGATATCTAGTTGATTTGAAGCAGTTCTGAGAAAGTCTAAGCATAATTCGAACTTTTCCCTCCTGGCACTTTCCATGTGGAAGATATAGCAGGATGTATATTGGTTTTGAGGAAAACTCAATGGACAGTGTAGGGAGAAAAGTTCCTGGCTCCTTGAATGCCGTTCCTGGAGACACTGCGATCAATGAGGGAGATATGTCAAGATGTGTGTTGGTTTTGAGGACGGCTCTCTGGAGAGTCTTAGCAAAGAGGTCACACGGATAATCAGAGCAATTCTCAGAGACACTGAGAACAAGCTCCACAATTCCTCCTGGCACTTTCCCTGTAGGAGATACCGCAAGATGTTTCTGTATATTGGCACAGCGCTCTGCAGGGTGTTAGCAGAGACTTTCCCGGGACAGTGAAACCCTATGTCAGAGACAGTGAGAAGAAGCCCCAATGTTCCTTCCAGGCATTTTCAGTGTGGGTGCCTTCTCCACGTGGTTCCTGGTTTCACTGCAGCTCTGAAGAGAATGTTAGCAAAGAGGTAACCGGGACAGTGAAAACAGTACTCAAAGACAGGGAGAGCAAGCTCTACATTACTCTCTTGGCACTTTGGATGTGGGACATACAGCGAGATGTTTGCTGCTTTTGCGTTTGGCTGTTGGGAGATTTACAGCACAAAGATATCTAGTTGATTTGAAGCAGTTCCGAGAAAGTCTAAGCATAATCGGCACTTTTCCCTCCTGGCACTTTCCTTTGTGAAGATATAGCAGGATGTATATTGGTTTTGAGGAAAACTCAATGGACAGTGTAGGGAGAAAAGTTCCTGGCTCCTTGAATGCCGTTCCTGGAGACACTGCGATCAATGAGGGAGATATGTCAAGATGTGTGTTGGTTTTGAGGACGGCTCTCTGGAGAGTCTTAGCAAAGAGGTCACACGGATAATCAGAGCAATTCTCAGAGACACTGAGAACAAGCTCCACAATTCCTCCTGGCACTTTCCCTGTAGGAGATACCGCAAGACGGTTCTGTATATTGGCACAGCGCTCTGCAGGGTGTTTGCAGAGACTTTCCCGGGACAGTGAAACCCTATGTCAGAGACAGTGAGAAGAAGCCCCAATGTTCCTTCCAGGCATTTTCAGTGTGGGTGCCTTCTCCACGTGGTTCCTGGTTTCACTGCAGCTCTGAAGAGAATGTTAGCAAAGAGGTAACCGGGACACTGAAAACAGTACTCAAAGACAGGGAGAGCAAGCTCTACATTACTCTCTTGGCACTTTGGATGTGGGACATACAGCGAGATGTTTGCTGCTTTTGCGTTTGGCTGTTGGGAGATTTACAGCACAAAGATATCTAGTTGATTTGAAGCAGTTCTGAGAAAGTCTAAGCATAATCGGCACTTTTCCCTCCTGGCACTTTCCTTTGTGAAGATATAGCAGGATGTATATTGGTTTTGAGGAAAACTCAATGGACAGTGTAGGGAGAAAAGTTCCTGGCTCCTTGAATGCCGTTCCTGGAGACACTGCGATCAATGAGGGAGATATGTCAAGATGTGTGTTGGTTTTGAGGACGGCTCTCTGGAGAGTCTTAGCAAAGAGGTCACACGGATAATGAGAGCAATTCTCAGAGCCACTGAGAACAAGCTCCACAATTCCTCCTGGCACTTTCCCTGTAGGAGATACCGCAAGACGGTTCTGTATATTGGCACAGCGCTCTGCAGGGTGTTTGCAGAGACTTTCCCGGGACAGTGAAACCCTATGTCAGAGACACTGAGAAGAAGCCCCAATGTTCCTTCCAGGCATTTTCAGTGTGGGTGCCTTCTCCACGTGGTTCCTGGTTTCACTGCAGCTCTGAAGAGAATGTTAGCAAAGAGGTAACCGGGACACTGAAAACAGTACTCAAAGACAGGGAGAGCAAGCTCTACATTACTCTCTTGGCACTTTGGATGTGGGACATACAGCGAGATGTTTGCTGCTTTTGCGTTTGGCTGTTGGGAGATTTACAGCACAAAGATATCTAGTTGATTTGAAGCAGTTCCGAGAAAGTCTAAGCATAATCCTCACTTTTCCCTCCTGGCACTTTCCATGTGGAAGATATAGCAGGATGTATATTGGTTTTGAGGAAAACTCAATGGACAGTGTAGGGAGAAAAGTTCCTGGCTCCTTCAATGCCGTTCCTGGAGACACTGCGATCAATGAGGGAGATATGTCAAGATGTGTGTTGGTTTTGAGGACGTCTCTCTGGAGAGTCTTAGCAAAGAGGTCACACGGATAATGAGAGCAATTCTCAGAGACACTGAGAACAAGCTCCACAATTCCTCCTGGCACTTTCCCTGTAGGAGATACCGCAAGACGGTTCTGTATATTGGGCACAGCGCTCTGCAGGGTGTTAGCAGAGACTTTCCCGGGACAGTGAAACCCTATGTCAGAGACAGTGAGAAGAAGCCCCAATGTTCCTTCCAGGCATTTTCAGTGTGGGTGCCTTCTCCACGTGGTTCCTGGTTTCACTGCAGCTCTGAAGAGAATGTTAGCAAAGAGGTAACTGGGACACTGAAAACAGTACTCAAAGACAGGGAGAGCAAGCTCTACATTACTCTCTTGGCACTTTGGATGTGGGACATACAGCGAGATGTTTGCTGCTTTTGCGTTTGGCTGTTGGGAGATTTACAGCACAAAGATATCTAGTTGATTTGAAGCAGTTCCGAGAAAGTCTAAGCATAATCCTCACTTTTCCCTCCTGGCACTTTCCTTTGTGAAGATATAGCAGGATGTATATTGGTTTTGAGGAAAACTCAATGGACAGTGTAGGGAGAAAAGTTCCTGGCTCCTTGAATGCCGTTCCTGGAGACACTGCGATCAATGAGGGAGATATGTCAAGATGTGTGTTGGTTTTGAGGACGTCTCTCTGGAGAGTCTTAGCAAAGAGGTCACACGGATAATGAGAGCAATTCTCAGAGACACTGAGAACAAGCTCCACAATTCCTCCTGGCACTTTCCCTGTAGGAGATACCGCAAGACGGTTCTGTATATTGGCACAGCGCTCTGCAGGGTGTTAGCAGAGACTTTCCCGGGACAGTGAAACCCTATGTCAGAGACAGTGAGAAGAAGCCCCAATGTTCCTTCCAGGCATTTTCAGTGTGGGTGCCTTCTCCACGTGGTTCCTGGTTTCACTGCAGCTCTGAAGAGAATGTTAGCAAAGAGGTAACCGGGACAGTGAAAACAGTACTCAAAGACAGGGAGAGCAAGCTCTACATTACTCTCTTGGCACTTTGGATGTGGGACATACAGCGAGATGTTTGCTGCTTTTGCGTTTGGCTGTTGGGAGATTTACAGCACAAAGATATCTAGTTGATTTGAAGCAGTTCCGAGAAAGTCTAAGCATAATCCTCACTTTTCCCTCCTGGCACTTTCCATGTGGAAGATATAGCAGGATGTATATTGGTTTTGAGGAAAACTCAATGGACAGTGTAGGGAGAAAAGTTCCTGGCTCCTTGAATGCCGTTCCTGGAGACACTGCGATCAATGAGGGAGATATGTCAAGATGTGTGTTGGTTTTGAGGACGGCTCTCTGGAGAGTCTTAGCAAAGAGGTCACACGGATAATCAGAGCAATTCTCAGAGACACTGAGACCAAGCTCCACAATTCCTCCTGGCACTTTCCCTGTAGGAGATACCGCAAGACGGTTCTGTATATTGGCACAGCGCTCTGCAGGGTGTTAGCAGAGACTTTCCCGGGACAGTGAAACCCTATGTCAGAGACAGTGAGAAGAAGCCCCAATGTTCCTTCCAGGCATTTTCAGTGTGGGTGCCTTCTCCACGTCGTTCCTGGTTTCACTGCAGCTCTGAAGAGAATGTTAGCAAAGAGGTAACCGGGACACTGAAAACAGTACTCAAAGACAGGGAGAGCAAGCTCTACATTACTCTCTTGGCACTTTCGATGTGGGACATACAGCGAGATGTTTGCTGCTTTTGCGTTTGGCTGTTGGGAGATTTACAGCACAAAGATATCTAGTTGATTTGAAGCAGTTCCGAGAAAGTCTAAGCATAATCGTCCATTTTCCCTCCTGGCACTTTCCTTTGTGAAGATATAGCAGGATGTATATTGGTTTTGAGGAAAACTCAATGGACAGTGTAGGGAGAAAAGTTCCTGGCTCCTTGAATGCCGTTCCTGGAGACACTGCGATCAATGAGGGAGATATGTCAAGATGTGTGTTGGTTTTGAGGATGGCTCTCTGGAGAGTCTTAGCAAAGCGGTCACACGGATAATGAGAGCAATTCTCAGAGACACTGAGAACAAGCTCCACAATTCCTCCTGGCACTTTCCCTGTAGGTGATACCGCAAGATGTTTCTGTATATTGGGCACTGCGCTCTGCAGGGTGTTAGCAGAGACTTTCCCGGGACAGTGAAACCCTATGTCAGAGACAGTGAGAAGAAGCCCCAATGTTCCTTCCAGGCATTTTCAGTGTGGGTGCCTTCTCCACGTGGTTCCTGGTTTCACTGCAGCTCTGAAGAGAATGTTAGCAAAGAGGTAACCGGGACAGTGAAAACAGTACTCAAAGACAGGGAGAGCAAGCTCTACATTACTCTCTTGGCACTTTGGATGTGGGACATACAGCGAGATGTTTGCTGCTTTTGCGTTTGGCTGTTGGGAGATTTACAGCACAAAGATATCTAGTTGATTTGAAGCAGTTCCGAGAAAGTCTAAGCATAATCGGCACTTTTCCCTCCTGGCACTTTCCTTTGTGAAGATATAGCAGGATGTATATTGGTTTTGAGGAAAACTCAATGGACAGTGTAGGGAGAAAAGTTCCTGGCTCCTTGAATGCCGTTCCTGGAGACACTGCGATCAATGAGGGAGATATGTCAAGATGTGTGTTGGTTTTGAGGACAGCTCTCTGGAGAGTCTTAGCAAAGAGGTCACACGGATAATCAGAGCAATTCTCAGAGACACTGAGAACAAGCTCCACAATTCCTCCTGGCACTTTCCCTGTAGGAGATACCGCAAGACGGTTCTGTATATTGGCACAGCGCTCTGCAGGGTGTTTGCAGAGACTTTCCCGGGACAGTGAAACCCTATGTCAGAGACACTGAGAAGAAGCCCCAATGTTCCTTCCAGGCATTTTCAGTGTGGGTGCCTTCTCCACGTGGTTCCTGGTTTCACTGCAGCTCTGAAGAGAATGTTAGCAAAGAGGTAACCGGGACACTGAAAACAGTACTCAAAGACAGGGAGAGCAAGCTCTACATTACTCTCTTGGCACTTTCGATGTGGGACATACAGCGAGATGTTTGCTGCTTTTGCGTTTGGCTGTTGGGAGATTTACAGCACAAAGATATCTAGTTGATTTGAAGCAGTTCCGAGAAAGTCTAAGCATAATCGGCACTTTTCCCTCCTGGCACTTTCCATGTGGAAGATATAGCAGGATGTATATTGGTTTTGAGGAAAACTCAATGGACAGTGTAGGGAGAAAAGTTCCTGGCTCCTTGAATGCCGTTCCTGGAGACACTGCGATCAATGAGGGAGATATGTCAAGATGTGTGTTGGTTTTGAGGACGTCTCTCTGGAGAGTCTTAGCAAAGAGGTCACACGGATAATCAGAGCAATTCTCAGAGACACTGAGAACAAGCTCCACAATTCCTCCTGGCACTTTCCCTGTAGGAGATACCGCAAGACGGTTCTGTATATTGGGCACTGCGCTGTGCAGGGTGTTAGCAGAGACTTTCCCGGGACAGTGAAACCCTATGTCAGAGACAGTGAGAAGAAGCCCCAATGTTCCTTCCAGGCATTTTCAGTGTGGGTGCCTTCTCCACGTGGTTCCTGGTTTCACTGCAGCTCTGAAGAGAATGTTAGCAAAGAGGTAACCGGGACAGTGAAAACAGTACTCAAAGACAGGGAGAGCAAGCTCTACATTACTCTCTTGGCACTTTGGATGTGGGACATACAGCGAGATGTTTGCTGCTTTTGCGTTTGGCTGTTGGGAGATTTACAGCACAAAGATATCTAGTTGATTTGAAGCAGTTCCGAGAAAGTCTAAGCATAATCGGCACTTTTCCCTCCTGGCACTTTCCTTTGTGAAGATATAGCAGGATGTATATTGGTTTTGAGGAAAACTCAATGGACAGTGTAGGGAGAAAAGTTCCTGGCTCCTTGAATGCCGTTCCTGGAGACACTGCGATCAATGAGGGAGATATGTCAAGATGTGTGTTGGTTTTGAGGACAGCTCTCTGGAGAGTCTTAGCAAAGAGGTCACACGGATAATCAGAGCAATTCTCAGAGACACTGAGAACAAGCTCCACAATTCCTCCTGGCACTTTCCCTGTAGGAGATACCGCAAGACGGTTCTGTATATTGGCACAGCGCTCTGCAGGGTGTTTGCAGAGACTTTCCCGGGACAGTGAAACCCTATGTCAGAGACACTGAGAAGAAGCCCCAATGTTCCTTCCAGGCATTTTCAGTGTGGGTGCCTTCTCCACGTGGTTCCTGGTTTCACTGCAGCTCTGAAGAGAATGTTAGCAAAGAGGTAACCGGGACACTGAAAACAGTACTCAAAGACAGGGAGAGCAAGCTCTACATTACTCTCTTGGCACTTTCGATGTGGGACATACAGCGAGATGTTTGCTGCTTTTGCGTTTGGCTGTTGGGAGATTTACAGCACAAAGATATCTAGTTGATTTGAAGCAGTTCCGAGAAAGTCTAAGCATAATCGGCACTTTTCCCTCCTGGCACTTTCCATGTGGAAGATATAGCAGGATGTATATTGGTTTTGAGGAAAACTCAATGGACAGTGTAGGGAGAAAAGTTCCTGGCTCCTTGAATGCCGTTCCTGGAGACACTGCGATCAATGAGGGAGATATGTCAAGATGTGTGTTGGTTTTGAGGACGTCTCTCTGGAGAGTCTTAGCAAAGAGGTCACACGGATAATCAGAGCAATTCTCAGAGACACTGAGAACAAGCTCCACAATTCCTCCTGGCACTTTCCCTGTAGGAGATACCGCAAGACGGTTCTGTATATTGGGCACTGCGCTGTGCAGGGTGTTAGCAGAGACTTTCCCGGGACAGTGAAACCCTATGTCAGAGACAGTGAGAAGAAGCCCCAATGTTCCTTCCAGGCATTTTCAGTGTGGGTGCCTTCTCCACGTGGTTCCTGGTTTCACTGCAGCTCTGAAGAGAATGTTAGCAAAGAGGTAACCGGGAGAGTGAAAACAGTACTCAAAGACAGGGAGAGCAAGCTCTACATTACTCTCTTGGCACTTTCGATGTGGGACATACAGCGAGATGTTTGCTGCTTTTGCGTTTGGCTGTTGGGAGATTTACAGCACAAAGATATCTAGTTGATTTGAAGCAGTTCTGAGAAAGTCTAAGCATAATTCGAACTTTTCCCTCCTGGCACTTTCCATGTGGAAGATATAGCAGGATGTATATTGGTTTTGAGGAAAACTCAATGGACAGTGTAGGGAGAAAAGTTCCTGGCTCCTTGAATGCCGTTCCTGGAGACACTGCGATCAATGAGGGAGATATGTCAAGATGTGTGTTGGTTTTGAGGACATTTCTCTGGAGAGTCTTAGCAAAGAGGTGACACGGATAATGAGAGCAATTCTCAGAGACACTGAGAACAAGCTCCACAATTCCTCCTGGCACTTTCCCTGTAGGAGATACCGCAAGACGTTTCTGTATATTGGGCACTGCGCTCTGCAGGGTGTTAGCAGAGACTTTCCCGGGACAGTGAAACCCTATGTCAGAGACAGTGAGAAGAAGCCCCAATGTTCCTTCCAGGCATTTTCAGTGTGGGTGCCTTCTCCACGTGGTTCCTGGTTTCACTGCAGCTCTGAAGAGAATGTTAGCAAAGAGGTAACCGGGACACTGAAAACAGTACTCAAAGACAGGGAGAGCAAGCTCTACATTACTCTCTTGGCACTTTCGATGTGGGACATACAGCGAGATGTTTGCTGCTTTTGCGTTTGGCTGTTGGGAGATTTACAGCACAAAGATATCTAGTTGATTTGAAGCAGTTCCGAGAAAGTCTAAGCATAATCGGCACGTTTCCCTCCTGGCACTTTCCTTTGTGAAGATATAGCAGGATGTATATTGGTTTTGAGGAAAACTCAATGGACAGTGTAGGGAGAAAAGTTCCTGGCTCCTTGAATGCCGTTCCTGGAGACACTGCGATCAATGAGGGAGATATGTCAAGATGTGTGTTGGTTTTGAGGACGTCTCTCTGGAGAGTCTTAGCAAAGAGGTCACACGGATAATCAGAGCAATTCTCAGAGACACTGAGAACAAGCTCCACAATTCCTCCTGGCACTTTCCCTGTAGGAGATACCGCAAGACGGTTCTGTATATTGGCACAGCGCTCTGCAGGGTGTTAGCAGAGACTTTCCCGGGACAGTGAAACCCTATGTCAGAGACACTGAGAAGAAGCCCCAATGTTCCTTCCAGGCATTTTCAGTGTGGGTGCCTTCTCCACGTGGATCCTGGTTTCACTGCAGCTCTGAAGAGAATGTTAGCAAAGAGGTAACCGGGACAGTGAAAACAGTACTCAAAGACAGGGAGAGCAAGCTCTACATTACTCTCTTGGCACTTTGGATGTGGGACATACAGCGAGATGTTTGCTGCTTTTGCGTTTGGCTGTTGGGAGATTTACAGCACAAAGATATCTAGTTGATTTGAAGCAGTTCCGAGAAAGTCTAAGCATAATCCTCACTTTTCCCTCCTGGCACTTTCCATGTGGAAGATATAGCAGGATGTATATTGGTTTTGAGGAAAACTCAATGGACAGTGTAGGGAGAAAAGTTCCTGGCTCCTTGAATGCCGTTCCTGGAGACACTGCGATCAATGAGGGAGATATGTCAAGATGTGTGTTGGTTTTGAGGACGGCTCTCTGGAGAGTCTTAGCAAAGCGGTCACACGGATAATCAGAGCAATTCTCAGAGACACTGAGAACAAGCTCCACAATTCCTCCTGGCACTTTCCCTGTAGGAGATACCGCAAGATGTTTCTGTATATTGGCACAGCGCTCTGCAGGGTGTTAGCAGAGACTTTCCCGGGACAGTGAAACCCTATGTCAGAGACACTGAGAAGAAGCCCCAATGGTCCTTCCAGGCATTTTCAGTGTGGGTGCCTTCTCCACGTGGTTCCTGGTTTCACTGCAGCTCTGAAGAGAATGTTAGCAAAGAGGTAACCGGGACAGTGAAAACAGTACTCAAAGACAGGGAGAGCAAGCTCTACATTACTCTCTTGGCACTTTGGATGTGGGACATACAGCGAGATGTTTGCTGCTTTTGCGTTTGGCTGTTGGGAGATTTACAGCACAAAGATATCTAGTTGATTTGAAGCAGTTCCGAGAAAGTCTAAGCATAATTGGCACTTTTCCCTCCTGGCACTTTCCTTTGTGAAGATATAGCAGGATGTATATTGGTTTTGAGGAAAACTCAATGGACAGTGTAGGGAGAAAAGTTCCTGGCTCCTTGAATGCCGTTCCTGGAGACACTGCGATCAATGAGGGAGATATGTCAAGATGTGTGTTGGTTTTGAGGACGGCTCTCTGGAGAGTCTTAGCAAAGAGGTCACACGGATAATCAGAGCAATTCTCAGAGACACTGAGAACAAGCTCCACAATTCCTCCTGGCACTTTCCCTGTAGGAGATACCGCAAGACGGTTCTGTATATTGGCACAGCGCTCTGCAGGGTGTTTGCAGAGACTTTCCCGGGACAGTGAAACCCTATGTCAGAGACAGTGAGAAGAAGCCCCAATGTTCCTTCCAGGCATTTTCAGTGTGGGTGCCTTCTCCACGTGGTTCCTGGTTTCACTGCAGCTCTGAAGAGAATGTTAGCAAAGAGGTAACCGGGACACTGAAAACAGTACTCAAAGACAGGGAGAGCAAGCTCTACATTACTCTCTTGGCACTTTGGATGTGGGACATACAGCGAGATGTTTGCTGCTTTTGCATTTGGCTGTTGGGAGATTTACAGCACAAAGATATCTAGTTGATTTGAAGCAGTTCTGAGAAAGTCTAAGCATAATCGGCACTTTTCCCTCCTGGCACTTTCCTTTGTGAAGATATAGCAGGATGTATATTGGTTTTGAGGAAAACTCAATGGACAGTGTAGGGAGAAAAGTTCCTGGCTCCTTGAATGCCGTTCCTGGAGACACTGCGATCAATGAGGGAGATATGTCAAGATGTGTGTTGGTTTTGAGGACGGCTCTCTGGAGAGTCTTAGCAAAGAGGTCACACGGATAATGAGAGCAATTCTCAGAGCCACTGAGAACAAGCTCCACAATTCCTCCTGGCACTTTCCCTGTAGGAGATACCGCAAGACGGTTCTGTATATTGGCACAGCGCTCTGCAGGGTGTTTGCAGAGACTTTCCCGGGACAGTGAAACCCTATGTCAGAGACACTGAGAAGAAGCCCCAATGTTCCTTCCAGGCATTTTCAGTGTGAGTGCCTTCTCCACGTGGTTCCTGGTTTCACTGCAGCTCTGAAGAGAATGTTAGCAAAGAGGTAACCGGGACACTGAAAACAGTACTCAAAGACAGGGAGAGCAAGCTCTACATTACTCTCTTGGCACTTTCGATGTGGGACATACAGCGAGATGTTTGCTGCTTTTGCGTTTGGCTGTTGGGAGATTTACAGCACAAAGATATCTAGTTGATTTGAAGCAGTTCGGAGAAAGTCTAAGCATAATCCTCACTTTTCCCTCCTGGCACTTTCCATGTGGAAGATATAGCAGGATGTATATTGGTTTTGAGGAAAACTCAATGGACAGTGTAGGGAGAAAAGTTCCTGGCTCCTTGAATGCCGTTCCTGGAGACACTGCGATCAATGAGGGAGATATGTCAAGATGTGTGTTGGTTTTGAGGACATTTCTCTGGAGAGTCTTAGCAAAGAGGTGACACGGATAATGAGAGCAATTCTCAGAGACACTGAGAACAAGCTCCACAATTCCTCCTGGCACTTTCCCTGTAGGAGATACCGCAAGACGTTTCTGTATATTGGGCACAGCGCTCTGCAGGGTGTTAGCAGAGACTTTCCCGGGACAGTGAAACCCTATGTCAGAGACACTGAGAAGAAGCCCCAATGTTCCTTCCAGGCATTTTCAGTGTGGGTGCCTTCTCCACGTGGTTCCTGGTTTCACTGCAGCTCTGAAGAGAATGTTAGCAAAGAGGTAACCGGGACACTGAAAACAGTACTCAAAGACAGGGAGAGCAAGCTCTACATTACTCTCTTGGCACTTTCGATGTGGGACATACAGCGAGATGTTTGCTGCTTTTGCGTTTGGCTGTTGGGAGATTTACAGCACAAAGATATCTAGTTGATTTGAAGCAGTTCCGAGAAAGTCTAAGCATAATCGGCACGTTTCCCTCCTGGCACTTTCCTTTGTGAAGATATAGCAGGATGTATATTGGTTTTGAGGAAAACTCAATGGACAGTGTAGGGAGAAAAGTTCCTGGCTCCTTGAATGCCGTTCCTGGAGACACTGCGATCAATGAGGGAGATATGTCAAGATGTGTGTTGGTTTTGAGGACATTTCTCTGGAGAGTCTTAGCAAAGAGGTGACACGGATAATGAGAGCAATTCTCAGAGACACTGAGAACAAGCTCCACAATTCCTCCTGGCACTTTCCCTGTAGGAGATACCGCAAGACGTTTCTGTATATTGGGCACTGCGCTCTGCAGGGTGTTAGCAGAGACTTTCCCGGGACAGTGAAACCCTATGTCAGAGACACTGAGAAGAAGCCCCAATGTTCCTTCCAGGCATTTTCAGTGTGGGTGCCTTCTCCACGTGGTTCCTGGTTTCACTGCAGCTCTGAAGAGAATGTTAGCAAAGAGGTAACCGGGACACTGAAAACAGTACTCAAAGACAGGGAGAGCAAGCTCTACATTACTCTCTTGGCACTTTCGATGTGGGACATACAGCGAGATGTTTGCTGCTTTTGCGTTTGGCTGTTGGGAGATTTACAGCACAAAGATATCTAGTTGATTTGAAGCAGTTCCGAGAAAGTCTAAGCATAATCGGCACGTTTCCCTCCTGGCACTTTCCTTTGTGAAGATATAGCAGGATGTATATTGGTTTTGAGGAAAACTCAATGGACAGTGTAGGGAGAAAAGTTCCTGGCTCCTTGAATGCCGTTCCTGGAGACACTGCGATCAATGAGGGAGATATGTCAAGATGTGTGTTGGTTTTGAGGACGGCTCTCTGGAGAGTCTTAGCAAAGAGGTCACACGGATAATGAGAGCAATTCTCAGAGCCACTGAGAACAAGCTCCACAATTCCTCCTGGCACTTTCCCTGTAGGAGATACCGCAAGACGGTTCTGTATATTGGCACAGCGCTCTGCAGGGTGTTTGCAGAGACTTTCCCGGGACAGTGAAACCCTATGTCAGAGACACTGAGAAGAAGCCCCAATGTTCCTTCCAGGCATTTTCAGTGTGAGTGCCTTCTCCACGTGGTTCCTGGTTTCACTGCAGCTCTGAAGAGAATGTTAGCAAAGAGGTAACCGGGACACTGAAAACAGTACTCAAAGACAGGGAGAGCAAGCTCTACATTACTCTCTTGGCACTTTCGATGTGGGACATACAGCGAGATGTTTGCTGCTTTTGCGTTTGGCTGTTGGGAGATTTACAGCACAAAGATATCTAGTTGATTTGAAGCAGTTCGGAGAAAGTCTAAGCATAATCCTCACTTTTCCCTCCTGGCACTTTCCATGTGGAAGATATAGCAGGATGTATATTGGTTTTGAGGAAAACTCAATGGACAGTGTAGGGAGAAAAGTTCCTGGCTCCTTGAATGCCGTTCCTGGAGACACTGCGATCAATGAGGGAGATATGTCAAGATGTGTGTTGGTTTTGAGGACATTTCTCTGGAGAGTCTTAGCAAAGAGGTGACACGGATAATGAGAGCAATTCTCAGAGACACTGAGAACAAGCTCCACAATTCCTCCTGGCACTTTCCCTGTAGGAGATACCGCAAGACGTTTCTGTATATTGGGCACTGCGCTCTGCAGGGTGTTAGCAGAGACTTTCCCGGGACAGTGAAACCCTATGTCAGAGACACTGAGAAGAAGCCCCAATGTTCCTTCCAGGCATTTTCAGTGTGGGTGCCTTCTCCACGTGGTTCCTGGTTTCACTGCAGCTCTGAAGAGAATGTTAGCAAAGAGGTAACCGGGACACTGAAAACAGTACTCAAAGACAGGGAGAGCAAGCTCTACATTACTCTCTTGGCACTTTCGATGTGGGACATACAGCGAGATGTTTGCTGCTTTTGCGTTTGGCTGTTGGGAGATTTACAGCACAAAGATATCTAGTTGATTTGAAGCAGTTCCGAGAAAGTCTAAGCATAATCGGCACGTTTCCCTCCTGGCACTTTCCTTTGTGAAGATATAGCAGGATGTATATTGGTTTTGAGGAAAACTCAATGGACAGTGTAGGGAGAAAAGTTCCTGGCTCCTTGAATGCCGTTCCTGGAGACACTGCGATCAATGAGGGAGATATGTCAAGATGTGTGTTGGTTTTGAGGACGTCTCTCTGGAGAGTCTTAGCAAAGAGGTCACACGGATAATGAGAGCAATTCTCAGAGACACTGAGAACAAGCTCCACAATTCCTCCTGGCACTTTCCCTGTAGGAGATACCGCAAGACGGTTCTGTATATTGGCACAGCGCTCTGCAGGGTGTTAGCAGAGACTTTCCCGGGACAGTGAAACCCTATGTCAGAGACAGTGAGAAGAAGCCCCAATGTTCCTTCCAGGCATTTTCAGTGTGGGTGCCTTCTCCACGTGGTTCCTGGTTTCACTGCAGCTCTGAAGAGAATGTTAGCAAAGAGGTAACCGGGACAGTGAAAACAGTACTCAAAGACAGGGAGAGCAAGCTCTACATTACTCTCTTGGCACTTTGGATGTGGGACATACAGCGAGATGTTTGCTGCTTTTGCGTTTGGCTGTTGGGAGATTTACAGCGCAAAGATATCTAGTTGATTTGAAGCAGTTCCGAGAAAGTCTAAGCATAATCCTCACTTTTCCCTCCTGGCACTTTCCATGTGGAAGATATAGCAGGATGTATATTGGTTTTGAGGAAAACTCAATGGACAGTGTAGGGAGAAAAGTTCCTGGCTCCTTGAATGCCGTTCCTGGAGACACTGCGATCAATGAGGGAGATATGTCAAGATGTGTGTTGGTTTTGAGGACGTCTCTCTGGAGAGTCTTAGCAAAGAGGTCACACGGATAATCAGAGCAATTCTCAGAGACACTGAGACCAAGCTCCACAATTCCTCCTGGCACTTTCCCTGTAGGAGATACCGCAAGACGGTTCTGTATATTGGCACAGCGCTCTGCAGGGTGTTAGCAGAGACTTTCCCGGGACAGTGAAACCCTATGTCAGAGACAGTGAGAAGAAGCCCCAATGTTCCTTCCAGGCATTTTCAGTGTGGGTGCCTTCTCCACGTGGTTCCTGGTTTCACTGCAGCTCTGAAGAGAATGTTAGCAAAGAGGTAACCGGGACACTGAAAACAGTACTCAAAGACAGGGAGAGCAAGCTCTACATTACTCTCTTGGCCCTTTCGATGTGGGACATACAGCGAGATGTTTGCTGCTTTTGCGTTTGGCTGTTGGGAGATTTACAGCACAAAGATATCTAGTTGATTTGAAGCAGTTCCGAGAAAGTCTAAGCATAATCGTCCATTTTCCCTCCTGGCACTTTCCTTTGTGAAGATATAGCAGGATGTATATTGGTTTTGAGGAAAACTCAATGGACAGTGTAGGGAGAAAAGTTCCTGGCTCCTTGAATGCCGTTCCTGGAGACACTGCGATCAATGAGGGAGATATGTCAAGATGTGTGTTGGTTTTGAGGACGTCTCTCTGGAGAGTCTTAGCAAAGAGGTCACACGGATAATCAGAGCAATTCTCAGAGACACTGAGACCAAGCTCCACAATTCCTCCTGGCACTTTCCCTGTAGGAGATACCGCAAGACGGTTCTGTATATTGGCACAGCGCTCTGCAGGGTGTTAGCAGAGACTTTCCCGGGACAGTGAAACCCTATGTCAGAGACAGTGAGAAGAAGCCCCAATGTTCCTTCCAGGCATTTTCAGTGTGGGTGCCTTCTCCACGTGGTTCCTGGTTTCACTGCAGCTCTGAAGAGAATGTTAGCAAAGAGGTAACCGGGACAGTGAAAACAGTACTCAAAGACAGGGAGAGCAAGCTCTACATTACTCTCTTGGCACTTTGGATGTGGGACATACAGCGAGATGTTTGCTGCTTTTGCGTTTGGCTGTTGGGAGATTTACAGCACAAAGATATCTAGTTGATTTGAAGCAGTTCCGAGAAAGTCTAAGCATAATCGGCACTTTTCCCTCCTGGCACTTTCCTTTGTGAAGATATAGCAGGATGTATATTGGTTTTGAGGAAAACTCAATGGACAGTGTAGGGAGAAAAGTTCCTGGCTCCTTGAATGCCGTTCCTGGAGACACTGCGATCAATGAGGGAGATATGTCAAGATGTGTGTTGGTTTTGAGGACGGCTCTCTGGAGAGTCTTAGCAAAGCGGTCACACGGATAATCAGAGCAATTCTCAGAGACACTGAGAACAAGCTCCACAATTCCTCCTGGCACTTTCCCTGTAGGAGATACCGCAAGACGGTTCTGTATATTGGCACAGCGCTCTGCAGGGTGTTAGCAGAGACTTTCCCGGGACAGTGAAACCCTATGTCAGAGACAGTGAGAAGAAGCCCCAATGTTCCTTCCAGGCATTTTCAGTGTGGGTGCCTTCTCCACGTGGTTCCTGGTTTCACTGCAGCTCTGAAGAGAATGTTAGCAAAGAGGTAACCGGGACACTGAAAACAGTACTCAAAGACAGGGAGAGCAAGCTCTACATTACTCTCTTGGCACTTTGGATGTGGGACATACAGCGAGATGTTTGCTGCTTTTGCGTTTGGCTGTTGGGAGATTTACAGCACAAAGATATCTAGTTGATTTGAAGCAGTTCCAAGAAAGTCTAAGCATAATCGGCACTTTTCCCTCCTGGCACTTTCCATGTGGAAGATATAGCAGGATGTATATTGGTTTTGAGGAAAACTCAATGGACAGTGTAGGGAGAAAAGTTCCTGGCTCCTTGAATGCCGTTCCTGGAGACACTGCGATCAATGAGGGAGATATGTCAAGATGTGTGTTGGTTTTGAGGACGTCTCTCTGGAGAGTCTTAGCAAAGCGGTCACACGGATAATCAGAGCAATTCTCAGAGACACTGAGAACAAGCTCCACAATTCCTCCTGGCACTTTCCCTGTAGGAGATACCGCAAGACGGTTCTGTATATTGGCACAGCGCTCTGCAGGGTGTTAGCAGAAACTTTCCCGGGACAGTGAAACCCTATGTCAGAGACACTGAGAAGAAGCCCCAATGTTCCTTCCAGGCATTTTCAGTGTGGGTGCCTTCTCCACGTGGTTCCTGGTTTCACTGCAGCTCTGAAGAGAATGTTAGCAAAGAGGTAACCGGGACAGTGAAAACAGTACTCAAAGACAGGGAGAGCAAGCTCTACATTACTCTCTTGGCACTTTCGATGTGGGACATACAGCGAGATGTTTGCTGCTTTTGCGTTTGGCTGTTGGGAGATTTACAGCACAAAGATATCTAGTTGATTTGAAGCAGTTCCGAGAAAGTCTAAGCATAATCGGCACTTTTCCCTCCTGGCACTTTCCTTTGTGAAGATATAGCAGGATGTATATTGGTTTTGAGGAAAACTCAATGGACAGTGTAGGGAGAAAAGTTCCTGGCTCCTTGAATGCCGTTCCTGGAGACACTGCGATCAATGAGGGAGATATGTCAAGATGTGTGTTGGTTTTGAGGACGGCTCTCTGGAGAGTCTTAGCAAAGAGGTCACACGGATAATGAGAGCAATTCTCAGAGCCACTGAGAACAAGCTCCACAATTCCTCCTGGCACTTTCCCTGTAGGAGATACCGCAAGACGGTTCTGTATATTGGCACAGCGCTCTGCAGGGTGTTTGCAGAGACTTTCCCGGGACAGTGAAACCCTATGTCAGAGACAGTGAGAAGAAGCCCCAATGTTCCTTCCAGGCATTTTCAGTGTGGGTGCCTTCTCCACGTGGTTCCTGGTTTCACTGCAGCTCTGAAGAGAATGTTAGCAAAGAGGTAACCGGGACACTGAAAACAGTACTCAAAGACAGGGAGAGCAAGCTCTACATTACTCTCTTGGCACTTTGGATGTGGGACATACAGCGAGATGTTTGCTGCTTTTGCGTTTGGCTGTTGGGAGATTTACAGCACAAAGATATCTAGTTGATTTGAAGCAGTTCTGAGAAAGTCTAAGCATAATCGGCACTTTTCCCTCCTGGCACTTTCCTTTGTGAAGATATAGCAGGATGTATATTGGTTTTGAGGAAAACTCAATGGACAGTGTAGGGAGAAAAGTTCCTGGCTCCTTGAATGCCGTTCCTGGAGACACTGCGATCAATGAGGGAGATATGTCAAGATGTGTGTTGGTTTTGAGGACGGCTCTCTGGAGAGTCTTAGCAAAGAGGTCACACGGATAATGAGAGCAATTCTCAGAGCCACTGAGAACAAGCTCCACAATTCCTCCTGGCACTTTCCCTGTAGGAGATACCGCAAGACGGTTCTGTATATTGGCACAGCGCTCTGCAGGGTGTTTGCAGAGACTTTCCCGGGACAGTGAAACCCTATGTCAGAGACACTGAGAAGAAGCCCCAATGTTCCTTCCAGGCATTTTCAGTGTGGGTGCCTTCTCCACGTGGTTCCTGGTTTCACTGCAGCTCTGAAGAGAATGTTAGCAAAGAGGTAACCGGGACACTGAAAACAGTACTCAAAGACAGGGAGAGCAAGCTCTACATTACTCTCTTGGCACTTTGGATGTGGGACATACAGCGAGATGTTTGCTGCTTTTGCGTTTGGCTGTTGGGAGATTTACAGCACAAAGATATCTAGTTGATTTGAAGCAGTTCCGAGAAAGTCTAAGCATAATCCTCACTTTTCCCTCCTGGCACTTTCCATGTGGAAGATATAGCAGGATGTATATTGGTTTTGAGGAAAACTCAATGGACAGTGTAGGGAGAAAAGTTCCTGGCTCCTTCAATGCCGTTCCTGGAGACACTGCGATCAATGAGGGAGATATGTCAAGATGTGTGTTGGTTTTGAGGACGTCTCTCTGGAGAGTCTTAGCAAAGAGGTCACACGGATAATGAGAGCAATTCTCAGAGACACTGAGAACAAGCTCCACAATTCCTCCTGGCACTTTCCCTGTAGGAGATACCGCAAGACGGTTCTGTATATTGGGCACAGCGCTCTGCAGGGTGTTAGCAGAGACTTTCCCGGGACAGTGAAACCCTATGTCAGAGACAGTGAGAAGAAGCCCCAATGTTCCTTCCAGGCATTTTCAGTGTGGGTGCCTTCTCCACGTGGTTCCTGGTTTCACTGCAGCTCTGAAGAGAATGTTAGCAAAGAGGTAACTGGGACACTGAAAACAGTACTCAAAGACAGGGAGAGCAAGCTCTACATTACTCTCTTGGCACTTTGGATGTGGGACATACAGCGAGATGTTTGCTGCTTTTGCGTTTGGCTGTTGGGAGATTTACAGCACAAAGATATCTAGTTGATTTGAAGCAGTTCCGAGAAAGTCTAAGCATAATCCTCACTTTTCCCTCCTGGCACTTTCCTTTGTGAAGATATAGCAGGATGTATATTGGTTTTGAGGAAAACTCAATGGACAGTGTAGGGAGAAAAGTTCCTGGCTCCTTGAATGCCGTTCCTGGAGACACTGCGATCAATGAGGGAGATATGTCAAGATGTGTGTTGGTTTTGAGGACGTCTCTCTGGAGAGTCTTAGCAAAGAGGTCACACGGATAATGAGAGCAATTCTCAGAGACACTGAGAACAAGCTCCACAATTCCTCCTGGCACTTTCCCTGTAGGAGATACCGCAAGACGGTTCTGTATATTGGCACAGCGCTCTGCAGGGTGTTAGCAGAGACTTTCCCGGGACAGTGAAACCCTATGTCAGAGACAGTGAGAAGAAGCCCCAATGTTCCTTCCAGGCATTTTCAGTGTGGGTGCCTTCTCCACGTGGTTCCTGGTTTCACTGCAGCTCTGAAGAGAATGTTAGCAAAGAGGTAACCGGGACAGTGAAAACAGTACTCAAAGACAGGGAGAGCAAGCTCTACATTACTCTCTTGGCACTTTGGATGTGGGACATACAGCGAGATGTTTGCTGCTTTTGCGTTTGGCTGTTGGGAGATTTACAGCACAAAGATATCTAGTTGATTTGAAGCAGTTCCGAGAAAGTCTAAGCATAATCCTCACTTTTCCCTCCTGGCACTTTCCATGTGGAAGATATAGCAGGATGTATATTGGTTTTGAGGAAAACTCAATGGACAGTGTAGGGAGAAAAGTTCCTGGCTCCTTGAATGCCGTTCCTGGAGACACTGCGATCAATGAGGGAGATATGTCAAGATGTGTGTTGGTTTTGAGGACGGCTCTCTGGAGAGTCTTAGCAAAGAGGTCACACGGATAATCAGAGCAATTCTCAGAGACACTGAGACCAAGCTCCACAATTCCTCCTGGCACTTTCCCTGTAGGAGATACCGCAAGACGGTTCTGTATATTGGCACAGCGCTCTGCAGGGTGTTAGCAGAGACTTTCCCGGGACAGTGAAACCCTATGTCAGAGACAGTGAGAAGAAGCCCCAATGTTCCTTCCAGGCATTTTCAGTGTGGGTGCCTTCTCCACGTCGTTCCTGGTTTCACTGCAGCTCTGAAGAGAATGTTAGCAAAGAGGTAACCGGGACACTGAAAACAGTACTCAAAGACAGGGAGAGCAAGCTCTACATTACTCTCTTGGCACTTTCGATGTGGGACATACAGCGAGATGTTTGCTGCTTTTGCGTTTGGCTGTTGGGAGATTTACAGCACAAAGATATCTAGTTGATTTGAAGCAGTTCCGAGAAAGTCTAAGCATAATCGTCCATTTTCCCTCCTGGCACTTTCCTTTGTGAAGATATAGCAGGATGTATATTGGTTTTGAGGAAAACTCAATGGACAGTGTAGGGAGAAAAGTTCCTGGCTCCTTGAATGCCGTTCCTGGAGACACTGCGATCAATGAGGGAGATATGTCAAGATGTGTGTTGGTTTTGAGGATGGCTCTCTGGAGAGTCTTAGCAAAGCGGTCACACGGATAATGAGAGCAATTCTCAGAGACACTGAGAACAAGCTCCACAATTCCTCCTGGCACTTTCCCTGTAGGTGATACCGCAAGATGTTTCTGTATATTGGGCACTGCGCTCTGCAGGGTGTTAGCAGAGACTTTCCCGGGACAGTGAAACCCTATGTCAGAGACAGTGAGAAGAAGCCCCAATGTTCCTTCCAGGCATTTTCAGTGTGGGTGCCTTCTCCACGTGGTTCCTGGTTTCACTGCAGCTCTGAAGAGAATGTTAGCAAAGAGGTAACCGGGACAGTGAAAACAGTACTCAAAGACAGGGAGAGCAAGCTCTACATTACTCTCTTGGCACTTTGGATGTGGGACATACAGCGAGATGTTTGCTGCTTTTGCGTTTGGCTGTTGGGAGATTTACAGCACAAAGATATCTAGTTGATTTGAAGCAGTTCCGAGAAAGTCTAAGCATAATCGGCACTTTTCCCTCCTGGCACTTTCCTTTGTGAAGATATAGCAGGATGTATATTGGTTTTGAGGAAAACTCAATGGACAGTGTAGGGAGAAAAGTTCCTGGCTCCTTGAATGCCGTTCCTGGAGACACTGCGATCAATGAGGGAGATATGTCAAGATGTGTGTTGGTTTTGAGGACAGCTCTCTGGAGAGTCTTAGCAAAGAGGTCACACGGATAATCAGAGCAATTCTCAGAGACACTGAGAACAAGCTCCACAATTCCTCCTGGCACTTTCCCTGTAGGAGATACCGCAAGACGGTTCTGTATATTGGCACAGCGCTCTGCAGGGTGTTTGCAGAGACTTTCCCGGGACAGTGAAACCCTATGTCAGAGACACTGAGAAGAAGCCCCAATGTTCCTTCCAGGCATTTTCAGTGTGGGTGCCTTCTCCACGTGGTTCCTGGTTTCACTGCAGCTCTGAAGAGAATGTTAGCAAAGAGGTAACCGGGACACTGAAAACAGTACTCAAAGACAGGGAGAGCAAGCTCTACATTACTCTCTTGGCACTTTCGATGTGGGACATACAGCGAGATGTTTGCTGCTTTTGCGTTTGGCTGTTGGGAGATTTACAGCACAAAGATATCTAGTTGATTTGAAGCAGTTCCGAGAAAGTCTAAGCATAATCGGCACTTTTCCCTCCTGGCACTTTCCATGTGGAAGATATAGCAGGATGTATATTGGTTTTGAGGAAAACTCAATGGACAGTGTAGGGAGAAAAGTTCCTGGCTCCTTGAATGCCGTTCCTGGAGACACTGCGATCAATGAGGGAGATATGTCAAGATGTGTGTTGGTTTTGAGGACGTCTCTCTGGAGAGTCTTAGCAAAGAGGTCACACGGATAATCAGAGCAATTCTCAGAGACACTGAGAACAAGCTCCACAATTCCTCCTGGCACTTTCCCTGTAGGAGATACCGCAAGACGGTTCTGTATATTGGGCACTGCGCTGTGCAGGGTGTTAGCAGAGACTTTCCCGGGACAGTGAAACCCTATGTCAGAGACAGTGAGAAGAAGCCCCAATGTTCCTTCCAGGCATTTTCAGTGTGGGTGCCTTCTCCACGTGGTTCCTGGTTTCACTGCAGCTCTGAAGAGAATGTTAGCAAAGAGGTAACCGGGACAGTGAAAACAGTACTCAAAGACAGGGAGAGCAAGCTCTACATTACTCTCTTGGCACTTTGGATGTGGGACATACAGCGAGATGTTTGCTGCTTTTGCGTTTGGCTGTTGGGAGATTTACAGCACAAAGATATCTAGTTGATTTGAAGCAGTTCCGAGAAAGTCTAAGCATAATCGGCACTTTTCCCTCCTGGCACTTTCCTTTGTGAAGATATAGCAGGATGTATATTGGTTTTGAGGAAAACTCAATGGACAGTGTAGGGAGAAAAGTTCCTGGCTCCTTGAATGCCGTTCCTGGAGACACTGCGATCAATGAGGGAGATATGTCAAGATGTGTGTTGGTTTTGAGGACAGCTCTCTGGAGAGTCTTAGCAAAGAGGTCACACGGATAATCAGAGCAATTCTCAGAGACACTGAGAACAAGCTCCACAATTCCTCCTGGCACTTTCCCTGTAGGAGATACCGCAAGACGGTTCTGTATATTGGCACAGCGCTCTGCAGGGTGTTTGCAGAGACTTTCCCGGGACAGTGAAACCCTATGTCAGAGACACTGAGAAGAAGCCCCAATGTTCCTTCCAGGCATTTTCAGTGTGGGTGCCTTCTCCACGTGGTTCCTGGTTTCACTGCAGCTCTGAAGAGAATGTTAGCAAAGAGGTAACCGGGACACTGAAAACAGTACTCAAAGACAGGGAGAGCAAGCTCTACATTACTCTCTTGGCACTTTCGATGTGGGACATACAGCGAGATGTTTGCTGCTTTTGCGTTTGGCTGTTGGGAGATTTACAGCACAAAGATATCTAGTTGATTTGAAGCAGTTCCGAGAAAGTCTAAGCATAATCGGCACTTTTCCCTCCTGGCACTTTCCATGTGGAAGATATAGCAGGATGTATATTGGTTTTGAGGAAAACTCAATGGACAGTGTAGGGAGAAAAGTTCCTGGCTCCTTGAATGCCGTTCCTGGAGACACTGCGATCAATGAGGGAGATATGTCAAGATGTGTGTTGGTTTTGAGGACGTCTCTCTGGAGAGTCTTAGCAAAGAGGTCACACGGATAATCAGAGCAATTCTCAGAGACACTGAGAACAAGCTCCACAATTCCTCCTGGCACTTTCCCTGTAGGAGATACCGCAAGACGGTTCTGTATATTGGGCACTGCGCTGTGCAGGGTGTTAGCAGAGACTTTCCCGGGACAGTGAAACCCTATGTCAGAGACAGTGAGAAGAAGCCCCAATGTTCCTTCCAGGCATTTTCAGTGTGGGTGCCTTCTCCACGTGGTTCCTGGTTTCACTGCAGCTCTGAAGAGAATGTTAGCAAAGAGGTAACCGGGAGAGTGAAAACAGTACTCAAAGACAGGGAGAGCAAGCTCTACATTACTCTCTTGGCACTTTCGATGTGGGACATACAGCGAGATGTTTGCTGCTTTTGCGTTTGGCTGTTGGGAGATTTACAGCACAAAGATATCTAGTTGATTTGAAGCAGTTCTGAGAAAGTCTAAGCATAATTCGAACTTTTCCCTCCTGGCACTTTCCATGTGGAAGATATAGCAGGATGTATATTGGTTTTGAGGAAAACTCAATGGACAGTGTAGGGAGAAAAGTTCCTGGCTCCTTGAATGCCGTTCCTGGAGACACTGCGATCAATGAGGGAGATATGTCAAGATGTGTGTTGGTTTTGAGGACATTTCTCTGGAGAGTCTTAGCAAAGAGGTGACACGGATAATGAGAGCAATTCTCAGAGACACTGAGAACAAGCTCCACAATTCCTCCTGGCACTTTCCCTGTAGGAGATACCGCAAGACGTTTCTGTATATTGGGCACTGCGCTCTGCAGGGTGTTAGCAGAGACTTTCCCGGGACAGTGAAACCCTATGTCAGAGACAGTGAGAAGAAGCCCCAATGTTCCTTCCAGGCATTTTCAGTGTGGGTGCCTTCTCCACGTGGTTCCTGGTTTCACTGCAGCTCTGAAGAGAATGTTAGCAAAGAGGTAACCGGGACACTGAAAACAGTACTCAAAGACAGGGAGAGCAAGCTCTACATTACTCTCTTGGCACTTTCGATGTGGGACATACAGCGAGATGTTTGCTGCTTTTGCGTTTGGCTGTTGGGAGATTTACAGCACAAAGATATCTAGTTGATTTGAAGCAGTTCCGAGAAAGTCTAAGCATAATCGGCACGTTTCCCTCCTGGCACTTTCCTTTGTGAAGATATAGCAGGATGTATATTGGTTTTGAGGAAAACTCAATGGACAGTGTAGGGAGAAAAGTTCCTGGCTCCTTGAATGCCGTTCCTGGAGACACTGCGATCAATGAGGGAGATATGTCAAGATGTGTGTTGGTTTTGAGGACGTCTCTCTGGAGAGTCTTAGCAAAGAGGTCACACGGATAATCAGAGCAATTCTCAGAGACACTGAGAACAAGCTCCACAATTCCTCCTGGCACTTTCCCTGTAGGAGATACCGCAAGACGGTTCTGTATATTGGCACAGCGCTCTGCAGGGTGTTAGCAGAGACTTTCCCGGGACAGTGAAACCCTATGTCAGAGACACTGAGAAGAAGCCCCAATGTTCCTTCCAGGCATTTTCAGTGTGGGTGCCTTCTCCACGTGGATCCTGGTTTCACTGCAGCTCTGAAGAGAATGTTAGCAAAGAGGTAACCGGGACAGTGAAAACAGTACTCAAAGACAGGGAGAGCAAGCTCTACATTACTCTCTTGGCACTTTGGATGTGGGACATACAGCGAGATGTTTGCTGCTTTTGCGTTTGGCTGTTGGGAGATTTACAGCACAAAGATATCTAGTTGATTTGAAGCAGTTCCGAGAAAGTCTAAGCATAATCCTCACTTTTCCCTCCTGGCACTTTCCATGTGGAAGATATAGCAGGATGTATATTGGTTTTGAGGAAAACTCAATGGACAGTGTAGGGAGAAAAGTTCCTGGCTCCTTGAATGCCGTTCCTGGAGACACTGCGATCAATGAGGGAGATATGTCAAGATGTGTGTTGGTTTTGAGGACGGCTCTCTGGAGAGTCTTAGCAAAGCGGTCACACGGATAATCAGAGCAATTCTCAGAGACACTGAGAACAAGCTCCACAATTCCTCCTGGCACTTTCCCTGTAGGAGATACCGCAAGATGTTTCTGTATATTGGCACAGCGCTCTGCAGGGTGTTAGCAGAGACTTTCCCGGGACAGTGAAACCCTATGTCAGAGACACTGAGAAGAAGCCCCAATGGTCCTTCCAGGCATTTTCAGTGTGGGTGCCTTCTCCACGTGGTTCCTGGTTTCACTGCAGCTCTGAAGAGAATGTTAGCAAAGAGGTAACCGGGACAGTGAAAACAGTACTCAAAGACAGGGAGAGCAAGCTCTACATTACTCTCTTGGCACTTTGGATGTGGGACATACAGCGAGATGTTTGCTGCTTTTGCGTTTGGCTGTTGGGAGATTTACAGCACAAAGATATCTAGTTGATTTGAAGCAGTTCCGAGAAAGTCTAAGCATAATTGGCACTTTTCCCTCCTGGCACTTTCCTTTGTGAAGATATAGCAGGATGTATATTGGTTTTGAGGAAAACTCAATGGACAGTGTAGGGAGAAAAGTTCCTGGCTCCTTGAATGCCGTTCCTGGAGACACTGCGATCAATGAGGGAGATATGTCAAGATGTGTGTTGGTTTTGAGGACGGCTCTCTGGAGAGTCTTAGCAAAGAGGTCACACGGATAATCAGAGCAATTCTCAGAGACACTGAGAACAAGCTCCACAATTCCTCCTGGCACTTTCCCTGTAGGAGATACCGCAAGACGGTTCTGTATATTGGCACAGCGCTCTGCAGGGTGTTTGCAGAGACTTTCCCGGGACAGTGAAACCCTATGTCAGAGACAGTGAGAAGAAGCCCCAATGTTCCTTCCAGGCATTTTCAGTGTGGGTGCCTTCTCCACGTGGTTCCTGGTTTCACTGCAGCTCTGAAGAGAATGTTAGCAAAGAGGTAACCGGGACACTGAAAACAGTACTCAAAGACAGGGAGAGCAAGCTCTACATTACTCTCTTGGCACTTTGGATGTGGGACATACAGCGAGATGTTTGCTGCTTTTGCATTTGGCTGTTGGGAGATTTACAGCACAAAGATATCTAGTTGATTTGAAGCAGTTCTGAGAAAGTCTAAGCATAATCGGCACTTTTCCCTCCTGGCACTTTCCTTTGTGAAGATATAGCAGGATGTATATTGGTTTTGAGGAAAACTCAATGGACAGTGTAGGGAGAAAAGTTCCTGGCTCCTTGAATGCCGTTCCTGGAGACACTGCGATCAATGAGGGAGATATGTCAAGATGTGTGTTGGTTTTGAGGACGGCTCTCTGGAGAGTCTTAGCAAAGAGGTCACACGGATAATGAGAGCAATTCTCAGAGCCACTGAGAACAAGCTCCACAATTCCTCCTGGCACTTTCCCTGTAGGAGATACCGCAAGACGGTTCTGTATATTGGCACAGCGCTCTGCAGGGTGTTTGCAGAGACTTTCCCGGGACAGTGAAACCCTATGTCAGAGACACTGAGAAGAAGCCCCAATGTTCCTTCCAGGCATTTTCAGTGTGAGTGCCTTCTCCACGTGGTTCCTGGTTTCACTGCAGCTCTGAAGAGAATGTTAGCAAAGAGGTAACCGGGACACTGAAAACAGTACTCAAAGACAGGGAGAGCAAGCTCTACATTACTCTCTTGGCACTTTCGATGTGGGACATACAGCGAGATGTTTGCTGCTTTTGCGTTTGGCTGTTGGGAGATTTACAGCACAAAGATATCTAGTTGATTTGAAGCAGTTCGGAGAAAGTCTAAGCATAATCCTCACTTTTCCCTCCTGGCACTTTCCATGTGGAAGATATAGCAGGATGTATATTGGTTTTGAGGAAAACTCAATGGACAGTGTAGGGAGAAAAGTTCCTGGCTCCTTGAATGCCGTTCCTGGAGACACTGCGATCAATGAGGGAGATATGTCAAGATGTGTGTTGGTTTTGAGGACATTTCTCTGGAGAGTCTTAGCAAAGAGGTGACACGGATAATGAGAGCAATTCTCAGAGACACTGAGAACAAGCTCCACAATTCCTCCTGGCACTTTCCCTGTAGGAGATACCGCAAGACGTTTCTGTATATTGGGCACTGCGCTCTGCAGGGTGTTAGCAGAGACTTTCCCGGGACAGTGAAACCCTATGTCAGAGACACTGAGAAGAAGCCCCAATGTTCCTTCCAGGCATTTTCAGTGTGGGTGCCTTCTCCACGTGGTTCCTGGTTTCACTGCAGCTCTGAAGAGAATGTTAGCAAAGAGGTAACCGGGACACTGAAAACAGTACTCAAAGACAGGGAGAGCAAGCTCTACATTACTCTCTTGGCACTTTCGATGTGGGACATACAGCGAGATGTTTGCTGCTTTTGCGTTTGGCTGTTGGGAGATTTACAGCACAAAGATATCTAGTTGATTTGAAGCAGTTCCGAGAAAGTCTAAGCATAATCGGCACGTTTCCCTCCTGGCACTTTCCTTTGTGAAGATATAGCAGGATGTATATTGGTTTTGAGGAAAACTCAATGGACAGTGTAGGGAGAAAAGTTCCTGGCTCCTTGAATGCCGTTCCTGGAGACACTGCGATCAATGAGGGAGATATGTCAAGATGTGTGTTGGTTTTGAGGACATTTCTCTGGAGAGTCTTAGCAAAGAGGTGACACGGATAATGAGAGCAATTCTCAGAGACACTGAGAACAAGCTCCACAATTCCTCCTGGCACTTTCCCTGTAGGAGATACCGCAAGACGTTTCTGTATATTGGGCACTGCGCTCTGCAGGGTGTTAGCAGAGACTTTCCCGGGACAGTGAAACCCTATGTCAGAGACACTGAGAAGAAGCCCCAATGTTCCTTCCAGGCATTTTCAGTGTGGGTGCCTTCTCCACGTGGTTCCTGGTTTCACTGCAGCTCTGAAGAGAATGTTAGCAAAGAGGTAACCGGGACACTGAAAACAGTACTCAAAGACAGGGAGAGCAAGCTCTACATTACTCTCTTGGCACTTTCGATGTGGGACATACAGCGAGATGTTTGCTGCTTTTGCGTTTGGCTGTTGGGAGATTTACAGCACAAAGATATCTAGTTGATTTGAAGCAGTTCCGAGAAAGTCTAAGCATAATCGGCACGTTTCCCTCCTGGCACTTTCCTTTGTGAAGATATAGCAGGATGTATATTGGTTTTGAGGAAAACTCAATGGACAGTGTAGGGAGAAAAGTTCCTGGCTCCTTGAATGCCGTTCCTGGAGACACTGCGATCAATGAGGGAGATATGTCAAGATGTGTGTTGGTTTTGAGGACGGCTCTCTGGAGAGTCTTAGCAAAGAGGTCACACGGATAATGAGAGCAATTCTCAGAGCCACTGAGAACAAGCTCCACAATTCCTCCTGGCACTTTCCCTGTAGGAGATACCGCAAGACGGTTCTGTATATTGGCACAGCGCTCTGCAGGGTGTTTGCAGAGACTTTCCCGGGACAGTGAAACCCTATGTCAGAGACACTGAGAAGAAGCCCCAATGTTCCTTCCAGGCATTTTCAGTGTGAGTGCCTTCTCCACGTGGTTCCTGGTTTCACTGCAGCTCTGAAGAGAATGTTAGCAAAGAGGTAACCGGGACACTGAAAACAGTACTCAAAGACAGGGAGAGCAAGCTCTACATTACTCTCTTGGCACTTTCGATGTGGGACATACAGCGAGATGTTTGCTGCTTTTGCGTTTGGCTGTTGGGAGATTTACAGCACAAAGATATCTAGTTGATTTGAAGCAGTTCGGAGAAAGTCTAAGCATAATCCTCACTTTTCCCTCCTGGCACTTTCCATGTGGAAGATATAGCAGGATGTATATTGGTTTTGAGGAAAACTCAATGGACAGTGTAGGGAGAAAAGTTCCTGGCTCCTTGAATGCCGTTCCTGGAGACACTGCGATCAATGAGGGAGATATGTCAAGATGTGTGTTGGTTTTGAGGACATTTCTCTGGAGAGTCTTAGCAAAGAGGTGACACGGATAATGAGAGCAATTCTCAGAGACACTGAGAACAAGCTCCACAATTCCTCCTGGCACTTTCCCTGTAGGAGATACCGCAAGACGTTTCTGTATATTGGGCACTGCGCTCTGCAGGGTGTTAGCAGAGACTTTCCCGGGACAGTGAAACCCTATGTCAGAGACACTGAGAAGAAGCCCCAATGTTCCTTCCAGGCATTTTCAGTGTGGGTGCCTTCTCCACGTGGTTCCTGGTTTCACTGCAGCTCTGAAGAGAATGTTAGCAAAGAGGTAACCGGGACACTGAAAACAGTACTCAAAGACAGGGAGAGCAAGCTCTACATTACTCTCTTGGCACTTTCGATGTGGGACATACAGCGAGATGTTTGCTGCTTTTGCGTTTGGCTGTTGGGAGATTTACAGCACAAAGATATCTAGTTGATTTGAAGCAGTTCCGAGAAAGTCTAAGCATAATCGGCACGTTTCCCTCCTGGCACTTTCCTTTGTGAAGATATAGCAGGATGTATATTGGTTTTGAGGAAAACTCAATGGACAGTGTAGGGAGAAAAGTTCCTGGCTCCTTGAATGCCGTTCCTGGAGACACTGCGATCAATGAGGGAGATATGTCAAGATGTGTGTTGGTTTTGAGGACGTCTCTCTGGAGAGTCTTAGCAAAGAGGTCACACGGATAATGAGAGCAATTCTCAGAGACACTGAGAACAAGCTCCACAATTCCTCCTGGCACTTTCCCTGTAGGAGATACCGCAAGACGGTTCTGTATATTGGCACAGCGCTCTGCAGGGTGTTAGCAGAGACTTTCCCGGGACAGTGAAACCCTATGTCAGAGACAGTGAGAAGAAGCCCCAATGTTCCTTCCAGGCATTTTCAGTGTGGGTGCCTTCTCCACGTGGTTCCTGGTTTCACTGCAGCTCTGAAGAGAATGTTAGCAAAGAGGTAACCGGGACAGTGAAAACAGTACTCAAAGACAGGGAGAGCAAGCTCTACATTACTCTCTTGGCACTTTGGATGTGGGACATACAGCGAGATGTTTGCTGCTTTTGCGTTTGGCTGTTGGGAGATTTACAGCGCAAAGATATCTAGTTGATTTGAAGCAGTTCCGAGAAAGTCTAAGCATAATCCTCACTTTTCCCTCCTGGCACTTTCCATGTGGAAGATATAGCAGGATGTATATTGGTTTTGAGGAAAACTCAA
The DNA here is from genome assembly GCF_964199755.1 of Larus michahellis. NCBI lineage: Eukaryota > Metazoa > Chordata > Aves > Charadriiformes > Laridae > Larus > Larus michahellis. The sequence goes on from NC_133904.1 coordinate 25,798,526, forward strand.
TGGACAGTGTAGGGAGAAAAGTTCCTGGCTCCTTGAATGCCGTTCCTGGAGACACTGCGATCAATGAGGGAGATATGTCAAGATGTGTGTTGGTTTTGAGGACGTCTCTCTGGAGAGTCTTAGCAAAGAGGTCACACGGATAATCAGAGCAATTCTCAGAGACACTGAGACCAAGCTCCACAATTCCTCCTGGCACTTTCCCTGTAGGAGATACCGCAAGACGGTTCTGTATATTGGCACAGCGCTCTGCAGGGTGTTAGCAGAGACTTTCCCGGGACAGTGAAACCCTATGTCAGAGACAGTGAGAAGAAGCCCCAATGTTCCTTCCAGGCATTTTCAGTGTGGGTGCCTTCTCCACGTGGTTCCTGGTTTCACTGCAGCTCTGAAGAGAATGTTAGCAAAGAGGTAACCGGGACACTGAAAACAGTACTCAAAGACAGGGAGAGCAAGCTCTACATTACTCTCTTGGCCCTTTCGATGTGGGACATACAGCGAGATGTTTGCTGCTTTTGCGTTTGGCTGTTGGGAGATTTACAGCACAAAGATATCTAGTTGATTTGAAGCAGTTCCGAGAAAGTCTAAGCATAATCGTCCATTTTCCCTCCTGGCACTTTCCTTTGTGAAGATATAGCAGGATGTATATTGGTTTTGAGGAAAACTCAATGGACAGTGTAGGGAGAAAAGTTCCTGGCTCCTTGAATGCCGTTCCTGGAGACACTGCGATCAATGAGGGAGATATGTCAAGATGTGTGTTGGTTTTGAGGACGTCTCTCTGGAGAGTCTTAGCAAAGAGGTCACACGGATAATCAGAGCAATTCTCAGAGACACTGAGACCAAGCTCCACAATTCCTCCTGGCACTTTCCCTGTAGGAGATACCGCAAGACGGTTCTGTATATTGGCACAGCGCTCTGCAGGGTGTTAGCAGAGACTTTCCCGGGACAGTGAAACCCTATGTCAGAGACAGTGAGAAGAAGCCCCAATGTTCCTTCCAGGCATTTTCAGTGTGGGTGCCTTCTCCACGTGGTTCCTGGTTTCACTGCAGCTCTGAAGAGAATGTTAGCAAAGAGGTAACCGGGACAGTGAAAACAGTACTCAAAGACAGGGAGAGCAAGCTCTACATTACTCTCTTGGCACTTTGGATGTGGGACATACAGCGAGATGTTTGCTGCTTTTGCGTTTGGCTGTTGGGAGATTTACAGCACAAAGATATCTAGTTGATTTGAAGCAGTTCCGAGAAAGTCTAAGCATAATCGGCACTTTTCCCTCCTGGCACTTTCCTTTGTGAAGATATAGCAGGATGTATATTGGTTTTGAGGAAAACTCAATGGACAGTGTAGGGAGAAAAGTTCCTGGCTCCTTGAATGCCGTTCCTGGAGACACTGCGATCAATGAGGGAGATATGTCAAGATGTGTGTTGGTTTTGAGGACGGCTCTCTGGAGAGTCTTAGCAAAGCGGTCACACGGATAATCAGAGCAATTCTCAGAGACACTGAGAACAAGCTCCACAATTCCTCCTGGCACTTTCCCTGTAGGAGATACCGCAAGACGGTTCTGTATATTGGCACAGCGCTCTGCAGGGTGTTAGCAGAGACTTTCCCGGGACAGTGAAACCCTATGTCAGAGACAGTGAGAAGAAGCCCCAATGTTCCTTCCAGGCATTTTCAGTGTGGGTGCCTTCTCCACGTGGTTCCTGGTTTCACTGCAGCTCTGAAGAGAATGTTAGCAAAGAGGTAACCGGGACACTGAAAACAGTACTCAAAGACAGGGAGAGCAAGCTCTACATTACTCTCTTGGCACTTTGGATGTGGGACATACAGCGAGATGTTTGCTGCTTTTGCGTTTGGCTGTTGGGAGATTTACAGCACAAAGATATCTAGTTGATTTGAAGCAGTTCCAAGAAAGTCTAAGCATAATCGGCACTTTTCCCTCCTGGCACTTTCCATGTGGAAGATATAGCAGGATGTATATTGGTTTTGAGGAAAACTCAATGGACAGTGTAGGGAGAAAAGTTCCTGGCTCCTTGAATGCCGTTCCTGGAGACACTGCGATCAATGAGGGAGATATGTCAAGATGTGTGTTGGTTTTGAGGACGTCTCTCTGGAGAGTCTTAGCAAAGCGGTCACACGGATAATCAGAGCAATTCTCAGAGACACTGAGAACAAGCTCCACAATTCCTCCTGGCACTTTCCCTGTAGGAGATACCGCAAGACGGTTCTGTATATTGGCACAGCGCTCTGCAGGGTGTTAGCAGAAACTTTCCCGGGACAGTGAAACCCTATGTCAGAGACACTGAGAAGAAGCCCCAATGTTCCTTCCAGGCATTTTCAGTGTGGGTGCCTTCTCCACGTGGTTCCTGGTTTCACTGCAGCTCTGAAGAGAATGTTAGCAAAGAGGTAACCGGGACAGTGAAAACAGTACTCAAAGACAGGGAGAGCAAGCTCTACATTACTCTCTTGGCACTTTCGATGTGGGACATACAGCGAGATGTTTGCTGCTTTTGCGTTTGGCTGTTGGGAGATTTACAGCACAAAGATATCTAGTTGATTTGAAGCAGTTCCGAGAAAGTCTAAGCATAATCGGCACTTTTCCCTCCTGGCACTTTCCTTTGTGAAGATATAGCAGGATGTATATTGGTTTTGAGGAAAACTCAATGGACAGTGTAGGGAGAAAAGTTCCTGGCTCCTTGAATGCCGTTCCTGGAGACACTGCGATCAATGAGGGAGATATGTCAAGATGTGTGTTGGTTTTGAGGACGTCTCTCTGGAGAGTCTTAGCAAAGAGGTCACACGGATAATGAGAGCAATTCTCAGAGACACTGAGAACAAGCTCCACAATTCCTCCTGGCACTTTCCCTGTAGGAGATACCGCAAGACGGTTCTGTATATTGGCACAGCGCTCTGCAGGGTGTTAGCAGAGACTTTCCCGGGACAGTGAAACCCTATGTCAGAGACAGTGAGAAGAAGCCCCAATGTTCCTTCCAGGCATTTTCAGTGTGGGTGCCTTCTCCACGTGGTTCCTGGTTTCACTGCAGCTCTGAAGAGAATGTTAGCAAAGAGGTAACCGGGACAGTGAAAACAGTACTCAAAGACAGGGAGAGCAAGCTCTACATTACTCTCTTGGCACTTTGGATGTGGGACATACAGCGAGATGTTTGCTGCTTTTGCGTTTGGCTGTTGGGAGATTTACAGCGCAAAGATATCTAGTTGATTTGAAGCAGTTCCGAGAAAGTCTAAGCATAATCCTCACTTTTCCCTCCTGGCACTTTCCATGTGGAAGATATAGCAGGATGTATATTGGTTTTGAGGAAAACTCAATGGACAGTGTAGGGAGAAAAGTTCCTGGCTCCTTGAATGCCGTTCCTGGAGACACTGCGATCAATGAGGGAGATATGTCAAGATGTGTGTTGGTTTTGAGGACGTCTCTCTGGAGAGTCTTAGCAAAGAGGTCACACGGATAATCAGAGCAATTCTCAGAGACACTGAGACCAAGCTCCACAATTCCTCCTGGCACTTTCCCTGTAGGAGATACCGCAAGACGGTTCTGTATATTGGCACAGCGCTCTGCAGGGTGTTAGCAGAGACTTTCCCGGGACAGTGAAACCCTATGTCAGAGACAGTGAGAAGAAGCCCCAATGTTCCTTCCAGGCATTTTCAGTGTGGGTGCCTTCTCCACGTGGTTCCTGGTTTCACTGCAGCTCTGAAGAGAATGTTAGCAAAGAGGTAACCGGGACACTGAAAACAGTACTCAAAGACAGGGAGAGCAAGCTCTACATTACTCTCTTGGCCCTTTCGATGTGGGACATACAGCGAGATGTTTGCTGCTTTTGCGTTTGGCTGTTGGGAGATTTACAGCACAAAGATATCTAGTTGATTTGAAGCAGTTCCGAGAAAGTCTAAGCATAATCGTCCATTTTCCCTCCTGGCACTTTCCTTTGTGAAGATATAGCAGGATGTATATTGGTTTTGAGGAAAACTCAATGGACAGTGTAGGGAGAAAAGTTCCTGGCTCCTTGAATGCCGTTCCTGGAGACACTGCGATCAATGAGGGAGATATGTCAAGATGTGTGTTGGTTTTGAGGACGTCTCTCTGGAGAGTCTTAGCAAAGAGGTCACACGGATAATCAGAGCAATTCTCAGAGACACTGAGACCAAGCTCCACAATTCCTCCTGGCACTTTCCCTGTAGGAGATACCGCAAGACGGTTCTGTATATTGGCACAGCGCTCTGCAGGGTGTTAGCAGAGACTTTCCCGGGACAGTGAAACCCTATGTCAGAGACAGTGAGAAGAAGCCCCAATGTTCCTTCCAGGCATTTTCAGTGTGGGTGCCTTCTCCACGTGGTTCCTGGTTTCACTGCAGCTCTGAAGAGAATGTTAGCAAAGAGGTAACCGGGACAGTGAAAACAGTACTCAAAGACAGGGAGAGCAAGCTCTACATTACTCTCTTGGCACTTTGGATGTGGGACATACAGCGAGATGTTTGCTGCTTTTGCGTTTGGCTGTTGGGAGATTTACAGCACAAAGATATCTAGTTGATTTGAAGCAGTTCCGAGAAAGTCTAAGCATAATCGGCACTTTTCCCTCCTGGCACTTTCCTTTGTGAAGATATAGCAGGATGTATATTGGTTTTGAGGAAAACTCAATGGACAGTGTAGGGAGAAAAGTTCCTGGCTCCTTGAATGCCGTTCCTGGAGACACTGCGATCAATGAGGGAGATATGTCAAGATGTGTGTTGGTTTTGAGGACGGCTCTCTGGAGAGTCTTAGCAAAGCGGTCACACGGATAATCAGAGCAATTCTCAGAGACACTGAGAACAAGCTCCACAATTCCTCCTGGCACTTTCCCTGTAGGAGATACCGCAAGACGGTTCTGTATATTGGCACAGCGCTCTGCAGGGTGTTAGCAGAGACTTTCCCGGGACAGTGAAACCCTATGTCAGAGACAGTGAGAAGAAGCCCCAATGTTCCTTCCAGGCATTTTCAGTGTGGGTGCCTTCTCCACGTGGTTCCTGGTTTCACTGCAGCTCTGAAGAGAATGTTAGCAAAGAGGTAACCGGGACACTGAAAACAGTACTCAAAGACAGGGAGAGCAAGCTCTACATTACTCTCTTGGCACTTTGGATGTGGGACATACAGCGAGATGTTTGCTGCTTTTGCGTTTGGCTGTTGGGAGATTTACAGCACAAAGATATCTAGTTGATTTGAAGCAGTTCCAAGAAAGTCTAAGCATAATCGGCACTTTTCCCTCCTGGCACTTTCCATGTGGAAGATATAGCAGGATGTATATTGGTTTTGAGGAAAACTCAATGGACAGTGTAGGGAGAAAAGTTCCTGGCTCCTTGAATGCCGTTCCTGGAGACACTGCGATCAATGAGGGAGATATGTCAAGATGTGTGTTGGTTTTGAGGACGTCTCTCTGGAGAGTCTTAGCAAAGCGGTCACACGGATAATCAGAGCAATTCTCAGAGACACTGAGAACAAGCTCCACAATTCCTCCTGGCACTTTCCCTGTAGGAGATACCGCAAGACGGTTCTGTATATTGGCACAGCGCTCTGCAGGGTGTTAGCAGAAACTTTCCCGGGACAGTGAAACCCTATGTCAGAGACACTGAGAAGAAGCCCCAATGTTCCTTCCAGGCATTTTCAGTGTGGGTGCCTTCTCCACGTGGTTCCTGGTTTCACTGCAGCTCTGAAGAGAATGTTAGCAAAGAGGTAACCGGGACAGTGAAAACAGTACTCAAAGACAGGGAGAGCAAGCTCTACATTACTCTCTTGGCACTTTCGATGTGGGACATACAGCGAGATGTTTGCTGCTTTTGCGTTTGGCTGTTGGGAGATTTACAGCACAAAGATATCTAGTTGATTTGAAGCAGTTCCGAGAAAGTCTAAGCATAATCGGCACTTTTCCCTCCTGGCACTTTCCTTTGTGAAGATATAGCAGGATGTATATTGGTTTTGAGGAAAACTCAATGGACAGTGTAGGGAGAAAAGTTCCTGGCTCCTTGAATGCCGTTCCTGGAGACACTGCGATCAATGAGGGAGATATGTCAAGATGTGTGTTGGTTTTGAGGACGTCTCTCTGGAGAGTCTTAGCAAAGAGGTCACACGGATAATCAGAGCAATTCTCAGAGACACTGAGAACAGGCTCCACAATTCCTCCTGGCACTTTCCCTGTAGGAGATACCGCAAGACGGTTCTGTATATTGGCACAGCGCTCTGCAGGGTGTTAGCAGAGACTTTCCCGGGACAGTGAAACCCTATGTCAGAGACAGTGAGAAGAAGCCCCAATGGTCCTTCCAGGCATTTTCAGTGTGGGTGCCTTCTCCACGTGGTTCCTGGTTTCACTGCAGCTCTGAAGAGAATGTTAGCAAAGAGGTAACCGGGACACTGAAAACAGTACTCAAAGACAGGGAGAGCAAGCTCTACATTACTCTCTTGGCACTTTGGATGTGGGACATACAGCGAGATGTTTGCTTGTTTTGCGTTTGGCTGTTGGGAGATTTACAGCACAAAGATATCTAGTTGATTTGAAGCAGTTCCAAGAAAGTCTAAGCATAATCGGCACTTTTCCCTCCTGGCACTTTCCATGTGGAAGATATAGCAGGATGTATATTGGTTTTGAGGAAAACTCAATGGACAGTGTAGGGAGAAAAGTTCCTGGCTCCTTGAATGCCGTTCCTGGAGACACTGCGATCAATGAGGGAGATATGTCAAGATGTGTGTTGGTTTTGAGGACGGCTCTCTGGAGAGTCTTAGCAAAGAGGTCACACGGATAATCAGAGCAATTCTCAGAGACACTGAGACCAAGCTCCACAATTCCTCCTGGCACTTTCCCTGTAGGAGATACCGCAAGACGGTTCTGTATATTGGCACAGCGCTCTGCAGGGTGTTAGCAGAGACTTTCCCGGGACAGTGAAACCCTATGTCAGAGACACTGAGAAGAAGCCCCAATGTTCCTTCCAGGCATTTTCAGTGTGGGTGCCTTCTCCACGTGGTTCCTGGTTTCACTGCAGCTCTGAAGAGAATGTTAGCAAAGAGGTAACCGGGACAGTGAAAACAGTACTCAAAGACAGGGAGAGCAAGCTCTACATTACTCTCTTGGCACTTTGGATGTGGGACATACAGCGAGATGTTTGCTGCTTTTGCGTTTGGCTGTTGGGAGATTTACAGCACAAAGATATCTAGTTGATTTGAAGCAGTTCCGAGAAAGTCTAAGCATAATCGGCACTTTTCCCTCCTGGCACTTTCCTTTGTGAAGATATAGCAGGATGTATATTGGTTTTGAGGAAAACTCAATGGACAGTGTAGGGAGAAAAGTTCCTGGCTCCTTGAATGCCGTTCCTGGAGACACTGCGATCAATGAGGGAGATATGTCAAGATGTGTGTTGGTTTTGAGGACGTCTCTCTGGAGAGTCTTAGCAAAGCGGTCACACGGATAATCAGAGCAATTCTCAGAGACACTGAGAACAAGCTCCACAATTCCTCCTGGCACTTTCCCTGTAGGAGATACCGCAAGACGGTTCTGTATATTGGCACAGCGCTCTGCAGGGTGTTAGCAGAGACTTTCCCGGGACAGTGAAACCCTATGTCAGAGACACTGAGAAGAAGCCCCAATGTTCCTTCCAGGCATTTTCAGTGTGGGTGCCTTCTCCACGTGGTTCCTGGTTTCACTGCAGCTCTGAAGAGAATGTTAGCAAAGAGGTAACCGGGACAGTGAAAACAGTACTCAAAGACAGGGAGAGCAAGCTCTACATTACTCTCTTGGCACTTTGGATGTGGGACATACAGCGAGATGTTTGCTGCTTTTGCGTTTGGCTGTTGGGAGATTTACAGCACAAAGATATCTAGTTGATTTGAAGCAGTTCCAAGAAAGTCTAAGCATAATCGGCACTTTTCCCTCCTGGCACTTTCCTTTGTGAAGATATAGCAGGATGTATATTGGTTTTGAGGAAAACTCAAAGGACAGTGTAGGGAGAAAAGTTCCTGGCTCCTTGAATGCCGTTCCTGGAGACACTGCGATCAATGAGGGAGATATGTCAAGATGTGTGTTGGTTTTGAGGACGTCTCTCTGGAGAGTCTTAGCAAAGAGGTCACACGGATAATCAGAGCAATTCTCAGAGACACTGAGAACAGGCTCCACAATTCCTCCTGGCACTTTCCCTGTAGGAGATACCGCAAGACGGTTCTGTATATTGGCACAGCGCTCTGCAGGGTGTTAGCAGAGACTTTCCCGGGACAGTGAAACCCTATGTCAGAGACAGTGAGAAGAAGCCCCAATGGTCCTTCCAGGCATTTTCAGTGTGGGTGCCTTCTCCACGTGGTTCCTGGTTTCACTGCAGCTCTGAAGAGAATGTTAGCAAAGAGGTAACCGGGACAGTGAAAACAGTACTCAAAGACAGGGAGAGCAAGCTCTACATTACTCTCTTGGCACTTTCGATGTGGGACATACAGCGAGATGTTTGCTGCTTTTGCGTTTGGCTGTTGGGAGATTTACAGCACAAAGATATCTAGTTGATTTGAAGCAGTTCCAAGAAAGTCTAAGCATAATCGGCACTTTTCCCTCCTGGCACTTTCCATGAGGAAGATATAGCAGGATGTATATTGGTTTTGAGGAAAACTCAATGGACAGTGTAGGGAGAAAAGTTCCTGGCTCCTTGAATGCCGTTCCTGGAGACACTGCGATCAATGAGGGAGATATGTCAAGATGTGTGTTGGTTTTGAGGACGTCTCTCTGGAGAGTCTTAGCAAAGAGGTCACACGGATAATCAGAGCAATTCTCAGAGACACTGAGAACAAGCTCCACAATTCCTCCTGGCACTTTCCCTGTAGGAGATACCGCAAGACGGTTCTGTATATTGGCACAGCGCTCTGCAGGGTGTTAGCAGAGACTTTCCCGGGACAGTGAAACCCTATGTCAGAGACACTGAGAAGAAGCCCCAATGTTCCTTCCAGGCATTTTCAGTGTGGGTGCCTTCTCCACGTGGTTCCTGGTTTCACTGCAGCTCTGAAGAGAATGTTAGCAAAGAGGTAACCGGGACAGTGAAAACAGTACTCAAAGACAGGGAGAGCAAGCTCTACATTACTCTCTTGGCACTTTGGATGTGGGACATACAGCGAGATGTTTGCTGCTTTTGCGTTTGGCTGCTGGGAGATTTACAGCACAAAGATATCTAGTTGATTTGAAGCAGTTCCGAGAAAGTCTAAGCATAATCGGCACTTTTCCCTCCTGGCACTTTCCTTTGTGAAGATATAGCAGGATGTATATTGGTTTTGAGGAAAACTCAATGGACAGTGTAGGGAGAAAAGTTCCTGGCTCCTTGAATGCCGTTCCTGGAGACACTGCGATCAATGAGGGAGATATGTCAAGGTGTGTGTTGGTTTTGAGGATGGCTCTCTGGAGAGTCTTAGCAAAGCGGTCACACGGATAATGAGAGCAATTCTCAGAGACACTGAGAACAAGCTCCACAATTCCTCCTGGCACTTTCCCTGTAGGTGATACCGCAAGATGTTTCTGTATATTGGGCACTGCGCTCTGCAGGGTGTTAGCAGAGACTTTCCCGGGACAGTGAAACCCTATGTCAGAGACAGTGAGAAGAAGCCCCAATGTTCCTTCCAGGCATTTTCAGTGTGGGTGCCTTCTCCACGTGGTTCCTGGTTTCACTGCAGCTCTGAAGAGAATGTTAGCAAAGAGGTAATCGGGACACTGAAAACAGTACTCAAAGACAGGGAGAGCAAGCTCTACATTACTCTCTTGGCACTTTCGATGTGGGACATACAGCGAGATGTTTGCTGCTTTTGTGTTTGGCTGTTGGGAGATTTACAGCACAAAGATATCTAGTTGATTTGAAGCAGTTCCGAGAAAGTCTAAGCATAATCGGCACTTTTCCCTCCTGGCACTTTCCTTTGTGAAGATATAGCAGGATGTATATTGGTTTTGAGGAAAACTCAATGGACAGTGTAGGGAGAAAAGTTCCTGGCTCCTTGAATGCCGTTCCTGGAGACACTGCGATCAATGAGGGAGATATGTCAAGATGTGTGTTGGTTTTGAGGACGTCTCTCTGGAGAGTCTTAGCAAAGAGGTCACACGGATAATGAGAGCAATTCTCAGAGACACTGAGAACAAGCTCCACAATTCCTCCTGGCACTTTCCCTGTAGGAGATACCGCAAGACGGTTCTGTATATTGGCACAGCGCTCTGCAGGGTGTTAGCAGAGACTTTCCCGGGACAGTGAAACCCTATGTCAGAGACAGTGAGAAGAAGCCCCAATGTTCCTTCCAGGCATTTTCAGTGTGGGTGCCTTCTCCACGTGGTTCCTGGTTTCACTGCAGCTCTGAAGAGAATGTTAGCAAAGAGGTAACCGGGACAGTGAAAACAGTACTCAAAGACAGGGAGAGCAAGCTCTACATTACTCTCTTGGCACTTTGGATGTGGGACATACAGCGAGATGTTTGCTGCTTTTGCGTTTGGCTGTTGGGAGATTTACAGCACAAAGATATCTAGTTGATTTGAAGCAGTTCCAAGAAAGTCTAAGCATAATCCTCACTTTTCCCTCCTGGCACTTTCCATGTGGAAGATATAGCAGGATGTATATTGGTTTTGAGGAAAACTCAATGGACAGTGTAGGGAGAAAAGTTCCTGGCTCCTTGAATGCCGTTCCTGGAGACACTGCGATCAATGAGGGAGATATGTCAAGATGTGTGTTGGTTTTGAGGACGTCTCTCTGGAGAGTCTTAGCAAAGAGGTCACACGGATAATCAGAGCAATTCTCAGAGACACTGAGACCAAGCTCCACAATTCCTCCTGGCACTTTCCCTGTAGGAGATACCGCAAGACGGTTCTGTATATTGGCACAGCGCTCTGCAGGGTGTTAGCAGAGACTTTCCCGGGACAGTGAAACCCTATGTCAGAGACAGTGAGAAGAAGCCCCAATGTTCCTTCCAGGCATTTTCAGTGTGGGTGCCTTCTCCACGTGGTTCCTGGTTTCACTGCAGCTCTGAAGAGAATGTTAGCAAAGAGGTAACCGGGACACTGAAAACAGTACTCAAAGACAGGGAGAGCAAGCTCTACATTACTCTCTTGGCCCTTTCGATGTGGGACATACAGCGAGATGTTTGCTGCTTTTGCGTTTGGCTGTTGGGAGATTTACAGCACAAAGATATCTAGTTGATTTGAAGCAGTTCCGAGAAAGTCTAAGCATAATCGGCACTTTTCCCTCCTGGCACTTTCCTTTGTGAAGATATAGCAGGATGTATATTGGTTTTGAGGAAAACTCAATGGACAGTGTAGGGAGAAAAGTTCCTGGCTCCTTGAATGCCGTTCCTGGAGACACTGCGATCAATGAGGGAGATATGTCAAGATGTGTGTTGGTTTTGAGGATGGCTCTCTGGAGAGTCTTAGCAAAGAGGTCACACGGATAATCAGAGCAATTCTCAGAGACACTGAGAACAAGCTCCACAATTCCTCCTGGCACTTTCCCTGTAGGTGATACCGCAAGATGTTTCTGTATATTGGGCACTGCGCTCTGCAGGGTGTTAGCAGAGACTTTCCCGGGACAGTGAAACCCTATGTCAGAGACAGTGAGAAGAAGCCCCAATGTTCCTTGCAGGCATTTTCAGTGTGGGTGCCTTCTCCACGTGGTTCCTGGTTTCACTGCAGCTCTGAAGAGAATGTTAGCAAAGAGGTAACCGGGACAGTGAAAACAGTACTCAAAGACAGGGAGAGCAAGCTCTACATTACTCTCTTGGCACTTTGGATGTGGGACATACAGCGAGATGTTTGCTGCTTTTGCGTTTGGCTGTTGGGAGATTTACAGCACAAAGATATCTAGTTGATTTGAAGCAGTTCCGAGAAAGTCTAAGCATAATCGGCACTTTTCCCTCCTGGCACTTTCCTTTGTGAAGATATAGCAGGATGTATATTGGTTTTGAGGAAAACTCAATGGACAGTGTAGGGAGAAAAGTTCCTGGCTCCTTGAATGCCGTTCCTGGAGACACTGCGATGAATGAGGGAGATATGTCAAGATGTGTGTTGGTTTTGAGGACGTCTCTCTGGAGAGTCTTAGCAAAGAGGTCACACGGATAATCAGAGCAATTCTCAGAGACACTGAGAACAGGCTCCACAATTCCTCCTGGCACTTTCCCTGTAGGAGATACCGCAAGACGGTTCTGTATATTGGCACAGCGCTCTGCAGGGTGTTAGCAGAAACTTTCCCGGGACAGTGAAACCCTATGTCAGAGACAGTGAGAAGAAGCCCCAATGTTCCTTCCAGGCATTTTCAGTGTGGGTGCCTTCTCCACGTGGTTCCTGGTTTCACTGCAGCTCTGAAGAGAATGTTAGCAAAGAGGTAACCGGGACACTGAAAACAGTACTCAAAGACAGGGAGAGCAAGCTCTACATTACTCTCTTGGCACTTTGGATGTGGGACATACAGCGAGATGTTTGCTGCTTTTGCGTTTGGCTGTTGGGAGATTTACAGCACAAAGATATCTAGTTGATTTGAAGCAGTTCCGAGAAAGTCTAAGCATAATCGGCACTTTTCCCTCCTGGCACTTTCCTTTGTGAAGATATAGCAGGATGTATATTGGTTTTGAGGAAAACTCAATGGACAGTGTAGGGAGAAAAGTTCCTGGCTCCTTGAATGCCGTTCCTGGAGACACTGCGATCAATGAGGGAGATATGTCAAGATGTGTGTTGGTTTTGAGGACGTCTCTCTGGAGAGTCTTAGCAAAGAGGTCACACGGATAATCAGAGCAATTCTCAGAGACACTGAGAACAGGCTCCACAATTCCTCCTGGCACTTTCCCTGTAGGAGATACCGCAAGACGGTTCTGTATATTGGCACAGCGCTCTGCAGGGTGTTAGCAGAAACTTTCCCGGGACAGTGAAACCCTATGTCAGAGACAGTGAGAAGAAGCCCCAATGTTCCTTGCAGGCATTTTCAGTGTGGGTGCCTTCTCCACGTGGTTCCTGGTTTCACTGCAGCTCTGAAGAGAATGTTAGCAAAGAGGTAACCGGGACAGTGAAAACAGTACTCAAAGACAGGGAGAGCAAGCTCTACATTACTCTCTTGGCACTTTGGATGTGGCACATACAGCGAGATGTTTGCTGCTTTTGCGTTTGGCTGTTGGGAGATTTACAGCACAAAGATATCTAGTTGATTTGAAGCAGTTCCAAGAAAGTCTAAGCATAATCGGCACTTTTCCCTCCTGGCACTTTCCATGTGGAAGATATAGCAGGATGTATATTGGTTTTGAGGAAAACTCAATGGACAGTGTAGGGAGAAAAGTTCCTGGCTCCTTGAATGCCGTTCCTGGAGACACTGCGATGAATGAGGGAGATATGTCAAGATGTGTGTTGGTTTTGAGGACGTCTCTCTGGAGAGTCTTAGCAAAGAGGTCACACGGATAATCAGAGCAATTCTCAGAGACACTGAGAACAAGCTCCACAATTCCTCCTGGCACTTTCCCTCTAGGTGATACCCAAGATGTTTCTGTATATTGGGCACTGCGCTCTGCAGGGTGTTAGCAGAGACTTTCCCGGGACAGTGAAACCCTATGTCAGAGACACTGAGAAGAAGCCCCAATGTTCCTTCCAGGCATTTTCAGTGTGGGTGCCTTCTCCACGTGGTTCCTGGTTTCACTGCAGCTCTGAAGAGAATGTTAGCAAAGAGGTAACCGGGACACTGAAAACAGTACTCAAAGACAGGGAGAGCAAGCTCTACATTACTCTCTTGGCACTTTCGATGTGGGACATACAGTGAGATGTTTGCTGCTTTTGCGTTTGGCTGTTGGGAGATTTACAGCACAAAGATATCTAGTTGATTTGAAGCAGTTCCAAGAAAGTCTAAGCATAATCGGCACTTTTCCCTCCTGGCACTTTCCATGTGGAAGATATAGCAGGATGTATATTGGTTTTGAGGAAAACTCAATGGACAGTGTAGGGAGAAAAGTTCCTGGCTCCTTGAATGCCGTTCCTGGAGACACTGCGATCAATGAGGGAGATATGTCAAGATGTGTGTTGGTTTTGAGGATGGCTCTCTGGAGAGTCTTAGCAAAGAGGTCACACGGATAATGAGAGCAATTCTCAGAGACACTGAGAACAAGCTCCACAATTCCTCCTGGCACTTTCCCTGTAGGTGATACCGCAAGATGTTTCTGTATATTGGGCACTGCGCTGCAGGGTGTTAGCAGAGACTTTCCCGGGACAGTGAAACCCTATGTCAGAGACAGTGAGAAGAAGCCCCAATGTTCCTTCCAGGCATTTTCAGTGTGGGTGCCTTCTCCACGTGGTTCCTGGTTTCACTGCAGCTCTGAAGAGAATGTTAGCAAAGAGGTAACCGGGACACTGAAAACAGTACTCAAAGACAGGGAGAGCAAGCTCTACATTACTCTCTTGGCACTTTGGATGTGGGACATACAGCGAGATGTTTGCTGCTTTTGCGTTTGGCTGTTGGGAGATTTACAGCACAAAGATATCTAGTTGATTTGAAGCAGTTCCGAGAAAGTCTAAGCATAATCGGCACTTTTCCCTCCTGGCACTTTCCTTTGTGAAGATATAGCAGGATGTATATTGGTTTTGAGGAAAACTCAATGGACAGTGTAGGGAGAAAAGTTCCTGGCTCCTTGAATGCCGTTCCTGGAGACAATGCGATCAATGAGGGAGATATGTCAAGATGTGTGTTGGTTTTGAGGATGGCTCTCTGGAGAGTCTTAGCAAAGAGGTCACACGGATAATCAGAGCAATTCTCAGAGACACTGAGAACAAGCTCCACAATTCCTCCTGGCACTTTCCCTGTAGGTGATACCGCAAGATGTTTCTGTATATTGGGCACTGCGCTCTGCAGGGTGTTAGCAGAGACTTTCCCGGGACAGTGAAACCCTATGTCAGAGACAGTGAGAAGAAGCCCCAATGTTCCTTGCAGGCATTTTCAGTGTGGGTGCCTTCTCCACGTGGTTCCTGGTTTCACTGCAGCTCTGAAGAGAATGTTAGCAAAGAGGTAACCGGGACAGTGAAAACAGTACTCAAAGACAGGGAGAGCAAGCTCTACATTACTCTCTTGGCACTTTGGATGTGGGACATACAGCGAGATGTTTGCTGCTTTTGCGTTTGGCTGTTGGGAGATTTACAGCACAAAGATATCTAGTTGATTTGAAGCAGTTCCGAGAAAGTCTAAGCATAATCGGCACTTTTCCCTCCTGGCACTTTCCTTTGTGAAGATATAGCAGGATGTATATTGGTTTTGAGGAAAACTCAATGGACAGTGTAGGGAGAAAAGTTCCTGGCTCCTTGAATGCCGTTCCTGGAGACACTGCGATGAATGAGGGAGATATGTCAAGATGTGTGTTGGTTTTGAGGACGTCTCTCTGGAGAGTCTTAGCAAAGAGGTCACACGGATAATCAGAGCAATTCTCAGAGACACTGAGAACAGGCTCCACAATTCCTCCTGGCACTTTCCCTGTAGGAGATACCGCAAGACGGTTCTGTATATTGGCACAGCGCTCTGCAGGGTGTTAGCAGAAACTTTCCCGGGACAGTGAAACCCTATGTCAGAGACAGTGAGAAGAAGCCCCAATGTTCCTTCCAGGCATTTTCAGTGTGGGTGCCTTCTCCACGTGGTTCCTGGTTTCACTGCAGCTCTGAAGAGAATGTTAGCAAAGAGGTAACCGGGACACTGAAAACAGTACTCAAAGACAGGGAGAGCAAGCTCTACATTACTCTCTTGGCACTTTGGATGTGGGACATACAGCGAGATGTTTGCTGCTTTTGCGTTTGGCTGTTGGGAGATTTACAGCACAAAGATATCTAGTTGATTTGAAGCAGTTCCGAGAAAGTCTAAGCATAATCGGCACTTTTCCCTCCTGGCACTTTCCTTTGTGAAGATATAGCAGGATGTATATTGGTTTTGAGGAAAACTCAATGGACAGTGTAGGGAGAAAAGTTCCTGGCTCCTTGAATGCCGTTCCTGGAGACACTGCGATCAATGAGGGAGATATGTCAAGATGTGTGTTGGTTTTGAGGACGTCTCTCTGGAGAGTCTTAGCAAAGAGGTCACACGGATAATCAGAGCAATTCTCAGAGACACTGAGAACAGGCTCCACAATTCCTCCTGGCACTTTCCCTGTAGGAGATACCGCAAGACGGTTCTGTATATTGGCACAGCGCTCTGCAGGGTGTTAGCAGAAACTTTCCCGGGACAGTGAAACCCTATGTCAGAGACAGTGAGAAGAAGCCCCAATGTTCCTTGCAGGCATTTTCAGTGTGGGTGCCTTCTCCACGTGGTTCCTGGTTTCACTGCAGCTCTGAAGAGAATGTTAGCAAAGAGGTAACCGGGACAGTGAAAACAGTACTCAAAGACAGGGAGAGCAAGCTCTACATTACTCTCTTGGCACTTTGGATGTGGCACATACAGCGAGATGTTTGCTGCTTTTGCGTTTGGCTGTTGGGAGATTTACAGCACAAAGATATCTAGTTGATTTGAAGCAGTTCCAAGAAAGTCTAAGCATAATCGGCACTTTTCCCTCCTGGCACTTTCCATGTGGAAGATATAGCAGGATGTATATTGGTTTTGAGGAAAACTCAATGGACAGTGTAGGGAGAAAAGTTCCTGGCTCCTTGAATGCCGTTCCTGGAGACACTGCGATGAATGAGGGAGATATGTCAAGATGTGTGTTGGTTTTGAGGACGTCTCTCTGGAGAGTCTTAGCAAAGAGGTCACACGGATAATCAGAGCAATTCTCAGAGACACTGAGAACAAGCTCCACAATTCCTCCTGGCACTTTCCCTCTAGGTGATACCCAAGATGTTTCTGTATATTGGGCACTGCGCTCTGCAGGGTGTTAGCAGAGACTTTCCCGGGACAGTGAAACCCTATGTCAGAGACACTGAGAAGAAGCCCCAATGTTCCTTCCAGGCATTTTCAGTGTGGGTGCCTTCTCCACGTGGTTCCTGGTTTCACTGCAGCTCTGAAGAGAATGTTAGCAAAGAGGTAACCGGGACACTGAAAACAGTACTCAAAGACAGGGAGAGCAAGCTCTACATTACTCTCTTGGCACTTTCGATGTGGGACATACAGTGAGATGTTTGCTGCTTTTGCGTTTGGCTGTTGGGAGATTTACAGCACAAAGATATCTAGTTGATTTGAAGCAGTTCCAAGAAAGTCTAAGCATAATCGGCACTTTTCCCTCCTGGCACTTTCCATGTGGAAGATATAGCAGGATGTATATTGGTTTTGAGGAAAACTCAATGGACAGTGTAGGGAGAAAAGTTCCTGGCTCCTTGAATGCCGTTCCTGGAGACACTGCGATCAATGAGGGAGATATGTCAAGATGTGTGTTGGTTTTGAGGACGTCTCTCTGGAGAGTCTTAGCAAAGAGGTCACACGGATAATGAGAGCAATTCTCAGAGACACTGAGAACAAGCTCCACAATTCCTCCTGGCACTTTCCCTGTAGGTGATACCGCAAGATGTTTCTGTATATTGGGCACTGCGCTGCAGGGTGTTAGCAGAGACTTTCCCGGGACAGTGAAACCCTATGTCAGAGACAGTGAGAAGAAGCCCCAATGTTCCTTCCAGGCATTTTCAGTGTGGGTGCCTTCTCCACGTGGTTCCTGGTTTCACTGCAGCTCTGAAGAGAATGTTAGCAAAGAGGTAACCGGGACACTGAAAACAGTACTCAAAGACAGGGAGAGCAAGCTCTACATTACTCTCTTGGCACTTTGGATGTGGGACATACAGCGAGATGTTTGCTGCTTTTGCGTTTGGCTGTTGGGAGATTTACAGCACAAAGATATCTAGTTGATTTGAAGCAGTTCCGAGAAAGTCTAAGCATAATCGGCACTTTTCCCTCCTGGCACTTTCCTTTGTGAAGATATAGCAGGATGTATATTGGTTTTGAGGAAAACTCAATGGACAGTGTAGGGAGAAAAGTTCCTGGCTCCTTGAATGCCGTTCCTGGAGACAATGCGATCAATGAGGGAGATATGTCAAGATGTGTGTTGGTTTTGAGGATGGCTCTCTGGAGAGTCTTAGCAAAGCGGTCACACGGATAATGAGAGCAATTCTCAGAGACACTGAGAACAAGCTCCACAATTCCTCCTGGCACTTTCCCTGTAGGTGATACCGCAAGATGTTTCTGTATATTGGGCACAGTGCTCTGCAGGGTGTTAGCAGAGACTTTCCCGGGACAGTGAAACCCTATGTCAGAGACAGTGAGAAGAAGCCCCAATGTTCCTTCCAGGCATTTTCAGTGTGGGTGCCTTCTCCACGTGGTTCCTGGTTTCACTGCAGCTCTGAAGAGAATGTTAGCAAAGAGGTAATCGGGACACTGAAAACAGTACTCAAAGACAGGGAGAGCAAGCTCTACATTACTCTCTTGGCACTTTCGATGTGGGACATACAGCGAGGTGTTTGCTGCTTTTGCGTTTGGCTGTTGGGAGATTTACAGCACAAAGATATCTAGTTGATTTGAAGCAGTTCCGAGAAAGTCTAAGCATAATCGGCACTTTTCCCTCCTGGCACTTTCCTTTGTGAAGATATAGCAGGATGTATATTGGTTTTGAGGAAAACTCAATGGACAGTGTAGGGAGAAAAGTTCCTGGCTCCTTGAATGCCGTTCCTGGAGACACTGCGATCAATGAGGGAGATATGTCAAGATGTGTGTTGGTTTTGAGGATGGCTCTCTGGAGAGTCTTAGCAAAGCGGTCACACGGATAATGAGAGCAATTCTCAGAGACACTGAGAACAAGCTCCACAATTCCTCCTGGCACTTTCCCTGTAGGAGATACCGCAAGACGGTTCTGTATATTGGGCACTGCGCTCTGCAGGGTGTTAGCAGAGACTTTCCCGGGACAGTGAAACCCTATGTCAGAGACAGTGAGAAGAAGCCCCAATGTTCCTTCCAGGCATTTTCAGTGTGGGTGCCTTCTCCACGTGGTTCCTGGTTTCACTGCAGCTCTGAAGAGAATGTTAGCAAAGAGGTAACCGGGACAGTGAAAACAGTACTCAAAGACAGGGAGAGCAAGCTCTACATTGCTCTCTTGGCACTTTCGATGTGGGACATACAGCGAGATGTTTGCTGCTTTTGCGTTTGGCTGTTGGGAGATTTACAGCACAAAGATATCTAGTTGATTTGAAGCAGTTCCAAGAAAGTCTAAGCATAATTGGCACTTTTCCCTCCTGGCACTTTCCTTTGTGAAGATATAGCAGGATGTATATTGGTTTTGAGGAAAACTCAATGGACAGTGTAGGGAGAAAAGTTCCTGGCTCCTTGAATGCCGTTCCTGGAGACACTGCGATCAATGAGGGAGATATGTCAAGATGTGTGTTGGTTTTGAGGACGTCTCTCTGGAGAGTCTTAGCAAAGAGGTCACACGGATAATCAGAGCAATTCTCAGAGACACTGAGAACAAGCTCCACAATTCCTCCTGGCACTTTCCCTGTAGGTGATACCCAAGATGTTTCTGTATATTGGGCACTGCGCTCTGCAGGGTGTTAGCAGAGACTTTCCCGGGACAGTGAAACCCTATGTCAGAGACAGTGAGAAGAAGCCCCAATGTTCCTTCCAGGCATTTTCAGTGTGGGTGCCTTCTCCACGTGGTTCCTGGTTTCACTGCAGCTCTGAAGAGAATGTTAGCAAAGAGGTAACCGGGACACTGAAAACAGTACTCAAAGACAGGGAGAGCAAGCTCTACATTACTCTCTTGGCACTTTCGATGTGGGACATACAGTGAGATGTTTGCTGCTTTTGCGTTTGGCTGTTGGGAGATTTACAGCACAAAGATATCTAGTTGATTTGAAGCAGTTCCAAGAAAGTCTAAGCATAATCGGCACTTTTCCCTCCTGGCACTTTCCATGTGGAAGATATAGCAGGATGTATATTGGTTTTGAGGAAAACTCAATGGACAGTGTAGGGAGAAAAGTTCCTGGCTCCTTGAATGCCGTTCCTGGAGACACTGCGATCAATGAGGGAGATATGTCAAGATGTGTGTTGGTTTTGAGGATGGCTCTCTGGAGAGTCTTAGCAAAGAGGTCACACGGATAATGAGAGCAATTCTCAGAGACACTGAGAACAAGCTCCACAATTCCTCCTGGCACTTTCCCTGTAGGTGATACCGCAAGATGTTTCTGTATATTGGGCACTGCGCTGCAGGGTGTTAGCAGAGACTTTCCCGGGACAGTGAAACCCTATGTCAGAGACAGTGAGAAGAAGCCCCAATGTTCCTTCCAGGCATTTTCAGTGTGGGTGCCTTCTCCACGTGGTTCCTGGTTTCACTGCAGCTCTGAAGAGAATGTTAGCAAAGAGGTAACTGGGACACTGAAAACAGTACTCAAAGACAGGGAGAGCAAGCTCTACATTACTCTCTTGGCACTTTGGATGTGGGACATACAGCGAGATGTTTGCTGCTTTTGCGTTTGGCTGTTGGGAGATTTACAGCACAAAGATATCTAGTTGATTTGAAGCAGTTCCGAGAAAGTCTAAGCATAATCGGCACTTTTCCCTCCTGGCACTTTCCTTTGTGAAGATATAGCAGGATGTATATTGGTTTTGAGGAAAACTCAATGGACAGTGTAGGGAGAAAAGTTCCTGGCTCCTTGAATGCCGTTCCTGGAGACAATGCGATCAATGAGGGAGATATGTCAAGATGTGTGTTGGTTTTGAGGATGGCTCTCTGGAGAGTCTTAGCAAAGCGGTCACACGGATAATGAGAGCAATTCTCAGAGACACTGAGAACAAGCTCCACAATTCCTCCTGGCACTTTCCCTGTAGGTGATACCGCAAGATGTTTCTGTATATTGGGCACAGTGCTCTGCAGGGTGTTAGCAGAGACTTTCCCGGGACAGTGAAACCCTATGTCAGAGACAGTGAGAAGAAGCCCCAATGTTCCTTCCAGGCATTTTCAGTGTGGGTGCCTTCTCCACGTGGTTCCTGGTTTCACTGCAGCTCTGAAGAGAATGTTAGCAAAGAGGTAATCGGGACACTGAAAACAGTACTCAAAGACAGGGAGAGCAAGCTCTACATTACTCTCTTGGCACTTTCGATGTGGGACATACAGCGAGATGTTTGCTGCTTTTGCGTTTGGCTGTTGGGAGATTTACAGCACAAAGATATCTAGTTGATTTGAAGCAGTTCCGAGAAAGTCTAAGCATAATCGGCACTTTTCCCTCCTGGCACTTTCCTTTGTGAAGATATAGCAGGATGTATATTGGTTTTGAGGAAAACTCAATGGACAGTGTAGGGAGAAAAGTTCCTGGCTCCTTGAATGCCGTTCCTGGAGACACTGCGATCAATGAGGGAGATATGTCAAGATGTGTGTTGGTTTTGAGGATGGCTCTCTGGAGAGTCTTAGCAAAGCGGTCACACGGATAATGAGAGCAATTCTCAGAGACACTGAGAACAAGCTCCACAATTCCTCCTGGCACTTTCCCTGTAGGAGATACCGCAAGACGGTTCTGTATATTGGGCACTGCGCTCTGCAGGGTGTTAGCAGAGACTTTCCCGGGACAGTGAAACCCTATGTCAGAGACAGTGAGAAGAAGCCCCAATGTTCCTTCCAGGCATTTTCAGTGTGGGTGCCTTCTCCACGTGGTTCCTGGTTTCACTGCAGCTCTGAAGAGAATGTTAGCAAAGAGGTAATCGGGACACTGAAAACAGTACTCAAAGACAGGGAGAGCAAGCTCTACATTACTCTCTTGGCACTTTCGATGTGGGACATACAGCGAGATGTTTGCTGCTTTTGCGTTTGGCTGTTGGGAGATTTACAGCACAAAGATATCTAGTTGATTTGAAGCAGTTCCGAGAAAGTCTAAGCATAATCGGCACTTTTCCCTCCTGGCACTTTCCTTTGTGAAGATATAGCAGGATGTATATTGGTTTTGAGGAAAACTCAATGGACAGTGTAGGGAGAAAAGTTCCTGGCTCCTTGAATGCCGTTCCTGGAGACACTGCGATCAATGAGGGAGATATGTCAAGATGTGTGTTGGTTTTGAGGATGGCTCTCTGGAGAGTCTTAGCAAAGCGGTCACACGGATAATGAGAGCAATTCTCAGAGACACTGAGAACAAGCTCCACAATTCCTCCTGGCACTTTCCCTGTAGGAGATACCGCAAGACGGTTCTGTATATTGGGCACTGCGCTCTGCAGGGTGTTAGCAGAGACTTTCCCGGGACAGTGAAACCCTATGTCAGAGACAGTGAGAAGAAGCCCCAATGTTCCTTGCAGGCATTTTCAGTGTGGGTGCCTTCTCCACGTGGTTCCTGGTTTCACTGCAGCTCTGAAGAGAATGTTAGCAAAGAGGTAACCGGGACAGTGAAAACAGTACTCAAAGACAGGGAGAGCAAGCTCTACATTGCTCTCTTGGCACTTTCGATGTGGGACATACAGCGAGATGTTTGCTGCTTTTGCGTTTGGCTGTTGGGAGATTTACAGCACAAAGATATCTAGTTGATTTGAAGCAGTTCCAAGAAAGTCTAAGCATAATTGGCACTTTTCCCTCCTGGCACTTTCCTTTGTGAAGATATAGCAGGATGTATATTGGTTTTGAGGAAAACTCAATGGACAGTGTAGGGAGAAAAGTTCCTGGCTCCTTGAATGCCGTTCCTGGAGACACTGCGATCAATGAGGGAGATATGTCAAGATGTGTGTTGGTTTTGAGGACGTCTCTCTGGAGAGTCTTAGCAAAGAGGTCACACGGATAATGAGAGCAATTCTCAGAGACACTGAGAACAAGCTCCACAATTCCTCCTGGCACTTTCCCTGTAGGAGATACCGCAAGACGGTTCTGTATATTGGCACAGCGCTCTGCAGGGTGTTAGCAGAGACTTTCCCGGGACAGTGAAACCCTATGTCAGAGACAGTGAGAAGAAGCCCCAATGGTCCTTCCAGGCATTTTCAGTGTGGGTGCCTTCTCCACGTGGTTCCTGGTTTCACTGCAGCTCTGAAGAGAATGTTAGCAAAGAGGTAACCGGGACAGTGAAAACAGTACTCAAAGACAGGGAGAGCAAGCTCTACATTACTCTCTTGGCACTTTGGATGTGGGACATACAGCGAGATGTTTGCTGCTTTTGCGTTTGGCTGTTGGGAGATTTACAGCACAAAGATATCTAGTTGATTTGAAGCAGTTCCGAGAAAGTCTAAGCATAATCCTCACTTTTCCCTCCTGGCACTTTCCTTTGTGAAGATATAGCAGGATGTATATTGGTTTTGAGGAAAACTCAATGGACAGTGTAGGGAGAAAAGTTCCTGGCTCCTTGAATGCCGTTCCTGGAGACACTGTGATCAATGAGGGAGATATGTCAAGATGTGTGTTGGTTTTGAGGACGTCTCTCTGGAGAGTCTTAGCAAAGAGGTCACACGGATAATGAGAGCAATTCTCAGAGACACTGAGAACAAGCTCCACAATTCCTCCTGGCACTTTCCCTGTAGGAGATACCGCAAGACGGTTCTGTATATTGGCACAGCGCTCTGCAGGGTGTTAGCAGAGACTTTCCCGGGACAGTGAAACCCTATGTCAGAGACAGTGAGAAGAAGCCCCAATGTTCCTTCCAGGCATTTTCAGTGTGGGTGCCTTCTCCACGTGGTTCCTGGTTTCACTGCAGCTCTGAAGAGAATGTTAGCAAAGAGGTAACCGGGACAGTGAAAACAGTACTCAAAGACAGGGAGAGCAAGCTCTACATTACTCTCTTGGCACTTTGGATGTGGGACATACAGCGAGATGTTTGCTGCTTTTGCGTTTGGCTGTTGGGAGATTTACAGCACAAAGATATCTAGTTGATTTGAAGCAGTTCCGAGAAAGTCTAAGCATAATCCTCACTTTTCCCTCCTGGCACTTTCCATGTGGAAGATATAGCAGGATGTATATTGGTTTTGAGGAAAACTCAATGGACAGTGTAGGGAGAAAAGTTCCTGGCTCCTTGAATGCCGTTCCTGGAGACACTGCGATCAATGAGGGAGATATGTCAAGATGTGTGTTGGTTTTGAGGACGTCTCTCTGGAGAGTCTTAGCAAAGAGGTCACACGGATAATGAGAGCAATTCTCAGAGACACTGAGAACAAGCTCCACAATTCCTCCTGGCACTTTCCCTGTAGGAGATACCGCAAGACGGTTCTGTATATTGGCACAGTGCTCTGCAGGGTGTTAGCAGAGACTTTCCCGGGACAGTGAAACTCTATGTCAGAGACACTGAGAAGAAGCCCCAATGTTCCTTCCAGGCATTTTCAGTGTGGGTGCCTTCTCCACGTGGTTCCTGGTTTCACTGCAGCTCTGAAGAGAATGTTAGCAAAGAGGTAACCGGGACACTGAAAACAGTACTCAAAGACAGGGAGAGCAAGCTCTACATTACTCTCTTGGCACTTTCGATGTGGGACATACAGCGAGATGTTTGCTGCTTTTGCGTTTGGCTGTTGGGAGATTTACAGCACAAAGATATCTAGTTGATTTGAAGCAGTTCCGAGAAAGTCTAAGCATAATCGTCCATTTTCCCTCCTGGCACTTTCCTTTGTGAAGATATAGCAGGATGTATATTGGTTTTGAGGAAAACTCAATGGACAGTGTAGGGAGAAAAGTTCCTGGCTCCTTGAATGCCGTTCCTGGAGACACTGCGATCAATGAGGGAGATATGTCAAGATGTGTGTTGGTTTTGAGGACGGCTCTCTGGAGAGTCTTAGCAAAGAGGTCACACGGATAATGAGAGCAATTCTCAGAGACACTGAGAACAAGCTCCACAATTCCTCCTGGCACTTTCCCTGTAGGAGATACCGCAAGACGGTTCTGTATAGTGGGCACAGTGCTCTGCAGGGTGTTAGCAGAGACTTTCCCGGGACAGTGAAACCCTATGTCAGAGAGAGTGAGAAGAAGCCCCAATGTTCCTTCCAGGCATTTTCAGTGTGGGTGCCTTCTCCACGTGGTTCCTGGTTTCACTGCAGCTCTGAAGAGAATGTTAGCAAAGAGGTAACCGGGACACTGAAAACAGTACTCAAAGACAGGGAGAGCAAGCTCTACATTACTCTCTTGGCACTTTCGATGTGGGACATACAGCGAGATGTTTGCTGCTTTTGCGTTTGGCTGTTGGGAGATTTACAGCACAAAGATATCTAGTTGATTTGAAGCAGTTCCGAGAAAGTCTAAGCATAATCCTCACTTTTCCCTCCTGGCACTTTCCTTTGTGAAGATATAGCAGGATGTATATTGGTTTTGAGGAAAACTCAATGGACAGTGTAGGGAGAAAAGTTCCTGGCTCCTTGAATGCCGTTCCTGGAGACACTGCGATCAATGAGGGAGATATGTCAAGATGTGTGTTGGTTTTGAGGACGGCTCTCTGGAGAGTCTTAGCAAAGAGGTCACACGGATAATGAGAGCAATTCTCAGAGACACTGAGAACAAGCTCCACAATTCCTCCTGGCACTTTCCCTGTAGGAGATACCGCAAGACGTTTCTGTATATTGGGCACAGTGCTCTGCAGGGTGTTAGCAGAGACTTTCCCGGGACAGTGAAACCCTATGTCAGAGACAGTGAGAAGAAGCCCCAATGTTCCTTCCAGGCATTTTCAGTGTGGGTGCCTTCTCCACGTGGTTCCTGGTTTCACTGCAGCTCTGAAGAGAATGTTAGCAAAGAGGTAACTGGCACAGTGAAAACAGTACTCAAAGACAGGGAGAGCAAGCTCTACATTACTCTCTTGGCACTTTCGATGTGGGACATACAGCGAGATGTTTGCTGCTTTTGCGTTTGGCTGTTGGGAGATTTACAGCACAAAGATATCTAGTTGATTTGAAGCAGTTCCGAGAAAGTCTAAGCATAATCGGCACTTTTCCCTCCTGGCACTTTCCTTTGTGAAGATATAGCAGGATGTATATTGGTTTTGAGGAAAACTCAAAGGACAGTGTAGGGAGAAAAGTTCCTGGCTCCTTGAATGCCGTTCCTGGAGACACTGCGATCAATGAGGGAGATATGTCAAGATGTGTGTTGGTTTTGAGGACGTCTCTCTGGAGAGTCTTAGCAAAGAGGTCACACGGATAATCAGAGCAATTCTCAGAGACACTGAGAACAAGCTCCACAATTCCTCCTGGCACTTTCCCTGTAGGAGATACCGCAAGACGGTTCTGTATATTGGCACAGCGCTCTGCAGGGTGTTAGCAGAGACTTTCCCGGGACAGTGAAACCCTATGTCAGAGACAGTGAGAAGAAGCCCCAATGTTCCTTCCAGGCATTTTCAGTGTGGGTGCCTTCTCCACGTGGTTCCTGGTTTCACTGCAGCTCTGAAGAGAATGTTAGCAACGAGGTAACCGGGACAGTGAAAACAGTACTCAAAGACAGGGAGAGCAAGCTCTACATTACTCTCTTGGCACTTTGGATGTGGGACATACAGCGAGATGTTTGCTGCTTTTGCGTTTGGCTGTTGGGAGATTTACAGCACAAAGATATCTAGTTGATTTGAAGCAGTTCCGAGAAAGTCTAAGCATAATCGGCACTTTTCCCTCCTGGCACTTTCCTTTGTGAAGACATAGCAGGATGTATATTGGTTTTGAGGAAAACTCAATGGACAGTGTAGGGAGAAAAGTTCCTGGCTCCTTGAATGCCGTTCCTGGAGACACTGCGATCAATGAGGGAGATATGTCAAGATGTGTGTTGGTTTTGAGGATGGCTCTCTGGAGAGTCTTAGCAAAGCGGTCACACGGATAATCAGAGCAATTCTCAGAGACACTGAGAACAAGCTCCACAATTCCTCCTGGCACTTTCCCTGTAGGAGATACCGCAAGATGTTTCTGTATATTGGGCACTGCGCTCTGCAGGGTGTTAGCAGAGACTTTCCCGGGACAGTGAAACCCTATGTCAGAGACAGTGAGAAGAAGCCCCAATGTTCCTTCCAGGCATTTTCAGTGTGGGTGCCTTCTCCACGTGGTTCCTGGTTTCACTGCAGCTCTGAAGAGAATGTTAGCAAAGAGGTAACTGGGACACTGAAAACAGTACTCAAAGACAGGGAGAGCAAGCTCTACATTACTCTCTTGGCACTTTGGATGTGGGACATACAGCGAGATGTTTGCTGCTTTTGCGTTTGGCTGTTGGGAGATTTACAGCACAAAGATATCTAGTTGATTTGAAGCAGTTCCGAGAAAGTCTAAGCATAATCGGCACTTTTCCCTCCTGGCACTTTCCTTTGTGAAGATATAGCAGGATGTATATTGGTTTTGAGGAAAACTCAATGGACAGTGTAGGGAGAAAAGTTCCTGGCTCCTTGAATGCCGTTCCTGGAGACACTGCGATCAATGAGGGAGATATGTCAAGATGTGTGTTGGTTTTGAGGATGGCTCTCTGGAGAGTCTTAGCAAAGCGGTCACACGGATAATGAGAGCAATTCTCAGAGACACTGAGAACAAGCTCCACAATTCCTCCTGGCACTTTCCCTGTAGGAGATACCGCAAGATGTTTCTGTATATTGGGCACTGCGCTCTGCAGGGTGTTAGCAGAGACTTTCCCGGGACAGTGAAACCCTATGTCAGAGACAGTGAGAAGAAGCCCCAATGTTCCTTCCAGGCATTTTCAGTGTGGGTGCCTTCTCCACGTGGTTCCTGGTTTCACTGCAGCTCTGAAGAGAATGTTAGCAAAGAGGTAATCGGGACACTGAAAACAGTACTCAAAGACAGGAGAGCAAGCTCTACATTACTCTCTTGGCACTTTCGATGTGGGACATACAGCGAGATGTTTGCTGCTTTTGCGTTTGGCTGTTGGGAGATTTACAGCACAAAGATATCTAGTTGATTTGAAGCAGTTCCGAGAAAGTCTAAGCATAATCGGCACTTTTCCCTCCTGGCACTTTCCTTTGTGAAGATATAGCAGGATGTATATTGGTTTTGAGGAAAACTCAAAGGACAGTGTAGGGAGAAAAGTTCCTGGCTCCTTGAATGCCGTTCCTGGAGACACTGCGATCAATGAGGGAGATATGTCAAGATGTGTGTTGGTTTTGAGGACGTCTCTCTGGAGAGTCTTAGCAAAGAGGTCACACGGATAATCAGAGCAATTCTCAGAGACACTGAGAACAAGCTCCACAATTCCTCCTGGCACTTTCCCTGTAGGAGATACCGCAAGATGTTTCTGTATATTGGGCACAGCGCTCTGCAGGGTGTTAGCAGAGACTTTCCCGGGACAGTGAAACCCTATGTCAGAGACAGTGAGAAGAAGCCCCAATGTTCCTTCCAGGCATTTTCAGTGTGGGTGCCTTCTCCACGTGGTTCCTGGTTTCACTGCAGCTCTGAAGAGAATGTTAGCAAAGAGGTAACCGGGACAGTGAAAACAGTACTCAAAGACAGGGAGAGCAAGCTCTACATTACTCTCTTGGCACTTTGGATGTGGGACATACAGCGAGATGTTTGCTGCTTTTGCGTTTGGCTGTTGGGAGATTTACAGCACAAAGATATCTAGTTGATTTGAAGCAGTTCCAAGAAAGTCTAAGCATAATCGGCACTTTTCCCTCCTGGCACTTTCCATGTGGAAGATATAGCAGGATGTATATTGGTTTTGAGGAAAACTCAATGGACAGTGTAGGGAGAAAAGTTCCTGGCTCCTTGAATGCCGTTCCTGGAGACACTGCGATCAATGAGGGAGATATGTCAAGATGTGTGTTGGTTTTGAGGACGTCTCTCTGGAGAGTCTTAGCAAAGAGGTCACACGGATAATGAGAGCAATTCTCAGAGACACTGAGAACAAGCTCCACAATTCCTCCTGGCACTTTCCCTGTAGGAGATACCGCAAGACGTTTCTGTATATTGGGCACAGTGCTCTGCAGGGTGTTAGCAGAGACTTTCCCGGGACAGTGAAACCCTATGTCAGAGACAGTGAGAAGAAGCCCCAATGTTCCTTCCAGGCATTTTCAGTGTGGGTGCCTTCTCCACGTGGTTCCTGGTTTCACTGCAGCTCTGAAGAGAATGTTAGCAAAGAGGTAACTGGCACAGTGAAAACAGTACTCAAAGACAGGGAGAGCAAGCTCTACATTACTCTCTTGGCACTTTCGATGTGGGACATACAGCGAGATGTTTGCTGCTTTTGCGTTTGGCTGTTGGGAGATTTACAGCACAAAGATATCTAGTTGATTTGAAGCAGTTCCGAGAAAGTCTAAGCATAATCGGCACTTTTCCCTCCTGGCACTTTCCTTTGTGAAGATATAGCAGGATGTATATTGGTTTTGAGGAAAACTCAAAGGACAGTGTAGGGAGAAAAGTTCCTGGCTCCTTGAATGCCGTTCCTGGAGACACTGCGATCAATGAGGGAGATATGTCAAGATGTGTGTTGGTTTTGAGGACGTCTCTCTGGAGAGTCTTAGCAAAGAGGTCACACGGATAATCAGAGCAATTCTCAGAGACACTGAGAACAAGCTCCACAATTCCTCCTGGCACTTTCCCTGTAGGAGATACCGCAAGACGGTTCTGTATATTGGCACAGCGCTCTGCAGGGTGTTAGCAGAGACTTTCCCGGGACAGTGAAACCCTATGTCAGAGACAGTGAGAAGAAGCCCCAATGTTCCTTCCAGGCATTTTCAGTGTGGGTGCCTTCTCCACGTGGTTCCTGGTTTCACTGCAGCTCTGAAGAGAATGTTAGCAACGAGGTAACCGGGACAGTGAAAACAGTACTCAAAGACAGGGAGAGCAAGCTCTACATTACTCTCTTGGCACTTTGGATGTGGGACATACAGCGAGATGTTTGCTGCTTTTGCGTTTGGCTGTTGGGAGATTTACAGCACAAAGATATCTAGTTGATTTGAAGCAGTTCCGAGAAAGTCTAAGCATAATCGGCACTTTTCCCTCCTGGCACTTTCCTTTGTGAAGACATAGCAGGATGTATATTGGTTTTGAGGAAAACTCAATGGACAGTGTAGGGAGAAAAGTTCCTGGCTCCTTGAATGCCGTTCCTGGAGACACTGCGATCAATGAGGGAGATATGTCAAGATGTGTGTTGGTTTTGAGGATGGCTCTCTGGAGAGTCTTAGCAAAGCGGTCACACGGATAATCAGAGCAATTCTCAGAGACACTGAGAACAAGCTCCACAATTCCTCCTGGCACTTTCCCTGTAGGAGATACCGCAAGATGTTTCTGTATATTGGGCACTGCGCTCTGCAGGGTGTTAGCAGAGACTTTCCCGGGACAGTGAAACCCTATGTCAGAGACAGTGAGAAGAAGCCCCAATGTTCCTTCCAGGCATTTTCAGTGTGGGTGCCTTCTCCACGTGGTTCCTGGTTTCACTGCAGCTCTGAAGAGAATGTTAGCAAAGAGGTAACTGGGACACTGAAAACAGTACTCAAAGACAGGGAGAGCAAGCTCTACATTACTCTCTTGGCACTTTGGATGTGGGACATACAGCGAGATGTTTGCTGCTTTTGCGTTTGGCTGTTGGGAGATTTACAGCACAAAGATATCTAGTTGATTTGAAGCAGTTCCGAGAAAGTCTAAGCATAATCGGCACTTTTCCCTCCTGGCACTTTCCTTTGTGAAGATATAGCAGGATGTATATTGGTTTTGAGGAAAACTCAATGGACAGTGTAGGGAGAAAAGTTCCTGGCTCCTTGAATGCCGTTCCTGGAGACACTGCGATCAATGAGGGAGATATGTCAAGATGTGTGTTGGTTTTGAGGATGGCTCTCTGGAGAGTCTTAGCAAAGCGGTCACACGGATAATGAGAGCAATTCTCAGAGACACTGAGAACAAGCTCCACAATTCCTCCTGGCACTTTCCCTGTAGGAGATACCGCAAGATGTTTCTGTATATTGGGCACTGCGCTCTGCAGGGTGTTAGCAGAGACTTTCCCGGGACAGTGAAACCCTATGTCAGAGACAGTGAGAAGAAGCCCCAATGTTCCTTCCAGGCATTTTCAGTGTGGGTGCCTTCTCCACGTGGTTCCTGGTTTCACTGCAGCTCTGAAGAGAATGTTAGCAAAGAGGTAATCGGGACACTGAAAACAGTACTCAAAGACAGGAGAGCAAGCTCTACATTACTCTCTTGGCACTTTCGATGTGGGACATACAGCGAGATGTTTGCTGCTTTTGCGTTTGGCTGTTGGGAGATTTACAGCACAAAGATATCTAGTTGATTTGAAGCAGTTCCGAGAAAGTCTAAGCATAATCGGCACTTTTCCCTCCTGGCACTTTCCTTTGTGAAGATATAGCAGGATGTATATTGGTTTTGAGGAAAACTCAAAGGACAGTGTAGGGAGAAAAGTTCCTGGCTCCTTGAATGCCGTTCCTGGAGACACTGCGATCAATGAGGGAGATATGTCAAGATGTGTGTTGGTTTTGAGGACGTCTCTCTGGAGAGTCTTAGCAAAGAGGTCACACGGATAATCAGAGCAATTCTCAGAGACACTGAGAACAAGCTCCACAATTCCTCCTGGCACTTTCCCTGTAGGAGATACCGCAAGATGTTTCTGTATATTGGGCACAGCGCTCTGCAGGGTGTTAGCAGAGACTTTCCCGGGACAGTGAAACCCTATGTCAGAGACAGTGAGAAGAAGCCCCAATGTTCCTTCCAGGCATTTTCAGTGTGGGTGCCTTCTCCACGTGGTTCCTGGTTTCACTGCAGCTCTGAAGAGAATGTTAGCAAAGAGGTAACCGGGACAGTGAAAACAGTACTCAAAGACAGGGAGAGCAAGCTCTACATTACTCTCTTGGCACTTTGGATGTGGGACATACAGCGAGATGTTTGCTGCTTTTGCGTTTGGCTGTTGGGAGATTTACAGCACAAAGATATCTAGTTGATTTGAAGCAGTTCCAAGAAAGTCTAAGCATAATCGGCACTTTTCCCTCCTGGCACTTTCCATGTGGAAGATATAGCAGGATGTATATTGGTTTTGAGGAAAACTCAATGGACAGTGTAGGGAGAAAAGTTCCTGGCTCCTTGAATGCCGTTCCTGGAGACACTGCGATCAATGAGGGAGATATGTCAAGATGTGTGTTGGTTTTGAGGACGGCTCTCTGGAGAGTCTTAGCAAAGAGGTCACACGGATAATGAGAGCAATTCTCAGAGACACTGAGAACAAGCTCCACAATTCCTCCTGGCACTTTCCCTGTAGGAGATACCGCAAGACGTTTCTGTATATTGGGCACAGTGCTCTGCAGGGTGTTAGCAGAGACTTTCCCGGGACAGTGAAACCCTATGTCAGAGACAGTGAGAAGAAGCCCCAATGTTCCTTCCAGGCATTTTCAGTGTGGGTGCCTTCTCCACGTGGTTCCTGGTTTCACTGCAGCTCTGAAGAGAATGTTAGCAAAGAGGTAACTGGCACAGTGAAAACAGTACTCAAAGACAGGGAGAGCAAGCTCTACATTACTCTCTTGGCACTTTCGATGTGGGACATACAGCGAGATGTTTGCTGCTTTTGCGTTTGGCTGTTGGGAGATTTACAGCACAAAGATATCTAGTTGATTTGAAGCAGTTCCGAGAAAGTCTAAGCATAATCGGCACTTTTCCCTCCTGGCACTTTCCTTTGTGAAGATATAGCAGGATGTATATTGGTTTTGAGGAAAACTCAAAGGACAGTGTAGGGAGAAAAGTTCCTGGCTCCTTGAATGCCGTTCCTGGAGACACTGCGATCAATGAGGGAGATATGTCAAGATGTGTGTTGGTTTTGAGGACGTCTCTCTGGAGAGTCTTAGCAAAGAGGTCACACGGATAATCAGAGCAATTCTCAGAGACACTGAGAACAAGCTCCACAATTCCTCCTGGCACTTTCCCTGTAGGAGATACCGCAAGACGGTTCTGTATATTGGCACAGCGCTCTGCAGGGTGTTAGCAGAGACTTTCCCGGGACAGTGAAACCCTATGTCAGAGACAGTGAGAAGAAGCCCCAATGTTCCTTCCAGGCATTTTCAGTGTGGGTGCCTTCTCCACGTGGTTCCTGGTTTCACTGCAGCTCTGAAGAGAATGTTAGCAACGAGGTAACCGGGACAGTGAAAACAGTACTCAAAGACAGGGAGAGCAAGCTCTACATTACTCTCTTGGCACTTTGGATGTGGGACATACAGCGAGATGTTTGCTGCTTTTGCGTTTGGCTGTTGGGAGATTTACAGCACAAAGATATCTAGTTGATTTGAAGCAGTTCCGAGAAAGTCTAAGCATAATCGGCACTTTTCCCTCCTGGCACTTTCCTTTGTGAAGACATAGCAGGATGTATATTGGTTTTGAGGAAAACTCAATGGACAGTGTAGGGAGAAAAGTTCCTGGCTCCTTGAATGCCGTTCCTGGAGACACTGCGATCAATGAGGGAGATATGTCAAGATGTGTGTTGGTTTTGAGGATGGCTCTCTGGAGAGTCTTAGCAAAGCGGTCACACGGATAATCAGAGCAATTCTCAGAGACACTGAGAACAAGCTCCACAATTCCTCCTGGCACTTTCCCTGTAGGAGATACCGCAAGATGTTTCTGTATATTGGGCACTGCGCTCTGCAGGGTGTTAGCAGAGACTTTCCCGGGACAGTGAAACCCTATGTCAGAGACAGTGAGAAGAAGCCCCAATGTTCCTTCCAGGCATTTTCAGTGTGGGTGCCTTCTCCACGTGGTTCCTGGTTTCACTGCAGCTCTGAAGAGAATGTTAGCAAAGAGGTAACTGGGACACTGAAAACAGTACTCAAAGACAGGGAGAGCAAGCTCTACATTACTCTCTTGGCACTTTGGATGTGGGACATACAGCGAGATGTTTGCTGCTTTTGCGTTTGGCTGTTGGGAGATTTACAGCACAAAGATATCTAGTTGATTTGAAGCAGTTCCGAGAAAGTCTAAGCATAATCGGCACTTTTCCCTCCTGGCACTTTCCTTTGTGAAGATATAGCAGGATGTATATTGGTTTTGAGGAAAACTCAATGGACAGTGTAGGGAGAAAAGTTCCTGGCTCCTTGAATGCCGTTCCTGGAGACACTGCGATCAATGAGGGAGATATGTCAAGATGTGTGTTGGTTTTGAGGATGGCTCTCTGGAGAGTCTTAGCAAAGCGGTCACACGGATAATGAGAGCAATTCTCAGAGACACTGAGAACAAGCTCCACAATTCCTCCTGGCACTTTCCCTGTAGGAGATACCGCAAGATGTTTCTGTATATTGGGCACTGCGCTCTGCAGGGTGTTAGCAGAGACTTTCCCGGGACAGTGAAACCCTATGTCAGAGACAGTGAGAAGAAGCCCCAATGTTCCTTCCAGGCATTTTCAGTGTGGGTGCCTTCTCCACGTGGTTCCTGGTTTCACTGCAGCTCTGAAGAGAATGTTAGCAAAGAGGTAATCGGGACACTGAAAACAGTACTCAAAGACAGGAGAGCAAGCTCTACATTACTCTCTTGGCACTTTGGATGTGGGACATACAGCGAGATGTTTGCTGCTTTTGCGTTTGGCTGTTGGGAGATTTACAGCACAAAGATATCTAGTTGATTTGAAGCAGTTCCGAGAAAGTCTAAGCATAATCGGCACTTTTCCCTCCTGGCACTTTCCTTTGTGAAGATATAGCAGGATGTATATTGGTTTTGAGGAAAACTCAAAGGACAGTGTAGGGAGAAAAGTTCCTGGCTCCTTGAATGCCGTTCCTGGAGACACTGCGATCAATGAGGGAGATATGTCAAGATGTGTGTTGGTTTTGAGGACGTCTCTCTGGAGAGTCTTAGCAAAGAGGTCACACGGATAATGAGAGCAATTCTCAGAGACACTGAGAACAAGCTCCACAATTCCTCCTGGCACTTTCCCTGTAGGAGATACCGCAAGACGTTTCTGTATATTGGGCACAGTGCTCTGCAGGGTGTTAGCAGAGACTTTCCCGGGACAGTGAAACCCTATGTCAGAGACAGTGAGAAGAAGCCCCAATGTTCCTTCCAGGCATTTTCAGTGTGGGTGCCTTCTCCACGTGGTTCCTGGTTTCACTGCAGCTCTGAAGAGAATGTTAGCAAAGAGGTAACCGGGACAGTGAAAACAGTACTCAAAGACAGGGAGAGCAAGCTCTACATTACTCTCTTGGCACTTTGGATGTGGGACATACAGCGAGATGTTTGCTGCTTTTGCGTTTGGCTGTTGGGAGATTTACAGCACAAAGATATCTAGTTGATTTGAAGCAGTTCCAAGAAAGTCTAAGCATAATCGGCACTTTTCCCTCCTGGCACTTTCCATGTGGAAGATATAGCAGGATGTATATTGGTTTTGAGGAAAACTCAATGGACAGTGTAGGGAGAAAAGTTCCTGGCTCCTTGAATGCCGTTCCTGGAGACACTGCGATCAATGAGGGAGATATGTCAAGATGTGTGTTGGTTTTGAGGACGTCTCTCTGGAGAGTCTTAGCAAAGAGGTCACACGGATAATGAGAGCAATTCTCAGAGACACTGAGAACAAGCTCCACAATTCCTCCTGGCACTTTCCCTGTAGGAGATACCGCAAGACGTTTCTGTATATTGGGCACAGTGCTCTGCAGGGTGTTAGCAGAGACTTTCCCGGGACAGTGAAACCCTATGTCAGAGACAGTGAGAAGAAGCCCCAATGTTCCTTCCAGGCATTTTCAGTGTGGGTGCCTTCTCCACGTGGTTCCTGGTTTCACTGCAGCTCTGAAGAGAATGTTAGCAAAGAGGTAACTGGCACAGTGAAAACAGTACTCAAAGACAGGGAGAGCAAGCTCTACATTACTATCTTGGCACTTTGGATGTGGGACATACAGCGAGATGTTTGCTGCTTTTGCGTTTGGCTGTTGGGAGATTTACAGCACAAAGATATCTAGTTGATTTGAAGCAGTTCCGAGAAAGTCTAAGCATAATCGTCCATTTTCCCTCCTGGCACTTTCCTTTGTGAAGATATAGCAGGATGTATATTGGTTTTGAGGAAAACTCAATGGACAGTGTAGGGAGAAAAGTTCCTGGCTCCTTGAATGCCGTTCCTGGAGACACTGCGATCAATGAGGGAGATATGTCAAGATGTGTGTTGGTTTTGAGGATGGCTCTCTGGAGAGTCTTAGCAAAGCGGTCACACGGATAATGAGAGCAATTCTCAGAGACACTGAGAACAAGCTCCACAATTCCTCCTGGCACTTTCCCTGTAGGTGATACCGCAAGATGTTTCTGTATATTGGGCACAGCGCTCTGCAGGGTGTTAGCAGAGACTTTCCCGGGACAGTGAAACCCTATGTCAGAGACAGTGAGAAGAAGCCCCAATGGTCCTTCCAGGCATTTTCAGTGTGGGTGCCTTCTCCACGTGGTTCCTGGTTTCACTGCAGCTCTGAAGAGAATGTTAGCAAAGAGGTAATCGGGACACTGAAAACAGTACTCAAAGACAGGAGAGCAAGCTCTACATTACTCTCTTGGCACTTTCGATGTGGGACATACAGCGAGATGTTTGCTGCTTTTGCGTTTGGCTGTTGGGAGATTTACAGCACAAAGATATCTAGTTGATTTGAAGCAGTTCCGAGAAAGTCTAAGCATAATCGGCACTTTTCCCTCCTGGCACTTTCCTTTGTGAAGATATAGCAGGATGTATATTGGTTTTGAGGAAAACTCAAAGGACAGTGTAGGGAGAAAAGTTCCTGGCTCCTTGAATGCCGTTCCTGGAGACACTGCGATCAATGAGGGAGATATGTCAAGATGTGTGTTGGTTTTGAGGACGTCTCTCTGGAGAGTCTTAGCAAAGAGGTCACACGGATAATCAGAGCAATTCTCAGAGACACTGAGAACAAGCTCCACAATTCCTCCTGGCACTTTCCCTGTAGGAGATACCGCAAGATGTTTCTGTATATTGGGCACAGCGCTCTGCAGGGTGTTAGCAGAGACTTTCCCGGGACAGTGAAACCCTATGTCAGAGACAGTGAGAAGAAGCCCCAATGTTCCTTCCAGGCATTTTCAGTGTGGGTGCCTTCTCCACGTGGTTCCTGGTTTCACTGCAGCTCTGAAGAGAATGTTAGCAAAGAGGTAACCGGGACACTGAAAACAGTACTCAAAGACAGGGAGAGCAAGCTCTACATTACTCTCTTGGCACTTTCGATGTGGGACATACAGCGAGATGTTTGCTGCTTTTGCGTTTGGCTGTTGGGAGATTTACAGCACAAAGATATCTAGTTGATTTGAAGCAGTTCCAAGAAAGTCTAAGCATAATCGGCACTTTTCCCTCCTGGCACTTTCCATGTGGAAGATATAGCAGGATGTATATTGGTTTTGAGGAAAACTCAATGGACAGTGTAGGGAGAAAAGTTCCTGGCTCCTTGAATGCCGTTCCTGGAGACACTGCGATCAATGAGGGAGATATGTCAAGATGTGTGTTGGTTTTGAGGACGGCTCTCTGGAGAGTCTTAGCAAAGCGGTCACATGGATAATGAGAGCAATTCTCAGAGACACTGAGAACAAGCTCCACAATTCCTCCTGGCACTTTCCCTGTAGGTGATACCGCAAGATGTTTCTGTATATTGGGCACTGCGCTCTGCAGGGTGTTAGCAGAGACTTTCCCGGGACAGTGAAACCCTATGTCAGAGACAGTGAGAAGAAGCCCCAATGTTCCTTCCAGGCATTTTCAGTGTGGGTGCCTTCTCCACGTGGTTCCTGGTTTCACTGCAGCTCTGAAGAGAATGTTAACAAAGAGGTAATCGGGACACTGAAAACAGTACTCAAAGACAGGGAGAGCAAGCTCTACATTACTCTCTTGGCACTTTCGATGTGGGACATACAGCGAGATGTTTGCTGCTTTTGCGTTTGGCTGTTGGGAGATTTACAGCACAAAGATATCTAGTTGATTTGAAGCAGTTCCGAGAAAGTCTAAGCATAATCGGCACTTTTCCCTCCTGGCACCTTCCTTTGTGAATATATAGCAGGATGTATATTGGTTTTGAGGAAAACTCAATGGACAGTGTAGGGAGAAAAGTTCCTGGCTCCTTGAATGCCGTTCCTGGAGACACTGCGATCAATGAGGGAGATATGTCAAGATGTGTGTTGGTTTTGAGGATGGCTCTCTGGAGAGTCTTAGCAAAGCGGTCACACGGATAATGAGAGCAATTCTCAGAGACACTGAGAACAAGCTCCACAATTCCTCCTGGCACTTTCCCTGTAGGTGATACCGCAAGATGTTTCTGTATATTGGGCACTGCGCTCTGCAGGGTGTTAGCAGAGACTTTCCCGGGACAGTGAAACCCTATGTCAGAGACAGTGAGAAGAAGCCCCAATGTTCCTTCCAGGCATTTTCAGTGTGGGTGCCTTCTCCACGTGGTTCCTGGTTTCACTGCAGCTCTGAAGAGAATGTTAGCAAAGAGGTAATCGGGACACTGAAAACGGTACTCAAAGACAGGAGAGCAAGCTCTACATTACTCTCTTGGCACTTTGGATGTGGGACATACAGCGAGATGTTTGCTGCTTTTGCGTTTGGCTGTTGGGAGATTTACAGCACAAAGATATCTAGTTGATTTGAAGCAGTTCCAAGAAAGTCTAAGCATAATCGGCACCTTTCCCTCCTGGCACTTTCCATGTGGAAGATATAGCAGGATGTATATTGGTTTTGAGGAAAACTCAATGGACAGTGTAGGGAGAAAAGTTCCTGGCTCCTTGAATGCCGTTCCTGGAGACACTGCGATCAATGAGGGAGATATGTCAAGATGTGTGTTGGTTTTGAGGACGGCTCTCTGGAGAGTCTTAGCAAAGCGGTCACATGGATAATGAGAGCAATTCTCAGAGACACTGAGAACAAGCTCCACAATTCCTCCTGGCACTTTCCCTGTAGGTGATACCGCAAGATGTTTCTGTATATTGGGCACTGCGCTCTGCAGGGTGTTAGCAGAGACTTTCCCGGGACAGTGAAACCCTATGTCAGAGACAGTGAGAAGAAGCCCCAATGTTCCTTCCAGGCATTTTCAGTGTGGGTGCCTTCTCCACGTGGTTCCTGGTTTCACTGCAGCTCTGAAGAGAATGTTAACAAAGAGGTAATCGGGACACTGAAAACAGTACTCAAAGACAGGGAGAGCAAGCTCTACATTACTCTCTTGGCACTTTCGATGTGGGACATACAGCGAGATGTTTGCTGCTTTTGCGTTTGGCTGTTGGGAGATTTACAGCACAAAGATATCTAGTTGATTTGAAGCAGTTCCGAGAAAGTCTAAGCATAATCCTCACTTTTCCCTCCTGGCACTTTCCTTTGTGAAGATATAGCAGGATGTATATTGGTTTTGAGGAAAACTCAATGGACAGTGTAGGGAGAAAAGTTCCTGGCTCCTTGAATGCCGTTCCTGGAGACACTGCGATCAATGAGGGAGATATGTCAAGATGTGTGTTGGTTTTGAGGATGGCTCTCTGGAGAGTCTTAGCAAAGCGGTCACACGGATAATGAGAGCAATTCTCAGAGACACTGAGAACAAGCTCCACAATTCCTCCTGGCACTTTCCCTGTAGGTGATACCGCAAGATGTTTCTGTATATTGGGCACTGCGCTCTGCAGGGTGTTAGCAGAGACTTTCCCGGGACAGTGAAACCCTATGTCAGAGACAGTGAGAAGAAGCCCCAATGGTCCTTCCAGGCATTTTCAGTGTGGGTGCCTTCTCCACGTGGTTCCTGGTTTCACTGCAGCTCTGAAGAGAATGTTAGCAAAGAGGTAATCGGGACACTGAAAACAGTACTCAAAGACAGGAGAGCAAGCTCTACATTACTCTCTTGGCACTTTCGATGTGGGACATACAGCGAGATGTTTGCTGCTTTTGCGTTTGGCTGTTGGGAGATTTACAGCACAAAGATATCTAGTTGATTTGAAGCAGTTCCAAGAAAGTCTAAGCATAATCGGCACTTTTCCCTCCTGGCACTTTCCTTTGTGAAGATATAGCAGGATGTATATTGGTTTTGAGGAAAACTCAAAGGACAGTGTAGGGAGAAAAGTTCCTGGCTCCTTGAATGCCGTTCCTGGAGACACTGCGATCAATGAGGGAGATATGTCAAGATGTGTGTTGGTTTTGAGGACGTCTCTCTGGAGAGTCTTAGCAAAGAGGTCACACGGATAATCAGAGCAATTCTCAGAGACACTGAGAACAAGCTCCACAATTCCTCCTGGCACTTTCCCTGTAGGAGATACCGCAAGATGTTTCTGTATATTGGGCACAGCGCTCTGCAGGGTGTTAGCAGAGACTTTCCCGGGACAGTGAAACCCTATGTCAGAGACAGTGAGAAGAAGCCCCAATGTTCCTTCCAGGCATTTTCAGTGTGGGTGCCTTCTCCACGTGGTTCCTGGTTTCACTGCAGCTCTGAAGAGAATGTTAGCAAAGAGGTAACCGGGACAGTGAAAACAGTACTCAAAGACAGGGAGAGCAAGCTCTACATTACTCTCTTGGCACTTTGGATGTGGGACATACAGCGAGATGTTTGCTGCTTTTGCGTTTGGCTGTTGGGAGATTTACAGCACAAAGATATCTAGTTGATTTGAAGCAGTTCCGAGAAAGTCTAAGCATAATCGGCACTTTTCCCTCCTGGCACTTTCCTTTGTGAAGATATAGCAGGATGTATATTGGTTTTGAGGAAAACTCAAAGGACAGTGTAGGGAGAAAAGTTCCTGGCTCCTTGAATGCCGTTCCTGGAGACACTGCGATCAATGAGGGAGATATGTCAAGATGTGTGTTGGTTTTGAGGACGTCTCTCTGGAGAGTCTTAGCAAAGAGGTCACACGGATAATCAGAGCAATTCTCAGAGACACTGAGAACAAGCTCCACAATTCCTCCTGGCACTTTCCCTGTAGGAGATACCGCAAGATGTTTCTGTATATTGGGCACAGCGCTCTGCAGGGTGTTAGCAGAGACTTTCCCGGGACAGTGAAACCCTATGTCAGAGACAGTGAGAAGAAGCCCCAATGTTCCTTCCAGGCATTTTCAGTGTGGGTGCCTTCTCCACGTGGTTCCTGGTTTCACTGCAGCTCTGAAGAGAATGTTAGCAAAGAGGTAACCGGGACACTGAAAACAGTACTCAAAGACAGGGAGAGCAAGCTCTACATTACTCTCTTGGCACTTTCGATGTGGGACATACAGCGAGATGTTTGCTGCTTTTGCGTTTGGCTGTTGGGAGATTTACAGCACAAAGATATCTAGTTGATTTGAAGCAGTTCCGAGAAAGTCTAAGCATAATCCTCACTTTTCCCTCCTGGCACTTTCCTTTGTGAAGATATAGCAGGATGTATATTGGTTTTGAGGAAAACTCAATGGACAGTGTAGGGAGAAAAGTTCCTGGCTCCTTGAATGCCGTTCCTGGAGACACTGCGATCAATGAGGGAGATATGTCAAGATGTGTGTTGGTTTTGAGGATGGCTCTCTGGAGAGTCTTAGCAAAGCGGTCACACGGATAATGAGAGCAATTCTCAGAGACACTGAGAACAAGCTCCACAATTCCTCCTGGCACTTTCCCTGTAGGTGATACCGCAAGATGTTTCTGTATATTGGGCACTGCGCTCTGCAGGGTGTTAGCAGAGACTTTCCCGGGACAGTGAAACCCTATGTCAGAGACAGTGAGAAGAAGCCCCAATGGTCCTTCCAGGCATTTTCAGTGTGGGTGCCTTCTCCACGTGGTTCCTGGTTTCACTGCAGCTCTGAAGAGAATGTTAGCAAAGAGGTAATCGGGACACTGAAAACAGTACTCAAAGACAGGAGAGCAAGCTCTACATTACTCTCTTGGCACTTTCGATGTGGGACATACAGCGAGATGTTTGCTGCTTTT
This sequence comes from Larus michahellis, assembly GCF_964199755.1. Classification (NCBI taxonomy): domain Eukaryota; kingdom Metazoa; phylum Chordata; class Aves; order Charadriiformes; family Laridae; genus Larus; species Larus michahellis. The sequence continues at coordinate 25,840,164 of NC_133904.1, forward strand.
GCGTTTGGCTGTTGGGAGATTTACAGCACAAAGATATCTAGTTGATTTGAAGCAGTTCCAAGAAAGTCTAAGCATAATCGGCACTTTTCCCTCCTGGCACTTTCCTTTGTGAAGATATAGCAGGATGTATATTGGTTTTGAGGAAAACTCAAAGGACAGTGTAGGGAGAAAAGTTCCTGGCTCCTTGAATGCCGTTCCTGGAGACACTGCGATCAATGAGGGAGATATGTCAAGATGTGTGTTGGTTTTGAGGACGTCTCTCTGGAGAGTCTTAGCAAAGAGGTCACACGGATAATCAGAGCAATTCTCAGAGACACTGAGAACAAGCTCCACAATTCCTCCTGGCACTTTCCCTGTAGGAGATACCGCAAGATGTTTCTGTATATTGGGCACAGCGCTCTGCAGGGTGTTAGCAGAGACTTTCCCGGGACAGTGAAACCCTATGTCAGAGACAGTGAGAAGAAGCCCCAATGTTCCTTCCAGGCATTTTCAGTGTGGGTGCCTTCTCCACGTGGTTCCTGGTTTCACTGCAGCTCTGAAGAGAATGTTAGCAAAGAGGTAACCGGGACAGTGAAAACAGTACTCAAAGACAGGGAGAGCAAGCTCTACATTACTCTCTTGGCACTTTGGATGTGGGACATACAGCGAGATGTTTGCTGCTTTTGCGTTTGGCTGTTGGGAGATTTACAGCACAAAGATATCTAGTTGATTTGAAGCAGTTCCAAGAAAGTCTAAGCATAATCGGCACTTTTCCCTCCTGGCACTTTCCATGTGGAAGATATAGCAGGATGTATATTGGTTTTGAGGAAAACTCAATGGACAGTGTAGGGAGAAAAGTTCCTGGCTCCTTGAATGCCGTTCCTGGAGACACTGCGATCAATGAGGGAGATATGTCAAGATGTGTGTTGGTTTTGAGGACGGCTCTCTGGAGAGTCTTAGCAAAGCGGTCACATGGATAATGAGAGCAATTCTCAGAGACACTGAGAACAAGCTCCACAATTCCTCCTGGCACTTTCCCTGTAGGTGATACCGCAAGATGTTTCTGTATATTGGGCACTGCGCTCTGCAGGGTGTTAGCAGAGACTTTCCCGGGACAGTGAAACCCTATGTCAGAGACAGTGAGAAGAAGCCCCAATGTTCCTTCCAGGCATTTTCAGTGTGGGTGCCTTCTCCACGTGGTTCCTGGTTTCACTGCAGCTCTGAAGAGAATGTTAACAAAGAGGTAATCGGGACACTGAAAACAGTACTCAAAGACAGGGAGAGCAAGCTCTACATTACTCTCTTGGCACTTTCGATGTGGGACATACAGCGAGATGTTTGCTGCTTTTGCGTTTGGCTGTTGGGAGATTTACAGCACAAAGATATCTAGTTGATTTGAAGCAGTTCCGAGAAAGTCTAAGCATAATCGGCACTTTTCCCTCCTGGCACTTTCCTTTGTGAAGATATAGCAGGATGTATATTGGTTTTGAGGAAAACTCAATGGACAGTGTAGGGAGAAAAGTTCCTGGCTCCTTGAATGCCGTTCCTGGAGACACTGCGATCAATGAGGGAGATATGTCAAGATGTGTGTTGGTTTTGAGGATGGCTCTCTGGAGAGTCTTAGCAAAGCGGTCACACGGATAATGAGAGCAATTCTCAGAGACACTGAGAACAAGCTCCACAATTCCTCCTGGCACTTTCCCTGTAGGTGATACCGCAAGATGTTTCTGTATATTGGGCACTGCGCTCTGCAGGGTGTTAGCAGAGACTTTCCCGGGACAGTGAAACCCTATGTCAGAGACAGTGAGAAGAAGCCCCAATGTTCCTTCCAGGCATTTTCAGTGTGGGTGCCTTCTCCACGTGGTTCCTGGTTTCACTGCAGCTCTGAAGAGAATGTTAGCAAAGAGGTAATCGGGACACTGAAAACAGTACTCAAAGACAGGAGAGCAAGCTCTACATTACTCTCTTGGCACTTTCGATGTGGGACATACAGCGAGATGTTTGCTGCTTTTGCGTTTGGCTGTTGGGAGATTTACAGCACAAAGATATCTAGTTGATTTGAAGCAGTTCCGAGAAAGTCTAAGCATAATCGGCACTTTTCCCTCCTGGCACTTTCCTTTGTGAAGATATAGCAGGATGTATATTGGTTTTGAGGAAAACTCAAAGGACAGTGTAGGGAGAAAAGTTCCTGGCTCCTTGAATGCCGTTCCTGGAGACACTGCGATCAATGAGGGAGATATGTCAAGATGTGTGTTGGTTTTGAGGACGTCTCTCTGGAGAGTCTTAGCAAAGAGGTCACACGGATAATGAGAGCAATTCTCAGAGACACTGAGAACAAGCTCCACAATTCCTCCTGGCACTTTCCCTGTAGGAGATACCGCAAGATGTTTCTGTATATTGGGCACAGCGCTCTGCAGGGTGTTAGCAGAGACTTTCCCGGGACAGTGAAACCCTATGTCAGAGACAGTGAGAAGAAGCCCCAATGTTCCTTCCAGGCATTTTCAGTGTGGGTGCCTTCTCCACGTGGTTCCTGGTTTCACTGCAGCTCTGAAGAGAATGTTAGCAAAGAGGTAACCGGGACAGTGAAAACAGTACTCAAAGACAGGGAGAGCAAGCTCTACATTACTCTCTTGGCACTTTCGATGTGGGACATACAGCGAGATGTTTGCTGCTTTTGCGTTTGGCTGTTGGGAGATTTACAGCACAAAGATATCTAGTTGATTTGAAGCAGTTCCAAGAAAGTCTAAGCATAATCGGCACTTTTCCCTCCTGGCACTTTCCATGTGGAAGATATAGCAGGATGTATATTGGTTTTGAGGAAAACTCAATGGACAGTGTAGGGAGAAAAGTTCCTGGCTCCTTGAATGCCGTTCCTGGAGACACTGCGATCAATGAGGGAGATATGTCAAGATGTGTGTTGGTTTTGAGGACGGCTCTCTGGAGAGTCTTAGCAAAGAGGTCACACGGATAATGAGAGCAATTCTCAGAGACACTGAGAACAAGCTCCACAATTCCTCCTGGCACTTTCCCTGTAGGAGATACCGCAAGACGTTTCTCTATATTGGGCACAGCGCTCTGCAGGGTGTTAGCAGAGACTTTCCCGGGACAGTGAAACCCTATGTCAGAGACAGTGAGAAGAAGCCCCAATGTTCCTTCCAGGCATTTTCAGTGTGGGTGCCTTCTCCACGTGGTTCCTGGTTTCACTGCAGCTCTGAAGAGAATGTTAGCAAAGAGGTAACCGGGACAGTGAAAACAGTACTCAAAGACAGGGAGAGCAAGCTCTACATTACTCTCTTGGCACTTTGGATGTGGGACATACAGCGAGATGTTTGCTGCTTTTGCGTTTGGCTGTTGGGAGATTTACAGCACAAAGATATCTAGTTGATTTGAAGCAGTTCCAAGAAAGTCTAAGCATAATCGGCACTTTTCCCTCCTGGCACTTTCCTTTGTGAAGATATAGCAGGATGTATATTGGTTTTGAGGAAAACTCAAAGGACAGTGTAGGGAGAAAAGTTCCTGGCTCCTTGAATGCCGTTCCTGGAGACACTGCGATCAATGAGGGAGATATGTCAAGATGTGTGTTGGTTTTGAGGACGGCTCTCTGGAGAGTCTTAGCAAAGAGGTCACACGGATAATGAGAGCAATTCTCAGAGACACTGAGAACAAGCTCCACAATTCCTCCTGGCACTTTCCCTGTAGGAGATACCGCAAGACGGTTCTGTATAGTGGGCACAGTGCTCTGCAGGGTGTTAGCAGAGACTTTCCCGGGACAGTGAAACCCTATGTCAGAGACAGTGAGAAGAAGCCCCAATGTTCCTTCCAGGCATTTTCAGTGTGGGTGCCTTCTCCACGTGGTTCCTGGTTTCACTGCAGCTCTGAAGAGAATGTTAGCAAAGAGGTAACCGGGACACTGAAAACAGTACTCAAAGACAGGGAGAGCAAGCTCTACATTACTCTCTTGGCACTTTGGATGTGGGACATACAGCGAGATGTTTGCTGCTTTTGCGTTTGGCTGTTGGGAGATTTACAGCACAAAGATATCTAGTTGATTTGAAGCAGTTCCGAGAAAGTCTAAGCATAATCCTCACTTTTCCCTCCTGGCACTTTCCTTTGTGAAGATATAGCAGGATGTATATTGGTTTTGAGGAAAACTCAATGGACAGTGTAGGGAGAAAAGTTCCTGGCTCCTTGAATGCCGTTCCTGGAGACACTGCGATCAATGAGGGAGATATGTCAAGATGTGTGTTGGTTTTGAGGACGGCTCTCTGGAGAGTCTTAGCAAAGAGGTCACACGGATAATGAGAGCAATTCTCAGAGACACTGAGAACAAGCTCCACAATTCCTCCTGGCACTTTCCCTGTAGGAGATACCGCAAGACGTTTCTCTATATTGGGCACAGCGCTCTGCAGGGTGTTAGCAGAGACTTTCCCGGGACAGTGAAACCCTATGTCAGAGACACTGAGAAGAAGCCCCAATGTTCCTTCCAGGCATTTTCAGTGTGGGTGCCTTCTCCACGTGGTTCCTGGTTTCACTGCAGCTCTGAAGAGAATGTTAGCAAAGAGGTAACCGGGACAGTGAAAACAGTACTCAAAGACAGGGAGAGCAAGCTCTACATTACTCTCTTGGCACTTTGGATGTGGGACATACAGCGAGATGTTTGCTGCTTTTGCGTTTGGCTGTTGGGAGATTTACAGCACAAAGATATCTAGTTGATTTGAAGCAGTTCCGAGAAAGTCTAAGCATAATCCTCACTTTTCCCTCCTGGCACTTTCCTTTGTGAAGATATAGCAGGATGTATATTGGTTTTGAGGAAAACTCAATGGACAGTGTAGGGAGAAAAGTTCCTGGCTCCTTGAATGCCGTTCCTGGAGACACTGCGATCAATGAGGGAGATATGTCAAGATGTGTGTTGGTTTTGAGGACGGCTCTCTGGAGAGTCTTAGCAAAGAGGTCACACGGATAATGAGAGCAATTCTCAGAGACACTGAGAACAAGCTCCACAATTCCTCCTGGCACTTTCCCTGTAGGAGATACCGCAAGACGTTTCTCTATATTGGGCACAGCGCTCTGCAGGGTGTTAGCAGAGACTTTCCCGGGACAGTGAAACCCTATGTCAGAGACACTGAGAAGAAGCCCCAATGTTCCTTCCAGGCATTTTCAGTGTGGGTGCCTTCTCCACGTGGTTCCTGGTTTCACTGCAGCTCTGAAGAGAATGTTAGCAAAGAGGTAACCGGGACACTGAAAACAGTACTCAAAGACAGGGAGAGCAAGCTCTACATTACTCTCTTGGCACTTTGGATGTGGGACATACAGCGAGATGTTTGCTGCTTTTGCGTTTGGCTGTTGGGAGATTTACAGCACAAAGATATCTAGTTGATTTGAAGCAGTTCCGAGAAAGTCTAAGCATAATCCTCACTTTTCCCTCCTGGCACTTTCCTTTGTGAAGATATAGCAGGATGTATATTGGTTTTGAGGAAAACTCAATGGACAGTGTAGGGAGAAAAGTTCCTGGCTCCTTGAATGCCGTTCCTGGAGACACTGCGATCAATGAGGGAGATATGTCAAGATGTGTGTTGGTTTTGAGGACGTCTCTCTGGAGAGTCTTAGCAAAGAGGTCACACGGATAATCACAGCAATTCTCAGAGACACTGAGAACAGGCTCCACAATTCCTCCTGGCACTTTCCCTGTAGGAGATACCGCAAGACGGTTCTGTATATTGGCACAGCGCTCTGCAGGGTGTTAGCAGAGACTTTCCCGGGACAGTGAAACCCTATGTCAGAGACAGTGAGAAGAAGCCCCAATGGTCCTTCCAGGCATTTTCAGTGTGGGTGCCTTCTCCACGTGGTTCCTGGTTTCACTGCAGCTCTGAAGAGAATGTTAGCAAAGAGGTAACCGGGACAGTGAAAACAGTACTCAAAGACAGGGAGAGCAAGCTCTACATTACTCTCTTGGCACTTTCGATGTGGGACATACAGCGAGATGTTTGCTGCTTTTGCGTTTGGCTGTTGGGAGATTTACAGCACAAAGATATCTAGTTGATTTGAAGCAGTTCCAAGAAAGTCTAAGCATAATCGGCACTTTTCCCTCCTTGCACTTTCCATGTGGAAGATATTGCAGGATGTATATTGGTTTTGAGGAAAACTCAATGGACAGTGTAGGGAGAAAAGTTCCTGGCTCCTTGAATGCCGTTCCTGGAGACACTGCGATCAATGAGGGAGATATGTCAAGATGTGTGTTGGTTTTGAGGACGGCTCTCTGGAGAGTCTTAGCAAAGAGGTCACACGGATAATGAGAGCAATTCTCAGAGACACTGAGAACAAGCTCCACAATTCCTCCTGGCACTTTCCCTGTAGGAGATACCGCAAGACGGTTCTGTATATTGGCACAGCGCTCTGCAGGGTGTTAGCAGAGACTTTCCCGGGACAGTGAAACCCTATGTCAGAGACACTGAGAAGAAGCCCCAATGTTCCTTCCAGGCATTTTCAGTGTGGGTGCCTTCTCCACGTGGTTCCTGGTTTCACTGCAGCTCTGAAGAGAATGTTAGCAAAGAGGTAATCGGGACAGTGAAAACAGTACTCAAAGACAGGGAGAGCAAGCTCTACATTACTCTCTTGGCACTTTGGATGTGGGACATACAGCGAGATGTTTGCTGCTTTTGCGTTTGGCTGTTGGGAGATTTACAGCACAAAGATATCTAGTTGATTTGAAGCAGTTCCGAGAAAGTCTAAGCATAATCGGCACTTTTCCCTCCTGGCACTTTCCTTTGTGAAGATATAGCAGGATGTATATTGGTTTTGAGGAAAACTCAATGGACAGTGTAGGGAGAAAAGTTCCTGGCTCCTTGAATGCCGTTCCTGGAGACACTGCGATCAATGAGGGAGATATGTCAAGATGTGTGTTCGTTTTGAGGATGGCTCTCTGGAGAGTCTTAGCAAAGCGGTCACACGGATAATGAGAGCAATTCTCAGAGACACTGAGAACAAGCTCCACAATTCCTCCTGGCACTTTCCCTCTAGGTGGTACCGCAAGATGTTTCTGTATATTGGGCACAGCGCTCTGCAGGGTGTTAGCAGAGACTTTCCCGGGACAGTGAAACCCTATGTCAGAGACAGTGAGAAGAAGCCCCAATGTTCCTTGCAGGCATTTTCAGTGTGGGTGCCTTCTCCACGTGGTTCCTGGTTTCACTGCAGCTCTGAAGAGAATGTTAGCAAAGAGGTAACCGGGACACTGAAAACAGTACTCAAAGACAGGGAGAGCAAGCTCTACATTACTCTCTTGGCACTTTGGATGTGGGACATACAGCGAGATGTTTGCTGCTTTTGCGTTTGGCTGTTGGGAGATTTACAGCACAAAGATATCTAGTTGATTTGAAGCAGTTCCGAGAAAGTCTAAGCATAATCGGCACTTTTCCCTCCTGGCACTTTCCTTTGTGAAGATATAGCAGGATGTATATTGGTTTTGAGGAAAACTCAATGGACAGTGTAGGGAGAAAAGTTCCTGGCTCCTTGAATGCCGTTCCTGGAGACACTGCGATCAATGAGGGAGATATGTCAAGATGTGTGTTGGTTTTGAGGACGTCTCTCTGGAGAGTCTTAGCAAAGAGGTCACACGGATAATGAGAGCAATTCTCAGAGACACTGAGAACAAGCTCCACAATTCCTCCTGGCACTTTCCCTCTAGGTGGTACCGCAAGATGTTTCTGTATATTGGGCACTGCGCTCTGCAGGGTGTTAGCAGAGACTTTCCCGGGACAGTGAAACCCTATGTCAGAGACAGTGAGAAGAAGCCCCAATGTTCCTTGCAGGCATTTTCAGTGTGGGTGCCTTCTCCACGTGGTTCCTGGTTTCACTGCAGCTCTGAAGAGAATGTTAGCAAAGAGGTAATCGGGACAGTGAAAACAGTACTCAAAGACAGGGAGAGCAAGCTCTACATTACTCTCTTGGCACTTTGGATGTGGGACATACAGCGAGATGTTTGCTGCTTTTGCGTTTGGCTGTTGGGAGATTTACAGCACAAAGATATCTAGTTGATTTGAAGCAGTTCCGAGAAAGTCTAAGCATAATCGGCACTTTTCCCTCCTGGCACTTTCCTTTGTGAAGATATAGCAGGATGTATATTGGTTTTGAGGAAAACTCAATGGACAGTGTAGGGAGAAAAGTTCCTGGCTCCTTGAATGCCGTTCCTGGAGACACTGCGATCAATGAGGGAGATATGTCAAGATGTGTGTTGGTTTTGAGGACGTCTCTCTGGAGAGTCTTAGCAAAGAGGTCACACGGATAATGAGAGCAATTCTCAGAGACACTGAGAACAAGCTCCACAATTCCTCCTGGCACTTTCCCTCTAGGTGGTACCGCAAGATGTTTCTGTATATTGGGCACTGCGCTCTGCAGGGTGTTAGCAGAGACTTTCCCGGGACAGTGAAACCCTATGTCAGAGACAGTGAGAAGAAGCCCCAATGTTCCTTGCAGGCATTTTCAGTGTGGGTGCCTTCTCCACGTGGTTCCTGGTTTCACTGCAGCTCTGAAGAGAATGTTAGCAAAGAGGTAATCGGGACAGTGAAAACAGTACTCAAAGACAGGGAGAGCAAGCTCTACATTACTCTCTTGGCACTTTGGATGTGGGACATACAGCGAGATGTTTGCTGCTTTTGCGTTTGGCTGTTGGGAGATTTACAGCACAAAGATATCTAGTTGATTTGAAGCAGTTCCGAGAAAGTCTAAGCATAATCGGCACTTTTCCCTCCTGGCACTTTCCTTTGTGAAGATATAGCAGGATGTATATTGGTTTTGAGGAAAACTCAATGGACAGTGTAGGGAGAAAAGTTCCTGGCTCCTTGAATGCCGTTCCTGGAGACACTGCGATCAATGAGGGAGATATGTCAAGATGTGTGTTGGTTTTGAGGATGGCTCTCTGGAGAGTCTTAGCAAAGCGGTCACACGGATAATGAGAGCAATTCTCAGAGACACTGAGAACAAGCTCCACAATTCCTCCTGGCACTTTCCCTCTAGGTGGTACCGCAAGATGTTTCTGTATATTGGGCACTGCGCTCTGCAGGGTGTTAGCAGAGACTTTCCCGGGACAGTGAAACCCTATGTCAGAGACAGTGAGAAGAAGCCCCAATGTTCCTTGCAGGCATTTTCAGTGTGGGTGCCTTCTCCACGTGGTTCCTGGTTTCACTGCAGCTCTGAAGAGAATGTTAGCAAAGAGGTAATCGGGACAGTGAAAACAGTACTCAAAGACAGGGAGAGCAAGCTCTACATTACTCTCTTGGCACTTTGGATGTGGGACATACAGCGAGATGTTTGCTGCTTTTGCGTTTGGCTGTTGGGAGATTTACAGCACAAAGATATCTAGTTGATTTGAAGCAGTTCCAAGAAAGTCTAAGCATAATCGGCACTTTTCCCTCCTGGCACTTTCCTTTGTGAAGATATAGCAGGATGTATATTGGTTTTGAGGAAAACTCAATGGACAGTGTAGGGAGAAAAGTTCCTGGCTCCTTGAATGCCGTTCCTGGAGACACTGCGATCAATGAGGGAGATATGTCAAGATGTGTGTTCGTTTTGAGGATGGCTCTCTGGAGAGTCTTAGCAAAGCGGTCACACGGATAATGAGAGCAATTCTCAGAGACACTGAGAACAAGCTCCACAATTCCTCCTGGCACTTTCCCTCTAGGTGGTACCGCAAGATGTTTCTGTATATTGGGCACTGCGCTCTGCAGGGTGTTAGCAGAGACTTTCCCGGGACAGTGAAACCCTATGTCAGAGACAGTGAGAAGAAGCCCCAATGTTCCTTGCAGGCATTTTCAGTGTGGGTGCCTTCTCCACGTGGTTCCTGGTTTCACTGCAGCTCTGAAGAGAATGTTAGCAAAGAGGTAACCGGGACACTGAAAACAGTACTCAAAGACAGGGAGAGCAAGCTCTACATTACTCTCTTGGCACTTTGGATGTGGGACATACAGCGAGATGTTTGCTGCTTTTGCGTTTGGCTGTTGGGAGATTTACAGCACAAAGATATCTAGTTGATTTGAAGCAGTTCCGAGAAAGTCTAAGCATAATCGGCACTTTTCCCTCCTGGCACTTTCCTTTGTGAAGATATAGCAGGATGTATATTGGTTTTGAGGAAAACTCAATGGACAGTGTAGGGAGAAAAGTTCCTGGCTCCTTGAATGCCGTTCCTGGAGACACTGCGATCAATGAGGGAGATATGTCAAGATGTGTGTTGGTTTTGAGGATGGCTCTCTGGAGAGTCTTAGCAAAGAGGTCACACGGATAATGAGAGCAATTCTCAGAGACACTGAGAACAAGCTCCACAATTCCTCCTGGCACTTTCCCTGTAGGTGATACCGCAAGACGTTTCTGTATATTGGGCACTGCGCTCTGCAGGGTGTTAGCAGAGACTTTCCCGGGACAGTGAAACCCTATGTCAGAGACAGTGAGAAGAAGCCCCAATGTTCCTTCCAGGCATTTTCAGTGTGGGTGCCTTCTCCACGTGGTTCCTGGTTTCACTGCAGCTCTGAAGAGAATGTTAGCAAAGAGGTAATCGGGACAGTGAAAACAGTACTCAAAGACAGGGAGAGCAAGCTCTACATTACTCTCTTGGCACTTTGGATGTGGGACATACAGCGAGATGTTTGCTGCTTTTGCGTTTGGCTGTTGGGAGATTTACAGCACAAAGATATCTAGTTGATTTGAAGCAGTTCCAAGAAAGTCTAAGCATAATCGGCACTTTTCCCTCCTGGCACTTTCCTTTGTGAAGATATAGCAGGATGTATATTGGTTTTGAGGAAAACTCAAAGGACAGTGTAGGGAGAAAAGTTCCTGGCTCCTTGAATGCCGTTCCTGGAGACACTGCGATCAATGAGGGAGATATGTCAAGATGTGTGTTGGTTTTGAGGACGGCTCTCTGGAGAGTCTTAGCAAAGAGGTCACACGGATAATGAGAGCAATTCTCAGAGACACTGAGAACAAGCTCCACAATTCCTCCTGGCACTTTCCCTGTAGGAGATACCGCAAGACGGTTCTGTATATTGGGCACAGTGCTCTGCAGGGTGTTAGCAGAGACTTTCCCGGGACAGTGAAACCCTATGTCAGAGACACTGAGAAGAAGCCCCAATGTTCCTTCCAGGCATTTTCAGTGTGGGTGCCTTCTCCACGTGGTTCCTGGTTTCACTGCAGCTCTGAAGAGAATGTTAGCAAAGAGGTAACCGGGACAGTGAAAACAGTACTCAAAGACAGGGAGAGCAAGCTCTACATTACTCTCTTGGCACTTTCGATGTGGGACATACAGCGAGATGTTTGCTGCTTTTGCGTTTGGCTGTTGGGAGATTTACAGCACAAAGATATCTAGTTGATTTGAAGCAGTTCCGAGAAAGTCTAAGCATAATCCTCACTTTTCCCTCCTGGCACTTTCCTTTGTGAAGATATAGCAGGATGTATATTGGTTTTGAGGAAAACTCAATGGACAGTGTAGGGAGAAAAGTTCCTGGCTCCTTGAATGCCGTTCCTGGAGACACTGCGATCAATGAGGGAGATATGTCAAGATGTGTGTTGGTTTTGAGGACGGCTCTCTGGAGAGTCTTAGCAAAGAGGTCACACGGATAATCAGAGCAATTCTCAGAGACACTGAGAACAGGCTCCACAATTCCTCCTGGCACTTTCCCTGTAGGAGATACCGCAAGACGGTTCTGTATATTGGCACAGCGCTCTGCAGGGTGTTAGCAGAGACTTTCCCGGGACAGTGAAACCCTATGTCAGAGACAGTGAGAAGAAGCCCCAATGGTCCTTCCAGGCATTTTCAGTGTGGGTGCCTTCTCCACGTGGTTCCTGGTTTCACTGCAGCTCTGAAGAGAATGTTAGCAAAGAGGTAACCGGGACACTGAAAACAGTACTCAAAGACAGGGAGAGCAAGCTCTACATTACTCTCTTGGCACTTTGGATGTGGGACATACAGCGAGATGTTTGCTGCTTTTGCGTTTGGCTGTTGGGAGATTTACAGCACAAAGATATCTAGTTGATTTGAAGCAGTTCCAAGAAAGTCTAAGCATAATCGGCACTTTTCCCTCCTTGCACTTTCCATGTGGAAGATATTGCAGGATGTATATTGGTTTTGAGGAAAACTCAATGGACAGTGTAGGGAGAAAAGTTCCTGGCTCCTTGAATGCCGTTCCTGGAGACACTGCGATCAATGAGGGAGATATGTCAAGATGTGTGTTGGTTTTGAGGACGTCTCTCTGGAGAGTCTTAGCAAAGAGGTCACACGGATAATGAGAGCAATTCTCAGAGACACTGAGAACAAGCTCCACAATTCCTCCTGGCACTTTCCCTGTAGGAGATACCGCAAGACGGTTCTGTATATTGGCACAGCGCTCTGCAGGGTGTTAGCAGAGACTTTCCCGGGACAGTGAAACCCTATGTCAGAGACACTGAGAAGAAGCCCCAATGTTCCTTCCAGGCATTTTCAGTGTGGGTGCCTTCTCCACGTGGTTCCTGGTTTCACTGCAGCTCTGAAGAGAATGTTAGCAAAGAGGTAACCGGGACAGTGAAAACAGTACTCAAAGACAGGGAGAGCAAGCTCTACATTACTCTCTTGGCACTTTGGATGTGGGACATACAGCGAGATGTTTGCTGCTTTTGCGTTTGGCTGTTGGGAGATTTACAGCACAAAGATATCTAGTTGATTTGAAGCAGTTCCGAGAAAGTCTAAGCATAATCGGCACTTTTCCCTCCTGGCACTTTCCTTTGTGAAGATATAGCAGGATGTATATTGGTTTTGAGGAAAACTCAATGGACAGTGTAGGGAGAAAAGTTCCTGGCTCCTTGAATGCCGTTCCTGGAGACACTGCGATCAATGAGGGAGATATGTCAAGATGTGTGTTCGTTTTGAGGATGGCTCTCTGGAGAGTCTTAGCAAAGCGGTCACACGGATAATGAGAGCAATTCTCAGAGACACTGAGAACAAGCTCCACAATTCCTCCTGGCACTTTCCCTCTAGGTGGTACCGCAAGATGTTTCTGTATATTGGGCACTGCGCTCTGCAGGGTGTTAGCAGAGACTTTCCCGGGACAGTGAAACCCTATGTCAGAGACAGTGAGAAGAAGCCCCAATGTTCCTTGCAGGCATTTTCAGTGTGGGTGCCTTCTCCACGTGGTTCCTGGTTTCACTGCAGCTCTGAAGAGAATGTTAGCAAAGAGGTAACCGGGACAGTGAAAACAGTACTCAAAGACAGGGAGAGCAAGCTCTACATTACTCTCTTGGCACTTTGGATGTGGGACATACAGCGAGATGTTTGCTGCTTTTGCGTTTGGCTGTTGGGAGATTTACAGCACAAAGATATCTAGTTGATTTGAAGCAGTTCCGAGAAAGTCTAAGCATAATCGGCACTTTTCCCTCCTGGCACTTTCCTTTGTGAAGATATAGCAGGATGTATATTGGTTTTGAGGAAAACTCAATGGACAGTGTAGGGAGAAAAGTTCCTGGCTCCTTGAATGCCGTTCCTGGAGACACTGCGATCAATGAGGGAGATATGTCAAGATGTGTGTTGGTTTTGAGGACGGCTCTCTGGAGAGTCTTAGCAAAGAGGTCACACGGATAATGAGAGCAATTCTCAGAGACACTGAGAACAAGCTCCACAATTCCTCCTGGCACTTTCCCTGTAGGAGATACCGCAAGACGGTTCTGTATATTGGCACAGCGCTCTGCAGGGTGTTAGCAGAGACTTTCCCGGGACAGTGAAACCCTATGTCAGAGACACTGAGAAGAAGCCCCAATGTTCCTTCCAGGCATTTTCAGTGTGGGTGCCTTCTCCACGTGGTTCCTGGTTTCACTGCAGCTCTGAAGAGAATGTTAGCAAAGAGGTAATCGGGACAGTGAAAACAGTACTCAAAGACAGGGAGAGCAAGCTCTACATTACTCTCTTGGCACTTTGGATGTGGGACATACAGCGAGATGTTTGCTGCTTTTGCGTTTGGCTGTTGGGAGATTTACAGCACAAAGATATCTAGTTGATTTGAAGCAGTTCCGAGAAAGTCTAAGCATAATCGGCACTTTTCCCTCCTGGCACTTTCCTTTGTGAAGATATAGCAGGATGTATATTGGTTTTGAGGAAAACTCAATGGACAGTGTAGGGAGAAAAGTTCCTGGCTCCTTGAATGCCGTTCCTGGAGACACTGCGATCAATGAGGGAGATATGTCAAGATGTGTGTTCGTTTTGAGGATGGCTCTCTGGAGAGTCTTAGCAAAGCGGTCACACGGATAATGAGAGCAATTCTCAGAGACACTGAGAACAAGCTCCACAATTCCTCCTGGCACTTTCCCTCTAGGTGGTACCGCAAGATGTTTCTGTATATTGGGCACTGCGCTCTGCAGGGTGTTAGCAGAGACTTTCCCGGGACAGTGAAACCCTATGTCAGAGACAGTGAGAAGAAGCCCCAATGTTCCTTGCAGGCATTTTCAGTGTGGGTGCCTTCTCCACGTGGTTCCTGGTTTCACTGCAGCTCTGAAGAGAATGTTAGCAAAGAGGTAATCGGGACAGTGAAAACAGTACTCAAAGACAGGGAGAGCAAGCTCTACATTACTCTCTTGGCACTTTGGATGTGGGACATACAGCGAGATGTTTGCTGCTTTTGCGTTTGGCTGTTGGGAGATTTACAGCACAAAGATATCTAGTTGATTTGAAGCAGTTCCGAGAAAGTCTAAGCATAATCGGCACTTTTCCCTCCTGGCACTTTCCTTTGTGAAGATATAGCAGGATGTATATTGGTTTTGAGGAAAACTCAATGGACAGTGTAGGGAGAAAAGTTCCTGGCTCCTTGAATGCCGTTCCTGGAGACACTGCGATCAATGAGGGAGATATGTCAAGATGTGTGTTCGTTTTGAGGATGGCTCTCTGGAGAGTCTTAGCAAAGCGGTCACACGGATAATGAGAGCAATTCTCAGAGACACTGAGAACAAGCTCCACAATTCCTCCTGGCACTTTCCCTGTAGGTGATACCGCAAGACGTTTCTGTATATTGGGCACTGCGCTCTGCAGGGTGTTAGCAGAGACTTTCCCGGGACAGTGAAACCCTATGTCAGAGACAGTGAGAAGAAGCCCCAATGTTCCTTCCAGGCATTTTCAGTGTGGGTGCCTTCTCCACGTGGTTCCTGGTTTCACTGCAGCTCTGAAGAGAATGTTAGCAAAGAGGTAATCGGGACAGTGAAAACAGTACTCAAAGACAGGGAGAGCAAGCTCTACATTACTCTCTTGGCACTTTGGATGTGGGACATACAGCGAGATGTTTGCTGCTTTTGCGTTTGGCTGTTGGGAGATTTACAGCACAAAGATATCTAGTTGATTTGAAGCAGTTCCAAGAAAGTCTAAGCATAATCGGCACTTTTCCCTCCTGGCACTTTCCTTTGTGAAGATATAGCAGGATGTATATTGGTTTTGAGGAAAACTCAAAGGACAGTGTAGGGAGAAAAGTTCCTGGCTCCTTGAATGCCGTTCCTGGAGACACTGCGATCAATGAGGGAGATATGTCAAGATGTGTGTTGGTTTTGAGGACGGCTCTCTGGAGAGTCTTAGCAAAGAGGTCACACGGATAATGAGAGCAATTCTCAGAGACACTGAGAACAAGCTCCACAATTCCTCCTGGCACTTTCCCTGTAGGAGATACCGCAAGACGGTTCTGTATATTGGGCACAGTGCTCTGCAGGGTGTTAGCAGAGACTTTCCCGGGACAGTGAAACCCTATGTCAGAGACACTGAGAAGAAGCCCCAATGTTCCTTCCAGGCATTTTCAGTGTGGGTGCCTTCTCCACGTGGTTCCTGGTTTCACTGCAGCTCTGAAGAGAATGTTAGCAAAGAGGTAACCGGGACAGTGAAAACAGTACTCAAAGACAGGGAGAGCAAGCTCTACATTACTCTCTTGGCACTTTCGATGTGGGACATACAGCGAGATGTTTGCTGCTTTTGCGTTTGGCTGTTGGGAGATTTACAGCACAAAGATATCTAGTTGATTTGAAGCAGTTCCGAGAAAGTCTAAGCATAATCCTCACTTTTCCCTCCTGGCACTTTCCTTTGTGAAGATATAGCAGGATGTATATTGGTTTTGAGGAAAACTCAATGGACAGTGTAGGGAGAAAAGTTCCTGGCTCCTTGAATGCCGTTCCTGGAGACACTGCGATCAATGAGGGAGATATGTCAAGATGTGTGTTGGTTTTGAGGACGGCTCTCTGGAGAGTCTTAGCAAAGAGGTCACACGGATAATCAGAGCAATTCTCAGAGACACTGAGAACAGGCTCCACAATTCCTCCTGGCACTTTCCCTGTAGGAGATACCGCAAGACGGTTCTGTATATTGGCACAGCGCTCTGCAGGGTGTTAGCAGAGACTTTCCCGGGACAGTGAAACCCTATGTCAGAGACACTGAGAAGAAGCCCCAATGTTCCTTCCAGGCATTTTCAGTGTGGGTGCCTTCTCCACGTGGTTCCTGGTTTCACTGCAGCTCTGAAGAGAATGTTAGCAAAGAGGTAACCGGGACAGTGAAAACAGTACTCAAAGACAGGGAGAGCAAGCTCTACATTACTCTCTTGGCACTTTGGATGTGGGACATACAGCGAGATGTTTGCTGCTTTTGCGTTTGGCTGTTGGGAGATTTACAGCACAAAGATATCTAGTTGATTTGAAGCAGTTCCGAGAAAGTCTAAGCATAATCGGCACTTTTCCCTCCTGGCACTTTCCTTTGTGAAGATATAGCAGGATGTATATTGGTTTTGAGGAAAACTCAATGGACAGTGTAGGGAGAAAAGTTCCTGGCTCCTTGAATGCCGTTCCTGGAGACACTGCGATCAATGAGGGAGATATGTCAAGATGTGTGTTGGTTTTGAGGATGGCTCTCTGGAGAGTCTTAGCAAAGAGGTCACACGGATAATGAGAGCAATTCTCAGAGACACTGAGAACAAGCTCCACAATTCCTCCTGGCACTTTCCCTGTAGGTGATACCGCAAGACGTTTCTGTATATTGGGCACTGCGCTCTGCAGGGTGTTAGCAGAGACTTTCCCGGGACAGTGAAACCCTATGTCAGAGACAGTGAGAAGAAGCCCCAATGTTCCTTCCAGGCATTTTCAGTGTGGGTGCCTTCTCCACGTGGTTCCTGGTTTCACTGCAGCTCTGAAGAGAATGTTAGCAAAGAGGTAATCGGGACAGTGAAAACAGTACTCAAAGACAGGGAGAGCAAGCTCTACATTACTCTCTTGGCACTTTGGATGTGGGACATACAGCGAGATGTTTGCTGCTTTTGCGTTTGGCTGTTGGGAGATTTACAGCACAAAGATATCTAGTTGATTTGAAGCAGTTCCAAGAAAGTCTAAGCATAATCGGCACTTTTCCCTCCTGGCACTTTCCTTTGTGAAGATATAGCAGGATGTATATTGGTTTTGAGGAAAACTCAAAGGACAGTGTAGGGAGAAAAGTTCCTGGCTCCTTGAATGCCGTTCCTGGAGACACTGCGATCAATGAGGGAGATATGTCAAGATGTGTGTTGGTTTTGAGGACGGCTCTCTGGAGAGTCTTAGCAAAGAGGTCACACGGATAATGAGAGCAATTCTCAGAGACACTGAGAACAAGCTCCACAATTCCTCCTGGCACTTTCCCTGTAGGAGATACCGCAAGACGGTTCTGTATATTGGGCACAGTGCTCTGCAGGGTGTTAGCAGAGACTTTCCCGGGACAGTGAAACCCTATGTCAGAGACACTGAGAAGAAGCCCCAATGTTCCTTCCAGGCATTTTCAGTGTGGGTGCCTTCTCCACGTGGTTCCTGGTTTCACTGCAGCTCTGAAGAGAATGTTAGCAAAGAGGTAACCGGGACAGTGAAAACAGTACTCAAAGACAGGGAGAGCAAGCTCTACATTACTCTCTTGGCACTTTCGATGTGGGACATACAGCGAGATGTTTGCTGCTTTTGCGTTTGGCTGTTGGGAGATTTACAGCACAAAGATATCTAGTTGATTTGAAGCAGTTCCGAGAAAGTCTAAGCATAATCCTCACTTTTCCCTCCTGGCACTTTCCTTTGTGAAGATATAGCAGGATGTATATTGGTTTTGAGGAAAACTCAATGGACAGTGTAGGGAGAAAAGTTCCTGGCTCCTTGAATGCCGTTCCTGGAGACACTGCGATCAATGAGGGAGATATGTCAAGATGTGTGTTGGTTTTGAGGACGGCTCTCTGGAGAGTCTTAGCAAAGAGGTCACACGGATAATCAGAGCAATTCTCAGAGACACTGAGAACAGGCTCCACAATTCCTCCTGGCACTTTCCCTGTAGGAGATACCGCAAGACGGTTCTGTATATTGGCACAGCGCTCTGCAGGGTGTTAGCAGAGACTTTCCCGGGACAGTGAAACCCTATGTCAGAGACAGTGAGAAGAAGCCCCAATGGTCCTTCCAGGCATTTTCAGTGTGGGTGCCTTCTCCACGTGGTTCCTGGTTTCACTGCAGCTCTGAAGAGAATGTTAGCAAAGAGGTAACCGGGACACTGAAAACAGTACTCAAAGACAGGGAGAGCAAGCTCTACATTACTCTCTTGGCACTTTCGATGTGGGACATACAGCGAGATGTTTGCTGCTTTTGCGTTTGGCTGTTGGGAGATTTACAGCACAAAGATATCTAGTTGATTTGAAGCAGTTCCAAGAAAGTCTAAGCATAATCGGCACTTTTCCCTCCTTGCACTTTCCATGTGGAAGATATAGCAGGATGTATATTGGTTTTGAGGAAAACTCAATGGACAGTGTAGGGAGAAAAGTTCCTGGCTCCTTGAATGCCGTTCCTGGAGACACTGCGATCAATGAGGGAGATATGTCAAGATGTGTGTTGGTTTTGAGGATGGCTCTCTGGAGAGTCTTAGCAAAGAGGTCACACGGATAATGAGAGCAATTCTCAGAGACACTGAGAACAAGCTCCACAATTCCTCCTGGCACTTTCCCTGTAGGTGATACCGCAAGATGTTTCTGTATATTGGGCACTGCGCTCTGCAGGGTGTTAGCAGAGACTTTCCCGGGACAGTGAAACCCTATGTCAGAGACACTGAGAAGAAGCCCCAATGTTCCTTCCAGGCATTTTCAGTGTGGGTGCCTTCTCCACGTGGTTCCTGGTTTCACTGCAGCTCTGAAGAGAATGTTAGCAAAGAGGTAACCGGGACACTGAAAACAGTCCTCAAAGACAGGGAGAGCAAGCTCTACATTACTCTCTTGGCACTTTCGATGTGGGACATACAGCGAGATGTTTGCTGCTTTTGCGTTTGGCTGTTGGGAGATTTACAGCACAAAGATATCTAGTTGATTTGAAGCAGTTCCAAGAAAGTCTAAGCATAATCGGCACTTTTCCCTCCTGGCACTTTCCTTTGTGAAGATATAGCAGGATGTATATTGGTTTTGAGGAAAACTCAAAGGACAGTGTAGGGAGAAAAGTTCCTGGCTCCTTGAATGCCGTTCCTGGAGACACTGCGATCAATGAGGGAGATATGTCAAGATGTGTGTTGGTTTTGAGGACGGCTCTCTGGAGAGTCTTAGCAAAGAGGTCACACGGATAATGAGAGCAATTCTCAGAGACACTGAGAACAAGCTCCACAATTCCTCCTGGCACTTTCCCTGTAGGAGATACCGCAAGACGGTTCTGTATAGTGGGCACAGTGCTCTGCAGGGTGTTAGCAGAGACTTTCCCGGGACAGTGAAACCCTATGTCAGAGACAGTGAGAAGAAGCCCCAATGTTCCTTCCAGGCATTTTCAGTGTGGGTGCCTTCTCCACGTGGTTCCTGGTTTCACTGCAGCTCTGAAGAGAATGTTAGCAAAGAGGTAATCGGGACACTGAAAACAGTACTCAAAGACAGGGAGAGCAAGCTCTACATTACTCTCTTGGCACTTTGGATGTGGGACATACAGCGAGATGTTTGCTGCTTTTGCGTTTGGCTGTTGGGAGATTTACAGCACAAAGATATCTAGTTGATTTGAAGCAGTTCCGAGAAAGTCTAAGCATAATCCTCACTTTTCCCTCCTGGCACTTTCCTTTGTGAAGATATAGCAGGATGTATATTGGTTTTGAGGAAAACTCAATGGACAGTGTAGGGAGAAAAGTTCCTGGCTCCTTGAATGCCGTTCCTGGAGACACTGCGATCAATGAGGGAGATATGTCAAGATGTGTGTTGGTTTTGAGGACGGCTCTCTGGAGAGTCTTAGCAAAGAGGTCACACGGATAATGAGAGCAATTCTCAGAGACACTGAGAACAAGCTCCACAATTCCTCCTGGCACTTTCCCTGTAGGAGATACCGCAAGACGTTTCTCTATATTGGGCACAGCGCTCTGCAGGGTGTTAGCAGAGACTTTCCCGGGACAGTGAAACCCTATGTCAGAGACACTGAGAAGAAGCCCCAATGTTCCTTCCAGGCATTTTCAGTGTGGGTGCCTTCTCCACGTGGTTCCTGGTTTCACTGCAGCTCTGAAGAGAATGTTAGCAAAGAGGTAACCGGGACAGTGAAAACAGTACTCAAAGACAGGGAGAGCAAGCTCTACATTACTCTCTTGGCACTTTGGATGTGGGACATACAGCGAGATGTTTGCTGCTTTTGCGTTTGGCTGTTGGGAGATTTACAGCACAAAGATATCTAGTTGATTTGAAGCAGTTCCGAGAAAGTCTAAGCATAATCCTCACTTTTCCCTCCTGGCACTTTCCTTTGTGAAGATATAGCAGGATGTATATTGGTTTTGAGGAAAACTCAATGGACAGTGTAGGGAGAAAAGTTCCTGGCTCCTTGAATGCCGTTCCTGGAGACACTGCGATCAATGAGGGAGATATGTCAAGATGTGTGTTGGTTTTGAGGACGGCTCTCTGGAGAGTCTTAGCAAAGAGGTCACACGGATAATCAGAGCAATTCTCAGAGACACTGAGAACAGGCTCCACAATTCCTCCTGGCACTTTCCCTGTAGGAGATACCGCAAGACGGTTCTGTATATTGGCACAGCGCTCTGCAGGGTGTTAGCAGAGACTTTCCCGGGACAGTGAAACCCTATGTCAGAGACAGTGAGAAGAAGCCCCAATGGTCCTTCCAGGCATTTTCAGTGTGGGTGCCTTCTCCACGTGGTTCCTGGTTTCACTGCAGATCTGAAGAGAATGTTAGCAAAGAGGTAACCGGGACAGTGAAAACAGTACTCAAAGACAGGGAGAGCAAGCTCTACATTACTCTCTTGGCACTTTCGATGTGGGACATACAGCGAGATGTTTGCTGCTTTTGCGTTTGGCTGTTGGGAGATTTACAGCACAAAGATATCTAGTTGATTTGAAGCAGTTCCGAGAAAGTCTAAGCATAATCGGCACTTTTCCCTCCTGGCACTTTCCTTTGTGAAGATATAGCAGGATGTATATTGGTTTTGAGGAAAACTCAATGGACAGTGTAGGGAGAAAAGTTCCTGGCTCCTTGAATGCCGTTCCTGGAGACACTGCGATCAATGAGGGAGATATGTCAAGATGTGTGTTGGTTTTGAGGATGGCTCTCTGGAGAGTCTTAGCAAAGCGGTCACACGGATAATGAGAGCAATTCTCAGAGACACTGAGAACAAGCTCCACAATTCCTCCTGGCACTTTCCCTCTAGGTGGTACCGCAAGATGTTTCTGTATATTGGGCACTGCGCTCTGCAGGGTGTTAGCAGAGACTTTCCCGGGACAGTGAAACCCTATGTCAGAGACAGTGAGAAGAAGCCCCAATGTTCCTTCCAGGCATTTTCAGTGTGGGTGCCTTCTCCACGTGGTTCCTGGTTTCACTGCAGCTCTGAAGAGAATGTTAGCAAAGAGGTAACCGGGACACTGAAAACAGTACTCAAAGACAGGGAGAGCAAGCTCTACATTACTCTCTTGGCACTTTGGATGTGGGACATACAGCGAGATGTTTGCTGCTTTTGCGTTTGGCTGTTGGGAGATTTACAGCACAAAGATATCTAGTTGATTTGAAGCAGTTCCGAGAAAGTCTAAGCATAATCGGCACTTTTCCCTCCTGGCACTTTCCTTTGTGAAGATATAGCAGGATGTATATTGGTTTTGAGGAAAACTCAATGGACAGTGTAGGGAGAAAAGTTCCTGGCTCCTTGAATGCCGTTCCTGGAGACACTGCGATCAATGAGGGAGATATGTCAAGATGTGTGTTGGTTTTGAGGATGGCTCTCTGGAGAGTCTTAGCAAAGAGGTCACACGGATAATGAGAGCAATTCTCAGAGACACTGAGAACAAGCTCCACAATTCCTCCTGGCACTTTCCCTGTAGGTGATACCGCAAGACGTTTCTGTATATTGGGCACTGCGCTCTGCAGGGTGTTAGCAGAGACTTTCCCGGGACAGTGAAACCCTATGTCAGAGACAGTGAGAAGAAGCCCCAATGTTCCTTCCAGGCATTTTCAGTGTGGGTGCCTTCTCCACGTGGTTCCTGGTTTCACTGCAGCTCTGAAGAGAATGTTAGCAAAGAGGTAATCGGGACAGTGAAAACAGTACTCAAAGACAGGGAGAGCAAGCTCTACATTACTCTCTTGGCACTTTCGATGTGGGACATACAGCGAGATGTTTGCTGCTTTTGCGTTTGGCTGTTGGGAGATTTACAGCACAAAGATATCTAGTTGATTTGAAGCAGTTCCAAGAAAGTCTAAGCATAATCGGCACTTTTCCCTCCTGGCACTTTCCTTTGTGAAGATATAGCAGGATGTATATTGGTTTTGAGGAAAACTCAAAGGACAGTGTAGGGAGAAAAGTTCCTGGCTCCTTGAATGCCGTTCCTGGAGACACTGCGATCAATGAGGGAGATATGTCAAGATGTGTGTTGGTTTTGAGGACGGCTCTCTGGAGAGTCTTAGCAAAGAGGTCACACGGATAATGAGAGCAATTCTCAGAGACACTGAGAACAAGCTCCACAATTCCTCCTGGCACTTTCCCTGTAGGAGATACCGCAAGACGGTTCTGTATATTGGGCACAGTGCTCTGCAGGGTGTTAGCAGAGACTTTCCCGGGACAGTGAAACCCTATGTCAGAGACACTGAGAAGAAGCCCCAATGTTCCTTCCAGGCATTTTCAGTGTGGGTGCCTTCTCCACGTGGTTCCTGGTTTCACTGCAGCTCTGAAGAGAATGTTAGCAAAGAGGTAACCGGGACAGTGAAAACAGTACTCAAAGACAGGGAGAGCAAGCTCTACATTACTCTCTTGGCACTTTCGATGTGGGACATACAGCGAGATGTTTGCTGCTTTTGCGTTTGGCTGTTGGGAGATTTACAGCACAAAGATATCTAGTTGATTTGAAGCAGTTCCGAGAAAGTCTAAGCATAATCCTCACTTTTCCCTCCTGGCACTTTCCTTTGTGAAGATATAGCAGGATGTATATTGGTTTTGAGGAAAACTCAATGGACAGTGTAGGGAGAAAAGTTCCTGGCTCCTTGAATGCCGTTCCTGGAGACACTGCGATCAATGAGGGAGATATGTCAAGATGTGTGTTGGTTTTGAGGACGGCTCTCTGGAGAGTCTTAGCAAAGAGGTCACACGGATAATCAGAGCAATTCTCAGAGACACTGAGAACAGGCTCCACAATTCCTCCTGGCACTTTCCCTGTAGGAGATACCGCAAGACGGTTCTGTATATTGGCACAGCGCTCTGCAGGGTGTTAGCAGAGACTTTCCCGGGACAGTGAAACCCTATGTCAGAGACAGTGAGAAGAAGCCCCAATGGTCCTTCCAGGCATTTTCAGTGTGGGTGCCTTCTCCACGTGGTTCCTGGTTTCACTGCAGCTCTGAAGAGAATGTTAGCAAAGAGGTAACCGGGACACTGAAAACAGTACTCAAAGACAGGGAGAGCAAGCTCTACATTACTCTCTTGGCACTTTGGATGTGGGACATACAGCGAGATGTTTGCTGCTTTTGCGTTTGGCTGTTGGGAGATTTACAGCACAAAGATATCTAGTTGATTTGAAGCAGTTCCAAGAAAGTCTAAGCATAATCGGCACTTTTCCCTCCTTGCACTTTCCATGTGGAAGATATTGCAGGATGTATATTGGTTTTGAGGAAAACTCAATGGACAGTGTAGGGAGAAAAGTTCCTGGCTCCTTGAATGCCGTTCCTGGAGACACTGCGATCAATGAGGGAGATATGTCAAGATGTGTGTTGGTTTTGAGGACGTCTCTCTGGAGAGTCTTAGCAAAGAGGTCACACGGATAATCAGAGCAATTCTCAGAGACACTGAGAACAAGCTCCACAATTCCTCCTGGCACTTTCCCTGTAGGAGATACCGCAAGACGGTTCTGTATATTGGCACAGCGCTCTGCAGGGTGTTAGCAGAGACTTTCCCGGGACAGTGAAACCCTATGTCAGAGACACTGAGAAGAAGCCCCAATGTTCCTTCCAGGCATTTTCAGTGTGGGTGCCTTCTCCACGTGGTTCCTGGTTTCACTGCAGCTCTGAAGAGAATGTTAGCAAAGAGGTAACCGGGACAGTGAAAACAGTACTCAAAGACAGGGAGAGCAAGCTCTACATTACTCTCTTGGCACTTTGGATGTGGGACATACAGCGAGATGTTTGCTGCTTTTGCGTTTGGCTGTTGGGAGATTTACAGCACAAAGATATCTAGTTGATTTGAAGCAGTTCCGAGAAAGTCTAAGCATAATCGGCACTTTTCCCTCCTGGCACTTTCCTTTGTGAAGATATAGCAGGATGTATATTGGTTTTGAGGAAAACTCAATGGACAGTGTAGGGAGAAAAGTTCCTGGCTCCTTGAATGCCGTTCCTGGAGACACTGCGATCAATGAGGGAGATATGTCAAGATGTGTGTTCGTTTTGAGGATGGCTCTCTGGAGAGTCTTAGCAAAGCGGTCACACGGATAATGAGAGCAATTCTCAGAGACACTGAGAACAAGCTCCACAATTCCTCCTGGCACTTTCCCTCTAGGTGGTACCGCAAGATGTTTCTGTATATTGGGCACTGCGCTCTGCAGGGTGTTAGCAGAGACTTTCCCGGGACAGTGAAACCCTATGTCAGAGACAGTGAGAAGAAGCCCCAATGTTCCTTGCAGGCATTTTCAGTGTGGGTGCCTTCTCCACGTGGTTCCTGGTTTCACTGCAGCTCTGAAGAGAATGTTAGCAAAGAGGTAACCGGGACACTGAAAACAGTACTCAAAGACAGGGAGAGCAAGCTCTACATTACTCTCTTGGCACTTTGGATGTGGGACATACAGCGAGATGTTTGCTGCTTTTGCGTTTGGCTGTTGGGAGATTTACAGCACAAAGATATCTAGTTGATTTGAAGCAGTTCCAAGAAAGTCTAAGCATAATCGGCACTTTTCCCTCCTTGCACTTTCCATGTGGAAGATATTGCAGGATGTATATTGGTTTTGAGGAAAACTCAATGGACAGTGTAGGGAGAAAAGTTCCTGGCTCCTTGAATGCCGTTCCTGGAGACACTGCGATCAATGAGGGAGATATGTCAAGATGTGTGTTGGTTTTGAGGACGTCTCTCTGGAGAGTCTTAGCAAAGAGGTCACACGGATAATCAGAGCAATTCTCAGAGACACTGAGAACAAGCTCCACAATTCCTCCTGGCACTTTCCCTGTAGGAGATACCGCAAGACGGTTCTGTATATTGGCACAGCGCTCTGCAGGGTGTTAGCAGAGACTTTCCCGGGACAGTGAAACCCTATGTCAGAGACACTGAGAAGAAGCCCCAATGTTCCTTCCAGGCATTTTCAGTGTGGGTGCCTTCTCCACGTGGTTCCTGGTTTCACTGCAGCTCTGAAGAGAATGTTAGCAAAGAGGTAACCGGGACAGTGAAAACAGTACTCAAAGACAGGGAGAGCAAGCTCTACATTACTCTCTTGGCACTTTGGATGTGGGACATACAGCGAGATGTTTGCTGCTTTTGCGTTTGGCTGTTGGGAGATTTACAGCACAAAGATATCTAGTTGATTTGAAGCAGTTCCGAGAAAGTCTAAGCATAATCGGCACTTTTCCCTCCTGGCACTTTCCTTTGTGAAGATATAGCAGGATGTATATTGGTTTTGAGGAAAACTCAATGGACAGTGTAGGGAGAAAAGTTCCTGGCTCCTTGAATGCCGTTCCTGGAGACACTGCGATCAATGAGGGAGATATGTCAAGATGTGTGTTCGTTTTGAGGATGGCTCTCTGGAGAGTCTTAGCAAAGCGGTCACACGGATAATGAGAGCAATTCTCAGAGACACTGAGAACAAGCTCCACAATTCCTCCTGGCACTTTCCCTCTAGGTGGTACCGCAAGATGTTTCTGTATATTGGGCACTGCGCTCTGCAGGGTGTTAGCAGAGACTTTCCCGGGACAGTGAAACCCTATGTCAGAGACAGTGAGAAGAAGCCCCAATGTTCCTTGCAGGCATTTTCAGTGTGGGTGCCTTCTCCACGTGGTTCCTGGTTTCACTGCAGCTCTGAAGAGAATGTTAGCAAAGAGGTAACCGGGACACTGAAAACAGTACTCAAAGACAGGGAGAGCAAGCTCTACATTACTCTCTTGGCACTTTGGATGTGGGACATACAGCGAGATGTTTGCTGCTTTTGCGTTTGGCTGTTGGGAGATTTACAGCACAAAGATATCTAGTTGATTTGAAGCAGTTCCGAGAAAGTCTAAGCATAATCGGCACTTTTCCCTCCTGGCACTTTCCTTTGTGAAGATATAGCAGGATGTATATTGGTTTTGAGGAAAACTCAATGGACAGTGTAGGGAGAAAAGTTCCTGGCTCCTTGAATGCCGTTCCTGGAGACACTGCGATCAATGAGGGAGATATGTCAAGATGTGTGTTGGTTTTGAGGACGGCTCTCTGGAGAGTCTTAGCAAAGAGGTCACACGGATAATGAGAGCAATTCTCAGAGACACTGAGAACAAGCTCCACAATTCCTCCTGGCACTTTCCCTGTAGGAGATACCGCAAGACGGTTCTGTATATTGGCACAGCGCTCTGCAGGGTGTTAGCAGAGACTTTCCCGGGACAGTGAAACCCTATGTCAGAGACACTGAGAAGAAGCCCCAATGTTCCTTCCAGGCATTTTCAGTGTGGGTGCCTTCTCCACGTGGTTCCTGGTTTCACTGCAGCTCTGAAGAGAATGTTAGCAAAGAGGTAATCGGGACAGTGAAAACAGTACTCAAAGACAGGGAGAGCAAGCTCTACATTACTCTCTTGGCACTTTGGATGTGGGACATACAGCGAGATGTTTGCTGCTTTTGCGTTTGGCTGTTGGGAGATTTACAGCACAAAGATATCTAGTTGATTTGAAGCAGTTCCGAGAAAGTCTAAGCATAATCCTCACTTTTCCCTCCTGGCACTTTCCTTTGTGAAGATATAGCAGGATGTATATTGGTTTTGAGGAAAACTCAATGGACAGTGTAGGGAGAAAAGTTCCTGGCTCCTTGAATGCCGTTCCTGGAGACACTGCGATCAATGAGGGAGATATGTCAAGATGTGTGTTCGTTTTGAGGATGGCTCTCTGGAGAGTCTTAGCAAAGCGGTCACACGGATAATGAGAGCAATTCTCAGAGACACTGAGAACAAGCTCCACAATTCCTCCTGGCACTTTCCCTCTAGGTGGTACCGCAAGATGTTTCTGTATATTGGGCACTGCGCTCTGCAGGGTGTTAGCAGAGACTTTCCCGGGACAGTGAAACCCTATGTCAGAGACAGTGAGAAGAAGCCCCAATGTTCCTTGCAGGCATTTTCAGTGTGGGTGCCTTCTCCACGTGGTTCCTGGTTTCACTGCAGCTCTGAAGAGAATGTTAGCAAAGAGGTAATCGGGACAGTGAAAACAGTACTCAAAGACAGGGAGAGCAAGCTCTACATTACTCTCTTGGCACTTTGGATGTGGGACATACAGCGAGATGTTTGCTGCTTTTGCGTTTGGCTGTTGGGAGATTTACAGCACAAAGATATCTAGTTGATTTGAAGCAGTTCCGAGAAAGTCTAAGCATAATCGGCACTTTTCCCTCCTGGCACTTTCCTTTGTGAAGATATAGCAGGATGTATATTGGTTTTGAGGAAAACTCAATGGACAGTGTAGGGAGAAAAGTTCCTGGCTCCTTGAATGCCGTTCCTGGAGACACTGCGATCAATGAGGGAGATATGTCAAGATGTGTGTTCGTTTTGAGGATGGCTCTCTGGAGAGTCTTAGCAAAGCGGTCACACGGATAATGAGAGCAATTCTCAGAGACACTGAGAACAAGCTCCACAATTCCTCCTGGCACTTTCCCTCTAGGTGGTACCGCAAGATGTTTCTGTATATTGGGCACTGCGCTCTGCAGGGTGTTAGCAGAGACTTTCCCGGGACAGTGAAACCCTATGTCAGAGACAGTGAGAAGAAGCCCCAATGTTCCTTGCAGGCATTTTCAGTGTGGGTGCCTTCTCCACGTGGTTCCTGGTTTCACTGCAGCTCTGAAGAGAATGTTAGCAAAGAGGTAATCGGGACAGTGAAAACAGTACTCAAAGACAGGGAGAGCAAGCTCTACATTACTCTCTTGGCACTTTGGATGTGGGACATACAGCGAGATGTTTGCTGCTTTTGCGTTTGGCTGTTGGGAGATTTACAGCACAAAGATATCTAGTTGATTTGAAGCAGTTCCGAGAAAGTCTAAGCATAATCGGCACTTTTCCCTCCTGGCACTTTCCTTTGTGAAGATATAGCAGGATGTATATTGGTTTTGAGGAAAACTCAATGGACAGTGTAGGGAGAAAAGTTCCTGGCTCCTTGAATGCCGTTCCTGGAGACACTGCGATCAATGAGGGAGATATGTCAAGATGTGTGTTGGTTTTGAGGATGGCTCTCTGGAGAGTCTTAGCAAAGAGGTCACACGGATAATGAGAGCAATTCTCAGAGACACTGAGAACAAGCTCCACAATTCCTCCTGGCACTTTCCCTGTAGGTGATACCGCAAGACGTTTCTGTATATTGGGCACTGCGCTCTGCAGGGTGTTAGCAGAGACTTTCCCGGGACAGTGAAACCCTATGTCAGAGACAGTGAGAAGAAGCCCCAATGTTCCTTCCAGGCATTTTCAGTGTGGGTGCCTTCTCCACGTGGTTCCTGGTTTCACTGCAGCTCTGAAGAGAATGTTAGCAAAGAGGTAACCGGGACAGTGAAAACAGTACTCAAAGACAGGGAGAGCAAGCTCTACATTACTCTCTTGGCACTTTGGATGTGGGACATACAGCGAGATGTTTGCTGCTTTTGCGTTTGGCTGTTGGGAGATTTACAGCACAAAGATATCTAGTTGATTTGAAGCAGTTCCAAGAAAGTCTAAGCATAATCGGCACTTTTCCCTCCTGGCACTTTCCTTTGTGAAGATATAGCAGGATGTATATTGGTTTTGAGGAAAACTCAAAGGACAGTGTAGGGAGAAAAGTTCCTGGCTCCTTGAATGCCGTTCCTGGAGACACTGCGATCAATGAGGGAGATATGTCAAGATGTGTGTTGGTTTTGAGGACGGCTCTCTGGAGAGTCTTAGCAAAGAGGTCACACGGATAATGAGAGCAATTCTCAGAGACACTGAGAACAAGCTCCACAATTCCTCCTGGCACTTTCCCTGTAGGAGATACCGCAAGACGGTTCTGTATATTGGGCACAGTGCTCTGCAGGGTGTTAGCAGAGACTTTCCCGGGACAGTGAAACCCTATGTCAGAGACACTGAGAAGAAGCCCCAATGTTCCTTCCAGGCATTTTCAGTGTGGGTGCCTTCTCCACGTGGTTCCTGGTTTCACTGCAGCTCTGAAGAGAATGTTAGCAAAGAGGTAACCGGGACACTGAAAACAGTACTCAAAGACAGGGAGAGCAAGCTCTACATTACTCTCTTGGCACTTTCGATGTGGGACATACAGCGAGATGTTTGCTGCTTTTGCGTTTGGCTGTTGGGAGATTTACAGCACAAAGATATCTAGTTGATTTGAAGCAGTTCCGAGAAAGTCTAAGCATAATCCTCACTTTTCCCTCCTGGCACTTTCCTTTGTGAAGATATAGCAGGATGTATATTGGTTTTGAGGAAAACTCAATGGACAGTGTAGGGAGAAAAGTTCCTGGCTCCTTGAATGCCGTTCCTGGAGACACTGCGATCAATGAGGGAGATATGTCAAGATGTGTGTTGGTTTTGAGGACGGCTCTCTGGAGAGTCTTAGCAAAGAGGTCACACGGATAATCAGAGCAATTCTCAGAGACACTGAGAACAGGCTCCACAATTCCTCCTGGCACTTTCCCTGTAGGAGATACCGCAAGACGGTTCTGTATATTGGCACAGCGCTCTGCAGGGTGTTAGCAGAGACTTTCCCGGGACAGTGAAACCCTATGTCAGAGACAGTGAGAAGAAGCCCCAATGGTCCTTCCAGGCATTTTCAGTGTGGGTGCCTTCTCCACGTGGTTCCTGGTTTCACTGCAGCTCTGAAGAGAATGTTAGCAAAGAGGTAATCGGGACAGTGAAAACAGTACTCAAAGACAGGGAGAGCAAGCTCTACATTACTCTCTTGGCACTTTCGATGTGGGACATACAGCGAGATGTTTGCTGCTTTTGCGTTTGGCTGTTGGGAGATTTACAGCACAAAGATATCTAGTTGATTTGAAGCAGTTCCAAGAAAGTCTAAGCATAATCGGCACTTTTCCCTCCTTGCACTTTCCATGTGGAAGATATAGCAGGATGTATATTGGTTTTGAGGAAAACTCAAAGGACAGTGTAGGGAGAAAAGTTCCTGGCTCCTTGAATGCCGTTCCTGGAGACACTGCGATCAATGAGGGAGATATGTCAAGATGTGTGTTGGTTTTGAGGATGGCTCTCTGGAGAGTCTTAGCAAAGCGGTCACACGGATAATCAGAGCAATTCTCAGAGACACTGAGAACAAGCTCCACAATTCCTCCTGGCACTTTCCCTCTAGGTGGTACCGCAAGATGTTTCTGTATATTGGGCACTGCGCTCTGCAGGGTGTTAGCAGAGACTTTCCCGGGACAGTGAAACCCTATGTCAGAGACAGTGAGAAGAAGCCCCAATGTTCCTTCCAGGCATTTTCAGTGTGGGTGCCTTCTCCACGTGGTTCCTGGTTTCACTGCAGCTCTGAAGAGAATGTTAGCAAAGAGGTAACCGGGACACTGAAAACAGTACTCAAAGACAGGGAGAGCAAGCTCTACATTACTCTCTTGGCACTTTGGATGTGGGACATACAGTGAGATGTTTGCTGCTTTTGCGTTTGGCTGTTGGGAGATTTACAGCACAAAGATATCTAGTTGATTTGAAGCAGTTCCGAGAAAGTCTAAGCATAATCGGCACTTTTCCCTCCTGGCACTTTCCTTTGTGAAGATATAGCAGGATGTATATTGGTTTTGAGGAAAACTCAATGGACAGTGTAGGGAGAAAAGTTCCTGGCTCCTTGAATGCCGTTCCTGGAGACACTGCGATCAATGAGGGAGATATGTCAAGATGTGTGTTGGTTTTGAGGATGGCTCTCTGGAGAGTCTTAGCAAAGAGGTCACACGGATAATGAGAGCAATTCTCAGAGACACTGAGAACAAGCTCCACAATTCCTCCTGGCACTTTCCCTGTAGGTGATACCGCAAGATGTTTCTGTATATTGGGCACTGCGCTCTGCAGGGTGTTAGCAGAGACTTTCCCGGGACAGTGAAACCCTATGTCAGAGACACTGAGAAGAAGCCCCAATGTTCCTTCCAGGCATTTTCAGTGTGGGTGCCTTCTCCACGTGGTTCCTGGTTTCACTGCAGCTCTGAAGAGAATGTTAGCAAAGAGGTAACCGGGACACTGAAAACAGTCCTCAAAGACAGGGAGAGCAAGCTCTACATTACTCTCTTGGCACTTTCGATGTGGGACATACAGCGAGATGTTTGCTGCTTTTGCGTTTGGCTGTTGGGAGATTTACAGCACAAAGATATCTAGTTGATTTGAAGCAGTTCCGAGAAAGTCTAAGCATAATCGGCACTTTTCCCTCCTGGCACTTTCCTTTGTGAAGATATAGCAGGATGTATATTGGTTTTGAGGAAAACTCAAAGGACAGTGTAGGGAGAAAAGTTCCTGGCTCCTTGAATGCCGTTCCTGGAGACACTGCGATCAATGAGGGAGATATGTCAAGATGTGTGTTGGTTTTGAGGACGGCTCTCTGGAGAGTCTTAGCAAAGAGGTCACACGGATAATGAGAGCAATTCTCAGAGACACTGAGAACAAGCTCCACAATTCCTCCTGGCACTTTCCCTGTAGGAGATACCGCAAGACGGTTCTGTATAGTGGGCACAGTGCTCTGCAGGGTGTTAGCAGAGACTTTCCCGGGACAGTGAAACCCTATGTCAGAGACAGTGAGAAGAAGCCCCAATGTTCCTTCCAGGCATTTTCAGTGTGGGTGCCTTCTCCACGTGGTTCCTGGTTTCACTGCAGCTCTGAAGAGAATGTTAGCAAAGAGGTAATCGGGACACTGAAAACAGTACTCAAAGACAGGGAGAGCAAGCTCTACATTACTCTCTTGGCACTTTGGATGTGGGACATACAGCGAGATGTTTGCTGCTTTTGCGTTTGGCTGTTGGGAGATTTACAGCACAAAGATATCTAGTTGATTTGAAGCAGTTCCGAGAAAGTCTAAGCATAATCCTCACTTTTCCCTCCTGGCACTTTCCTTTGTGAAGATATAGCAGGATGTATATTGGTTTTGAGGAAAACTCAATGGACAGTGTAGGGAGAAAAGTTCCTGGCTCCTTGAATGCCGTTCCTGGAGACACTGCGATCAATGAGGGAGATATGTCAAGATGTGTGTTGGTTTTGAGGACGGCTCTCTGGAGAGTCTTAGCAAAGAGGTCACACGGATAATGAGAGCAATTCTCAGAGACACTGAGAACAAGCTCCACAATTCCTCCTGGCACTTTCCCTGTAGGAGATACCGCAAGACGTTTCTCTATATTGGGCACAGCGCTCTGCAGGGTGTTAGCAGAGACTTTCCCGGGACAGTGAAACCCTATGTCAGAGACACTGAGAAGAAGCCCCAATGTTCCTTCCAGGCATTTTCAGTGTGGGTGCCTTCTCCACGTGGTTCCTGGTTTCACTGCAGCTCTGAAGAGAATGTTAGCAAAGAGGTAACCGGGACAGTGAAAACAGTACTCAAAGACAGGGAGAGCAAGCTCTACATTACTCTCTTGGCACTTTGGATGTGGGACATACAGCGAGATGTTTGCTGCTTTTGCGTTTGGCTGTTGGGAGATTTACAGCACAAAGATATCTAGTTGATTTGAAGCAGTTCCGAGAAAGTCTAAGCATAATCCTCACTTTTCCCTCCTGGCACTTTCCTTTGTGAAGATATAGCAGGATGTATATTGGTTTTGAGGAAAACTCAATGGACAGTGTAGGGAGAAAAGTTCCTGGCTCCTTGAATGCCGTTCCTGGAGACACTGCGATCAATGAGGGAGATATGTCAAGATGTGTGTTGGTTTTGAGGACGGCTCTCTGGAGAGTCTTAGCAAAGAGGTCACACGGATAATCAGAGCAATTCTCAGAGACACTGAGAACAGGCTCCACAATTCCTCCTGGCACTTTCCCTGTAGGAGATACCGCAAGACGGTTCTGTATATTGGCACAGCGCTCTGCAGGGTGTTAGCAGAGACTTTCCCGGGACAGTGAAACCCTATGTCAGAGACAGTGAGAAGAAGCCCCAATGGTCCTTCCAGGCATTTTCAGTGTGGGTGCCTTCTCCACGTGGTTCCTGGTTTCACTGCAGCTCTGAAGAGAATGTTAGCAAAGAGGTAATCGGGACAGTGAAAACAGTACTCAAAGACAGGGAGAGCAAGCTCTACATTACTCTCTTGGCACTTTGGATGTGGGACATACAGCGAGATGTTTGCTGCTTTTGCGTTTGGCTGTTGGGAGATTTACAGCACAAAGATATCTAGTTGATTTGAAGCAGTTCCAAGAAAGTCTAAGCATAATCGGCACTTTTCCCTCCTGGCACTTTCCTTTGTGAAGATATAGCAGGATGTATATTGGTTTTGAGGAAAACTCAAAGGACAGTGTAGGGAGAAAAGTTCCTGGCTCCTTGAATGCCGTTCCTGGAGACACTGCGATCAATGAGGGAGATATGTCAAGATGTGTGTTGGTTTTGAGGACGGCTCTCTGGAGAGTCTTAGCAAAGAGGTCACACGGATAATGAGAGCAATTCTCAGAGACACTGAGAACAAGCTCCACAATTCCTCCTGGCACTTTCCCTGTAGGAGATACCGCAAGACGGTTCTGTATATTGGGCACAGTGCTCTGCAGGGTGTTAGCAGAGACTTTCCCGGGACAGTGAAACCCTATGTCAGAGACACTGAGAAGAAGCCCCAATGTTCCTTCCAGGCATTTTCAGTGTGGGTGCCTTCTCCACGTGGTTCCTGGTTTCACTGCAGCTCTGAAGAGAATGTTAGCAAAGAGGTAACCGGGACACTGAAAACAGTACTCAAAGACAGGGAGAGCAAGCTCTACATTACTCTCTTGGCACTTTCGATGTGGGACATACAGCGAGATGTTTGCTGCTTTTGCGTTTGGCTGTTGGGAGATTTACAGCACAAAGATATCTAGTTGATTTGAAGCAGTTCCGAGAAAGTCTAAGCATAATCCTCACTTTTCCCTCCTGGCACTTTCCTTTGTGAAGATATAGCAGGATGTATATTGGTTTTGAGGAAAACTCAATGGACAGTGTAGGGAGAAAAGTTCCTGGCTCCTTGAATGCCGTTCCTGGAGACACTGCGATCAATGAGGGAGATATGTCAAGATGTGTGTTGGTTTTGAGGACGGCTCTCTGGAGAGTCTTAGCAAAGAGGTCACACGGATAATCAGAGCAATTCTCAGAGACACTGAGAACAGGCTCCACAATTCCTCCTGGCACTTTCCCTGTAGGAGATACCGCAAGACGGTTCTGTATATTGGCACAGCGCTCTGCAGGGTGTTAGCAGAGACTTTCCCGGGACAGTGAAACCCTATGTCAGAGACAGTGAGAAGAAGCCCCAATGGTCCTTCCAGGCATTTTCAGTGTGGGTGCCTTCTCCACGTGGTTCCTGGTTTCACTGCAGCTCTGAAGAGAATGTTAGCAAAGAGGTAACCGGGACACTGAAAACAGTACTCAAAGACAGGGAGAGCAAGCTCTACATTACTCTCTTGGCACTTTGGATGTGGGACATACAGCGAGATGTTTGCTGCTTTTGCGTTTGGCTGTTGGGAGATTTACAGCACAAAGATATCTAGTTGATTTGAAGCAGTTCCAAGAAAGTCTAAGCATAATCGGCACTTTTCCCTCCTTGCACTTTCCATGTGGAAGATATTGCAGGATGTATATTGGTTTTGAGGAAAACTCAATGGACAGTGTAGGGAGAAAAGTTCCTGGCTCCTTGAATGCCGTTCCTGGAGACACTGCGATCAATGAGGGAGATATGTCAAGATGTGTGTTGGTTTTGAGGACGTCTCTCTGGAGAGTCTTAGCAAAGAGGTCACACGGATAATGAGAGCAATTCTCAGAGACACTGAGAACAAGCTCCACAATTCCTCCTGGCACTTTCCCTGTAGGAGATACCGCAAGACGGTTCTGTATATTGGCACAGCGCTCTGCAGGGTGTTAGCAGAGACTTTCCCGGGACAGTGAAACCCTATGTCAGAGACACTGAGAAGAAGCCCCAATGTTCCTTCCAGGCATTTTCAGTGTGGGTGCCTTCTCCACGTGGTTCCTGGTTTCACTGCAGCTCTGAAGAGAATGTTAGCAAAGAGGTAACCGGGACAGTGAAAACAGTACTCAAAGACAGGGAGAGCAAGCTCTACATTACTCTCTTGGCACTTTGGATGTGGGACATACAGCGAGATGTTTGCTGCTTTTGCGTTTGGCTGTTGGGAGATTTACAGCACAAAGATATCTAGTTGATTTGAAGCAGTTCCGAGAAAGTCTAAGCATAATCGGCACTTTTCCCTCCTGGCACTTTCCTTTGTGAAGATATAGCAGGATGTATATTGGTTTTGAGGAAAACTCAATGGACAGTGTAGGGAGAAAAGTTCCTGGCTCCTTGAATGCCGTTCCTGGAGACACTGCGATCAATGAGGGAGATATGTCAAGATGTGTGTTCGTTTTGAGGATGGCTCTCTGGAGAGTCTTAGCAAAGCGGTCACACGGATAATGAGAGCAATTCTCAGAGACACTGAGAACAAGCTCCACAATTCCTCCTGGCACTTTCCCTGTAGGAGATACCGCAAGACGGTTCTGTATATTGGCACAGCGCTCTGCAGGGTGTTAGCAGAGACTTTCCCGGGACAGTGAAACCCTATGTCAGAGACACTGAGAAGAAGCCCCAATGTTCCTTCCAGGCATTTTCAGTGTGGGTGCCTTCTCCACGTGGTTCCTGGTTTCACTGCAGCTCTGAAGAGAATGTTAGCAAAGAGGTAATCGGGACAGTGAAAACAGTACTCAAAGACAGGGAGAGCAAGCTCTACATTACTCTCTTGGCACTTTGGATGTGGGACATACAGCGAGATGTTTGCTGCTTTTGCGTTTGGCTGTTGGGAGATTTACAGCACAAAGATATCTAGTTGATTTGAAGCAGTTCCGAGAAAGTCTAAGCATAATCGGCACTTTTCCCTCCTGGCACTTTCCTTTGTGAAGATATAGCAGGATGTATATTGGTTTTGAGGAAAACTCAATGGACAGTGTAGGGAGAAAAGTTCCTGGCTCCTTGAATGCCGTTCCTGGAGACACTGCGATCAATGAGGGAGATATGTCAAGATGTGTGTTCGTTTTGAGGATGGCTCTCTGGAGAGTCTTAGCAAAGCGGTCACACGGATAATGAGAGCAATTCTCAGAGACACTGAGAACAAGCTCCACAATTCCTCCTGGCACTTTCCCTCTAGGTGGTACCGCAAGATGTTTCTGTATATTGGGCACTGCGCTCTGCAGGGTGTTAGCAGAGACTTTCCCGGGACAGTGAAACCCTATGTCAGAGACAGTGAGAAGAAGCCCCAATGTTCCTTGCAGGCATTTTCAGTGTGGGTGCCTTCTCCACGTGGTTCCTGGTTTCACTGCAGCTCTGAAGAGAATGTTAGCAAAGAGGTAATCGGGACAGTGAAAACAGTACTCAAAGACAGGGAGAGCAAGCTCTACATTACTCTCTTGGCACTTTGGATGTGGGACATACAGCGAGATGTTTGCTGCTTTTGCGTTTGGCTGTTGGGAGATTTACAGCACAAAGATATCTAGTTGATTTGAAGCAGTTCCGAGAAAGTCTAAGCATAATCGGCACTTTTCCCTCCTGGCACTTTCCTTTGTGAAGATATAGCAGGATGTATATTGGTTTTGAGGAAAACTCAATGGACAGTGTAGGGAGAAAAGTTCCTGGCTCCTTGAATGCCGTTCCTGGAGACACTGCGATCAATGAGGGAGATATGTCAAGATGTGTGTTCGTTTTGAGGATGGCTCTCTGGAGAGTCTTAGCAAAGCGGTCACACGGATAATGAGAGCAATTCTCAGAGACACTGAGAACAAGCTCCACAATTCCTCCTGGCACTTTCCCTCTAGGTGGTACCGCAAGATGTTTCTGTATATTGGGCACTGCGCTCTGCAGGGTGTTAGCAGAGACTTTCCCGGGACAGTGAAACCCTATGTCAGAGACAGTGAGAAGAAGCCCCAATGTTCCTTGCAGGCATTTTCAGTGTGGGTGCCTTCTCCACGTGGTTCCTGGTTTCACTGCAGCTCTGAAGAGAATGTTAGCAAAGAGGTAACCGGGACACTGAAAACAGTACTCAAAGACAGGGAGAGCAAGCTCTACATTACTCTCTTGGCACTTTGGATGTGGGACATACAGCGAGATGTTTGCTGCTTTTGCGTTTGGCTGTTGGGAGATTTACAGCACAAAGATATCTAGTTGATTTGAAGCAGTTCCGAGAAAGTCTAAGCATAATCGGCACTTTTCCCTCCTGGCACTTTCCTTTGTGAAGATATAGCAGGATGTATATTGGTTTTGAGGAAAACTCAATGGACAGTGTAGGGAGAAAAGTTCCTGGCTCCTTGAATGCCGTTCCTGGAGACACTGCGATCAATGAGGGAGATATGTCAAGATGTGTGTTGGTTTTGAGGACGGCTCTCTGGAGAGTCTTAGCAAAGAGGTCACACGGATAATGAGAGCAATTCTCAGAGACACTGAGAACAAGCTCCACAATTCCTCCTGGCACTTTCCCTGTAGGAGATACCGCAAGACGGTTCTGTATATTGGCACAGCGCTCTGCAGGGTGTTAGCAGAGACTTTCCCGGGACAGTGAAACCCTATGTCAGAGACACTGAGAAGAAGCCCCAATGTTCCTTCCAGGCATTTTCAGTGTGGGTGCCTTCTCCACGTGGTTCCTGGTTTCACTGCAGCTCTGAAGAGAATGTTAGCAAAGAGGTAATCGGGACAGTGAAAACAGTACTCAAAGACAGGGAGAGCAAGCTCTACATTACTCTCTTGGCACTTTGGATGTGGGACATACAGCGAGATGTTTGCTGCTTTTGCGTTTGGCTGTTGGGAGATTTACAGCACAAAGATATCTAGTTGATTTGAAGCAGTTCCGAGAAAGTCTAAGCATAATCGGCACTTTTCCCTCCTGGCACTTTCCTTTGTGAAGATATAGCAGGATGTATATTGGTTTTGAGGAAAACTCAATGGACAGTGTAGGGAGAAAAGTTCCTGGCTCCTTGAATGCCGTTCCTGGAGACACTGCGATCAATGAGGGAGATATGTCAAGATGTGTGTTCGTTTTGAGGATGGCTCTCTGGAGAGTCTTAGCAAAGCGGTCACACGGATAATGAGAGCAATTCTCAGAGACACTGAGAACAAGCTCCACAATTCCTCCTGGCACTTTCCCTCTAGGTGGTACCGCAAGATGTTTCTGTATATTGGGCACTGCGCTCTGCAGGGTGTTAGCAGAGACTTTCCCGGGACAGTGAAACCCTATGTCAGAGACAGTGAGAAGAAGCCCCAATGTTCCTTGCAGGCATTTTCAGTGTGGGTGCCTTCTCCACGTGGTTCCTGGTTTCACTGCAGCTCTGAAGAGAATGTTAGCAAAGAGGTAATCGGGACAGTGAAAACAGTACTCAAAGACAGGGAGAGCAAGCTCTACATTACTCTCTTGGCACTTTGGATGTGGGACATACAGCGAGATGTTTGCTGCTTTTGCGTTTGGCTGTTGGGAGATTTACAGCACAAAGATATCTAGTTGATTTGAAGCAGTTCCGAGAAAGTCTAAGCATAATCGGCACTTTTCCCTCCTGGCACTTTCCTTTGTGAAGATATAGCAGGATGTATATTGGTTTTGAGGAAAACTCAATGGACAGTGTAGGGAGAAAAGTTCCTGGCTCCTTGAATGCCGTTCCTGGAGACACTGCGATCAATGAGGGAGATATGTCAAGATGTGTGTTGGTTTTGAGGATGGCTCTCTGGAGAGTCTTAGCAAAGAGGTCACACGGATAATGAGAGCAATTCTCAGAGACACTGAGAACAAGCTCCACAATTCCTCCTGGCACTTTCCCTGTAGGTGATACCGCAAGACGTTTCTGTATATTGGGCACTGCGCTCTGCAGGGTGTTAGCAGAGACTTTCCCGGGACAGTGAAACCCTATGTCAGAGACACTGAGAAGAAGCCCCAATGTTCCTTCCAGGCATTTTCAGTGTGGGTGCCTTCTCCACGTGGTTCCTGGTTTCACTGCAGCTCTGAAGAGAATGTTAGCAAAGAGGTAATCGGGACAGTGAAAACAGTACTCAAAGACAGGGAGAGCAAGCTCTACATTACTCTCTTGGCACTTTGGATGTGGGACATACAGCGAGATGTTTGCTGCTTTTGCGTTTGGCTGTTGGGAGATTTACAGCACAAAGATATCTAGTTGATTTGAAGCAGTTCCAAGAAAGTCTAAGCATAATCGGCACTTTTCCCTCCTGGCACTTTCCTTTGTGAAGATATAGCAGGATGTATATTGGTTTTGAGGAAAACTCAAAGGACAGTGTAGGGAGAAAAGTTCCTGGCTCCTTGAATGCCGTTCCTGGAGACACT
The DNA here is from genome assembly GCF_964199755.1 of Larus michahellis. NCBI lineage: Eukaryota > Metazoa > Chordata > Aves > Charadriiformes > Laridae > Larus > Larus michahellis. Next base: position 25,880,193 of record NC_133904.1, read on the forward strand.
GCGATCAATGAGGGAGATATGTCAAGATGTGTGTTGGTTTTGAGGACGGCTCTCTGGAGAGTCTTAGCAAAGAGGTCACACGGATAATGAGAGCAATTCTCAGAGACACTGAGAACAAGCTCCACAATTCCTCCTGGCACTTTCCCTGTAGGAGATACCGCAAGACGGTTCTGTATATTGGGCACAGTGCTCTGCAGGGTGTTAGCAGAGACTTTCCCGGGACAGTGAAACCCTATGTCAGAGACACTGAGAAGAAGCCCCAATGTTCCTTCCAGGCATTTTCAGTGTGGGTGCCTTCTCCACGTGGTTCCTGGTTTCACTGCAGCTCTGAAGAGAATGTTAGCAAAGAGGTAACCGGGACAGTGAAAACAGTACTCAAAGACAGGGAGAGCAAGCTCTACATTACTCTCTTGGCACTTTCGATGTGGGACATACAGCGAGATGTTTGCTGCTTTTGCGTTTGGCTGTTGGGAGATTTACAGCACAAAGATATCTAGTTGATTTGAAGCAGTTCCGAGAAAGTCTAAGCATAATCCTCACTTTTCCCTCCTGGCACTTTCCTTTGTGAAGATATAGCAGGATGTATATTGGTTTTGAGGAAAACTCAATGGACAGTGTAGGGAGAAAAGTTCCTGGCTCCTTGAATGCCGTTCCTGGAGACACTGCGATCAATGAGGGAGATATGTCAAGATGTGTGTTGGTTTTGAGGACGGCTCTCTGGAGAGTCTTAGCAAAGAGGTCACACGGATAATCAGAGCAATTCTCAGAGACACTGAGAACAGGCTCCACAATTCCTCCTGGCACTTTCCCTGTAGGAGATACCGCAAGACGGTTCTGTATATTGGCACAGCGCTCTGCAGGGTGTTAGCAGAGACTTTCCCGGGACAGTGAAACCCTATGTCAGAGACAGTGAGAAGAAGCCCCAATGTTCCTTCCAGGCATTTTCAGTGTGGGTGCCTTCTCCACGTGGTTCCTGGTTTCACTGCAGCTCTGAAGAGAATGTTAGCAAAGAGGTAACCGGGACACTGAAAACAGTACTCAAAGACAGGGAGAGCAAGCTCTACATTACTCTCTTGGCACTTTCGATGTGGGACATACAGCGAGATGTTTGCTGCTTTTGCGTTTGGCTGTTGGGAGATTTACAGCACAAAGATATCTAGTTGATTTGAAGCAGTTCCAAGAAAGTCTAAGCATAATCGGCACTTTTCCCTCCTTGCACTTTCCATGTGGAAGATATAGCAGGATGTATATTGGTTTTGAGGAAAACTCAATGGACAGTGTAGGGAGAAAAGTTCCTGGCTCCTTGAATGCCGTTCCTGGAGACACTGCGATCAATGAGGGAGATATGTCAAGATGTGTGTTGGTTTTGAGGATGGCTCTCTGGAGAGTCTTAGCAAAGCGGTCACACGGATAATCAGAGCAATTCTCAGAGACACTGAGAACAAGCTCCACAATTCCTCCTGGCACTTTCCCTCTAGGTGGTACCGCAAGATGTTTCTGTATATTGGGCACTGCGCTCTGCAGGGTGTTAGCAGAGACTTTCCCGGGACAGTGAAACCCTATGTCAGAGACAGTGAGAAGAAGCCCCAATGTTCCTTCCAGGCATTTTCAGTGTGGGTGCCTTCTCCACGTGGTTCCTGGTTTCACTGCAGCTCTGAAGAGAATGTTAGCAAAGAGGTAACCGGGACACTGAAAACAGTACTCAAAGACAGGGAGAGCAAGCTCTACATTACTCTCTTGGCACTTTGGATGTGGGACATACAGTGAGATGTTTGCTGCTTTTGCGTTTGGCTGTTGGGAGATTTACAGCACAAAGATATCTAGTTGATTTGAAGCAGTTCCGAGAAAGTCTAAGCATAATCGGCACTTTTCCCTCCTGGCACTTTCCTTTGTGAAGATATAGCAGGATGTATATTGGTTTTGAGGAAAACTCAATGGACAGTGTAGGGAGAAAAGTTCCTGGCTCCTTGAATGCCGTTCCTGGAGACACTGCGATCAATGAGGGAGATATGTCAAGATGTGTGTTGGTTTTGAGGATGGCTCTCTGGAGAGTCTTAGCAAAGAGGTCACACGGATAATGAGAGCAATTCTCAGAGACACTGAGAACAAGCTCCACAATTCCTCCTGGCACTTTCCCTGTAGGTGATACCGCAAGATGTTTCTGTATATTGGGCACTGCGCTCTGCAGGGTGTTAGCAGAGACTTTCCCGGGACAGTGAAACCCTATGTCAGAGACACTGAGAAGAAGCCCCAATGTTCCTTCCAGGCATTTTCAGTGTGGGTGCCTTCTCCACGTGGTTCCTGGTTTCACTGCAGCTCTGAAGAGAATGTTAGCAAAGAGGTAACCGGGACACTGAAAACAGTCCTCAAAGACAGGGAGAGCAAGCTCTACATTACTCTCTTGGCACTTTCGATGTGGGACATACAGCGAGATGTTTGCTGCTTTTGCGTTTGGCTGTTGGGAGATTTACAGCACAAAGATATCTAGTTGATTTGAAGCAGTTCCGAGAAAGTCTAAGCATAATCGGCACTTTTCCCTCCTGGCACTTTCCTTTGTGAAGATATAGCAGGATGTATATTGGTTTTGAGGAAAACTCAAAGGACAGTGTAGGGAGAAAAGTTCCTGGCTCCTTGAATGCCGTTCCTGGAGACACTGCGATCAATGAGGGAGATATGTCAAGATGTGTGTTGGTTTTGAGGACGGCTCTCTGGAGAGTCTTAGCAAAGAGGTCACACGGATAATGAGAGCAATTCTCAGAGACACTGAGAACAAGCTCCACAATTCCTCCTGGCACTTTCCCTGTAGGAGATACCGCAAGACGGTTCTGTATAGTGGGCACAGTGCTCTGCAGGGTGTTAGCAGAGACTTTCCCGGGACAGTGAAACCCTATGTCAGAGACAGTGAGAAGAAGCCCCAATGTTCCTTCCAGGCATTTTCAGTGTGGGTGCCTTCTCCACGTGGTTCCTGGTTTCACTGCAGCTCTGAAGAGAATGTTAGCAAAGAGGTAATCGGGACACTGAAAACAGTACTCAAAGACAGGGAGAGCAAGCTCTACATTACTCTCTTGGCACTTTGGATGTGGGACATACAGCGAGATGTTTGCTGCTTTTGCGTTTGGCTGTTGGGAGATTTACAGCACAAAGATATCTAGTTGATTTGAAGCAGTTCCGAGAAAGTCTAAGCATAATCCTCACTTTTCCCTCCTGGCACTTTCCTTTGTGAAGATATAGCAGGATGTATATTGGTTTTGAGGAAAACTCAATGGACAGTGTAGGGAGAAAAGTTCCTGGCTCCTTGAATGCCGTTCCTGGAGACACTGCGATCAATGAGGGAGATATGTCAAGATGTGTGTTGGTTTTGAGGACGTCTCTCTGGAGAGTCTTAGCAAAGAGGTCACACGGATAATGAGAGCAATTCTCAGAGACACTGAGAACAAGCTCCACAATTCCTCCTGGCACTTTCCCTGTAGGAGATACCGCAAGACGTTTCTCTATATTGGGCACAGCGCTCTGCAGGGTGTTAGCAGAGACTTTCCCGGGACAGTGAAACCCTATGTCAGAGACACTGAGAAGAAGCCCCAATGTTCCTTCCAGGCATTTTCAGTGTGGGTGCCTTCTCCACGTGGTTCCTGGTTTCACTGCAGCTCTGAAGAGAATGTTAGCAAAGAGGTAACCGGGACAGTGAAAACAGTACTCAAAGACAGGGAGAGCAAGCTCTACATTACTCTCTTGGCACTTTGGATGTGGGACATACAGCGAGATGTTTGCTGCTTTTGCGTTTGGCTGTTGGGAGATTTACAGCACAAAGATATCTAGTTGATTTGAAGCAGTTCCGAGAAAGTCTAAGCATAATCCTCACTTTTCCCTCCTGGCACTTTCCTTTGTGAAGATATAGCAGGATGTATATTGGTTTTGAGGAAAACTCAATGGACAGTGTAGGGAGAAAAGTTCCTGGCTCCTTGAATGCCGTTCCTGGAGACACTGCGATCAATGAGGGAGATATGTCAAGATGTGTGTTGGTTTTGAGGACGGCTCTCTGGAGAGTCTTAGCAAAGAGGTCACACGGATAATCAGAGCAATTCTCAGAGACACTGAGAACAGGCTCCACAATTCCTCCTGGCACTTTCCCTGTAGGAGATACCGCAAGACGGTTCTGTATATTGGCACAGCGCTCTGCAGGGTGTTAGCAGAGACTTTCCCGGGACAGTGAAACCCTATGTCAGAGACAGTGAGAAGAAGCCCCAATGGTCCTTCCAGGCATTTTCAGTGTGGGTGCCTTCTCCACGTGGTTCCTGGTTTCACTGCAGCTCTGAAGAGAATGTTAGCAAAGAGGTAACCGGGACAGTGAAAACAGTACTCAAAGACAGGGAGAGCAAGCTCTACATTACTCTCTTGGCACTTTCGATGTGGGACATACAGCGGGATGTTTGCTGCTTTTGCGTTTGGCTGTTGGGAGATTTACAGCACAAAGATATCTAGTTGATTTGAAGCAGTTCCAAGAAAGTCTAAGCATAATCGGCACTTTTCCCTCCTTGCACTTTCCATGTGGAAGATATAGCAGGATGTATATTGGTTTTGAGGAAAACTCAATGGACAGTGTAGGGAGAAAAGTTCCTGGCTCCTTGAATGCCGTTCCTGGAGACACTGCGATCAATGAGGGAGATATGTCAAGATGTGTGTTGGTTTTGAGGACGTCTCTCTGGAGAGTCTTAGCAAAGAGGTCACACGGATAATGAGAGCAATTCTCAGAGACACTGAGAACAAGCTCCACAATTCCTCCTGGCACTTTCCCTGTAGGAGATACCGCAAGACGGTTCTGTATATTGGCACAGCGCTCTGCAGGGTGTTAGCAGAGACTTTCCCGGGACAGTGAAACCCTATGTCAGAGACAGTGAGAAGAAGCCCCAATGTTCCTTCCAGGCATTTTCAGTGTGGGTGCCTTCTCCACGTGGTTCCTGGTTTCACTGCAGCTCTGAAGAGAATGTTAGCAAAGAGGTAATCGGGACAGTGAAAACAGTACTCAAAGACAGGGAGAGCAAGCTCTACATTACTCTCTTGGCACTTTCGATGTGGGACATACAGCGAGATGTTTGCTGCTTTTGCGTTTGGCTGTTGGGAGATTTACAGCACAAAGATATCTAGTTGATTTGAAGCAGTTCCGAGAAAGTCTAAGCATAATCGGCACTTTTCCCTCCTGGCACTTTCCTTTGTGAAGATATAGCAGGATGTATATTGGTTTTGAGGAAAACTCAATGGACAGTGTAGGGAGAAAAGTTCCTGGCTCCTTGAATGCCGTTCCTGGAGACACTGCGATCAATGAGGGAGATATGTCAAGATGTGTGTTGGTTTTGAGGATGGCTCTCTGGAGAGTCTTAGCAAAGCGGTCACACGGATAATGAGAGCAATTCTCAGAGACACTGAGAACAAGCTCCACAATTCCTCCTGGCACTTTCCCTCTAGGTGGTACCGCAAGATGTTTCTGTATATTGGGCACTGCGCTCTGCAGGGTGTTAGCAGAGACTTTCCCGGGACAGTGAAACCCTATGTCAGAGACAGTGAGAAGAAGCCCCAATGTTCCTTCCAGGCATTTTCAGTGTGGGTGCCTTCTCCACGTGGTTCCTGGTTTCACTGCAGCTCTGAAGAGAATGTTAGCAAAGAGGTAACCGGGACACTGAAAACAGTACTCAAAGACAGGGAGAGCAAGCTCTACATTACTCTCTTGGCACTTTGGATGTGGGACATACAGCGAGATGTTTGCTGCTTTTGCGTTTGGCTGTTGGGAGATTTACAGCACAAAGATATCTAGTTGATTTGAAGCAGTTCCGAGAAAGTCTAAGCATAATCGGCACTTTTCCCTCCTGGCACTTTCCTTTGTGAAGATATAGCAGGATGTATATTGGTTTTGAGGAAAACTCAATGGACAGTGTAGGGAGAAAAGTTCCTGGCTCCTTGAATGCCGTTCCTGGAGACACTGCGATCAATGAGGGAGATATGTCAAGATGTGTGTTGGTTTTGAGGACGTCTCTCTGGAGAGTCTTAGCAAAGAGGTCACACGGATAATGAGAGCAATTCTCAGAGACACTGAGAACAAGCTCCACAATTCCTCCTGGCACTTTCCCTCTAGGTGGTACCGCAAGATGTTTCTGTATATTGGGCACTGCGCTCTGCAGGGTGTTAGCAGAGACTTTCCCGGGACAGTGAAACCCTATGTCAGAGACAGTGAGAAGAAGCCCCAATGTTCCTTCCAGGCATTTTCAGTGTGGGTGCCTTCTCCACGTGGTTCCTGGTTTCACTGCAGCTCTGAAGAGAATGTTAGCAAAGAGGTAATCGGGACACTGAAAACAGTACTCAAAGACAGGGAGAGCAAGCTCTACATTACTCTCTTGGCACTTTCGATGTGGGACATACAGCGAGATGTTTGCTGCTTTTGCGTTTGGCTGTTGGGAGATTTACAGCACAAAGATATCTAGTTGATTTGAAGCAGTTCCAAGAAAGTCTAAGCATAATCGGCACTTTTCCCTCCTGGCACTTTCCTTTGTGAAGATATAGCAGGATGTATATTGGTTTTGAGGAAAACTCAAAGGACAGTGTAGGGAGAAAAGTTCCTGGCTCCTTGAATGCCGTTCCTGGAGACACTGCGATCAATGAGGGAGATATGTCAAGATGTGTGTTGGTTTTGAGGACGTCTCTCTGGAGAGTCTTAGCAAAGAGGTCACACGGATAATGAGAGCAATTCTCAGAGACACTGAGAACAAGCTCCACAATTCCTCCTGGCACTTTCCCTGTAGGAGATACCGCAAGACGGTTCTGTATAGTGGGCACAGTGCTCTGCAGGGTGTTAGCAGAGACTTTCCCGGGACAGTGAAACCCTATGTCAGAGACAGTGAGAAGAAGCCCCAATGTTCCTTCCAGGCATTTTCAGTGTGGGTGCCTTCTCCACGTGGTTCCTGGTTTCACTGCAGCTCTGAAGAGAATGTTAGCAAAGAGGTAACCGGGACAGTGAAAACAGTACTCAAAGACAGGGAGAGCAAGCTCTACATTACTCTCTTGGCACTTTGGATGTGGGACATACAGCGAGATGTTTGCTGCTTTTGCGTTTGGCTGTTGGGAGATTTACAGCACAAAGATATCTAGTTGATTTGAAGCAGTTCCGAGAAAGTCTAAGCATAATCCTCACTTTTCCCTCCTGGCACTTTCCTTTGTGAAGATATAGCAGGATGTATATTGGTTTTGAGGAAAACTCAATGGACAGTGTAGGGAGAAAAGTTCCTGGCTCCTTGAATGCCGTTCCTGGAGACACTGCGATCAATGAGGGAGATATGTCAAGATGTGTGTTGGTTTTGAGGACGTCTCTCTGGAGAGTCTTAGCAAAGAGGTCACACGGATAATCAGAGCAATTCTCAGAGACACTGAGAACAGGCTCCACAATTCCTCCTGGCACTTTCCCTGTAGGAGATACCGCAAGACGGTTCTGTATATTGGCACAGCGCTCTGCAGGGTGTTAGCAGAGACTTTCCCGGGACAGTGAAACCCTATGTCAGAGACACTGAGAAGAAGCCCCAATGGTCCTTCCAGGCATTTTCAGTGTGGGTGCCTTCTCCACGTGGTTCCTGGTTTCACTGCAGCTCTGAAGAGAATGTTAGCAAAGAGGTAACCGGGACAGTGAAAACAGTACTCAAAGACAGGGAGAGCAAGCTCTACATTACTCTCTTGGCACTTTCGATGTGGGACATACAGCGAGATGTTTGCTGCTTTTGCGTTTGGCTGTTGGGAGATTTACAGCACAAAGATATCTAGTTGATTTGAAGCAGTTCCAAGAAAGTCTAAGCATAATCGGCACTTTTCCCTCCTGGCACTTTCCATGTGGAAGATATAGCAGGATGTATATTGGTTTTGAGGAAAACTCAATGGACAGTGTAGGGAGAAAAGTTCCTGGCTCCTTGAATGCCGTTCCTGGAGACACTGCGATCAATGAGGGAGATATGTCAAGATGTGTGTTGGTTTTGAGGACGTCTCTCTGGAGAGTCTTAGCAAAGAGGTCACACGGATAATGAGAGCAATTCTCAGAGACACTGAGAACAAGCTCCACAATTCCTCCTGGCACTTTCCCTGTAGGAGATACCGCAAGACGGTTCTGTATATTGGCACAGCGCTCTGCAGGGTGTTAGCAGAGACTTTCCCGGGACAGTGAAACCCTATGTCAGAGACAGTGAGAAGAAGCCCCAATGTTCCTTCCAGGCATTTTCAGTGTGGGTGCCTTCTCCACGTGGTTCCTGGTTTCACTGCAGCTCTGAAGAGAATGTTAGCAAAGAGGTAATCGGGACAGTGAAAACAGTACTCAAAGACAGGGAGAGCAAGCTCTACATTACTCTCTTGGCACTTTGGATGTGGGACATACAGCGAGATGTTTGCTGCTTTTGCGTTTGGCTGTTGGGAGATTTACAGCACAAAGATATCTAGTTGATTTGAAGCAGTTCCGAGAAAGTCTAAGCATAATCGGCACTTTTCCCTCCTGGCACTTTCCTTTGTGAAGATATAGCAGGATGTATATTGGTTTTGAGGAAAACTCAATGGACAGTGTAGGGAGAAAAGTTCCTGGCTCCTTGAATGCCGTTCCTGGAGACACTGCGATCAATGAGGGAGATATGTCAAGATGTGTGTTGGTTTTGAGGACGGCTCTCTGGAGAGTCTTAGCAAAGAGGTCACACGGATAATGAGAGCAATTCTCAGAGACACTGAGAACAAGCTCCACAATTCCTCCTGGCACTTTCCCTGTAGGAGATACCGCAAGACGGTTCTGTATATTGGCACAGCGCTCTGCAGGGTGTTAGCAGAGACTTTCCCGGGACAGTGAAACCCTATGTCAGAGACACTGAGAAGAAGCCCCAATGTTCCTTCCAGGCATTTTCAGTGTGGGTGCCTTCTCCACGTGGTTCCTGGTTTCACTGCAGCTCTGAAGAGAATGTTAGCAAAGAGGTAATCGGGACAGTGAAAACAGTACTCAAAGACAGGGAGAGCAAGCTCTACATTACTCTCTTGGCACTTTGGATGTGGGACATACAGCGAGATGTTTGCTGCTTTTGCGTTTGGCTGTTGGGAGATTTACAGCACAAAGATATCTAGTTGATTTGAAGCAGTTCCGAGAAAGTCTAAGCATAATCGGCACTTTTCCCTCCTGGCACTTTCCTTTGTGAAGATATAGCAGGATGTATATTGGTTTTGAGGAAAACTCAATGGACAGTGTAGGGAGAAAAGTTCCTGGCTCCTTGAATGCCGTTCCTGGAGACACTGCGATCAATGAGGGAGATATGTCAAGATGTGTGTTGGTTTTGAGGATGGCTCTCTGGAGAGTCTTAGCAAAGAGGTCACACGGATAATGAGAGCAATTCTCAGAGACACTGAGAACAAGCTCCACAATTCCTCCTGGCACTTTCCCTCTAGGTGGTACCGCAAGATGTTTCTGTATATTGGGCACTGCGCTCTGCAGGGTGTTAGCAGAGACTTTCCCGGGACAGTGAAACCCTATGTCAGAGACAGTGAGAAGAAGCCCCAATGTTCCTTCCAGGCATTTTCAGTGTGGGTGCCTTCTCCACGTGGTTCCTGGTTTCACTGCAGCTCTGAAGAGAATGTTAGCAAAGAGGTAACCGGGACACTAAAAACAGTACTCAAAGACAGGGAGAGCAAGCTCTACATTACTCTCTTGGCACTTTCGATGTGGGACATACAGCGAGATGTTTGCTGCTTTTGCGTTTGGCTGTTGGGAGATTTACAGCACAAAGATATCTAGTTGATTTGAAGCAGTTCCGAGAAAGTCTAAGCATAATCGGCACTTTTCCCTCCTGGCACTTTCCTTTGTGAAGATATAGCAGGATGTATCTTGGTTTTGAGGAAAACTCAATGGACAGTGTAGGGAGAAAAGTTCCTGGCTCCTTGAATGCCGTTCCTGGAGACACTGCGATCAATGAGGGAGATATGTCAAGATGTGTGTTGGTTTTGAGGACGTCTCTCTGGAGAGTCTTAGCAAAGAGGTCACACGGATAATGAGAGCAATTCTCAGAGACACTGAGAACAAGCTCCACAATTCCTCCTGGCACTTTCCCTGTAGGTGATACCGCAAGATGTTTCTGTATATTGGGCACTGCGCTCTGCAGGGTGTTAGCAGAGACTTTCCCGGGACAGTGAAACCCTATGTCAGAGACAGTGAGAAGAAGCCCCAATGTTCCTTCCAGGCATTTTCAGTGTGGGTGCCTTCTCCACGTGGTTCCTGGTTTCACTGCAGCTCTGAAGAGAATGTTAGCAAAGAGGTAACCGGGACAGTGAAAACAGTACTCAAAGACAGGGAGAGCAAGCTCTACATTACTCTCTTGGCACTTTGGATGTGGGACATACAGCGAGATGTTTGCTGCTTTTGCGTTTGGCTGTTGGGAGATTTACAGCACAAAGATATCTAGTTGATTTGAAGCAGTTCCGAGAAAGTCTAAGCATAATCCTCACTTTTCCCTCCTGGCACTTTCCTTTGTGAAGATATAGCAGGATGTATATTGGTTTTGAGGAAAACTCAATGGACAGTGTAGGGAGAAAAGTTCCTGGCTCCTTGAATGCCGTTCCTGGAGACACTGCGATCAATGAGGGAGATATGTCAAGATGTGTGTTGGTTTTGAGGACGGCTCTCTGGAGAGTCTTAGCAAAGAGGTCACACGGATAATCAGAGCAATTCTCAGAGACACTGAGAACAGGCTCCACAATTCCTCCTGGCACTTTCCCTGTAGGAGATACCGCAAGACGGTTCTGTATATTGGCACAGCGCTCTGCAGGGTGTTAGCAGAGACTTTCCCGGGACAGTGAAACCCTATGTCAGAGACAGTGAGAAGAAGCCCCAATGGTCCTTCCAGGCATTTTCAGTGTGGGTGCCTTCTCCACGTGGTTCCTGGTTTCACTGCAGCTCTGAAGAGAATGTTAGCAAAGAGGTAACCGGGACAGTGAAAACAGTACTCAAAGACAGGGAGAGCAAGCTCTACATTACTCTCTTGGCACTTTCGATGTGGGACATACAGCGAGATGTTTGCTGCTTTTGCGTTTGGCTGTTGGGAGATTTACAGCACAAAGATATCTAGTTGATTTGAAGCAGTTCCAAGAAAGTCTAAGCATAATCGGCACTTTTCCCTCCTTGCACTTTCCATGTGGAAGATATAGCAGGATGTATATTGGTTTTGAGGAAAACTCAATGGACAGTGTAGGGAGAAAAGTTCCTGGCTCCTTGAATGCCGTTCCTGGAGACACTGCGATCAATGAGGGAGATATGTCAAGATGTGTGTTGGTTATGAGGATGGCTCTCTGGAGAGTCTTAGCAAAGCGGTCACACGGATAATGAGAGCAATTCTCAGAGACACTGAGAACAAGCTCCACAATTCCTCCTGGCACTTTCCCTCTAGGTGGTACCGCAAGATGTTTCTGTATATTGGGCACTGCGCTCTGCAGGGTGTTAGCAGAGACTTTCCCGGGACAGTGAAACCCTATGTCAGAGACAGTGAGAAGAAGCCCCAATGTTCCTTCCAGGCATTTTCAGTGTGGGTGCCTTCTCCACGTGGTTCCTGGTTTCACTGCAGCTCTGAAGAGAATGTTAGCAAAGAGGTAATCGGGACAGTGAAAACAGTACTCAAAGACAGGGAGAGCAAGCTCTACATTACTCTCTTGGCACTTTGGATGTGGGACATACAGCGAGATGTTTGCTGCTTTTGCGTTTGGCTGTTGGGAGATTTACAGCACAAAGATATCTAGTTGATTTGAAGCAGTTCCGAGAAAGTCTAAGCATAATCGGCACTTTTCCCTCCTGGCACTTTCCTTTGTGAAGATATAGCAGGATGTATATTGGTTTTGAGGAAAACTCAATGGACAGTGTAGGGAGAAAAGTTCCTGGCTCCTTGAATGCCGTTCCTGGAGACACTGCGATCAATGAGGGAGATATGTCAAGATGTGTGTTGGTTTTGAGGATGGCTCTCTGGAGAGTCTTAGCAAAGCGGTCACACGGATAATGAGAGCAATTCTCAGAGACACTGAGAACAAGCTCCACAATTCCTCCTGGCACTTTCCCTCTAGGTGGTACCGCAAGATGTTTCTGTATATTGGGCACTGCGCTCTGCAGGGTGTTAGCAGAGACTTTCCCGGGACAGTGAAACCCTATGTCAGAGACAGTGAGAAGAAGCCCCAATGTTCCTTCCAGGCATTTTCAGTGTGGGTGCCTTCTCCACGTGGTTCCTGGTTTCACTGCAGCTCTGAAGAGAATGTTAGCAAAGAGGTAACCGGGACACTGAAAACAGTACTCAAAGACAGGGAGAGCAAGCTCTACATTACTCTCTTGGCACTTTGGATGTGGGACATACAGCGAGATGTTTGCTGCTTTTGCGTTTGGCTGTTGGGAGATTTACAGCACAAAGATATCTAGTTGATTTGAAGCAGTTCCGAGAAAGTCTAAGCATAATCGGCACTTTTCCCTCCTGGCACTTTCCTTTGTGAAGATATAGCAGGATGTATATTGGTTTTGAGGAAAACTCAATGGACAGTGTAGGGAGAAAAGTTCCTGGCTCCTTGAATGCCGTTCCTGGAGACACTGCGATCAATGAGGGAGATATGTCAAGATGTGTGTTGGTTTTGAGGATGGCTCTCTGGAGAGTCTTAGCAAAGAGGTCACACGGATAATGAGAGCAATTCTCAGAGACACTGAGAACAAGCTCCACAATTCCTCCTGGCACTTTCCCTGTAGGTGATACCGCAAGATGTTTCTGTATATTGGGCACTGCGCTCTGCAGGGTGTTAGCAGAGACTTTCCCGGGACAGTGAAACCCTATGTCAGAGACAGTGAGAAGAAGCCCCAATGTTCCTTCCAGGCATTTTCAGTGTGGGTGCCTTCTCCACGTGGTTCCTGGTTTCACTGCAGCTCTGAAGAGAATGTTAGCAAAGAGGTAATCGGGACACTGAAAACAGTACTCAAAGACAGGGAGAGCAAGCTCTACATTACTCTCTTGGCACTTTCGATGTGGGACATACAGCGAGATGTTTGCTGCTTTTGCGTTTGGCTGTTGGGAGATTTACAGCACAAAGATATCTAGTTGATTTGAAGCAGTTCCAAGAAAGTCTAAGCATAATCGGCACTTTTCCCTCCTGGCACTTTCCTTTGTGAAGATATAGCAGGATGTATATTGGTTTTGAGGAAAACTCAAAGGACAGTGTAGGGAGAAAAGTTCCTGGCTCCTTGAATGCCGTTCCTGGAGACACTGCGATCAATGAGGGAGATATGTCAAGATGTGTGTTGGTTTTGAGGACGGCTCTCTGGAGAGTCTTAGCAAAGAGGTCACACGGATAATGAGAGCAATTCTCAGAGACACTGAGAACAAGCTCCACAATTCCTCCTGGCACTTTCCCTGTAGGAGATACCGCAAGACGTTTCTGTATATTGGGCACAGTGCTCTGCAGGGTGTTAGCAGAGACTTTCCCGGGACAGTGAAACCCTATGTCAGAGACACTGAGAAGAAGCCCCAATGTTCCTTCCAGGCATTTTCAGTGTGGGTGCCTTCTCCACGTGGTTCCTGGTTTCACTGCAGCTCTGAAGAGAATGTTAGCAAAGAGGTAACCGGGACAGTGAAAACAGTACTCAAAGACAGGGAGAGCAAGCTCTACATTACTCTCTTGGCACTTTGGATGTGGGACATACAGCGAGATGTTTGCTGCTTTTGCGTTTGGCTGTTGGGAGATTTACAGCACAAAGATATCTAGTTGATTTGAAGCAGTTCCGAGAAAGTCTAAGCATAATCCTCACTTTTCCCTCCTGGCACTTTCCTTTGTGAAGATATAGCAGGATGTATATTGGTTTTGAGGAAAACTCAATGGACAGTGTAGGGAGAAAAGTTCCTGGCTCCTTGAATGCCGTTCCTGGAGACACTGCGATCAATGAGGGAGATATGTCAAGATGTGTGTTGGTTTTGAGGACGGCTCTCTGGAGAGTCTTAGCAAAGAGGTCACACGGATAATCAGAGCAATTCTCAGAGACACTGAGAACAGGCTCCACAATTCCTCCTGGCACTTTCCCTGTAGGAGATACCGCAAGACGGTTCTGTATATTGGCACAGCGCTCTGCAGGGTGTTAGCAGAGACTTTCCCGGGACAGTGAAACCCTATGTCAGAGACAGTGAGAAGAAGCCCCAATGTTCCTTCCAGGCATTTTCAGTGTGGGTGCCTTCTCCACGTGGTTCCTGGTTTCACTGCAGCTCTGAAGAGAATGTTAGCAAAGAGGTAACCGGGACAGTGAAAACAGTACTCAAAGACAGGGAGAGCAAGCTCTACATTACTCTCTTGGCACTTTGGATGTGGGACATACAGCGAGATGTTTGCTGCTTTTGCGTTTGGCTGTTGGGAGATTTACAGCACAAAGATATCTAGTTGATTTGAAGCAGTTCCGAGAAAGTCTAAGCATAATCCTCACTTTTCCCTCCTGGCACTTTCCTTTGTGAAGATATAGCAGGATGTATATTGGTTTTGAGGAAAACTCAATGGACAGTGTAGGGAGAAAAGTTCCTGGCTCCTTGAATGCCGTTCCTGGAGACACTGCGATCAATGAGGGAGATATGTCAAGATGTGTGTTGGTTTTGAGGACGGCTCTCTGGAGAGTCTTAGCAAAGAGGTCACACGGATAATCAGAGCAATTCTCAGAGACACTGAGAACAGGCTCCACAATTCCTCCTGGCACTTTCCCTGTAGGAGATACCGCAAGACGGTTCTGTATATTGGCACAGCGCTCTGCAGGGTGTTAGCAGAGACTTTCCCGGGACAGTGAAACCCTATGTCAGAGACAGTGAGAAGAAGCCCCAATGGTCCTTCCAGGCATTTTCAGTGTGGGTGCCTTCTCCACGTGGTTCCTGGTTTCACTGCAGCTCTGAAGAGAATGTTAGCAAAGAGGTAACCGGGACAGTGAAAACAGTACTCAAAGACAGGGAGAGCAAGCTCTACATTACTCTCTTGGCACTTTGGATGTGGGACATACAGCGAGATGTTTGCTGCTTTTGCGTTTGGCTGTTGGGAGATTTACAGCACAAAGATATCTAGTTGATTTGAAGCAGTTCCAAGAAAGTCTAAGCATAATCGGCACTTTTCCCTCCTGGCACTTTCCTTTGTGAAGATATAGCAGGATGTATATTGGTTTTGAGGAAAACTCAATGGACAGTGTAGGGAGAAAAGTTCCTGGCTCCTTGAATGCCGTTCCTGGAGACACTGCGATCAATGAGGGAGATATGTCAAGATGTGTGTTGGTTTTGAGGATGGCTCTCTGGAGAGTCTTAGCAAAGCGGTCACACGGATAATGAGAGCAATTCTCAGAGACACTGAGAACAAGCTCCACAATTCCTCCTGGCACTTTCCCTCTAGGTGGTACCGCAAGATGTTTCTGTATATTGGGCACTGCGCTCTGCAGGGTGTTAGCAGAGACTTTCCCGGGACAGTGAAACCCTATGTCAGAGACAGTGAGAAGAAGCCCCAATGTTCCTTCCAGGCATTTTCAGTGTGGGTGCCTTCTCCACGTGGTTCCTGGTTTCACTGCAGCTCTGAAGAGAATGTTAGCAAAGAGGTAATCGGGACACTGAAAACAGTACTCAAAGACAGGGAGAGCAAGCTCTACATTACTCTCTTGGCACTTTGGATGTGGGACATACAGCGAGATGTTTGCTGCTTTTGCGTTTGGCTGTTGGGAGATTTACAGCACAAAGATATCTAGTTGATTTGAAGCAGTTCCAAGAAAGTCTAAGCATAATCGGCACTTTTCCCTCCTGGCACTTTCCTTTGTGAAGATATAGCAGGATGTATATTGGTTTTGAGGAAAACTCAAAGGACAGTGTAGGGAGAAAAGTTCCTGGCTCCTTGAATGCCGTTCCTGGAGACACTGCGATCAATGAGGGAGATATGTCAAGATGTGTGTTGGTTTTGAGGACGGCTCTCTGGAGAGTCTTAGCAAAGAGGTCACACGGATAATGAGAGCAATTCTCAGAGACACTGAGAACAAGCTCCACAATTCCTCCTGGCACTTTCCCTGTAGGAGATACCGCAAGACGGTTCTGTATATTGGGCACAGTGCTCTGCAGGGTGTTAGCAGAGACTTTCCCGGGACAGTGAAACCCTATGTCAGAGACACTGAGAAGAAGCCCCAATGTTCCTTCCAGGCATTTTCAGTGTGGGTGCCTTCTCCACGTGGTTCCTGGTTTCACTGCAGCTCTGAAGAGAATGTTAGCAAAGAGGTAACCGGGACAGTGAAAACAGTACTCAAAGACAGGGAGAGCAAGCTCTACATTACTCTCTTGGCACTTTGGATGTGGGACATACAGCGAGATGTTTGCTGCTTTTGCGTTTGGCTGTTGGGAGATTTACAGCACAAAGATATCTAGTTGATTTGAAGCAGTTCCGAGAAAGTCTAAGCATAATCCTCACTTTTCCCTCCTGGCACTTTCCTTTGTGAAGATATAGCAGGATGTATATTGGTTTTGAGGAAAACTCAATGGACAGTGTAGGGAGAAAAGTTCCTGGCTCCTTGAATGCCGTTCCTGGAGACACTGCGATCAATGAGGGAGATATGTCAAGATGTGTGTTGGTTTTGAGGACGGCTCTCTGGAGAGTCTTAGCAAAGAGGTCACACGGATAATCAGAGCAATTCTCAGAGACACTGAGAACAGGCTCCACAATTCCTCCTGGCACTTTCCCTGTAGGAGATACCGCAAGACGGTTCTGTATATTGGCACAGCGCTCTGCAGGGTGTTAGCAGAGACTTTCCCGGGACAGTGAAACCCTATGTCAGAGACAGTGAGAAGAAGCCCCAATGGTCCTTCCAGGCATTTTCAGTGTGGGTGCCTTCTCCACGTGGTTCCTGGTTTCACTGCAGCTCTGAAGAGAATGTTAGCAAAGAGGTAACCGGGACACTGAAAACAGTACTCAAAGACAGGGAGAGCAAGCTCTACATTACTCTCTTGGCACTTTCGATGTGGGACATACAGCGAGATGTTTGCTGCTTTTGCGTTTGGCTGTTGGGAGATTTACAGCACAAAGATATCTAGTTGATTTGAAGCAGTTCCAAGAAAGTCTAAGCATAATCGGCACTTTTCCCTCCTTGCACTTTCCATGTGGAAGATATAGCAGGATGTATATTGGTTTTGAGGAAAACTCAATGGACAGTGTAGGGAGAAAATTTCCTGGCTCCTTCAATGCCGTTCCTGGAGACACTGCGATCAATGAGGGAGATATGTCAAGATGTGTGTTGGTTTTGAGGACGGCTCTCTGGAGAGTCTTAGCAAAGAGGTCACACGGATAATGAGAGCAATTCTCAGAGACACTGAGAACAAGCTCCACAATTCCTCCTGGCACTTTCCCTGTAGGAGATACCGCAAGACGGTTCTGTATATTGGCACAGCGCTCTGCAGGGTGTTAGCAGAGACTTTCCCGGGACAGTGAAACCCTATGTCAGAGACACTGAGAAGAAGCCCCAATGTTCCTTCCAGGCATTTTCAGTGTGGGTGCCTTCTCCACGTGGTTCCTGGTTTCACTGCAGCTCTGAAGAGAATGTTAGCAAAGAGGTAACCGGGACAGTGAAAACAGTACTCAAAGACAGGGAGAGCAAGCACTACATTACTCTCTTGGCACTTTGGATGTGGGACATACAGCGAGATGTTTGCTGCTTTTGCGTTTGGCTGTTGGGAGATTTACAGCACAAAGATATCTAGTTGATTTGAAGCAGTTCCAAGAAAGTCTAAGCATAATCGGCACTTTTCCCTCCTGGCACTTTCCTTTGTGAAGATATAGCAGGATGTATATTGGTTTTGAGGAAAACTCAATGGACAGTGTAGGGAGAAAAGTTCCTGGCTCCTTGAATGCCGTTCCTGGAGACACTGCGATCAATGAGGGAGATATGTCAAGATGTGTGTTGGTTTTGAGGATGGCTCTCTGGAGAGTCTTAGCAAAGCGGTCACACGGATAATGAGAGCAATTCTCAGAGACACTGAGAACAAGCTCCACAATTCCTCCTGGCACTTTCCCTCTAGGTGGTACCGCAAGATGTTTCTGTATATTGGGCACTGCGCTCTGCAGGGTGTTAGCAGAGACTTTCCCGGGACAGTGAAACCCTATGTCAGAGACAGTGAGAAGAAGCCCCAATGTTCCTTCCAGGCATTTTCAGTGTGGGTGCCTTCTCCACGTGGTTCCTGGTTTCACTGCAGCTCTGAAGAGAATGTTAGCAAAGAGGTAACCGGGACAGTGAAAACAGTACTCAAAGACAGGGAGAGCAAGCTCTACATTACTCTCTTGGCACTTTGGATGTGGGACATACAGCGAGATGTTTGCTGCTTTTGCGTTTGGCTGTTGGGAGATTTACAGCACAAAGATATCTAGTTGATTTGAAGCAGTTCCGAGAAAGTCTAAGCATAATCCTCACTTTTCCCTCCTGGCACTTTCCTTTGTGAAGATATAGCAGGATGTATATTGGTTTTGAGGAAAACTCAATGGACAGTGTAGGGAGAAAAGTTCCTGGCTCCTTGAATGCCGTTCCTGGAGACACTGCGATCAATGAGGGAGATATGTCAAGATGTGTGTTGGTTTTGAGGACGTCTCTCTGGAGAGTCTTAGCAAAGAGGTCACACGGATAATCAGAGCAATTCTCAGAGACACTGAGAACAAGCTCCACAATTCCTCCTGGCACTTTCCCTGTAGGAGATACCGCAAGACGGTTCTGTATATTGGCACAGCGCTCTGCAGGGTGTTAGCAGAGACTTTCCCGGGACAGTGAAACCCTATGTCAGAGACACTGAGAAGAAGCCCCAATGTTCCTTCCAGGCATTTTCAGTGTGGGTGCCTTCTCCACGTGGTTCCTGGTTTCACTGCAGCTCTGAAGAGAATGTTAGCAAAGAGGTAACCGGGACAGTGAAAACAGTACTCAAAGACAGGGAGAGCAAGCTCTACATTACTCTCTTGGCACTTTGGATGTGGGACATACAGCGAGATGTTTGCTGCTTTTGCGTTTGGCTGTTGGGAGATTTACAGCACAAAGACATATAGTTGATTTGAAGCAGTTCCGAGAAAGTCTAAGCATAATCGGCACTTTTCCCTCCTGGCACTTTCCTTTGTGAAGATATAGCAGGATGTATATTGGTTTTGAGGAAAACTCAATGGACAGTGTAGGGAGAAAAGTTCCTGGCTCCTTGAATGCCGTTCCTGGAGACACTGCGATCAATGAGGGAGATATGTCAAGATGTGTGTTGGTTTTGAGGACGTCTCTCTGGAGAGTCTTAGCAAAGAGGTCACACGGATAATCAGAGCAATTCTCAGAGACACTGAGAACAAGCTCCACAATTCCTCCTGGCACTTTCCCTGTAGGAGATACCGCAAGACGGTTCTGTATATTGGGCACTGTGCTCTGCAGGGTGTTAGCAGAGACTTTCCCGGGACAGTGAAACCCTATGTCAGAGACAGTGAGAAGAAGCCCCAATGTTCCTTCCAGGCATTTTCAGTGTGGGTGCCTTCTCCACGTGGTTCCTGGTTTCACTGCAGCTCTGAAGAGAATGTTAGAAAAGAGGTAACCGGGACACTGAAAACAGTACTCAAAGACAGGGAGAGCAAGCTCTACATTACTCTCTTGGCACTTTGGATGTGGGAAATACAGCGAGATGTTTGCTGCTTTTGCGTTTGGCTGTTGGGAGATTTACAGCACAAAGATATCTAGTTGATTTGAAGCAGTTCCGAGAAAGTCTAAGCATAATCCTCACTTTTCCCTCCTGGCACTTTCCTTTGTGAAGATATAGCAGGATGTATATTGGTTTTGAGGAAAACTCAATGGACAGTGTAGGGAGAAAAGTTCCTGGCTCCTTGAATGCCGTTCCTGGAGACACTGCGATCAATGAGGGAGATATGTCAAGATGTGTGTTGGTTTTGAGGACGTCTCTCTGGAGAGTCTTAGCAAAGAGGTCACACGGATAATGAGAGCAATTCTCAGAGACACTGAGAACAAGCTCCACAATTCCTCCTGGCACTTTCCCTGTAGGAGATACCGCAAGACGTTTCTGTATATTGGGCACTGCGCTCTGCAGGGTGTTAGCAGAGACTTTCCCGGGACAGTGAAACCCTATGTCAGAGACAGTGAGAAGAAGCCCCAATGTTCCTTCCAGGCATTTTCAGTGTGGGTGCCTTCTCCACGTGGTTCCTGGTTTCACTGCAGCTCTGAAGAGAATGTTAGCAAAGAGGTAACCGGGACAGTGAAAACAGTACTCAAAGACAGGGAGAGCAAGCTCTACATTACTCTCTTGGCACTTTGGATGTGGGACATACAGCGAGATGTTTGCTGCTTTTGCGTTTGGCTGTTGGGAGATTTACAGCACAAAGATATCTAGTTGATTTGAAGCAGTTCCGAGAAAGTCTAAGCATAATTGGCACTTTTCCCTCCTGGCACTTTCCTTTGTGAAGATATAGCAGGATGTATATTGGTTTTGAGGAAAACTCAATGGACAGTGTAGGGAGAAAAGTTCCTGGCTCCTTGAATGCCGTTCCTGGAGACACTGCGATCAATGAGGGAGATATGTCAAGATGTGTGTTGGTTTTGAGGACGTCTCTCTGGAGAGTCTTAGCAAAGAGGTCACACGGATAATCAGAGCAATTCTCAGAGACACTGAGAACAAGCTCCACAATTCCTCCTGGCACTTTCCCTGTAGGAGATACCGCAAGACGGTTCTGTATATTGGGCACTGTGCTCTGCAGGGTGTTAGCAGAGACTTTCCCGGGACAGTGAAACCCTATGTCAGAGACAGTGAGAAGAAGCCCCAATGTTCCTTCCAGGCATTTTCAGTGTGGGTGCCTTCTCCACGTGGTTCCTGGTTTCACTGCAGCTCTGAAGAGAATGTTAGCAAAGAGGTAACCGGGACAGTGAAAACAGTACTCAAAGACAGGGAGAGCAAGCTCTACATTACTCTCTTGGCACTTTGGATGTGGGACATACAGCGAGATGTTTGCTGCTTTTGCGTTTGGCTGTTGGGAGATTTACAGCACAAAGATATCTAGTTGATTTGAAGCAGTTCCAAGAAAGTCTAAGCATAATTGGCACTTTTCCCTCCTGGCACTTTCCTTTGTGAAGATATAGCAGGATGTATATTGGTTTTGAGGAAAACTCAATGGACAGTGTAGGGAGAAAAGTTCCTGGCTCCTTGAATGCCGTTCCTGGAGACACTGCGATCAATGAGGGAGATATGTCAAGATGTGTGTTGGTTTTGAGGATGGCTCTCTGGAGAGTCTTAGCAATGAGGTCACACGGATAATGAGAGCAATTCTCAGAGACACTGAGAACAAGCTCCACAATTCCTCCTGGCACTTTCCCTGTAGGAGATACCACAAGACGGTTCTGTATATTGGGCACAGCGCTCTGCAGGGTGTTAGCAGAGACTTTCCCGGGACAGTGAAACCCTATGTCAGAGACACTGAGAAGAAGCCCCAATGTTCCTTCCAGGCATTTTCAGTGTGGGTGCCTTCTCCACGTGGTTCCTGGTTTCACTGCAGCTCTGAAGAGAATGTTAGCAAAGAGGTAACCGGGACAGTGAAAACAGTACTCAAAGACAGGGAGAGCAAGCTCTACATTACTCTCTTGGCACTTTGGATGTGGGACATACAGCGAGATGTTTGCTGCTTTTGCGTTTGGCTGTTGGGAGATTTACAGCACAAAGATATCTAGTTGATTTGAAGCAGTTCCAAGAAAGTCTAAGCATAATCGGCACTTTTCCCTCCTGGCACTTTCCTTTGTGAAGATATAGCAGGATGTATATTGGTTTTGAGGAAAACTCAAAGGACAGTGTAGGGAGAAAAGTTCCTGGCTCCTTGAATGCCGTTCCTGGAGACACTGCGATCAATGAGGGAGATATGTCAAGATGTGTGTTGGTTTTGAGGACGGCTCTCTGGAGAGTCTTAGCAAAGAGGTCACACGGATAATGAGAGCAATTCTCAGAGACACTGAGACCAAGCTCCACAATTCCTCCTGGCACTTTCCCTGTAGGAGATACCGCAAGACGGTTCTGTATATTGGCACAGCGCTCTGCAGGGTGTTAGCAGAGACTTTCCCGGGACAGTGAAACCCTATGTCAGAGACAGTGAGAAGAAGCCCCAATGTTCCTTCCAGGCATTTTCAGTGTGGGTGCCTTCTCCACGTGGTTCCTGGTTTCACTGCAGCTCTGAAGAGAATGTTAGCAATGAGGTAACCGGGACAGTGAAAACAGTACTCAAAGACAGGGAGAGCAAGCTCTACATTACTCTCTTGGCACTTTGGATGTGGGACATACAGCGAGATGTTTGCTGCTTTTGCGTTTGGCTGTTGGGAGATTTACAGCACAAAGATATCTAGTTGATTTGAAGCAGTTCCGAGAAAGTCTAAGCATAATCGGCACTTTTCCCTCCTGGCACTTTCCATGTGGAAGATATAGCAGGATGTATATTGGTTTTGAGGAAAACTCAATGGACAGTGTAGGGAGAAAAGTTCCTGGCTCCTTGAATGCCGTTCCTGGAGACACTGCGATCAATGAGGGAGATATGTCAAGATGTGTGTTGGTTTTGAGGACGTCTCTCTGGAGAGTCTTAGCAAAGAGGTCACACGGATAATGAGAGCAATTCTCAGAGACACTGAGAACAAGCTCCACAATTCCTCCTGGCACTTTCCCTGTAGGAGATACCGCAAGACGGTTCTGTATATTGGGCACTGCGCTGTGCAGGGTGTTAGCAGAGACTTTCCCGGGACAGTGAAACCCTATGTCAGAGACACTGAGAAGAAGCCCCAATGTTCCTTCCAGGCATTTTCAGTGTGGGTGCCTTCTCCACGTGGTTCCTGGTTTCACTGCAGCTCTGAAGAGAATGTTAGCAAAGAGGTAACCGGGACAGTGAAAACAGTACTCAAAGACAGGGAGAGCAAGCTCTACATTACTCTCTTGGCACTTTGGATGTGGGACATACAGCGAGATGTTTGCTGCTTTTGCGTTTGGCTGTTGGGAGATTTACAGCACAAAGATATCTAGTTGATTTGAAGCAGTTCCGAGAAAGTCTAAGCATAATCGGCACTTTTCCCTCCTGGCACTTTCCTTTGTGAAGATATAGCAGGATGTATATTGGTTTTGAGGAAAACTCAATGGACAGTGTAGGGAGAAAAGTTCCTGGCTCCTTGAATGCCGTTCCTGGAGACACTGCGATCAATGAGGGAGATATGTCAAGATGTGTGTTGGTTTTGAGGATGGCTCTCTGGAGAGTCTTAGCAATGAGGTCACACGGATAATGAGAGCAATTCTCAGAGACACTGAGAACAAGCTCCACAATTCCTCCTGGCACTTTCCCTGTAGGAGATACCGCAAGACGTTTCTGTATATTGGGCACAGCGCTCTGCAGGGTGTTAGCAGAGACTTTCCCGGGACAGTGAAACCCTATGTCAGAGACACTGAGAAGAAGCCCCAATGTTCCTTCCAGGCATTTTCAGTGTGGGTGCCTTCTCCACGTGGTTCCTGGTTTCACTGCAGCTCTGAAGAGAATGTTAGCAAAGAGGTAACCGGGACAGTGAAAACAGTACTCAAAGACAGGGAGAGCAAGCTCTACATTACTCTCTTGGCACTTTGGATGTGGGACATACAGCGAGATGTTTGCTGCTTTTGCGTTTGGCTGTTGGGAGATTTACAGCACAAAGATATCTAGTTGATTTGAAGCAGTTCCGAGAAAGTCTAAGCATAATCGGCACTTTTCCCTCCTGGCACTTTCCATGTGGAAGATATAGCAGGATGTATATTGGTTTTGAGGAAAACTCAATGGACAGTGTAGGGAGAAAAGTTCCTGGCTCCTTGAATGCCGTTCCTGGAGACACTGCGATCAATGAGGGAGATATGTCAAGATGTGTGTTGGTTTTGAGGATGGCTCTCTGGAGAGTCTTAGCAAAGCGGTCACACGGATAATGAGAGCAATTCTCAGAGACACTGAGAACAAGCTCCACAATTCCTCCTGGCACTTTCCCTGTAGGAGATACCGCAAGACGGTTCTGTATATTGGCACAGCGCTCTGCAGGGTGTTAGCAGAGACTTTCCCGGGACAGTGAAACCCTATGTCAGAGACACTGAGAAGAAGCCCCAATGTTCCTTCCAGGCATTTTCAGTGTGGGTGCCTTCTCCACGTGGTTCCTGGTTTCACTGCAGCTCTGAAGAGAATGTTAGCAAAGAGGTAACCGGGACAGTGAAAACAGTACTCAAAGACAGGGAGAGCAAGCTCTACATTACTCTCTTGGCACTTTGGATGTGGGACATACAGCGAGATGTTTGCTGCTTTTGTGTTTGGCTGTTGGGAGATTTACAGCACAAAGATATCTAGTTGATTTGAAGCAGTTCCGAGAAAGTCTAAGCATAATCGGCACTTTTCCCTCCTGGCACTTTCCTTTGTGAAGATATAGCAGGATGTATATTGGTTTTGAGGAAAACTCAATGGACAGTGTAGGGAGAAAAGTTCCTGGCTCCTTGAATGCCGTTCCTGGAGACACTGCGATCAATGAGGGAGATATGTCAAGATGTGTGTTGGTTTTGAGGATGGCTCTCTGGAGAGTCTTAGCAAAGCGGTCACACGGATAATGAGAGCAATTCTCAGAGACACTGAGAACAAGCTCCACAATTCCTCCTGGCACTTTCCCTGTAGCTGATACCGCAAGATGTTTCTGTATATTGGGCACTGCGCTCTGCAGGGTGTTAGCAGAGACTTTCCCGGGACAGTGAAACCCTATGTCAGAGACAGTGAGAAGAAGCCCCAATGGTCCTTCCAGGCATTTTCAGTGTGGGTGCCTTCTCCACGTGGTTCCTGGTTTCACTGCAGCTCTGAAGAGAATGTTAGCAAAGAGGTAACCGGGACAGTGAAAACAGTACTCAAAGACAGGGAGAGCAAGCTCTACATTACTCTCTTGGCACTTTCGATGTGGGACATACAGCGAGATGTTTGCTGCTTTTGCGTTTGGCTGTTGGGAGATTTACAGCACAAAGATATCTAGTTGATTTGAAGCAGTTCCAAGAAAGTCTAAGCATAATCGGCACTTTTCCGTCCTGGCACTTTCCTTTGTGAAGATATAGCAGGATGTATATTGGTTTTGAGGAAAACTCAAAGGACAGTGTAGGGAGAAAAGTTCCTGGCTCCTTGAATGCCGTTCCTGGAGACACTGCGATCAATGAGGGAGATATGTCAAGATGTGTGTTGGTTTTGAGGACGTCTCTCTGGAGAGTCTTAGCAAAGAGGTCACACGGATAATGAGAGCAATTCTCAGAGACACTGAGAACAAGCTCCACAATTCCTCCTGGCACTTTCCCTGTAGGAGATACCGCAAGACGGTTCTGTATATTGGGCACAGCGCTCTGCAGGGTGTTAGCAGAGACTTTCCCGGGACAGTGAAACCCTATGTCAGAGACACTGAGAAGAAGCCCCAATGTTCCTTCCAGGCATTTTCAGTGTGGGTGCCTTCTCCACGTGGTTCCTGGTTTCACTGCAGCTCTGAAGAGAATGTTAGCAAAGAGGTAACCGGGACAGTGAAAACAGTACTCAAAGACAGGGAGAGCAAGCTCTACATTACTCTCTTGGCACTTTCGATGTGGGACATACAGCGAGATGTTTGCTGCTTTTGCGTTTGGCTGTTGGGAGATTTACAGCACAAAGATATCTAGTTGATTTGAAGCAGTTCCGAGAAAGTCTAAGCATAATCGGCACTTTTCCCTCCTGGCACTTTCCTTTGTGAAGATATAGCAGGATGTATATTGGTTTTGAGGAAAACTCAAAGGACAGTGTAGGGAGAAAAGTTCCTGGCTCCTTGAATGCCGTTCCTGGAGACACTGCGATCAATGAGGGAGATATGTCAAGATGTGTGTTGGTTTTGAGGACGTCTCTCTGGAGAGTCTTAGCAAAGAGGTCACACGGATAATGAGAGCAATTCTCAGAGACACTGAGAACAAGCTCCACAATTCCTCCTGGCACTTTCCCTGTAGGAGATACCGCAAGACGGTTCTGTATATTGGCACAGCGCTCTGCAGGGTGTTAGCAGAGACTTTCCCGGGACAGTGAAACCCTATGTCAGAGACAGTGAGAAGAAGCCCCAATGTTCCTTCCAGGCATTTTCAGTGTGGGTGCCTTCTCCACGTGGTTCCTGGTTTCACTGCAGCTCTGAAGAGAATGTTAGCAAAGAGGTAACCGGGACACTGAAAACAGTAATCAAAGACAGGGAGAGCAAGCTCTACATTACTCTCTTGGCACTTTGGATGTGGGACATACAGCGAGATGTTTCCTGCTTTTGCGTTTGGCTGTTGGGAGATTTACAGCACAAAGATTTCTAGTTGATTTGAAGCAGTTCCGAGAAAGTCTAAGCATAATCCTCACTTTTCCCTCCTGGCACTTTCCATGTGGAAGATATAGCAGGATGTATATTGGTTTTGAGGAAAACTCAATGGACAGTGTAGGGAGAAAAGTTCCTGGCTCCTTGAATGCCGTTCCTGGAGACACTGCGATCAATGAGGGAGATATGTCAAGATGTGTGTTGGTTTTGAGGACGTCTCTCTGGAGAGTCTTAGCAAAGAGGTCACACGGATAATCAGAGCAATTCTCAGAGACACTGAGAACAAGCTCCACAATTCCTCCTGGCACTTTCCCTGTAGGAGATACCGCAAGACGGTTCTGTATATTGCGCACTGCGCTGTGCAGGGTGTTAGCAGAGACTTTCCCGGGACAGTGAAACCCTATGTCAGAGACAGTGAGAAGAAGCCCCAATGTTCCTTCCAGGCATTTTCAGTGTGGGTGCCTTCTCCACGTGGTTCCTGGTTTCACTGCAGCTCTGAAGAGAATGTTAGCAAAGAGGTAACCGGGACAGTGAAAACAGTACTCAAAGACAGGGAGAGCAAGCTCTACATTACTCTCTTGGCACTTTGGATGTGGGACATACAGCGAGATGTTTGCTGCTTTTGCGTTTGGCTGTTGGGAGATTTACAGCACAAAGATATCTAGTTGATTTGAAGCAGTTCCGAGAAAGTCTAAGCATAATCGGCACTTTTCCCTCCTGGCACTTTCCTTTGTGAAGATATAGCAGGATGTATATTGGTTTTGAGGAAAACTCAATGGACAGTGTAGGGAGAAAAGTTCCTGGCTCCTTGAATGCCGTTCCTGGAGACACTGCGATCAATGACGGAGATATGTCAAGATGTGTGTTGGTTTTGAGGATGGCTCTCTGGAGAGTCTTAGCAATGAGGTCACACGGATAATGAGAGCAATTCTCAGAGACACTGAGAACAAGCTCCACAATTCCTCCTGGCACTTTCCCTGTAGGAGATACCGCAAGACGGTTCTGTATATTGGGCACAGCGCTCTGCAGGGTGTTAGCAGAGACTTTCCCGGGACAGTGAAACCCTATGTCAGAGACAGTGAGAAGAAGCCCCAATGTTCCTTCCAGGCATTTTCAGTGTGGGTGCCTTCTCCACGTGGTTCCTGGTTTCACTGCAGCTCTGAAGAGAATGTTAGCAAAGAGGTAACCGGGACACTGAAAACAGTACTCAAAGACAGGGAGAGCAAGCTCTACATTACTCTCTTGGCACTTTGGATGTGGGACATACAGCGAGATGTTTGCTGCTTTTGCGTTTGGCTGTTGGGAGATTTACAGCACAAAGATATCTAGTTGATTTGAAGCAGTTCCGAGAAAGTCTAAGCATAATCGGCACTTTTCCCTCCTGGCACTTTCCTTTGTGAAGATATAGCAGGATGTATATTGGTTTTGAGGAAAACTCAATGGACAGTGTAGGGAGAAAAGTTCCTGGCTCCTTGAATGCCGTTCCTGGAGACACTGCGATCAATGAGGGAGATATGTCAAGATGTGTGTTGGTTTTGAGGATGGCTCTCTGGAGAGTCTTAGCAAAGCGGTCACACGGATAATGAGAGCAATTCTCAGAGACACTGAGAACAAGCTCCACAATTCCTCCTGGCACTTTCCCTGTAGCTGATACCGCAAGATGTTTCTGTATATTGGGCACTGCGCTCTGCAGGGTGTTAGCAGAGACTTTCCCGGGACAGTGAAACCCTATGTCAGAGACAGTGAGAAGAAGCCCCAATGTTCCTTCCAGGCATTTTCAGTGTGTGTGCCTTCTCCACGTGGTTCCTGGTTTCACTGCAGCTCTGAAGAGAATGTTAGCAAAGAGGTAACCGGGACACTGAAAACAGTACTCAAAGACAGGGAGAGCAAGCTCTACATTACTCTCTTGGCACTTTCGATGTGGGACATACAGTGAGATGTTTGCTGCTTTTGCGTTTGGCTGTTGGGAGATTTACAGCACAAAGATATCTAGTTGATTTGAAGCAGTTCCGAGAAAGTCTAAGCATAATCGGCACTTTTCCCTCCTGGCACTTTCCATGTGGAAGATATAGCAGGATGTATATTGGTTTTGAGGAAAACTCAATGGACAGTGTAGGGAGAAAAGTTCCTGGCTCCTTGAATGCCGTTCCTGGAGACACTGCGATCAATGAGGGAGATATGTCAAGATGTGTGTTGGTTTTGAGGACGTCTCTCTGGAGAGTCTTAGCAAAGCGGTCACACGGATAATCAGAGCAATTCTCAGAGACACTGAGAACAAGCTCCACAATTCCTCCTGGCACTTTCCCTGTAGGAGATACCGCAAGATGTTTCTGTATATTGGGCACTGCGCTGTGCAGGGTGTTAGCAGAGACTTTCCCGGGACAGTGAAACCCTATGTCAGAGACACTGAGAAGAAGCCCCAATGTTCCTTCCAGGCATTTTCAGTGTGGGTGCCTTCTCCACGTGGTTCCTGGTTTCACTGCAGCTCTGAAGAGAATGTTAGCAAAGAGGTAACCGGGACAGTGAAAACAGTCCTCAAAGACAGGGAGAGCAAGCTCTACATTACTCTCTTGGCACTTTGGATGTGGGACATACAGCGAGATGTTTGCTGCTTTTGCGTTTGGCTGTTGGGAGATTTACAGCACAAAGATATCTAGTTGATTTGAAGCAGTTCCGAGAAAGTCTAAGCATAATCGGCACTTTTCCCTCCTGGCACTTTCCTTTGTGAAGATATAGCAGGATGTATATTGGTTTTGAGGAAAACTCAATGGACAGTGTAGGGAGAAAAGTTCCTGGCTCCTTGAATGCCGTTCCTGGAGACACTGCGATCAATGAGGGAGATATGTCAAGATGTGTGTTGGTTTTGAGGACGTCTCTCTGGAGAGTCTTAGCAAAGAGGTCACACGGATAATCAGAGCAATTCTCAGAGACACTGAGAACAAGCTCCACAATTCCTCCTGGCACTTTCCCTGTAGGAGATACCGCAAGACGGTTCTGTATATTGGCACAGCGCTCTGCAGGGTGTTAGCAGAGACTTTCCCGGGACAGTGAAACCCTATGTCAGAGACAGTGAGAAGAAGCCCCAATGGTCCTTCCAGGCATTTTCAGTGTGGGTGCCTTCTCCACGTGGTTCCTGGTTTCACTGCAGCTCTGAAGAGAATGTTAGCAAAGAGGTAACCGGGACAGTGAAAACAGTACTCAAAGACAGGGAGAGCAAGCTCTACATTACTCTCTTGGCACTTTCGATGTGGGACATACAGCGAGATGTTTGCTGCTTTTGCGTTTGGCTGTTGGGACATTTACAGCACAAAGATATCTAGTTGATTTGAAGCAGTTCCGAGAAAGTCTAAGCATAATCCTCACTTTTCCCTCCTGGCACTTTCCTTTGTGAAGATATAGCAGGATGTATATTGGTTTTGAGGAAAACTCAATGGACAGTGTAGGGAGAAAAGTTCCTGGCTCCTTGAATGCCGTTCCTGGAGACACTGCGATCAATGAGGGAGATATGTCAAGATGTGTGTTGGTTTTGAGGACGTCTCTCTGGAGAGTCTTAGCAAAGCGGTCACACGGATAATGAGAGCAATTCTCAGAGACACTGAGAACAAGCTCCACAATTCCTCCTGGCACTTTCCCTGTAGGAGATACCGCAAGACGTTTCTGTATATTGGGCACTGCGCTCTGCAGGGTGTTAGCAGAGACTTTCCCGGGACAGTGAAACCCTATGTCAGAGACAGTGAGAAGAAGCCCCAATGTTCCTTCCAGGCATTTTCAGTGTGGGTGCCTTCTCCACGTGGTTCCTGGTTTCACTGCAGCTCTGAAGAGAATGTTAGCAAAGAGGTAACCGGGACACTGAAAACAGTACTCAAAGACAGGGAGAGCAAGCTCTACATTACTCTCTTGGCACTTTCGATGTGGGACATACAGTGAGATGTTTGCTGCTTTTGCGTTTGGCTGTTGGGAGATTTACAGCACAAAGATATCTAGTTGATTTGAAGCAGTTCCGAGAAAGTCTAAGCATAATCGGCACTTTTCCCTCCTGGCACTTTCCTTTGTGAAGATATAGCAGGATGTATATTGGTTTTGAGGAAAACTCAATGGACAGTGTAGGGAGAAAAGTTCCTGGCTCCTTGAATGCCGTTCCTGGAGACACTGCGATCAATGAGGGAGATATGTCAAGATGTGTGTTGGTTTTGAGGACGTCTCTCTGGAGAGTCTTAGCAATGAGGTCACACGGATAATGAGAGCAATTCTCAGAGACACTGAGAACAAGCTCCACAATTCCTCCTGGCACTTTCCCTGTAGGAGATACCGCAAGACGTTTCTGTATATTGGGCACTGCACTCTGCAGGGTGTTAGCAGAGACTTTCCCGGGACAGTGAAACCCTATGTCAGAGACAGTGAGAAGAAGCCCCAATGTTCCTTCCAGGCATTTTCAGTGTGGGTGCCTTCTCCACGTGGTTCCTGGTTTCACTGCAGCTCTGAAGAGAATGTTAGCAAAGAGGTAACCGGGACAGTGAAAACAGTACTCAAAGACAGGGAGAGCAAGCTCTACATTACTCTCTTGGCACTTTGGATGTGGGACATACAGCGAGATGTTTGCTGCTTTTGCGTTTGGCTGTTGGGAGATTTACAGCACAAAGATATCTAGTTGATTTGAAGCAGTTACAAGAAAGTCTAAACGCAATCCTCACTTTTCCCTCCTGGCACTTTCCTTTGTGAAGATATAGCAGGATGTATATTGGTTTTGAGGAAAACTCAATGGACAGTGTAGGGAGAAAAGTTCCTGGCTCCTTGAATGCCGTTCCTGGAGACACTGCGATCAATGAGGGAGATATGTCAAGATGTGTGTTGGTTTTGAGGACGTCTCTCTGGAGAGTCTTAGCAAAGAGGTCACACGATTAATCAGAGCAATTCTCAGAGACACTGAGAACAAGCTCCACAATTCCTCCTGGCACTTTCCCTGTAGGAGATACCGCAAGATGTTCCTGTATATTGGCACAGCGCTCTGCAGGGTGTTAGCAGAGACTTTCCCGGGACAGTGAAACCCTATGTCAGAGACAGTGAGAAGAAGCCCCAATGTTCCTTCCAGGCATTTTCAGTGTGGGTGCCTTCTCCACGTGGTTCCTGGTTTCACTGCAGCTCTGAAGAGAATGTTAGCAAAGAGGTAACCGGGACACTGAAAACAGTACTCAAAGACAGGGAGAGCAAGCTCTACATTACTCTCTTGGCACTTTCGATGTGGGACATACAGCGAGATGTTTGCTGCTTTTGCGTTTGGCTGTTGGGAGATTTACAGCACAAAGATATCTAGTTGATTTGAAGCAGTTCCGAGAAAGTCTAAGCATAATCCTCACTTTTCCCTCCTGGCACTTTCCTTTGTGAAGATATAGCAGGATGTATATTGGTTTTGAGGAAAACTCAATGGACAGCGTAGGGAGAAAAGTTCCTGGCTCCTTGAATGCCGTTCCTGGAGACACTGCGATCAATGAGGGAGATATGTCAAGATGTGTGTTGGTTTTGAGGACGTCTCTCTGGAGAGTCTTAGCAAAGAGGTCACACGATTAATCAGAGCAATTCTCAGAGACACTGAGAACAAGCTCCACAATTCCTCCTGGCACTTTCCCTGTAGGAGATACCGCAAGATGTTCCTGTATATTGGCACAGCGCTCTGCAGGGTGTTAGCAGAGACTTTCCCGGGACAGTGAAACCCTATGTCAGAGACAGTGAGAAGAAGCCCCAATGTTCCTTCCAGGCATTTTCAGTGTGGGTGCCTTCTCCACGTGGTTCCTGGTTTCACTGCAGCTCTGAAGAGAATGTTAGCAAAGAGGTAACCGGGACAGTGAAAACAGTACTCAAAGACAGGGAGAGCAAGCTCTACATTACTCTCTTGGCACTTTGGATGTGGGACATACAGCGAGATGTTTGCTGCTTTTGCGTTTGGCTGTTGGGAGATTTACAGCACAAAGATATCTAGTTGATTTGAAGCAGTTCCGAGAAAGTCTAAGCATAATCGGCACTTTTCCCTCCTGGCACTTTCCTTTGTGAAGATATAGCAGGATGTATATTGGTTTTGAGGAAAACTCAATGGACAGTGTAGGGAGAAAAGTTCCTGGCTCCTTGAATGCCGTTCCTGGAGACACTGCGATCAATGAGGGAGATATGTCAAGATGTGTGTTGGTTTTGAGGACGTCTCTCTGGAGAGTCTTAGCAAAGAGGTCACACGATTAATCAGAGCAATTCTCAGAGACACTGAGAACAAGCTCCGCAATTCCTCCTGGCACTTTCCCTGTAGGAGATACCGCAAGATGTTCCTGTATATTGGCACAGCGCTCTGCAGGGTGTTAGCAGAGACTTTCCCGGGACAGTGAAACCCTATGTCAGAGACAGTGAGAAGAAGCCCCAATGTTCCTTCCAGGCATTTTCAGTGTGGGTGCCTTCTCCACGTGGTTCCTGGTTTCACTGCAGCTCTGAAGAGAATGTTAGCAAAGAGGTAACCGGGACAGTGAAAACAGTACTCAAAGACAGGGAGAGCAAGCTCTACATTACTCTCTTGGCACTTTCGATGTGGGACATACAGCGAGATGTTTGCTGCTTTTGCGTTTGGCTGTTGGGAGATTTACAGCACAAAGATATCTAGTTGATTTGAAGCAGTTCCGAGAAAGTCTAAGCATAATCGGCACTTTTCCCTCCTGGCACTTTCCTTTGTGAAGATATAGCAGGATGTATATTGGTTTTGAGGAAAACTCAATGGACAGTGTAGGGAGAAAAGTTCCTGGCTCCTTGAATGCCGTTCCTGGAGACACTGCGATCAATGAGGGAGATATGTCAAGATGTGTGTTGGTTTTGAGGATGGCTCTCTGGAGAGTCTTAGCAATGAGGTCACACGGATAATGAGAGCAATTCTCAGAGACACTGAGAACAAGCTCCACAATTCCTCCTGGCACTTTCCCTGTAGGAGATACCGCAAGACGGTTCTGTATATTGGGCACAGCGCTCTGCAGGGTGTTAGCAGAGACTTTCCCGGGACAGTGAAACCCTATGTCAGAGACACTGAGAAGAAGCCCCAATGTTCCTTCCAGGCATTTTCAGTGTGGGTGCCTTCTCCACGTGGTTCCTGGTTTCACTGCAGCTCTGAAGAGAATGTTAGCAAAGAGGTAACCGGGACAGTGAAAACAGTACTCAAAGACAGGGAGAGCAAGCTCTACATTACTCTCTTGGCACTTTGGATGTGGGACATACAGCGAGATGTTTGCTGCTTTTGCGTTTGGCTGTTGGGAGATTTACAGCACAAAGACATCTAGTTGATTTGAAGCAGTTCCGAGAAAGTCTAAGCATAATCCTCACTTTTCCCTCCTGGCACTTTCCTTTGTGAAGATATAGCAGGATGTATATTGGTTTTGAGGAAAACTCAATGGACAGTGTAGGGAGAAAAGTTCCTGGCTCCTTGAATGCCGTTCCTGGAGACACTGCGATCAATGAGGGAGATATGTCAAGATGTGTGTTGGTTTTGAGGACGTCTCTCTGGAGAGTCTTAGCAAAGAGGTCACACGGATAATGAGAGCAATTCTCAGAGACACTGAGAACAAGCTCCACAATTCCTCCTGGCACTTTCCCTGTAGGAGATACCGCAAGACGGTTCTGTATATTGGGCACTGCGCTGTGCAGGGTGTTAGCAGAGACTTTCCCGGGACAGTGAAACCCTATGTCAGAGACAGTGAGAAGAAGCCCCAATGTTCCTTCCAGGCATTTTCAGTGTGGGTGCCTTCTCCACGTGGTTCCTGGTTTCACTGCAGCTCTGAAGAGAATGTTAGCAAAGAGGTAACCGGGACAGTGAAAACAGTACTCAAAGACAGGGAGAGCAAGCTCTACATTACTCTCTTGGCACTTTGGATGTGGGACATACAGCGAGATGTTTGCTGCTTTTGCGTTTGGCTGTTGGGAGATTTACAGCACAAAGATATCTAGTTGATTTGAAGCAGTTCCGAGAAAGTCTAAGCATAATCGGCACTTTTCCCTCCTGGCACTTTCCTTTGTGAAGATATAGCAGGATGTATATTGGTTTTGAGGAAAACTCAATGGACAGTGTAGGGAGAAAAGTTCCTGGCTCCTTGAATGCCGTTCCTGGAGACACTGCGATCAATGAGGGAGATATGTCAAGATGTGTGTTGGTTTTGAGGACGTCTCTCTGGAGAGTCTTAGCAAAGAGGTCACACGGATAATCAGAGCAATTCTCAGAGACACTGAGAACAAGCTCCACAATTCCTCCTGGCACTTTCCCTGTAGGAGATACCGCAAGACGGTTCTGTATATTGGCACAGCGCTCTGCAGGGTGTTAGCAGAGACTTTCCCGGGACAGTGAAACCCTATGTCAGAGACACTGAGAAGAAGCCCCAATGTTCCTTCCAGGCATTTTCAGTGTGGGTGCCTTCTCCACGTGGTTCCTGGTTTCACTGCAGCTCTGAAGAGAATGTTAGCAAAGAGGTAACCGGGACAGTGAAAACAGTACTCAAAGACAGGGAGAGCAAGCTCTACATTACTCTCTTGGCACTTTCGATGTGGGACATACAGCGAGATGTTTGCTGCTTTTGCGTTTGGCTGTTGGGACATTTACAGCACAAAGATATCTAGTTGATTTGAAGCAGTTCCGAGAAAGTCTAAGCATAATCGGCACTTTTCCCTCCTGGCACTTTCCTTTGTGAAGATATAGCAGGATGTATATTGGTTTTGAGGAAAACTCAATGGACAGTGTAGGGAGAAAAGTTCCTGGCTCCTTGAATGCCGTTCCTGGAGACACTGCGATCAATGACGGAGATATGTCAAGATGTGTGTTGGTTTTGAGGACGTCTCTCTGGAGAGTCTTAGCAAAGAGGTCACACGGATAATGAGAGCAATTCTCAGAGACACTGAGAACAAGCTCCACAATTCCTCCTGGCACTTTCCCTGTAGGAGATACCGCAAGACGGTTCTGTATATTGGCACAGCGCTCTGCAGGGTGTTAGCAGAGACTTTCCCGGGACAGTGAAACCCTATGTCAGAGACACTGAGAAGAAGCCCCAATGTTCCTTCCAGGCATTTTCAGTGTGGGTGCCTTCTCCACGTGGTTCCTGGTTTCACTGCAGCTCTGAAGAGAATGTTAGCAAAGAGGTAACCGGGACAGTGAAAACAGTACTCAAAGACAGGGAGAGCAAGCTCTACATTACTCTCTTGGCACTTTGGATGTGGGACATACAGCGAGATGTTTGCTGCTTTTGCGTTTGGCTGTTGGGAGATTTACAGCACAAAGATATCTAGCTGATTTGAAGCAGTTCCGAGAAAGTCTAAGCATAATCCTCACTTTTCCCTCCTGGCACTTTCCTTTGTGAAGATATAGCAGGATGTATATTGGTTTTGAGGAAAACTCAAAGGACAGTGTAGGGAGAAAAGTTCCTGGCTCCTTGAATGCCGTTCCTGGAGACACTGCGATCAATGAGGGAGATATGTCAAGATGTGTGTTGGTTTTGAGGACGGCTCTCTGGAGAGTCTTAGCAAAGAGGTCACACGGATAATCAGAGCAATTCTCAGAGACACTGAGAACAAGCTCCACAATTCCTCCTGGCACTTTCCCTGTAGGAGATACCGCAAGACGTTTCTGTATATTGGGCACTGCGCTCTGCAGGGTGTTAGCAGAGACTTTCCCGGGACAGTGAAACCCTATGTCAGAGACAGTGAGAAGAAGCCCCAATGTTCCTTCCAGGCATTTTCAGTGTGGGTGCCTTCTCCACGTGGTTCCTGGTTTCACTGCAGCTCTGAAGAGAATGTTAGCAAAGAGGTAACCGGGACAGTGAAAACAGTACTCAAAGACAGGGAGAGCAAGCTCTACATTACTCTCTTGGCACTTTGGATGTGGGACATACAGTGAGATGTTTGCTGCTTTTGCGTTTGGCTGTTGGGAGATTTACAGCACAAAGATATCTAGTTGATTTGAAGCAGTTCCGAGAAAGTCTAAGCATAATCGGCACTTTTCCCTCCTGGCACTTTCCTTTGTGAAGATATAGCAGGATGTATATTGGTTTTGAGGAAAACTCAATGGACAGTGTAGGGAGAAAAGTTCCTGGCTCCTTGAATGCCGTTCCTGGAGACACTGCGATCAATGAGGGAGATATGTCAAGATGTGTGTTGGTTTTGAGGACGGCTCTCTGGAGAGTCTTAGCAAAGAGGTCACACGATTAATCAGAGCAATTCTCAGAGACACTGAGAACAAGCTCCACAATTCCTCCTGGCACTTTCCCTGTAGGAGATACCGCAAGACGGTTCTGTATATTGGGCACTGCGCTCTGCAGGGTGTTAGCAGAGACTTTCCCGGGACAGTGAAACCCTATGTCAGAGACAGTGAGAAGAAGCCCCAATGTTCCTTCCAGGCATTTTCAGTGTGGGTGCCTTCTCCACGTGGTTCCTGGTTTCACTGCAGCTCTGAAGAGAATGTTAGCAAAGAGGTAACCGGGACAGTGAAAACAGTACTCAAAGACAGGGAGAGCAAGCTCTACATTACTCTCTTGGCACTTTGGATGTGGGACATACAGTGAGATGTTTGCTGCTTTTGCGTTTGGCTGTTGGGAGATTTACAGCACAAAGATATCTAGTTGATTTGAAGCAGTTCCGAGAAAGTCTAAGCATAATCGGCACTTTTCCCTCCTGGCACTTTCCTTTGTGAAGATATAGCAGGATGTATATTGGTTTTGAGGAAAACTCAATGGACAGTGTAGGGAGAAAAGTTCCTGGCTCCTTGAATGCCGTTCCTGGAGACACTGCGATCAATGAGGGAGATATGTCAAGATGTGTGTTGGTTTTGAGGACGTCTCTCTGGAGAGTCTTAGCAAAGAGGTCACACGATTAATCAGAGCAATTCTCAGAGACACTGAGAACAAACTCCACAATTCCTCCTGGCACTTTCCCTGTAGGAGATACCGCAAGACGGTTCTGTATATTGGCACAGCGCTCTGCAGGGTGTTAGCAGAGACTTTCCCGGGACAGTGAAACCCTATGTCAGAGACAGTGAGAAGAAGCCCCAATGGTCCTTCCAGGCATTTTCAGTGTGGGTGCCTTCTCCACGTGGTTCCTGGTTTCACTGCAGCTCTGAAGAGAATGTTAGCAAAGAGGTAACCGGGACAGTGAAAACAGTACTCAAAGACAGGGAGAGCAAGCTCTACATTACTCTCTTGGCACTTTGGATGTGGGACATACAGCGAGATGTTTGCTGCTTTTGCGTTTGGCTGTTGGGAGATTTACAGCACAAAGATATCTAGCTGATTTGAAGCAGTTCCGAGAAAGTCTAAGCATAATCGGCACTTTTCCCTCCTGGCACTTTCCTTTGTGAAGATATAGCAGGATGTATATTGGTTTTGAGGAAAACTCAATGGACAGTGTAGGGAGAAAAGTTCCTGGCTCCTTGAATGCCGTTCCTGGAGACACTGCGATCAATGAGGGAGATATGTCAAGATGTGTGTTGGTTTTGAGGATGGCTCTCTGGAGAGTCTTAGCAAAGCGGTCACACGGATAATGAGAGCAATTCTCAGAGACACTGAGAACAAGCTCCACAATTCCTCCTGGCACTTTCCCTGTAGCTGATACCGCAAGATGTTTCTGTATATTGGGCACTGCGCTCTGCAGGGTGTTAGCAGAGACTTTCCCGGGACAGTGAAACCCTATGTCAGAGACAGTGAGAAGAAGCCCCAATGTTCCTTCCAGGCATTTTCAGTGTGTGTGCCTTCTCCACGTGGTTCCTGGTTTCACTGCAGCTCTGAAGAGAATGTTAGCAAAGAGGTAACCGGGACACTGAAAACAGTACTCAAAGACAGGGAGAGCAAGCTCTACATTACTCTCTTGGCACTTTCGATGTGGGACATACAGTGAGATGTTTGCTGCTTTTGCGTTTGGCTGTTGGGAGATTTACAGCACAAAGATATCTAGTTGATTTGAAGCAGTTCCGAGAAAGTCTAAGCATAATCGGCACTTTTCCCTCCTGGCACTTTCCATGTGGAAGATATAGCAGGATGTATATTGGTTTTGAGGAAAACTCAATGGACAGTGTAGGGAGAAAAGTTCCTGGCTCCTTGAATGCCGTTCCTGGAGACACTGCGATCAATGAGGGAGATATGTCAAGATGTGTGTTGGTTTTGAGGACGTCTCTCTGGAGAGTCTTAGCAAAGCGGTCACACGGATAATCAGAGCAATTCTCAGAGACACTGAGAACAAGCTCCACAATTCCTCCTGGCACTTTCCCTGTAGGAGATACCGCAAGATGTTTCTGTATATTGGGCACTGCGCTGTGCAGGGTGTTAGCAGAGACTTTCCCGGGACAGTGAAACCCTATGTCAGAGACACTGAGAAGAAGCCCCAATGTTCCTTCCAGGCATTTTCAGTGTGGGTGCCTTCTCCACGTGGTTCCTGGTTTCACTGCAGCTCTGAAGAGAATGTTAGCAAAGAGGTAACCGGGACAGTGAAAACAGTCCTCAAAGACAGGGAGAGCAAGCTCTACATTACTCTCTTGGCACTTTGGATGTGGGACATACAGCGAGATGTTTGCTGCTTTTGCGTTTGGCTGTTGGGAGATTTACAGCACAAAGATATCTAGTTGATTTGAAGCAGTTCCGAGAAAGTCTAAGCATAATCGGCACTTTTCCCTCCTGGCACTTTCCTTTGTGAAGATATAGCAGGATGTATATTGGTTTTGAGGAAAACTCAATGGACAGTGTAGGGAGAAAAGTTCCTGGCTCCTTGAATGCCGTTCCTGGAGACACTGCGATCAATGAGGGAGATATGTCAAGATGTGTGTTGGTTTTGAGGACGTCTCTCTGGAGAGTCTTAGCAAAGAGGTCACACGGATAATCAGAGCAATTCTCAGAGACACTGAGAACAAGCTCCACAATTCCTCCTGGCACTTTCCCTGTAGGAGATACCGCAAGACGGTTCTGTATATTGGCACAGCGCTCTGCAGGGTGTTAGCAGAGACTTTCCCGGGACAGTGAAACCCTATGTCAGAGACAGTGAGAAGAAGCCCCAATGGTCCTTCCAGGCATTTTCAGTGTGGGTGCCTTCTCCACGTGGTTCCTGGTTTCACTGCAGCTCTGAAGAGAATGTTAGCAAAGAGGTAACCGGGACAGTGAAAACAGTACTCAAAGACAGGGAGAGCAAGCTCTACATTACTCTCTTGGCACTTTCGATGTGGGACATACAGCGAGATGTTTGCTGCTTTTGCGTTTGGCTGTTGGGACATTTACAGCACAAAGATATCTAGTTGATTTGAAGCAGTTCCGAGAAAGTCTAAGCATAATCCTCACTTTTCCCTCCTGGCACTTTCCTTTGTGAAGATATAGCAGGATGTATATTGGTTTTGAGGAAAACTCAATGGACAGTGTAGGGAGAAAAGTTCCTGGCTCCTTGAATGCCGTTCCTGGAGACACTGCGATCAATGAGGGAGATATGTCAAGATGTGTGTTGGTTTTGAGGACGTCTCTCTGGAGAGTCTTAGCAAAGCGGTCACACGGATAATGAGAGCAATTCTCAGAGACACTGAGAACAAGCTCCACAATTCCTCCTGGCACT
Organism: Larus michahellis; assembly: GCF_964199755.1. Taxonomy (NCBI): domain Eukaryota; kingdom Metazoa; phylum Chordata; class Aves; order Charadriiformes; family Laridae; genus Larus; species Larus michahellis. The sequence goes on from NC_133904.1 coordinate 25,920,151, forward strand.
TTCCCTGTAGGAGATACCGCAAGACGTTTCTGTATATTGGGCACTGCGCTCTGCAGGGTGTTAGCAGAGACTTTCCCGGGACAGTGAAACCCTATGTCAGAGACAGTGAGAAGAAGCCCCAATGTTCCTTCCAGGCATTTTCAGTGTGGGTGCCTTCTCCACGTGGTTCCTGGTTTCACTGCAGCTCTGAAGAGAATGTTAGCAAAGAGGTAACCGGGACACTGAAAACAGTACTCAAAGACAGGGAGAGCAAGCTCTACATTACTCTCTTGGCACTTTCGATGTGGGACATACAGTGAGATGTTTGCTGCTTTTGCGTTTGGCTGTTGGGAGATTTACAGCACAAAGATATCTAGTTGATTTGAAGCAGTTCCGAGAAAGTCTAAGCATAATCGGCACTTTTCCCTCCTGGCACTTTCCTTTGTGAAGATATAGCAGGATGTATATTGGTTTTGAGGAAAACTCAATGGACAGTGTAGGGAGAAAAGTTCCTGGCTCCTTGAATGCCGTTCCTGGAGACACTGCGATCAATGAGGGAGATATGTCAAGATGTGTGTTGGTTTTGAGGACGTCTCTCTGGAGAGTCTTAGCAAAGAGGTCACACGATTAATCAGAGCAATTCTCAGAGACACTGAGAACAAACTCCACAATTCCTCCTGGCACTTTCCCTGTAGGAGATACCGCAAGATGTTTCTGTATATTGGCACAGCGCTCTGCAGGGTGTTAGCAGAGACTTTCCCGGGACAGTGAAACCCTATGTCAGAGACAGTGAGAAGAAGCCCCAATGTTCCTTCCAGGCATTTTCAGTGTGGGTGCCTTCTCCACGTGGTTCCTGGTTTCACTGCAGCTCTGAAGAGAATGTTAGCAAAGAGGTAACCGGGACACTGAAAACAGTACTCAAAGACAGGGAGAGCAAGCTCTACATTACTCTCTTGGCACTTTCGATGTGGGACATACAGCGAGATGTTTGCTGCTTTTGCGTTTGGCTGTTGGGAGATTTACAGCACAAAGATATCTAGTTGATTTGAAGCAGTTCCAAGAAAGTCTAAGCATAATCGGCACTTTTCCCTCCTGGCACTTTCCATGTGGAAGATATAGCAGGATGTATATTGGTTTTGAGGAAAACTCAATGGACAGTGTAGGGAGAAAAGTTCCTGGCTCCTTGAATGCCGTTCCTGGAGACACTGCGATCAATGAGGGAGATATGTCAAGATGTGTGTTGGTTTTGAGGACGTCTCTCTGGAGAGTCTTAGCAATGAGGTCACACGGATAATGAGAGCAATTCTCAGAGACACTGAGAACAAGCTCCACAATTCCTCCTGGCACTTTCCCTGTAGGAGATACCGCAAGACGTTTCTGTATATTGGGCACTGCACTCTGCAGGGTGTTAGCAGAGACTTTCCCGGGACAGTGAAACCCTATGTCAGAGACAGTGAGAAGAAGCCCCAATGTTCCTTCCAGGCATTTTCAGTGTGGGTGCCTTCTCCACGTGGTTCCTGGTTTCACTGCAGCTCTGAAGAGAATGTTAGCAAAGAGGTAACCGGGACAGTGAAAACAGTACTCAAAGACAGGGAGAGCAAGCTCTACATTACTCTCTTGGCACTTTGGATGTGGGACATACAGCGAGATGTTTGCTGCTTTTGCGTTTGGCTGTTGGGAGATTTACAGCACAAAGATATCTAGTTGATTTGAAGCAGTTACAAGAAAGTCTAAACGCAATCCTCACTTTTCCCTCCTGGCACTTTCCTTTGTGAAGATATAGCAGGATGTATATTGGTTTTGAGGAAAACTCAATGGACAGTGTAGGGAGAAAAGTTCCTGGCTCCTTGAATGCCGTTCCTGGAGACACTGCGATCAATGAGGGAGATATGTCAAGATGTGTGTTGGTTTTGAGGACGTCTCTCTGGAGAGTCTTAGCAAAGAGGTCACACGATTAATCAGAGCAATTCTCAGAGACACTGAGAACAAGCTCCACAATTCCTCCTGGCACTTTCCCTGTAGGAGATACCGCAAGATGTTCCTGTATATTGGCACAGCGCTCTGCAGGGTGTTAGCAGAGACTTTCCCGGGACAGTGAAACCCTATGTCAGAGACAGTGAGAAGAAGCCCCAATGTTCCTTCCAGGCATTTTCAGTGTGGGTGCCTTCTCCACGTGGTTCCTGGTTTCACTGCAGCTCTGAAGAGAATGTTAGCAAAGAGGTAACCGGGACAGTGAAAACAGTACTCAAAGACAGGGAGAGCAAGCTCTACATTACTCTCTTGGCACTTTGGATGTGGGACATACAGCGAGATGTTTGCTGCTTTTGCGTTTGGCTGTTGGGAGATTTACAGCACAAAGATATCTAGTTGATTTGAAGCAGTTCCGAGAAAGTCTAAGCATAATCGGCACTTTTCCCTCCTGGCACTTTCCTTTGTGAAGATATAGCAGGATGTATATTGGTTTTGAGGAAAACTCAATGGACAGTGTAGGGAGAAAAGTTCCTGGCTCCTTGAATGCCGTTCCTGGAGACACTGCGATCAATGAGGGAGATATGTCAAGATGTGTGTTGGTTTTGAGGATGGCTCTCTGGAGAGTCTTAGCAATGAGGTCACACGGATAATGAGAGCAATTCTCAGAGACACTGAGAACAAGCTCCACAATTCCTCCTGGCACTTTCCCTGTAGGAGATACCGCAAGACGGTTCTGTATATTGGGCACAGCGCTCTGCAGGGTGTTAGCAGAGACTTTCCCGGGACAGTGAAACCCTATGTCAGAGACACTGAGAAGAAGCCCCAATGTTCCTTCCAGGCATTTTCAGTGTGGGTGCCTTCTCCACGTGGTTCCTGGTTTCACTGCAGCTCTGAAGAGAATGTTAGCAAAGAGGTAACCGGGACAGTGAAAACAGTACTCAAAGACAGGGAGAGCAAGCTCTACATTACTCTCTTGGCACTTTGGATGTGGGACATACAGCGAGATGTTTGCTGCTTTTGCGTTTGGCTGTTGGGAGATTTACAGCACAAAGACATCTAGTTGATTTGAAGCAGTTCCGAGAAAGTCTAAGCATAATCCTCACTTTTCCCTCCTGGCACTTTCCTTTGTGAAGATATAGCAGGATGTATATTGGTTTTGAGGAAAACTCAATGGACAGTGTAGGGAGAAAAGTTCCTGGCTCCTTGAATGCCGTTCCTGGAGACACTGCGATCAATGAGGGAGATATGTCAAGATGTGTGTTGGTTTTGAGGACGTCTCTCTGGAGAGTCTTAGCAAAGAGGTCACACGGATAATGAGAGCAATTCTCAGAGACACTGAGAACAAGCTCCACAATTCCTCCTGGCACTTTCCCTGTAGGAGATACCGCAAGACGGTTCTGTATATTGGGCACTGCGCTGTGCAGGGTGTTAGCAGAGACTTTCCCGGGACAGTGAAACCCTATGTCAGAGACAGTGAGAAGAAGCCCCAATGTTCCTTCCAGGCATTTTCAGTGTGGGTGCCTTCTCCACGTGGTTCCTGGTTTCACTGCAGCTCTGAAGAGAATGTTAGCAAAGAGGTAACCGGGACAGTGAAAACAGTACTCAAAGACAGGGAGAGCAAGCTCTACATTACTCTCTTGGCACTTTGGATGTGGGACATACAGCGAGATGTTTGCTGCTTTTGCGTTTGGCTGTTGGGAGATTTACAGCACAAAGATATCTAGTTGATTTGAAGCAGTTCCGAGAAAGTCTAAGCATAATCGGCACTTTTCCCTCCTGGCACTTTCCTTTGTGAAGATATAGCAGGATGTATATTGGTTTTGAGGAAAACTCAATGGACAGTGTAGGGAGAAAAGTTCCTGGCTCCTTGAATGCCGTTCCTGGAGACACTGCGATCAATGAGGGAGATATGTCAAGATGTGTGTTGGTTTTGAGGACGTCTCTCTGGAGAGTCTTAGCAAAGAGGTCACACGGATAATCAGAGCAATTCTCAGAGACACTGAGAACAAGCTCCACAATTCCTCCTGGCACTTTCCCTGTAGGAGATACCGCAAGACGGTTCTGTATATTGGCACAGCGCTCTGCAGGGTGTTAGCAGAGACTTTCCCGGGACAGTGAAACCCTATGTCAGAGACACTGAGAAGAAGCCCCAATGTTCCTTCCAGGCATTTTCAGTGTGGGTGCCTTCTCCACGTGGTTCCTGGTTTCACTGCAGCTCTGAAGAGAATGTTAGCAAAGAGGTAACCGGGACAGTGAAAACAGTACTCAAAGACAGGGAGAGCAAGCTCTACATTACTCTCTTGGCACTTTCGATGTGGGACATACAGCGAGATGTTTGCTGCTTTTGCGTTTGGCTGTTGGGACATTTACAGCACAAAGATATCTAGTTGATTTGAAGCAGTTCCGAGAAAGTCTAAGCATAATCGGCACTTTTCCCTCCTGGCACTTTCCTTTGTGAAGATATAGCAGGATGTATATTGGTTTTGAGGAAAACTCAATGGACAGTGTAGGGAGAAAAGTTCCTGGCTCCTTGAATGCCGTTCCTGGAGACACTGCGATCAATGACGGAGATATGTCAAGATGTGTGTTGGTTTTGAGGACGTCTCTCTGGAGAGTCTTAGCAAAGAGGTCACACGGATAATGAGAGCAATTCTCAGAGACACTGAGAACAAGCTCCACAATTCCTCCTGGCACTTTCCCTGTAGGAGATACCGCAAGACGGTTCTGTATATTGGCACAGCGCTCTGCAGGGTGTTAGCAGAGACTTTCCCGGGACAGTGAAACCCTATGTCAGAGACACTGAGAAGAAGCCCCAATGTTCCTTCCAGGCATTTTCAGTGTGGGTGCCTTCTCCACGTGGTTCCTGGTTTCACTGCAGCTCTGAAGAGAATGTTAGCAAAGAGGTAACCGGGACACTGAAAACAGTACTCAAAGACAGGGAGAGCAAGCTCTACATTACTCTCTTGGCACTTTGGATGTGGGACATACAGCGAGATGTTTGCTGCTTTTGCGTTTGGCTGTTGGGAGATTTACAGCACAAAGATATCTAGCTGATTTGAAGCAGTTCCGAGAAAGTCTAAGCATAATCCTCACTTTTCCCTCCTGGCACTTTCCTTTGTGAAGATATAGCAGGATGTATATTGGTTTTGAGGAAAACTCAAAGGACAGTGTAGGGAGAAAAGTTCCTGGCTCCTTGAATGCCGTTCCTGGAGACACTGCGATCAATGAGGGAGATATGTCAAGATGTGTGTTGGTTTTGAGGACGGCTCTCTGGAGAGTCTTAGCAAAGAGGTCACACGGATAATCAGAGCAATTCTCAGAGACACTGAGAACAAGCTCCACAATTCCTCCTGGCACTTTCCCTGTAGGAGATACCGCAAGACGTTTCTGTATATTGGGCACTGCGCTCTGCAGGGTGTTAGCAGAGACTTTCCCGGGACAGTGAAACCCTATGTCAGAGACAGTGAGAAGAAGCCCCAATGTTCCTTCCAGGCATTTTCAGTGTGGGTGCCTTCTCCACGTGGTTCCTGGTTTCACTGCAGCTCTGAAGAGAATGTTAGCAAAGAGGTAACCGGGACAGTGAAAACAGTACTCAAAGACAGGGAGAGCAAGCTCTACATTACTCTCTTGGCACTTTGGATGTGGGACATACAGTGAGATGTTTGCTGCTTTTGCGTTTGGCTGTTGGGAGATTTACAGCACAAAGATATCTAGTTGATTTGAAGCAGTTCCGAGAAAGTCTAAGCATAATCGGCACTTTTCCCTCCTGGCACTTTCCTTTGTGAAGATATAGCAGGATGTATATTGGTTTTGAGGAAAACTCAATGGACAGTGTAGGGAGAAAAGTTCCTGGCTCCTTGAATGCCGTTCCTGGAGACACTGCGATCAATGAGGGAGATATGTCAAGATGTGTGTTGGTTTTGAGGACGGCTCTCTGGAGAGTCTTAGCAAAGAGGTCACACGATTAATCAGAGCAATTCTCAGAGACACTGAGAACAAGCTCCACAATTCCTCCTGGCACTTTCCCTGTAGGAGATACCGCAAGACGGTTCTGTATATTGGGCACTGCGCTCTGCAGGGTGTTAGCAGAGACTTTCCCGGGACAGTGAAACCCTATGTCAGAGACAGTGAGAAGAAGCCCCAATGTTCCTTCCAGGCATTTTCAGTGTGGGTGCCTTCTCCACGTGGTTCCTGGTTTCACTGCAGCTCTGAAGAGAATGTTAGCAAAGAGGTAACCGGGACAGTGAAAACAGTACTCAAAGACAGGGAGAGCAAGCTCTACATTACTCTCTTGGCACTTTGGATGTGGGACATACAGTGAGATGTTTGCTGCTTTTGCGTTTGGCTGTTGGGAGATTTACAGCACAAAGATATCTAGTTGATTTGAAGCAGTTCCGAGAAAGTCTAAGCATAATCGGCACTTTTCCCTCCTGGCACTTTCCTTTGTGAAGATATAGCAGGATGTATATTGGTTTTGAGGAAAACTCAATGGACAGTGTAGGGAGAAAAGTTCCTGGCTCCTTGAATGCCGTTCCTGGAGACACTGCGATCAATGAGGGAGATATGTCAAGATGTGTGTTGGTTTTGAGGACGTCTCTCTGGAGAGTCTTAGCAAAGAGGTCACACGATTAATCAGAGCAATTCTCAGAGACACTGAGAACAAACTCCACAATTCCTCCTGGCACTTTCCCTGTAGGAGATACCGCAAGACGGTTCTGTATATTGGCACAGCGCTCTGCAGGGTGTTAGCAGAGACTTTCCCGGGACAGTGAAACCCTATGTCAGAGACAGTGAGAAGAAGCCCCAATGGTCCTTCCAGGCATTTTCAGTGTGGGTGCCTTCTCCACGTGGTTCCTGGTTTCACTGCAGCTCTGAAGAGAATGTTAGCAAAGAGGTAACCGGGACAGTGAAAACAGTACTCAAAGACAGGGAGAGCAAGCTCTACATTACTCTCTTGGCACTTTGGATGTGGGACATACAGCGAGATGTTTGCTGCTTTTGCGTTTGGCTGTTGGGAGATTTACAGCACAAAGATATCTAGCTGATTTGAAGCAGTTCCGAGAAAGTCTAAGCATAATCCTCACTTTTCCCTCCTGGCACTTTCCTTTGTGAAGATATAGCAGGATGTATATTGGTTTTGAGGAAAACTCAATGGACAGTGTAGGGAGAAAAGTTCCTGGCTCCTTGAATGCCGTTCCTGGAGACACTGCGATCAATGAGGGAGATATGTCAAGATGTGTGTTGGTTTTGAGGACGTCTCTCTGGAGAGTCTTAGCAAAGAGGTCACACGGATAATCAGAGCAATTCTCAGAGACACTGAGAACAAGCTCCACAATTCCTCCTGGCACTTTCCCTGTAGGAGATACCGCAAGACGGTTCTGTATATTGGGCACAGCGCTCTGCAGGGTGTTAGCAGAGACTTTCCCGGGACAGTGAAACCCTATGTCAGAGACAGTGAGAAGAAGCCCCAATGGTCCTTCCAGGCATTTTCAGTGTGGGTGCCTTCTCCACGTGGTTCCTGGTTTCACTGCAGCTCTGAAGAGAATGTTAGCAAAGAGGTAACCGGGACAGTGAAAACAGTACTCAAAGACAGGGAGAGCAAGCTCTACATTACTCTCTTGGCACTTTCGATGTGGGACATACAGCGAGATGTTTGCTGCTTTTGCGTTTGGCTGTTGGGAGATTTACAGCACAAAGATATCTAGCTGATTTGAAGCAGTTCCGAGAAAGTCTAAGCATAATCCTCACTTTTCCCTCCTGGCACTTTCCTTTGTGAAGATATAGCAGGATGTATATTGGTTTTGAGGAAAACTCAATGGACAGTGTAGGGAGAAAAGTTCCTGGCTCCTTGAATGCCGTTCCTGGAGACACTGCGATCAATGAGGGAGATATGTCAAGATGTGTGTTGGTTTTGAGGACGTCTCTCTGGAGAGTCTTAGCAAAGAGGTCACACGGATAATCAGAGCAATTCTCAGAGACACTGAGAACAAGCTCCACAATTCCTCCTGGCACTTTCCCTGTAGGAGATACCGCAAGACGTTTCTGTATATTGGGCACTGCGCTCTGCAGGGTGTTAGCAGAGACTTTCCCGGGACAGTGAAACCCTATGTCAGAGACAGTGAGAAGAAGCCCCAATGTTCCTTCCAGGCATTTTCAGTGTGGGTGCCTTCTCCACGTGGTTCCTGGTTTCACTGCAGCTCTGAAGAGAATGTTAGCAAAGAGGTAACCGGGACAGTGAAAACAGTACTCAAAGACAGGGAGAGCAAGCTCTACATTACTCTCTTGGCACTTTCGATGTGGGACATACAGTGAGATGTTTGCTGCTTTTGCGTTTGGCTGTTGGGAGATTTACAGCACAAAGATATCTAGTTGATTTGAAGCAGTTCCGAGAAAGTCTAAGCATAATCGGCACTTTTCCCTCCTGGCACTTTCCTTTGTGAAGATATAGCAGGATGTATATTGGTTTTGAGGAAAACTCAATGGACAGTGTAGGGAGAAAAGTTCCTGGCTCCTTGAATGCCGTTCCTGGAGACACTGCGATCAATGAGGGAGATATGTCAAGATGTGTGTTGGTTTTGAGGACGTCTCTCTGGAGAGTCTTAGCAAAGAGGTCACACGATTAATCAGAGCAATTCTCAGAGACACTGAGAACAAACTCCACAATTCCTCCTGGCACTTTCCCTGTAGGAGATACCGCAAGATGTTTCTGTATATTGGCACAGCGCTCTGCAGGGTGTTAGCAGAGACTTTCCCGGGACAGTGAAACCCTATGTCAGAGACAGTGAGAAGAAGCCCCAATGTTCCTTCCAGGCATTTTCAGTGTGGGTGCCTTCTCCACGTGGTTCCTGGTTTCACTGCAGCTCTGAAGAGAATGTTAGCAAAGAGGTAACCGGGACACTGAAAACAGTACTCAAAGACAGGGAGAGCAAGCTCTACATTACTCTCTTGGCACTTTCGATGTGGGACATACAGCGAGATGTTTGCTGCTTTTGCGTTTGGCTGTTGGGAGATTTACAGCACAAAGATATCTAGTTGATTTGAAGCAGTTCCAAGAAAGTCTAAGCATAATCGGCACTTTTCCCTCCTGGCACTTTCCATGTGGAAGATATAGCAGGATGTATATTGGTTTTGAGGAAAACTCAATGGACAGTGTAGGGAGAAAAGTTCCTGGCTCCTTGAATGCCGTTCCTGGAGACACTGCGATCAATGAGGGAGATATGTCAAGATGTGTGTTGGTTTTGAGGACGTCTCTCTGGAGAGTCTTAGCAATGAGGTCACACGGATAATGAGAGCAATTCTCAGAGACACTGAGAACAAGCTCCACAATTCCTCCTGGCACTTTCCCTGTAGGAGATACCGCAAGACGTTTCTGTATATTGGGCACTGCACTCTGCAGGGTGTTAGCAGAGACTTTCCCGGGACAGTGAAACCCTATGTCAGAGACAGTGAGAAGAAGCCCCAATGTTCCTTCCAGGCATTTTCAGTGTGGGTGCCTTCTCCACGTGGTTCCTGGTTTCACTGCAGCTCTGAAGAGAATGTTAGCAAAGAGGTAACCGGGACAGTGAAAACAGTACTCAAAGACAGGGAGAGCAAGCTCTACATTACTCTCTTGGCACTTTCGATGTGGGACATACAGCGAGATGTTTGCTGCTTTTGCGTTTGGCTGTTGGGAGATTTACAGCACAAAGATATCTAGTTGATTTGAAGCAGTTCCAAGAAAGTCTAAACGCAATCCTCACTTTTCCCTCCTGGCACTTTCCTTTGTGAAGATATAGCAGGATGTATATTGGTTTTGAGGAAAACTCAATGGACAGTGTAGGGAGAAAAGTTCCTGGCTCCTTGAATGCCGTTCCTGGAGACACTGCGATCAATGAGGGAGATATGTCAAGATGTGTGTTGGTTTTGAGGACGTCTCTCTGGAGAGTCTTAGCAAAGAGGTCACACGATTAATCAGAGCAATTCTCAGAGACACTGAGAACAAGCTCCACAATTCCTCCTGGCACTTTCCCTGTAGGAGATACCGCAAGATGTTCCTGTATATTGGCACAGCGCTCTGCAGGGTGTTAGCAGAGACTTTCCCGGGACAGTGAAACCCTATGTCAGAGACAGTGAGAAGAAGCCCCAATGTTCCTTCCAGGCATTTTCAGTGTGGGTGCCTTCTCCACGTGGTTCCTGGTTTCACTGCAGCTCTGAAGAGAATGTTAGCAAAGAGGTAACCGGGACACTGAAAACAGTACTCAAAGACAGGGAGAGCAAGCTCTACATTACTCTCTTGGCACTTTGGATGTGGGACATACAGCGAGATGTTTGCTGCTTTTGCGTTTGGCTGTTGGGAGATTTACAGCACAAAGATATCTAGTTGATTTGAAGCAGTTCCGAGAAAGTCTAAGCATAATCCTCACTTTTCCCTCCTGGCACTTTCCTTTGTGAAGATATAGCAGGATGTATATTGGTTTTGAGGAAAACTCAATGGACAGTGTAGGGAGAAAAGTTCCTGGCTCCTTGAATGCCGTTCCTGGAGACACTGCGATCAATGAGGGAGATATGTCAAGATGTGTGTTGGTTTTGAGGACGTCTCTCTGGAGAGTCTTAGCAAAGAGGTCACACGATTAATCAGAGCAATTCTCAGAGACACTGAGAACAAGCTCCACAATTCCTCCTGGCACTTTCCCTGTAGGAGATACCGCAAGATGTTCCTGTATATTGGCACAGCGCTCTGCAGGGTGTTAGCAGAGACTTTCCCGGGACAGTGAAACCCTATGTCAGAGACAGTGAGAAGAAGCCCCAATGTTCCTTCCAGGCATTTTCAGTGTGGGTGCCTTCTCCACGTGGTTCCTGGTTTCACTGCAGCTCTGAAGAGAATGTTAGCAAAGAGGTAACCGGGACAGTGAAAACAGTACTCAAAGACAGGGAGAGCAAGCTCTACATTACTCTCTTGGCACTTTGGATGTGGGACATACAGCGAGATGTTTGCTGCTTTTGCGTTTGGCTGTTGGGAGATTTACAGCACAAAGATATCTAGTTGATTTGAAGCAGTTCCGAGAAAGTCTAAGCATAATCGGCACTTTTCCCTCCTGGCACTTTCCTTTGTGAAGATATAGCAGGATGTATATTGGTTTTGAGGAAAACTCAATGGACAGTGTAGGGAGAAAAGTTCCTGGCTCCTTGAATGCCGTTCCTGGAGACACTGCGATCAATGAGGGAGATATGTCAAGATGTGTGTTGGTTTTGAGGACGTCTCTCTGGAGAGTCTTAGCAAAGAGGTCACACGATTAATCAGAGCAATTCTCAGAGACACTGAGAACAAGCTCCACAATTCCTCCTGGCACTTTCCCTGTAGGAGATACCGCAAGATGTTCCTGTATATTGGCACAGCGCTCTGCAGGGTGTTAGCAGAGACTTTCCCGGGACAGTGAAACCCTATGTCAGAGACAGTGAGAAGAAGCCCCAATGTTCCTTCCAGGCATTTTCAGTGTGGGTGCCTTCTCCACGTGGTTCCTGGTTTCACTGCAGCTCTGAAGAGAATGTTAGCAAAGAGGTAACCGGGACAGTGAAAACAGTACTCAAAGACAGGGAGAGCAAGCTCTACATTACTCTCTTGGCACTTTGGATGTGGGACATACAGCGAGATGTTTGCTGCTTTTGCGTTTGGCTGTTGGGAGATTTACAGCACAAAGATATCTAGTTGATTTGAAGCAGTTCCGAGAAAGTCTAAGCATAATCGGCACGTTTCCCTCCTGGCACTTTCCTTTGTGAAGATATAGCAGGATGTATATTGGTTTTGAGGAAAACTCAATGGACAGTGTAGGGAGAAAAGTTCCTGGCTCCTTGAATGCCGTTCCTGGAGACACTGCGATCAATGAGGGAGATATGTCAAGATGTGTGTTGGTTTTGAGGACGGCTCTCTGGAGAGTCTTAGCAAAGAGGTCACACGGATAATGAGAGCAATTCTCAGAGACACTGAGAACAAGCTCCACAATTCCTCCTGGCACTTTCCCTGTAGGAGATACCGCAAGACGTTTCTGTATATTGGGCACAGCGCTCTGCAGGGTGTTAGCAGAGACTTTCCCGGGACAGTGAAACCCTATGTCAGAGACAGTGAGAAGAAGCCCCAATGTTCCTTCCAGGCATTTTCAGTGTGGGTGCCTTCTCCACGTGGTTCCTGGTTTCACTGCAGCTCTGAAGAGAATGTTAGCAAAGAGGTAACCGGGACAGTGAAAACAGTACTCAAAGACAGGGAGAGCAAGCTCTACATTACTCTCTTGGCACTTTGGATGTGGGACATACAGCGAGATGTTTGCTGCTTTTGCGTTTGGCTGTTGGGAGATTTACAGCACAAAGATATCTAGTTGATTTGAAGCAGTTCCGAGAAAGTCTAAGCATAATCGGCACTTTTCCCTCCTGGCACTTTCCTTTGTGAAGATATAGCAGGATGTATATTGGTTTTGAGGAAAACTCAATGGACAGTGTAGGGAGAAAAGTTCCTGGCTCCTTGAATGCCGTTCCTGGAGACACTGCGATCAATGAGGGAGATATGTCAAGATGTGTGTTGGTTTTGAGGACGTCTCTCTGGAGAGTCTTAGCAAAGAGGTCACACGGATAATCAGAGCAATTCTCAGAGACACTGAGAACAAGCTCCACAATTCCTCCTGGCACTTTCCCTGTAGGAGATACCGCAAGACGGTTCTGTATATTGGCACAGCGCTCTGCAGGGTGTTAGCAGAGACTTTCCCGGGACAGTGAAACCCTATGTCAGAGACACTGAGAAGAAGCCCCAATGGTCCTTCCAGGCATTTTCAGTGTGGGTGCCTTCTCCACGTGGTTCCTGGTTTCACTGCAGCTCTGAAGAGAATGTTAGCAAAGAGGTAACCGGGACAGTGAAAACAGTACTCAAAGACAGGGAGAGCAAGCTCTACATTACTCTCTTGGCACTTTCGATGTGGGACATACAGCGAGATGTTTGCTGCTTTTGCGTTTGGCTGTTGGGACATTTACAGCACAAAGATATCTAGTTGATTTGAAGCAGTTCCGAGAAAGTCTAAGCATAATCGGCACTTTTCCCTCCTGGCACTTTCCTTTGTGAAGATATAGCAGGATGTATATTGGCTTTGAGGAAAACTCAATGGACAGTGTAGGGAGAAAAGTTCCTGGCTCCTTGAATGCCGTTCCTGGAGACACTGCGATCAATGAGGGAGATATGTCAAGATGTGTGTTGGTTTTGAGGACGTCTCTCTGGAGAGTCTTAGCAAAGAGGTCACACGGATAATCAGAGCAATTCTCAGAGACACTGAGAACAAGCTCCACAATTCCTCCTGGCACTTTCCCTGTAGGAGATACCGCAAGACGGTTCTGTATATTGGCACAGCGCTCTGCAGGGTGTTAGCAGAGAATTTCCCGGGACAGTGAAACCCTATGTCAGAGACACTGAGAAGAAGCCCCAATGTTCCTTCCAGGCATTTTCAGTGTGGGTGCCTTCTCCACGTGGTTCCTGGTTTCACTGCAGCTCTGAAGAGAATGTTAGCAAAGAGGTAACCGGGACAGTGAAAACAGTACTCAAAGACAGGGAGAGCAAGCTCTACATTACTCTCTTGGCACTTTCGATGTGGGACATACAGCGAGATGTTTGCTGCTTTTGCGTTTGGCTGTTGGGACATTTACAGCACAAAGATATCTAGTTGATTTGAAGCAGTTCCGAGAAAGTCTAAGCATAATCGGCACTTTTCCCTCCTGGCACTTTCCTTTGTGAAGATATAGCAGGATGTATATTGGCTTTGAGGAAAACTCAATGGACAGTGTAGGGAGAAAAGTTCCTGGCTCCTTGAATGCCGTTCCTGGAGACACTGCGATCAATGAGGGAGATATGTCAAGATGTGTGTTGGTTTTGAGGACGGCTCTCTGGAGAGTCTTAGCAAAGAGGTCACACGGATAATGAGAGCAATTCTCAGAGACACTGAGAACAAGCTCCACAATTCCTCCTGGCACTTTCCCTGTAGGAGATACCGCAAGACGTTTCTCTATATTGGGCACAGCGCTCTGCAGGGTGTTAGCAGAGACTTTCCCGGGACAGTGAAACCCTATGTCAGAGACACTGAGAAGAAGCCCCAATGTTCCTTCCAGGCATTTTCAGTGTGGGTGCCTTCTCCACGTGGTTCCTGGTTTCACTGCAGCTCTGAAGAGAATGTTAGCAAAGAGGTAACCGGGACAGTGAAAACAGTACTCAAAGACAGGGAGAGCAAGCTCTACATTACTCTCTTGGCACTTTGGATGTGGGACATACAGCGAGATGTTTGCTGCTTTTGCGTTTGGCTGTTGGGAGATTTACAGCACAAAGATATCTAGCTGATTTGAAGCAGTTCCGAGAAAGTCTAAGCATAATCCTCACTTTTCCCTCCTGGCACTTTCCTTTGTGAAGATATAGCAGGATGTATATTGGTTTTGAGGAAAACTCAAAGGACAGTGTAGGGAGAAAAGTTCCTGGCTCCTTGAATGCCGTTCCTGGAGACACTGCGATCAATGAGGGAGATATGTCAAGATGTGTGTTGGTTTTGAGGACGTCTCTCTGGAGAGTCTTAGCAAAGAGGTCACACGGATAATGAGAGCAATTCTCAGAGACACTGAGAACAAGCTCCACAATTCCTCCTGGCACTTTCCCTGTAGGAGATACCGCAAGACGTTTCTGTATATTGGGCACTGCGCTCTGCAGGGTGTTAGCAGAGACTTTCCCGGGACAGTGAAACCCTATGTCAGAGACAGTGAGAAGAAGCCCCAATGTTCCTTCCAGGCATTTTCAGTGTGGGTGCCTTCTCCACGTGGTTCCTGGTTTCACTGCAGCTCTGAAGAGAATGTTAGCAAAGAGGTAACCGGGACAGTGAAAACAGTACTCAAAGACAGGGAGAGCAAGCTCTACATTACTCTCTTGGCACTTTCGATGTGGGACATACAGTGAGATGTTTGCTGCTTTTGCGTTTGGCTGTTGGGAGATTTACAGCACAAAGATATCTAGTTGATTTGAAGCAGTTCCGAGAAAGTCTAAGCATAATCGGCACTTTTCCCTCCTGGCACTTTCCTTTGTGAAGATATAGCAGGATGTATATTGGTTTTGAGGAAAACTCAATGGACAGTGTAGGGAGAAAAGTTCCTGGCTCCTTGAATGCCGTTCCTGGAGACACTGCGATCAATGAGGGAGATATGTCAAGATGTGTGTTGGTTTTGAGGACGTCTCTCTGGAGAGTCTTAGCAAAGAGGTCACACGATTAATCAGAGCAATTCTCAGAGACACTGAGAACAAACTCCACAATTCCTCCTGGCACTTTCCCTGTAGGAGATACCGCAAGACGTTTCTGTATATTGGCACAGCGCTCTGCAGGGTGTTAGCAGAGACTTTCCCGGGACAGTGAAACCCTATGTCAGAGACAGTGAGAAGAAGCCCCAATGTTCCTTCCAGGCATTTTCAGTGTGGGTGCCTTCTCCACGTGGTTCCTGGTTTCACTGCAGCTCTGAAGAGAATGTTAGCAAAGAGGTAACCGGGACACTGAAAACAGTACTCAAAGACAGGGAGAGCAAGCTCTACATTACTCTCTTGGCACTTTGGATGTGGGACATACAGCGAGATGTTTGCTGCTTTTGCGTTTGGCTGTTGGGAGATTTACAGCACAAAGATATCTAGTTGATTTGAAGCAGTTCCAAGAAAGTCTAAGCATAATCGGCACTTTTCCCTCCTGGCACTTTCCATGTGGAAGATATAGCAGGATGTATATTGGTTTTGAGGAAAACTCAATGGACAGTGTAGGGAGAAAAGTTCCTGGCTCCTTGAATGCCGTTCCTGGAGACACTGCGATCAATGAGGGAGATATGTCAAGATGTGTGTTGGTTTTGAGGACGTCTCTCTGGAGAGTCTTAGCAATGAGGTCACACGGATAATGAGAGCAATTCTCAGAGACACTGAGAACAAGCTCCACAATTCCTCCTGGCACTTTCCCTGTAGGAGATACCGCAAGACGTTTCTGTATATTGGGCACTGCACTCTGCAGGGTGTTAGCAGAGACTTTCCCGGGACAGTGAAACCCTATGTCAGAGACAGTGAGAAGAAGCCCCAATGTTCCTTCCAGGCATTTTCAGTGTGGGTGCCTTCTCCACGTGGTTCCTGGTTTCACTGCAGCTCTGAAGAGAATGTTAGCAAAGAGGTAACCGGGACAGTGAAAACAGTACTCAAAGACAGGGAGAGCAAGCTCTACATTACTCTCTTGGCACTTTCGATGTGGGACATACAGCGAGATGTTTCCTGCTTTTGCGTTTGGCTGTTGGGAGATTTACAGCACAAAGATATCTAGTTGATTTGAAGCAGTTCCAAGAAAGTCTAAACGCAATCCTCACTTTTCCCTCCTGGCACTTTCCTTTGTGAAGATATAGCAGGATGTATATTGGTTTTGAGGAAAACTCAATGGACAGTGTAGGGAGAAAAGTTCCTGGCTCCTTGAATGCCGTTCCTGGAGACACTGCGATCAATGAGGGAGATATGTCAAGATGTGTGTTGGTTTTGAGGACGTCTCTCTGGAGAGTCTTAGGAAAGAGGTCACACGATTAATCAGAGCAATTCTCAGAGACACTGAGAACAAGCTCCACAATTCCTCCTGGCACTTTCCCTGTAGGAGATACCGCAAGATGTTCCTGTATATTGGCACAGCGCTCTGCAGGGTGTTAGCAGAGACTTTCCCGGGACAGTGAAACCCTATGTCAGAGACAGTGAGAAGAAGCCCCAATGTTCCTTCCAGGCATTTTCAGTGTGGGTGCCTTCTCCACGTGGTTCCTGGTTTCACTGCAGCTCTGAAGAGAATGTTAGCAAAGAGGTAACCGGGACACTGAAAACAATACTCAAAGACAGGGAGAGCAAGCTCTACATTACTCTCTTGGCACTTTGGATGTGGGACATACAGCGAGATGTTTGCTGCTTTTGCGTTTGGCTGTTGGGAGATTTACAGCACAAAGATATCTAGTTGATTTGAAGCAGTTCCGAGAAAGTCTAAGCATAATCCTCACTTTTCCCTCCTGGCACTTTCCTTTGTGAAGATATAGCAGGATGTATATTGGTTTTGAGGAAAACTCAATGGACAGTGTAGGGAGAAAAGTTCCTGGCTCCTTGAATGCCGTTCCTGGAGACACTGCGATCAATGAGGGAGATATGTCAAGATGTGTGTTGGTTTTGAGGACGGCTCTCTGGAGAGTCTTAGCAAAGAGGTCACACGATTAATCAGAGCAATTCTCAGAGACACTGAGAACAAGCTCCACAATTCCTCCTGGCACTTTCCCTGTAGGAGATACCGCAAGATGTTCCTGTATATTGGCACAGCGCTCTGCAGGGTGTTAGCAGAGACTTTCCCGGGACAGTGAAACCCTATGTCAGAGACAGTGAGAAGAAGCCCCAATGTTCCTTCCAGGCATTTTCAGTGTGGGTGCCTTCTCCACGTGGTTCCTGATTTCACTGCAGCTCTGAAGAGAATGTTAGCAAAGAGGTAACCGGGACAGTGAAAACAGTACTCAAAGACAGGGAGAGCAAGCTCTACATTACTCTCTTGGCACTTTGGATGTGGGACATACAGCGAGATGTTTGCTGCTTTTGCGTTTGGCTGTTGGGAGATTTACAGCACAAAGATATCTAGTTGATTTGAAGCAGTTCCGAGAAAGTCTAAGCATAATCGGCACTTTTCCCTCCTGGCACTTTCCTTTGTGAAGATATAGCAGGATGTATATTGGTTTTGAGGAAAACTCAATGGACAGTGTAGGGAGAAAAGTTCCTGGCTCCTTGAATGCCGTTCCTGGAGACACTGCGATCAATGAGGGAGATATGTCAAGATGTGTGTTGGTTTTGAGGACGTCTCTCTGGAGAGTCTTAGCAAAGAGGTCACACGATTAATCAGAGCAATTCTCAGAGACACTGAGAACAAGCTCCACAATTCCTCCTGGCACTTTCCCTGTAGGAGATACCGCAAGATGTTCCTGTATATTGGGCACAGCGCTCTGCAGGGTGTTAGCAGAGACTTTCCCGGGACAGTGAAACCCTATGTCAGAGACAGTGAGAAGAAGCCCCAATGTTCCTTCCAGGCATTTTCAGTGTGGGTGCCTTCTCCACGTGGTTCCTGGTTTCACTGCAGCTCTGAAGAGAATGTTAGCAAAGAGGTAACCGGGACAGTGAAAACAGTACTCAAAGACAGGGAGAGCAAGCTCTACATTACTCTCTTGGCACTTTGGATGTGGGACATACAGCGAGATGTTTGCTGCTTTTGCGTTTGGCTGTTGGGAGATTTACAGCACAAAGACATCTAGTTGATTTGAAGCAGTTCCGAGAAAGTCTAAGCATAATCGGCACTTTTCCCTCCTGGCACTTTCCATGTGGAAGATATAGCAGGATGTATATTGGTTTTGAGGAAAACTCAATGGACAGTGTAGGGAGAAAAGTTCCTGGCTCCTTGAATGCCGTTCCTGGAGACACTGCGATCAATGAGGGAGATATGTCAAGATGTGTGTTGGTTTTGAGGACGTCTCTCTGGAGAGTCTTAGCAATGAGGTCACACGGATAATGAGAGCAATTCTCAGAGACACTGAGAACAAGCTCCACAATTCCTCCTGGCACTTTCCCTGTAGGAGATACCGCAAGACGTTTCTGTATATTGGGCACTGCGCTCTGCAGGGTGTTAGCAGAGACTTTCCCGGGACAGTGAAACCCTATGTCAGAGACAGTGAGAAGAAGCCCCAATGTTCCTTCCAGGCATTTTCAGTGTGGGTGCCTTCTCCACGTGGTTCCTGGTTTCACTGCAGCTCTGAAGAGAATGTTAGCAAAGAGGTAACCGGGACAGTGAAAACAGTACTCAAAGACAGGGAGAGCAAGCTCTACATTACTCTCTTGGCACTTTCGATGTGGGACATACAGCGAGATGTTTCCTGCTTTTGCGTTTGGCTGTTGGGAGATTTACAGCACAAAGATATCTAGTTGATTTGAAGCAGTTCCAAGAAAGTCTAAACGCAATCCTCACTTTTCCCTCCTGGCACTTTCCTTTGTGAAGATATAGCAGGATGTATATTGGTTTTGAGGAAAACTCAATGGACAGTGTAGGGAGAAAAGTTCCTGGCTCCTTGAATGCCGTTCCTGGAGACACTGCGATCAATGAGGGAGATATGTCAAGATGTGTGTTGGTTTTGAGGACGTCTCTCTGGAGAGTCTTAGGAAAGAGGTCACACGATTAATCAGAGCAATTCTCAGAGACACTGAGAACAAGCTCCACAATTCCTCCTGGCACTTTCCCTGTAGGAGATACCGCAAGATGTTCCTGTATATTGGCACAGCGCTCTGCAGGGTGTTAGCAGAGACTTTCCCGGGACAGTGAAACCCTATGTCAGAGACAGTGAGAAGAAGCCCCAATGTTCCTTCCAGGCATTTTCAGTGTGGGTGCCTTCTCCACGTGGTTCCTGGTTTCACTGCAGCTCTGAAGAGAATGTTAGCAAAGAGGTAACCGGGACACTGAAAACAATACTCAAAGACAGGGAGAGCAAGCTCTACATTACTCTCTTGGCACTTTCGATGTGGGACATACAGCGAGATGTTTGCTGCTTTTGCGTTTGGCTGTTGGGAGATTTACAGCACAAAGATATCTAGTTGATTTGAAGCAGTTCCGAGAAAGTCTAAGCATAATCCTCACTTTTCCCTCCTGGCACTTTCCTTTGTGAAGATATAGCAGGATGTATATTGGTTTTGAGGAAAACTCAATGGACAGTGTAGGGAGAAAAGTTCCTGGCTCCTTGAATGCCGTTCCTGGAGACACTGCGATCAATGAGGGAGATATGTCAAGATGTGTGTTGGTTTTGAGGACGGCTCTCTGGAGAGTCTTAGCAAAGAGGTCACACGATTAATCAGAGCAATTCTCAGAGACACTGAGAACAAGCTCCACAATTCCTCCTGGCACTTTCCCTGTAGGAGATACCGCAAGATGTTCCTGTATATTGGCACAGCGCTCTGCAGGGTGTTAGCAGAGACTTTCCCGGGACAGTGAAACCCTATGTCAGAGACAGTGAGAAGAAGCCCCAATGTTCCTTCCAGGCATTTTCAGTGTGGGTGCCTTCTCCACGTGGTTCCTGATTTCACTGCAGCTCTGAAGAGAATGTTAGCAAAGAGGTAACCGGGACAGTGAAAACAGTACTCAAAGACAGGGAGAGCAAGCTCTACATTACTCTCTTGGCACTTTGGATGTGGGACATACAGCGAGATGTTTGCTGCTTTTGCGTTTGGCTGTTGGGAGATTTACAGCACAAAGATATCTAGTTGATTTGAAGCAGTTCCGAGAAAGTCTAAGCATAATCGGCACTTTTCCCTCCTGGCACTTTCCTTTGTGAAGATATAGCAGGATGTATATTGGTTTTGAGGAAAACTCAATGGACAGTGTAGGGAGAAAAGTTCCTGGCTCCTTGAATGCCGTTCCTGGAGACACTGCGATCAATGAGGGAGATATGTCAAGATGTGTGTTGGTTTTGAGGACGTCTCTCTGGAGAGTCTTAGCAAAGAGGTCACACGATTAATCAGAGCAATTCTCAGAGACACTGAGAACAAGCTCCACAATTCCTCCTGGCACTTTCCCTGTAGGAGATACCGCAAGATGTTCCTGTATATTGGGCACAGCGCTCTGCAGGGTGTTAGCAGAGACTTTCCCGGGACAGTGAAACCCTATGTCAGAGACAGTGAGAAGAAGCCCCAATGTTCCTTCCAGGCATTTTCAGTGTGGGTGCCTTCTCCACGTGGTTCCTGGTTTCACTGCAGCTCTGAAGAGAATGTTAGCAAAGAGGTAACCGGGACAGTGAAAACAGTACTCAAAGACAGGGAGAGCAAGCTCTACATTACTCTCTTGGCACTTTGGATGTGGGACATACAGCGAGATGTTTGCTGCTTTTGCGTTTGGCTGTTGGGAGATTTACAGCACAAAGACATCTAGTTGATTTGAAGCAGTTCCGAGAAAGTCTAAGCATAATCGGCACTTTTCCCTCCTGGCACTTTCCTTTGTGAAGATATAGCAGGATGTATATTGGTTTTGAGGAAAACTCAATGGACAGTGTAGGGAGAAAAGTTCCTGGCTCCTTGAATGCCGTTCCTGGAGACACTGCGATCAATGAGGGAGATATGTCAAGATGTGTGTTGGTTTTGAGGACGTCTCTCTGGAGAGTCTTAGCAAAGAGGTCACACGGATAATGAGAGCAATTCTCAGAGACACTGAGAACAAGCTCCACAATTCCTCCTGGCACTTTCCCTGTAGGAGATACCGCAAGACGGTTCTGTATATTGGGCACTGCGCTGTGCAGGGTGTTAGCAGAGACTTTCCCGGGACAGTGAAACCCTATGTCAGAGACAGTGAGAAGAAGCCCCAATGTTCCTTCCAGGCATTTTCAGTGTGGGTGCCTTCTCCACGTGGTTCCTGGTTTCACTGCAGCTCTGAAGAGAATGTTAGCAAAGAGGTAACCGGGACACTGAAAACAGTACTCAAAGACAGGGAGAGCAAGCTCTACATTACTCTCTTGGCACTTTGGATGTGGGACATACAGCGAGATGTTTGCTGCTTTTGCGTTTGGCTGTTGGGAGATTTACAGCACAAAGATATCTAGTTGATTTGAAGCAGTTCCGAGAAAGTCTAAGCATAATCGGCACTTTTCCCTCCTGGCACTTTCCTTTGTGAAGATATAGCAGGATGTATATTGGTTTTGAGGAAAACTCAATGGACAGTGTAGGGAGAAAAGTTCCTGGCTCCTTGAATGCCGTTCCTGGAGACACTGCGATCAATGAGGGAGATATGTCAAGATGTGTGTTGGTTTTGAGGACGTCTCTCTGGAGAGTCTTAGCAAAGAGGTCACACGGATAATGAGAGCAATTCTCAGAGACACTGAGAACAAGCTCCACAATTCCTCCTGGCACTTTCCCTGTAGGAGATACCGCAAGACGGTTCTGTATATTGGCACAGCGCTCTGCAGGGTGTTAGCAGAGACTTTCCCGGGACAGTGAAACCCTATGTCAGAGACACTGAGAAGAAGCCCCAATGTTCCTTCCAGGCATTTTCAGTGTGGGTGCCTTCTCCACGTGGTTCCTGGTTTCACTGCAGCTCTGAAGAGAATGTTAGCAAAGAGGTAACCGGGACACTGAAAACAGTACTCAAAGACAGGGAGAGCAAGCTCTACATTACTCTCTTGGCACTTTCGATGTGGGACATACAGCGAGATGTTTGCTGCTTTTGCGTTTGGCTGTTGGGAGATTTACAGCACAAAGATATCTAGTTGATTTGAAGCAGTTCCGAGAAAGTCTAAGCATAATCGGCACTTTTCCCTCCTGGCACTTTCCTTTGTGAAGATATAGCAGGATGTATATTGGCTTTGAGGAAAACTCAATGGACAGTGTAGGGAGAAAAGTTCCTGGCTCCTTGAATGCCGTTCCTGGAGACACTGCGATCAATGAGGGAGATATGTCAAGATGTGTGTTGGTTTTGAGGACGTCTCTCTGGAGAGTCTTAGCAAAGCGGTCACACGGATAATGAGAGCAATTCTCAGAGACACTGAGAACAAGCTCCACAATTCCTCCTGGCACTTTCCCTGTAGGAGATACCGCAAGATGTTTCTGTATATTGGGCACTGCGCTCTGCAGGGTGTTAGCAGAGACTTTCCCGGGACAGTGAAACCCTATGTCAGAGACAGTGAGAAGAAGCCCCAATGTTCCTTCCAGGCATTTTCAGTGTGGGTGCCTTCTCCACGTGGTTCCTGGTTTCACTGCAGCTCTGAAGAGAATGTTAGCAAAGAGGTAACCGGGACACTGAAAACAGTACTCAAAGACAGGGAGAGCAAGCTCTACATTACTCTCTTGGCACTTTCGATGTGGGACATACAGCGAGATGTTTGCTGCTTTTGCGTTTGGCTGTTGGGAGATTTACAGCACAAAGATATCTAGCTGATTTGAAGCAGTTCCGAGAAAGTCTAAGCATAATCCTCACTTTTCCCTCCTGGCACTTTCCTTTGTGAAGATATAGCAGGATGTATATTGGTTTTGAGGAAAACTCAATGGACAGTGTAGGGAGGAAAGTTCCTGGCTCCTTGAATGCCCTTCCTGGAGACACTGCGATCAATGAGGGAGATATGTCAAGATGTGTGTTGGTTTTGAGGACGTCTCTCTGGAGAGTCTTAGCAAAGAGGTCACACGGATAATGAGAGCAATTCTCAGAGACACTGAGAACAAGCTCCACAATTCCTCCTGGCACTTTCCCTGTAGGAGATACCGCAAGACGGTTCTGTATATTGGGCACAGCGCTCTGCAGGGTGTTAGCAGAGACTTTCCCGGGACAGTGAAACCCTATGTCAGAGACACTGAGAAGAAGCCCCAATGTTCCTTCCAGGCATTTTCAGTGTGGGTGCCTTCTCCACGTGGTTCCTGGTTTCACTGCAGCTCTGAAGAGAATGTTAGCAAAGAGGTAACCGGGACAGTGAAAACAGTACTCAAAGACAGGGAGAGCAAGCTCTACATTACTCTCTTGGCACTTTGGATGTGGGACATACAGCGAGATGTTTGCTGCTTTTGCGTTTGGCTGTTGGGAGATTTACAGCACAAAGATATCTAGCTGATTTGAAGCAGTTCCGAGAAAGTCTAAGCATAATCCTCACTTTTCCCTCCTGGCACTTTCCTTTGTGAAGATATAGCAGGATGTATATTGGTTTTGAGGAAAACTCAAAGGACAGTGTAGGGAGAAAAGTTCCTGGCTCCTTGAATGCCGTTCCTGGAGACACTGCGATCAATGAGGGAGATATGTCAAGATGTGTGTTGGTTTTGAGGACGTCTCTCTGGAGAGTCTTAGCAAAGAGGTCACACGGATAATCAGAGCAATTCTCAGAGACACTGAGAACAAGCTCCACAATTCCTCCTGGCACTTTCCCTGTAGGAGATACCGCAAGACGTTTCTGTATATTGGGCACTGCGCTCTGCAGGGTGTTAGCAGAGACTTTCCCGGGACAGTGAAACCCTATGTCAGAGACAGTGAGAAGAAGCCCCAATGTTCCTTCCAGGCATTTTCAGTGTGGGTGCCTTCTCCACGTGGTTCCTGGTTTCACTGCAGCTCTGAAGAGAATGTTAGCAAAGAGGTAACCGGGACAGTGAAAACAGTACTCAAAGACAGGGAGAGCAAGCTCTACATTACTCTCTTGGCACTTTCGATGTGGGACATACAGTGAGATGTTTGCTGCTTTTGCGTTTGGCTGTTGGGAGATTTACAGCACAAAGATATCTAGTTGATTTGAAGCAGTTCCGAGAAAGTCTAAGCATAATCGGCACTTTTCCCTCCTGGCACTTTCCTTTGTGAAGATATAGCAGGATGTATATTGGTTTTGAGGAAAACTCAATGGACAGTGTAGGGAGAAAAGTTCCTGGCTCCTTGAATGCCGTTCCTGGAGACACTGCGATCAATGAGGGAGATATGTCAAGATGTGTGTTGGTTTTGAGGACGTCTCTCTGGAGAGTCTTAGCAAAGAGGTCACACGATTAATCAGAGCAATTCTCAGAGACACTGAGAACAAACTCCACAATTCCTCCTGGCACTTTCCCTGTAGGAGATACCGCAAGATGTTTCTGTATATTGGCACAGCGCTCTGCAGGGTGTTAGCAGAGACTTTCCCGGGACAGTGAAACCCTATGTCAGAGACAGTGAGAAGAAGCCCCAATGTTCCTTCCAGGCATTTTCAGTGTGGGTGCCTTCTCCACGTGGTTCCTGGTTTCACTGCAGCTCTGAAGAGAATGTTAGCAAAGAGGTAACCGGGACAGTGAAAACAGTACTCAAAGACAGGGAGAGCAAGCTCTACATTACTCTCTTGGCACTTTCGATGTGGGACATACAGCGAGATGTTTGCTGCTTTTGCGTTTGGCTGTTGGGAGATTTACAGCACAAAGATATCTAGTTGATTTGAAGCAGTTCCAAGAAAGTCTAAGCATAATCGGCACTTTTCCCTCCTGGCACTTTCCATGTGGAAGATATAGCAGGATGTATATTGGTTTTGAGGAAAACTCAATGGACAGTGTAGGGAGAAAAGTTCCTGGCTCCTTGAATGCCGTTCCTGGAGACACTGCGATCAATGAGGGAGATATGTCAAGATGTGTGTTGGTTTTGAGGACGTCTCTCTGGAGAGTCTTAGCAATGAGGTCACACGGATAATGAGAGCAATTCTCAGAGACACTGAGAACAAGCTCCACAATTCCTCCTGGCACTTTCCCTGTAGGAGATACCGCAAGACGTTTCTGTATATTGGGCACTGCACTCTGCAGGGTGTTAGCAGAGACTTTCCCGGGACAGTGAAACCCTATGTCAGAGACAGTGAGAAGAAGCCCCAATGTTCCTTCCAGGCATTTTCAGTGTGGGTGCCTTCTCCACGTGGTTCCTGGTTTCACTGCAGCTCTGAAGAGAATGTTAGCAAAGAGGTAACCGGGACAGTGAAAACAGTACTCAAAGAGAGGGAGAGCAAGCTCTACATTACTCTCTTGGCACTTTGGATGTGGGACATACAGCGAGATGTTTGCTGCTTTTGCGTTTGGCTGTTGGGAGATTTACAGCACAAAGATATCTAGTTGATTTGAAGCAGTTCCAAGAAAGTCTAAGCATAATCCTCACTTTTCCCTCCTGGCACTTTCCTTTGTGAAGATATAGCAGGATGTATATTGGTTTTGAGGAAAACTCAATGGACAGTGTAGGGAGAAAAGTTCCTGGCTCCTTGAATGCCGTTCCTGGAGACACTGCGATCAATGAGGGAGATATGTCAAGATGTGTGTTGGTTTTGAGGACGTCTCTCTGGAGAGTCTTAGCAAAGAGGTCACACGATTAATCAGAGCAATTCTCAGAGACACTGAGAACAAGCTCCACAATTCCTCCTGGCACTTTCCCTGTAGGAGATACCGCAAGATGTTCCTGTATATTGGCACAGCGCTCTGCAGGGTGTTAGCAGAGACTTTCCCGGGACAGTGAAACCCTATGTCAGAGACAGTGAGAAGAAGCCCCAATGTTCCTTCCAGGCATTTTCAGTGTGGGTGCCTTCTCCACGTGGTTCCTGGTTTCACTGCAGCTCTGAAGAGAATGTTAGCAAAGAGGTAACCGGGACAGTGAAAACAGTACTCAAAGACAGGGAGAGCAAGCTCTACATTACTCTCTTGGCACTTTCGATGTGGGACATACAGCGAGATGTTTGCTGCTTTTGCGTTTGGCTGTTGGGAGATTTACAGCACAAAGATATCTAGTTGATTTGAAGCAGTTCCGAGAAAGTCTAAGCATAATCGGCACTTTTCCCTCCTGGCACTTTCCTTTGTGAAGATATAGCAGGATGTATATTGGTTTTGAGGAAAACTCAATGGACAGTGTAGGGAGAAAAGTTCCTGGCTCCTTGAATGCCGTTCCTGGAGACACTGCGATCAATGAGGGAGATATGTCAAGATGTGTGTTGGTTTTGAGGACATCTCTCTGGAGAGTCTTAGCAAAGAGGTCACACGGATAATCAGAGCAATTCTCAGAGACACTGAGAACAAGCTCCACAATTCCTCCTGGCACTTTCCCTGTAGGAGATACCGCAAGACGTTTCTGTATATTGGGCACTGCGCTCTGCAGGGTGTTAGCAGAGACTTTCCCGGGACAGTGAAACCCTATGTCAGAGACAGTGAGAAGAAGCCCCAATGTTCCTTCCAGGCATTTTCAGTGTGGGTGCCTTCTCCACGTGGTTCCTGGTTTCACTGCAGCTCTGAAGAGAATGTTAGCAAAGAGGTAACCGGGAGACTGAAAACAGTACTCAAAGACAGGGAGAGCAAGCTCTACATTACTCTCTTGGCACTTTCGATGTGGGACATACAGCGAGATGTTTGCTGCTTTTGCGTTTGGCTGTTGGGAGATTTACAGCACAAAGATATCTAGCTGATTTGAAGCAGTTCCGAGAAAGTCTAAGCATAATCCTCACTTTTCCCTCCTGGCACTTTCCTTTGTGAAGATATAGCAGGATGTATATTGGTTTTGAGGAAAACTCAATGGACAGTGTAGGGAGAAAAGTTCCTGGCTCCTTGAATGCCGTTCCTGGAGACACTGCGATCAATGAGGGAGATATGTCAAGATGTGTGTTGGTTTTGAGGACGTCTCTCTGGAGAGTCTTAGCAAAGAGGTCACACGGATAATCAGAGCAATTCTCAGAGACACTGAGAACAAGCTCCACAATTCCTCCTGGCACTTTCCCTGTAGGAGATACCGCAAGACGGTTCTGTATATTGGGCACTGCGCTCTGCAGGGTGTTAGCAGAGACTTTCCCGGGACAGTGAAACCCTATGTCAGAGACAGTGAGAAGAAGCCCCAATGTTCCTTCCAGGCATTTTCAGTGTGGGTGCCTTCTCCACGTGGTTCCTGGTTTCACTGCAGCTCTGAAGAGAATGTTAGCAAAGAGGTAATCGAGACAGTGAAAACAGTACTCAAAGACAGGGAGAGCAAGCTCTACATTACCCTCTTGGCACTTTCGATGTGGGACATACAGCGAGATGTTTGCTGCTTTTGCGTTTGGCTGTTGGGAGATTTACAGCACAAAGATATCTAGTTGATTTGAAGCAGTTCCGAGAAAGTCTAAGCATAATCCTCACTTTTCCCTCCTGGCACTTTCCTTTGTGAAGATATAGCAGGATGTATATTGGTTTTGAGGAAAACTCAATGGACAGTGTAGGGAGAAAAGTTCCTGGCTCCTTGAATGCCCTTCCTGGAGACACTGCGATCAATGAGGGAGATATGTCAAGATGTGTGTTGGTTTTGAGGACGTCTCTCTGGAGAGTCTTAGCAAAGAGGTCACACGGATAATGAGAGCAATTCTCAGAGACACTGAGAACAAGCTCCACAATTCCTCCTGGCACTTTCCCTGTAGGAGATACCGCAAGATGTTTCTGTATAGTGGGCACTGCGCTCTGCAGGGTGTTAGCAGAGACTTTCCCGGGACAGTGAAACCCTATGTCAGAGACAGTGAGAAGAAGCCCCAATGTTCCTTCCAGGCATTTTCAGTGTGGGTGCCTTCTCCACGTGGTTCCTGGTTTCACTGCAGCTCTGAAGAGAATGTTAGCAAAGAGGTAATCGAGACAGTGAAAACAGTACTCAAAGACAGGGAGAGCAAGCTCTACATTACCCTCTTGGCACTTTGGATGTGGGACATACAGCGAGATGTTTGCTGCTTTTGCGTTTGGCTGTTGGGAGATTTACAGCACAAAGATATCTAGTTGATTTGAAGCAGTTCCGAGAAAGTCTAAGCATAATCCTCACTTTTCCCTCCTGGCACTTTCCTTTGTGAAGATATAGCAGGATGTATATTGGTTTTGAGGAAAACTCAATGGACAGTGTAGGGAGAAAAGTTCCTGGCTCCTTGAATGCCGTTCCTGGAGACACTGCGATCAATGAGGGAGATATGTCAAGATGTGTGTTGGTTTTGAGGACGTCTCTCTGGAGAGTCTTAGCAAAGAGGTCACACGGATAATCAGAGCAATTCTCAGAGACACTGAGAACAAGCTCCACAATTCCTCCTGGCACTTTCCCTGTAGGAGATACCGCAAGACGGTTCTGTATATTGGGCACTGCGCTGTGCAGGGTGTTAGCAGAGACTTTCCCGGGACAGTGAAACCCTATGTCAGAGACAGTGAGAAGAAGCCCCAATGTTCCTTCCAGGCATTTTCAGTGTGGGTGCCTTCTCCACGTGGTTCCTGGTTTCACTGCAGCTCTGAAGAGAATGTTAGCAAAGAGGTAACCGGGACAGTGAAAACAGTACTCAAAGACAGGGAGAGCAAGCTCTACATTACTCTCTTGGCACTTTCGATGTGGGACATACAGCGAGATGTTTGCTGCTTTTGCGTTTGGCTGTTGGGAGATTTACAGCACAAAGATATCTAGTTGATTTGAAGCAGTTCCGAGAAAGTCTAAGCATAATCCTCACTTTTCCCTCCTGGCACTTTCCTTTGTGAAGATATAGCAGGATGTATATTGGTTTTGAGGAAAACTCAATGGACAGTGTAGGGAGAAAAGTTCCTGGCTCCTTGAATGCCGTTCCTGGAGACACTGCGATCAATGAGGGAGATATGTCAAGATGTGTGTTGGTTTTGAGGACGTCTCTCTGGAGAGTCTTAGCAAAGAGGTCACACGGATAATCAGAGCAATTCTCAGAGACACTGAGAACAAGCTCCACAATTCCTCCTGGCACTTTCCCTGTAGGAGATACCGCAAGACGTTTCTGTATATTGGGCACTGCGCTCTGCAGGGTGTTAGCAGAGACTTTCCCGGGACAGTGAAACCCTATGTCAGAGACAGTGAGAAGAAGCCCCAATGTTCCTTCCAGGAATTTTCAGTGTGGGTGCCTTCTCCAAGTGGTTCCTGGTTTCACTGCAGCTCTGAAGAGAATGTTAGCAAAGAGGTAACCGGGACAGTGAAAACAGTACTCAAAGACAGGGAGAGCAAGCTCTACATTACTCTCTTGGCACTTTGGATGTGGGACATACAGCGAGATGTTTGCTGCTTTTGCGTTTGGCTGTTGGGAGATTTACAGCACAAAGATATCTAGTTGATTTGAAGCAGTTCCAAGAAAGTCTAAGCATAATCGGCACTTTTCCCTCCTGGCACTTTCCATGTGGAAGATATAGCAGGATGTATATTGGTTTTGAGGAAAACTCAATGGACAGTGTAGGGAGAAAAGTTCCTGGCTCCTTGAATGCCGTTCCTGGAGACACTGCGATCAATGAGGGAGATATGTCAAGATGTGTGTTGGTTTTGAGGACATCTCTCTGGAGAGTCTTAGCAAAGAGGTCACACGGATAATCAGAGCAATTCTCAGAGACACTGAGAACAAGCTCCACAATTCCTCCTGGCACTTTCCCTGTAGGAGATACCGCAAGACGGTTCTGTATATTGGCACAGCGCTCTGCAGGGTGTTAGCAGAGACTTTCCCGGGACAGTGAAACCCTATGTCAGAGACAGTGAGAAGAAGCCCCAATGTTCCTTCCAGGCATTTTCAGTGTGGGTGCCTTCTCCACGTGGTTCCTGGTTTCACTGCAGCTCTGAAGAGAATGTTAGCAAAGAGGTAACCGGGACAGTGAAAACAGTACTCAAAGACAGGGAGAGCAAGCTCTACATTACTCTCTTGGCACTTTGGATGTGGGACATACAGCGAGATGTTTGCTGCTTTTGCGTTTGGCTGTTGGGAGATTTACAGCACAAAGATATCTAGTTGATTTGAAGCAGTTCCGAGAAAGTCTAAGCATAATCGGCACTTTTCCCTCCTGGCACTTTCCTTTGTGAAGATATAGCAGGATGTATATTGGTTTGGAGGAAAACTCAATGGACAGTGTAGGGAGAAAAGTTCCTGGCTCCTTGAATGCCGTTCCTGGAGACACTGCGATCAATGAGGGAGATATGTCAAGATGTGTGTTGGTTTTGAGGACGGCTCTCTGGAGAGTCTTAGGAAAGAGGTCACACGATTAATCAGAGCAATTCTCAGAGACACTGAGAACAAGCTCCACAATTCCTCCTGGCACTTTCCCTGTAGGAGATACCGCAAGATGTTCCTGTATATTGGCACAGCGCTCTGCAGGGTGTTAGCAGAGACTTTCCCGGGACAGTGAAACCCTATGTCAGAGACAGTGAGAAGAAGCCCCAATGTTCCTTCCAGGCATTTTCAGTGTGGGTGCCTTCTCCACGTGGTTCCTGGTTTCACTGCAGCTCTGAAGAGAATGTTAGCAAAGAGGTAACCGGGACACTGAAAACAATACTCAAAGACAGGGAGAGCAAGCTCTACATTACTCTCTTGGCACTTTCGATGTGGGACATACAGCGAGATGTTTGCTGCTTTTGCGTTTGGCTGTTGGGAGATTTACAGCACAAAGATATCTAGTTGATTTGAAGCAGTTCCGAGAAAGTCTAAGCATAATCCTCACTTTTCCCTCCTGGCACTTTCCTTTGTGAAGATATAGCAGGATGTATATTGGTTTTGAGGAAAACTCAATGGACAGTGTAGGGAGAAAAGTTCCTGGCTCCTTGAATGCCGTTCCTGGAGACACTGCGATCAATGAGGGAGATATGTCAAGATGTGTGTTGGTTTTGAGGACGGCTCTCTGGAGAGTCTTAGCAAAGAGGTCACACGATTAATCAGAGCAATTCTCAGAGACACTGAGAACAAGCTCCACAATTCCTCCTGGCACTTTCCCTGTAGGAGATACCGCAAGATGTTCCTGTATATTGGCACAGCGCTCTGCAGGGTGTTAGCAGAGACTTTCCCGGGACAGTGAAACCCTATGTCAGAGACAGTGAGAAGAAGCCCCAATGTTCCTTCCAGGCATTTTCAGTGTGGGTGCCTTCTCCACGTGGTTCCTGATTTCACTGCAGCTCTGAAGAGAATGTTAGCAAAGAGGTAACCGGGACAGTGAAAACAGTACTCAAAGACAGGGAGAGCAAGCTCTACATTACTCTCTTGGCACTTTGGATGTGGGACATACAGCGAGATGTTTGCTGCTTTTGCGTTTGGCTGTTGGGAGATTTACAGCACAAAGATATCTAGTTGATTTGAAGCAGTTCCGAGAAAGTCTAAGCATAATCGGCACTTTTCCCTCCTGGCACTTTCCTTTGTGAAGATATAGCAGGATGTATATTGGTTTTGAGGAAAACTCAATGGACAGTGTAGGGAGAAAAGTTCCTGGCTCCTTGAATGCCGTTCCTGGAGACACTGCGATCAATGAGGGAGATATGTCAAGATGTGTGTTGGTTTTGAGGACGTCTCTCTGGAGAGTCTTAGCAAAGAGGTCACACGATTAATCAGAGCAATTCTCAGAGACACTGAGAACAAGCTCCACAATTCCTCCTGGCACTTTCCCTGTAGGAGATACCGCAAGATGTTCCTGTATATTGGGCACAGCGCTCTGCAGGGTGTTAGCAGAGACTTTCCCGGGACAGTGAAACCCTATGTCAGAGACAGTGAGAAGAAGCCCCAATGTTCCTTCCAGGCATTTTCAGTGTGGGTGCCTTCTCCACGTGGTTCCTGGTTTCACTGCAGCTCTGAAGAGAATGTTAGCAAAGAGGTAACCGGGACAGTGAAAACAGTACTCAAAGACAGGGAGAGCAAGCTCTACATTACTCTCTTGGCACTTTGGATGTGGGACATACAGCGAGATGTTTGCTGCTTTTGCGTTTGGCTGTTGGGAGATTTACAGCACAAAGACATCTAGTTGATTTGAAGCAGTTCCGAGAAAGTCTAAGCATAATCGGCACTTTTCCCTCCTGGCACTTTCCTTTGTGAAGATATAGCAGGATGTATATTGGTTTTGAGGAAAACTCAATGGACAGTGTAGGGAGAAAAGTTCCTGGCTCCTTGAATGCCGTTCCTGGAGACACTGCGATCAATGAGGGAGATATGTCAAGATGTGTGTTGGTTTTGAGGACGTCTCTCTGGAGAGTCTTAGCAAAGAGGTCACACGGATAATGAGAGCAATTCTCAGAGACACTGAGAACAAGCTCCACAATTCCTCCTGGCACTTTCCCTGTAGGAGATACCGCAAGACGGTTCTGTATATTGGGCACTGCGCTGTGCAGGGTGTTAGCAGAGACTTTCCCGGGACAGTGAAACCCTATGTCAGAGACAGTGAGAAGAAGCCCCAATGTTCCTTCCAGGCATTTTCAGTGTGGGTGCCTTCTCCACGTGGTTCCTGGTTTCACTGCAGCTCTGAAGAGAATGTTAGCAAAGAGGTAACCGGGACACTGAAAACAGTACTCAAAGACAGGGAGAGCAA
This sequence comes from Larus michahellis, assembly GCF_964199755.1. Lineage (NCBI taxonomy): Eukaryota > Metazoa > Chordata > Aves > Charadriiformes > Laridae > Larus > Larus michahellis. The sequence goes on from NC_133904.1 coordinate 25,952,918, forward strand.
GCTCTACATTACTCTCTTGGCACTTTGGATGTGGGACATACAGCGAGATGTTTGCTGCTTTTGCGTTTGGCTGTTGGGAGATTTACAGCACAAAGATATCTAGTTGATTTGAAGCAGTTCCGAGAAAGTCTAAGCATAATCGGCACTTTTCCCTCCTGGCACTTTCCTTTGTGAAGATATAGCAGGATGTATATTGGTTTTGAGGAAAACTCAATGGACAGTGTAGGGAGAAAAGTTCCTGGCTCCTTGAATGCCGTTCCTGGAGACACTGCGATCAATGAGGGAGATATGTCAAGATGTGTGTTGGTTTTGAGGACGTCTCTCTGGAGAGTCTTAGCAAAGAGGTCACACGGATAATGAGAGCAATTCTCAGAGACACTGAGAACAAGCTCCACAATTCCTCCTGGCACTTTCCCTGTAGGAGATACCGCAAGACGGTTCTGTATATTGGCACAGCGCTCTGCAGGGTGTTAGCAGAGACTTTCCCGGGACAGTGAAACCCTATGTCAGAGACACTGAGAAGAAGCCCCAATGTTCCTTCCAGGCATTTTCAGTGTGGGTGCCTTCTCCACGTGGTTCCTGGTTTCACTGCAGCTCTGAAGAGAATGTTAGCAAAGAGGTAACCGGGACACTGAAAACAGTACTCAAAGACAGGGAGAGCAAGCTCTACATTACTCTCTTGGCACTTTCGATGTGGGACATACAGCGAGATGTTTGCTGCTTTTGCGTTTGGCTGTTGGGAGATTTACAGCACAAAGATATCTAGTTGATTTGAAGCAGTTCCGAGAAAGTCTAAGCATAATCGGCACTTTTCCCTCCTGGCACTTTCCTTTGTGAAGATATAGCAGGATGTATATTGGCTTTGAGGAAAACTCAATGGACAGTGTAGGGAGAAAAGTTCCTGGCTCCTTGAATGCCGTTCCTGGAGACACTGCGATCAATGAGGGAGATATGTCAAGATGTGTGTTGGTTTTGAGGACGTCTCTCTGGAGAGTCTTAGCAAAGCGGTCACACGGATAATGAGAGCAATTCTCAGAGACACTGAGAACAAGCTCCACAATTCCTCCTGGCACTTTCCCTGTAGGAGATACCGCAAGATGTTTCTGTATATTGGGCACTGCGCTCTGCAGGGTGTTAGCAGAGACTTTCCCGGGACAGTGAAACCCTATGTCAGAGACAGTGAGAAGAAGCCCCAATGTTCCTTCCAGGCATTTTCAGTGTGGGTGCCTTCTCCACGTGGTTCCTGGTTTCACTGCAGCTCTGAAGAGAATGTTAGCAAAGAGGTAACCGGGACACTGAAAACAGTACTCAAAGACAGGGAGAGCAAGCTCTACATTACTCTCTTGGCACTTTCGATGTGGGACATACAGCGAGATGTTTGCTGCTTTTGCGTTTGGCTGTTGGGAGATTTACAGCACAAAGATATCTAGCTGATTTGAAGCAGTTCCGAGAAAGTCTAAGCATAATCCTCACTTTTCCCTCCTGGCACTTTCCTTTGTGAAGATATAGCAGGATGTATATTGGTTTTGAGGAAAACTCAATGGACAGTGTAGGGAGGAAAGTTCCTGGCTCCTTGAATGCCCTTCCTGGAGACACTGCGATCAATGAGGGAGATATGTCAAGATGTGTGTTGGTTTTGAGGACGTCTCTCTGGAGAGTCTTAGCAAAGAGGTCACACGGATAATGAGAGCAATTCTCAGAGACACTGAGAACAAGCTCCACAATTCCTCCTGGCACTTTCCCTGTAGGAGATACCGCAAGACGGTTCTGTATATTGGGCACAGCGCTCTGCAGGGTGTTAGCAGAGACTTTCCCGGGACAGTGAAACCCTATGTCAGAGACACTGAGAAGAAGCCCCAATGTTCCTTCCAGGCATTTTCAGTGTGGGTGCCTTCTCCACGTGGTTCCTGGTTTCACTGCAGCTCTGAAGAGAATGTTAGCAAAGAGGTAACCGGGACAGTGAAAACAGTACTCAAAGACAGGGAGAGCAAGCTCTACATTACTCTCTTGGCACTTTGGATGTGGGACATACAGCGAGATGTTTGCTGCTTTTGCGTTTGGCTGTTGGGAGATTTACAGCACAAAGATATCTAGCTGATTTGAAGCAGTTCCGAGAAAGTCTAAGCATAATCCTCACTTTTCCCTCCTGGCACTTTCCTTTGTGAAGATATAGCAGGATGTATATTGGTTTTGAGGAAAACTCAAAGGACAGTGTAGGGAGAAAAGTTCCTGGCTCCTTGAATGCCGTTCCTGGAGACACTGCGATCAATGAGGGAGATATGTCAAGATGTGTGTTGGTTTTGAGGACGTCTCTCTGGAGAGTCTTAGCAAAGAGGTCACACGGATAATCAGAGCAATTCTCAGAGACACTGAGAACAAGCTCCACAATTCCTCCTGGCACTTTCCCTGTAGGAGATACCGCAAGACGTTTCTGTATATTGGGCACTGCGCTCTGCAGGGTGTTAGCAGAGACTTTCCCGGGACAGTGAAACCCTATGTCAGAGACAGTGAGAAGAAGCCCCAATGTTCCTTCCAGGCATTTTCAGTGTGGGTGCCTTCTCCACGTGGTTCCTGGTTTCACTGCAGCTCTGAAGAGAATGTTAGCAAAGAGGTAACCGGGACAGTGAAAACAGTACTCAAAGACAGGGAGAGCAAGCTCTACATTACTCTCTTGGCACTTTCGATGTGGGACATACAGTGAGATGTTTGCTGCTTTTGCGTTTGGCTGTTGGGAGATTTACAGCACAAAGATATCTAGTTGATTTGAAGCAGTTCCGAGAAAGTCTAAGCATAATCGGCACTTTTCCCTCCTGGCACTTTCCTTTGTGAAGATATAGCAGGATGTATATTGGTTTTGAGGAAAACTCAATGGACAGTGTAGGGAGAAAAGTTCCTGGCTCCTTGAATGCCGTTCCTGGAGACACTGCGATCAATGAGGGAGATATGTCAAGATGTGTGTTGGTTTTGAGGACGGCTCTCTGGAGAGTCTTAGCAAAGAGGTCACACGATTAATCAGAGCAATTCTCAGAGACACTGAGAACAAACTCCACAATTCCTCCTGGCACTTTCCCTGTAGGAGATACCGCAAGATGTTTCTGTATATTGGCACAGCGCTCTGCAGGGTGTTAGCAGAGACTTTCCCGGGACAGTGAAACCCTATGTCAGAGACAGTGAGAAGAAGCCCCAATGTTCCTTCCAGGCATTTTCAGTGTGGGTGCCTTCTCCACGTGGTTCCTGGTTTCACTGCAGCTCTGAAGAGAATGTTAGCAAAGAGGTAACCGGGACAGTGAAAACAGTACTCAAAGACAGGGAGAGCAAGCTCTACATTACTCTCTTGGCACTTTCGATGTGGGACATACAGCGAGATGTTTGCTGCTTTTGCGTTTGGCTGTTGGGAGATTTACAGCACAAAGATATCTAGTTGATTTGAAGCAGTTCCAAGAAAGTCTAAGCATAATCGGCACTTTTCCCTCCTGGCACTTTCCATGTGGAAGATATAGCAGGATGTATATTGGTTTTGAGGAAAACTCAATGGACAGTGTAGGGAGAAAAGTTCCTGGCTCCTTGAATGCCGTTCCTGGAGACACTGCGATCAATGAGGGAGATATGTCAAGATGTGTGTTGGTTTTGAGGACGTCTCTCTGGAGAGTCTTAGCAATGAGGTCACACGGATAATGAGAGCAATTCTCAGAGACACTGAGAACAAGCTCCACAATTCCTCCTGGCACTTTCCCTGTAGGAGATACCGCAAGACGTTTCTGTATATTGGGCACTGCACTCTGCAGGGTGTTAGCAGAGACTTTCCCGGGACAGTGAAACCCTATGTCAGAGACAGTGAGAAGAAGCCCCAATGTTCCTTCCAGGCATTTTCAGTGTGGGTGCCTTCTCCACGTGGTTCCTGGTTTCACTGCAGCTCTGAAGAGAATGTTAGCAAAGAGGTAACCGGGACAGTGAAAACAGTACTCAAAGAGAGGGAGAGCAAGCTCTACATTACTCTCTTGGCACTTTGGATGTGGGACATACAGCGAGATGTTTGCTGCTTTTGCGTTTGGCTGTTGGGAGATTTACAGCACAAAGATATCTAGTTGATTTGAAGCAGTTCCAAGAAAGTCTAAGCATAATCCTCACTTTTCCCTCCTGGCACTTTCCTTTGTGAAGATATAGCAGGATGTATATTGGTTTTGAGGAAAACTCAATGGACAGTGTAGGGAGAAAAGTTCCTGGCTCCTTGAATGCCGTTCCTGGAGACACTGCGATCAATGAGGGAGATATGTCAAGATGTGTGTTGGTTTTGAGGACGTCTCTCTGGAGAGTCTTAGCAAAGAGGTCACACGATTAATCAGAGCAATTCTCAGAGACACTGAGAACAAGCTCCACAATTCCTCCTGGCACTTTCCCTGTAGGAGATACCGCAAGATGTTCCTGTATATTGGCACAGCGCTCTGCAGGGTGTTAGCAGAGACTTTCCCGGGACAGTGAAACCCTATGTCAGAGACAGTGAGAAGAAGCCCCAATGTTCCTTCCAGGCATTTTCAGTGTGGGTGCCTTCTCCACGTGGTTCCTGGTTTCACTGCAGCTCTGAAGAGAATGTTAGCAAAGAGGTAACCGGGACAGTGAAAACAGTACTCAAAGACAGGGAGAGCAAGCTCTACATTACTCTCTTGGCACTTTCGATGTGGGACATACAGCGAGATGTTTGCTGCTTTTGCGTTTGGCTGTTGGGAGATTTACAGCACAAAGATATCTAGTTGATTTGAAGCAGTTCCGAGAAAGTCTAAGCATAATCGGCACTTTTCCCTCCTGGCACTTTCCTTTGTGAAGATATAGCAGGATGTATATTGGTTTTGAGGAAAACTCAATGGACAGTGTAGGGAGAAAAGTTCCTGGCTCCTTGAATGCCGTTCCTGGAGACACTGCGATCAATGAGGGAGATATGTCAAGATGTGTGTTGGTTTTGAGGACATCTCTCTGGAGAGTCTTAGCAAAGAGGTCACACGGATAATCAGAGCAATTCTCAGAGACACTGAGAACAAGCTCCACAATTCCTCCTGGCACTTTCCCTGTAGGAGATACCGCAAGACGTTTCTGTATATTGGGCACTGCGCTCTGCAGGGTGTTAGCAGAGACTTTCCCGGGACAGTGAAACCCTATGTCAGAGACAGTGAGAAGAAGCCCCAATGTTCCTTCCAGGCATTTTCAGTGTGGGTGCCTTCTCCACGTGGTTCCTGGTTTCACTGCAGCTCTGAAGAGAATGTTAGCAAAGAGGTAACCGGGAGACTGAAAACAGTACTCAAAGACAGGGAGAGCAAGCTCTACATTACTCTCTTGGCACTTTCGATGTGGGACATACAGCGAGATGTTTGCTGCTTTTGCGTTTGGCTGTTGGGAGATTTACAGCACAAAGATATCTAGCTGATTTGAAGCAGTTCCGAGAAAGTCTAAGCATAATCCTCACTTTTCCCTCCTGGCACTTTCCTTTGTGAAGATATAGCAGGATGTATATTGGTTTTGAGGAAAACTCAATGGACAGTGTAGGGAGAAAAGTTCCTGGCTCCTTGAATGCCGTTCCTGGAGACACTGCGATCAATGAGGGAGATATGTCAAGATGTGTGTTGGTTTTGAGGACGTCTCTCTGGAGAGTCTTAGCAAAGAGGTCACACGGATAATCAGAGCAATTCTCAGAGACACTGAGAACAAGCTCCACAATTCCTCCTGGCACTTTCCCTGTAGGAGATACCGCAAGACGGTTCTGTATATTGGGCACTGCGCTCTGCAGGGTGTTAGCAGAGACTTTCCCGGGACAGTGAAACCCTATGTCAGAGACAGTGAGAAGAAGCCCCAATGTTCCTTCCAGGCATTTTCAGTGTGGGTGCCTTCTCCACGTGGTTCCTGGTTTCACTGCAGCTCTGAAGAGAATGTTAGCAAAGAGGTAATCGAGACAGTGAAAACAGTACTCAAAGACAGGGAGAGCAAGCTCTACATTACCCTCTTGGCACTTTGGATGTGGGACATACAGCGAGATGTTTGCTGCTTTTGCGTTTGGCTGTTGGGAGATTTACAGCACAAAGATATCTAGTTGATTTGAAGCAGTTCCGAGAAAGTCTAAGCATAATCCTCACTTTTCCCTCCTGGCACTTTCCTTTGTGAAGATATAGCAGGATGTATATTGGTTTTGAGGAAAACTCAATGGACAGTGTAGGGAGAAAAGTTCCTGGCTCCTTGAATGCCCTTCCTGGAGACACTGCGATCAATGAGGGAGATATGTCAAGATGTGTGTTGGTTTTGAGGACGTCTCTCTGGAGAGTCTTAGCAAAGAGGTCACACGGATAATGAGAGCAATTCTCAGAGACACTGAGAACAAGCTCCACAATTCCTCCTGGCACTTTCCCTGTAGGAGATACCGCAAGATGTTTCTGTATAGTGGGCACTGCGCTCTGCAGGGTGTTAGCAGAGACTTTCCCGGGACAGTGAAACCCTATGTCAGAGACAGTGAGAAGAAGCCCCAATGTTCCTTCCAGGCATTTTCAGTGTGGGTGCCTTCTCCACGTGGTTCCTGGTTTCACTGCAGCTCTGAAGAGAATGTTAGCAAAGAGGTAATCGAGACAGTGAAAACAGTACTCAAAGACAGGGAGAGCAAGCTCTACATTACCCTCTTGGCACTTTGGATGTGGGACATACAGCGAGATGTTTGCTGCTTTTGCGTTTGGCTGTTGGGAGATTTACAGCACAAAGATATCTAGTTGATTTGAAGCAGTTCCGAGAAAGTCTAAGCATAATCCTCACTTTTCCCTCCTGGCACTTTCCTTTGTGAAGATATAGCAGGATGTATATTGGTTTTGAGGAAAACTCAATGGACAGTGTAGGGAGAAAAGTTCCTGGCTCCTTGAATGCCGTTCCTGGAGACACTGCGATCAATGAGGGAGATATGTCAAGATGTGTGTTGGTTTTGAGGACGTCTCTCTGGAGAGTCTTAGCAAAGAGGTCACACGGATAATCAGAGCAATTCTCAGAGACACTGAGAACAAGCTCCACAATTCCTCCTGGCACTTTCCCTGTAGGAGATACCGCAAGACGGTTCTGTATATTGGGCACTGCGCTGTGCAGGGTGTTAGCAGAGACTTTCCCGGGACAGTGAAACCCTATGTCAGAGACAGTGAGAAGAAGCCCCAATGTTCCTTCCAGGCATTTTCAGTGTGGGTGCCTTCTCCACGTGGTTCCTGGTTTCACTGCAGCTCTGAAGAGAATGTTAGCAAAGAGGTAACCGGGACAGTGAAAACAGTACTCAAAGACAGGGAGAGCAAGCTCTACATTACTCTCTTGGCACTTTCGATGTGGGACATACAGCGAGATGTTTGCTGCTTTTGCGTTTGGCTGTTGGGAGATTTACAGCACAAAGATATCTAGTTGATTTGAAGCAGTTCCGAGAAAGTCTAAGCATAATCCTCACTTTTCCCTCCTGGCACTTTCCTTTGTGAAGATATAGCAGGATGTATATTGGTTTTGAGGAAAACTCAATGGACAGTGTAGGGAGAAAAGTTCCTGGCTCCTTGAATGCCGTTCCTGGAGACACTGCGATCAATGAGGGAGATATGTCAAGATGTGTGTTGGTTTTGAGGACGTCTCTCTGGAGAGTCTTAGCAAAGAGGTCACACGGATAATCAGAGCAATTCTCAGAGACACTGAGAACAAGCTCCACAATTCCTCCTGGCACTTTCCCTGTAGGAGATACCGCAAGACGTTTCTGTATATTGGGCACTGCGCTCTGCAGGGTGTTAGCAGAGACTTTCCCGGGACAGTGAAACCCTATGTCAGAGACAGTGAGAAGAAGCCCCAATGTTCCTTCCAGGAATTTTCAGTGTGGGTGCCTTCTCCAAGTGGTTCCTGGTTTCACTGCAGCTCTGAAGAGAATGTTAGCAAAGAGGTAACCGGGACAGTGAAAACAGTACTCAAAGACAGGGAGAGCAAGCTCTACATTACTCTCTTGGCACTTTGGATGTGGGACATACAGCGAGATGTTTGCTGCTTTTGCGTTTGGCTGTTGGGAGATTTACAGCACAAAGATATCTAGTTGATTTGAAGCAGTTCCAAGAAAGTCTAAGCATAATCGGCACTTTTCCCTCCTGGCACTTTCCATGTGGAAGATATAGCAGGATGTATATTGGTTTTGAGGAAAACTCAATGGACAGTGTAGGGAGAAAAGTTCCTGGCTCCTTGAATGCCGTTCCTGGAGACACTGCGATCAATGAGGGAGATATGTCAAGATGTGTGTTGGTTTTGAGGACATCTCTCTGGAGAGTCTTAGCAAAGAGGTCACACGGATAATCAGAGCAATTCTCAGAGACACTGAGAACAAGCTCCACAATTCCTCCTGGCACTTTCCCTGTAGGAGATACCGCAAGACGGTTCTGTATATTGGCACAGCGCTCTGCAGGGTGTTAGCAGAGACTTTCCCGGGACAGTGAAACCCTATGTCAGAGACAGTGAGAAGAAGCCCCAATGTTCCTTCCAGGCATTTTCAGTGTGGGTGCCTTCTCCACGTGGTTCCTGGTTTCACTGCAGCTCTGAAGAGAATGTTAGCAAAGAGGTAACCGGGACAGTGAAAACAGTACTCAAAGACAGGGAGAGCAAGCTCTACATTACTCTCTTGGCACTTTGGATGTGGGACATACAGCGAGATGTTTGCTGCTTTTGCGTTTGGCTGTTGGGAGATTTACAGCACAAAGATATCTAGTTGATTTGAAGCAGTTCCGAGAAAGTCTAAGCATAATCGGCACTTTTCCCTCCTGGCACTTTCCTTTGTGAAGATATAGCAGGATGTATATTGGTTTGGAGGAAAACTCAATGGACAGTGTAGGGAGAAAAGTTCCTGGCTCCTTGAATGCCGTTCCTGGAGACACTGCGATCAATGAGGGAGATATGTCAAGATGTGTGTTGGTTTTGAGGACGGCTCTCTGGAGAGTCTTAGCAAAGAGGTCACACGGATAATCAGAGCAATTCTCAGAGACACTGAGAACAAGCTCCACAAGTCCTCCTGGCACTTTCCCTGTAGGAGATACCGCAAGACGGTTCTGTATATTGGCACAGCGCTCTGCAGGGTGTTAGCAGAGACTTTCCCGGGACAGTGAAACCCTATGTCAGAGACACTGAGAAGAAGCCCCAATGTTCCTTCCAGGCATTTTCAGTGTGGGTGCCTTCTCCACGTGGTTCCTGGTTTCACTGCAGCTCTGAAGAGAATGTTAGCAAAGAGGTAACCGGGACAGTGAAAACAGTACTCAAAGACAGGGAGAGCAAGCTCTACATTACTCTCTTGGCACTTTCGATGTGGGACATACAGCGAGATGTTTGCTGCTTTTGCGTTTGGCTGTTGGGAGATTTACAGCACAAAGATATCTAGCTGATTTGAAGCAGTTCCGAGAAAGTCTAAGCATAATCCTCACTTTTCCCTCCTGGCACTTTCCTTTGTGAAGATATAGCAGGATGTATATTGGTTTTGAGGAAAACTCAATGGACAGTGTAGGGAGAAAAGTTCCTGGCTCCTTGAATGCCGTTCCTGGAGACACTGCGATCAATGAGGGAGATATGTCAAGATGTGTGTTGGTTTTGAGGACGTCTCTCTGGAGAGTCTTAGCAAAGAGGTCACACGGATAATGAGAGCAATTCTCAGAGACACTGAGAACAAGCTCCACAATTCCTCCTGGCACTTTCCCTGTAGGAGATACCGCAAGACGGTTCTGTATATTGGCACAGCGCTCTGCAGGGTGTTAGCAGAGACTTTCCCGGGACAGTGAAACCCTATGTCAGAGACAGTGAGAAGAAGCCCCAATGTTCCTTCCAGGCATTTTCAGTGTGGGTGCCTTCTCCACGTGGTTCCTGGTTTCACTGCAGCTCTGAAGAGAATGTTAGCAAAGAGGTAACCGGGACACTGAAAACAGTACTCAAAGACAGGGAGAGCAAGCTCTACATTACTCTCTTGGCACTTTCGATGTGGGACATACAGCGAGATGTTTGCTGCTTTTGCGTTTGGCTGTTGGGAGATTTACAGCACAAAGATATCTAGTTGATTTGAAGCAGTTCCGAGAAAGTCTAAGCATAATCGGCACTTTTCCCTCCTGGCACTTTCCTTTGTGAAGATATAGCAGGATGTATATTGGTTTTGAGGAAAACTCAATGGACAGTGTAGGGAGAAAAGTTCCTGGCTCCTTGAATGCCGTTCCTGGAGACACTGCGATCAATGAGGGAGATATGTCAAGATGTGTGTTGGTTTTGAGGACGTCTCTCTGGAGAGTCTTAGCAAAGAGGTCACACGGATAATCAGAGCAATTCTCAGAGACACTGAGAACAAGCTCCACAATTCCTCCTGGCACTTTCCCTGTAGGAGATACCGCAAGACATTTCTGTATATTGGCACAGCGCTCTGCAGGGTGTTAGCAGAGACTTTCCCGGGACAGTGAAACCCTATGTCAGAGACAGTGAGAAGAAGCCCCAATGTTCCTTCCAGGCATTTTCAGTGTGGGTGCCTTCTCCACGTGGTTCCTGGTTTCACTGCAGCTCTGAAGAGAATGTTAGCAAAGAGGTAACCGGGACAGTGAAAACAGTACTCAAAGACAGGGAGAGCAAGCTCTACATTACTCTCTTGGCACTTTCGATGTGGGACATACAGCGAGATGTTTGCTGCTTTTGCGTTTGGCTGTTGGGAGATTTACAGCACAAAGATATCTAGCTGATTTGAAGCAGTTCCGAGAAAGTCTAAGCATAATCCTCACTTTTCCCTCCTGGCACTTTCCTTTGTGAAGATATAGCAGGATGTATATTGGTTTTGAGGAAAACTCAATGGACAGTGTAGGGAGAAAAGTTCCTGGCTCCTTGAATGCCGTTCCTGGAGACACTGCGATCAATGAGGGAGATATGTCAAGATGTGTGTTGGTTTTGAGGACGTCTCTCTGGAGAGTCTTAGCAAAGAGGTCACACGGATAATGAGAGCAATTCTCAGAGACACTGAGAACAAGCTCCACAATTCCTCCTGGCACTTTCCCTGTAGGAGATACCGCAAGACGGTTCTGTATATTGGGCACTGCGCTCTGCAGGGTGTTAGCAGAGACTTTCCCGGGACAGTGAAACCCTATGTCAGAGACAGTGAGAAGAAGCCCCAATGTTCCTTCCAGGCATTTTCAGTGTGGGTGCCTTCTCCACGTGGTTCCTGGTTTCACTGCAGCTCTGAAGAGAATGTTAGCAAAGAGGTAACCGGGACACTGAAAACAGTACTCAAAGACAGGGAGAGCAAGCTCTACATTACTCTCTTGGCACTTTCGATGTGGGACATACAGCGAGATGTTTGCTGCTTTTGCATTTGGCTGTTGGGAGATTTACAGCACAAAGATATCTAGTTGATTTGAAGCAGTTCCAAGAAAGTCTAAGCATAATCCTCACTTTTCCCTCCTGGCACTTTCCTTTGTGAAGATATAGCAGGATGTATATTGGTTTTGAGGAAAACTCAAAGGACAGTGTAGGGAGAAAAGTTCCTGGCTCCTTGAATGCCGTTCCTGGAGACACTGCGATCAATGAGGGAGATATGTCAAGATGTGTGTTGGTTTTGAGGACGTCTCTCTGGAGAGTCTTAGCAAAGAGGTCACACGGATAATGAGAGCAATTCTCAGAGACACTGAGAACAAGCTCCACAATTCCTCCTGGCACTTTCCCTGTAGGAGATACCGCAAGACGGTTCTGTATATTGGGCACTGCGCTGTGCAGGGTGTTAGCAGAGACTTTCCCGGGACAGTGAAACCCTATGTCAGAGACACTGAGAAGAAGCCCCAATGTTCCTTCCAGGCATTTTCAGTGTGGGTGCCTTCTCCACGTGGTACCGGGTTTCACTGCAGCTCTGAAGAAAATGTTAGCAAAGAGGTAATCGAGACAGTGAAAACAGTACTCAAAGACAGGGAGAGCAAGCTCTACATTACTCTCTTGGCACTTTCGATGTGGGACATACAGCGAGATGTTTGCTGCTTTTGCGTTTGGCTGTTGGGAGATTTACAGCACAAAGATATCTAGTTGATTTGAAGCAGTTCCGAGAAAGTCTAAGCATAATCCTCACTTTTCCCTCCTGGCACTTTCCTTTGTGAAGATATAGCAGGATGTATATTGGTTTTGAGGAAAACTCAATGGACAGTGTAGGGAGAAAAGTTCCTGGCTCCTTGAATGCCGTTCCTGGAGACACTGCGATCAATGAGGGAGATATGTCAAGATGTGTGTTGGTTTTGAGGACGTCTCTCTGGAGAGTCTTAGCAAAGAGGTCACACGGATAATGAGAGCAATTCTCAGAGACACTGAGAACAAGCTCCACAATTCCTCCTGGCACTTTCCCTGTAGGAGATACCGCAAGACAGTTCTGTATATTGGCACAGCGCTCTGCAGGGTGTTAGCAGAGACTTTCCCGGGACAGTGAAACCCTATGTCAGAGACAGTGAGAAGAAGCCCCAATGTTCCTTCCAGGCATTTTCAGTGTGGGTGCCTTCTCCACGTGGTTCCTGGTTTCACTGCAGCTCTGAAGAGAATGTTAGCAAAGAGGTAATCGAGACAGTGAAAACAGTACTCAAAGACAGGGAGAGCAAGCTCTACATTACTCTCTTGGCACTTTGGATGTGGGACATACAGCGAGATGTTTGCTGCTTTTGCGTTTGGCTGTTGGGAGATTTACAGCACAAAGATATCTAGTTGATTTGAAGCAGTTCCGAGAAAGTCTAAGCATAATCGGCACTTTTCCCTCCTGGCACTTTCCTTTGTGAAGATATAGCAGGATGTATATTGGTTTTGAGGAAAACTCAATGGACAGTGTAGGGAGAAAAGTTCCTGGCTCCTTGAATGCCGTTCCTGGAGACACTGCGATCAATGAGGGAGATATGTCAAGATGTGTGTTGGTTTTGAGGACGTCTCTCTGGAGAGTCTTAGCAAAGAGGTCACACGGATAATCAGAGCAATTCTCAGAGACACTGAGAACAAGCTCCACAATTCCTCCTGGCACTTTCCCTGTAGGAGATACCGCAAGACAGTTCTGTATATTGGGCACTGCGCTGTGCAGGGTGTTAGCAGAGACTTTCCCGGGACAGTGAAACCCTATGTCAGAGACAGTGAGAAGAAGCCCCAATGTTCCTTCCAGGCATTTTCAGTGTGGGTGCCTTCTCCACGTGGTTCCTGGTTTCACTGCAGCTCTGAAGAGAATGTTAGCAAAGAGGTAACCGGGACACTGAAAACAGTACTCAAAGACAGGGAGAGCAAGCTCTACATTACTCTCTTGGCACTTTGGATGTGGGACATACAGCGAGATGTTTGCTGCTTTTGCGTTTGGCTGTTGGGAGATTTACAGCACAAAGATATCTAGTTGATTTGAAGCAGTTCCGAGAAAGTCTAAGCATAATCGGCACTTTTCCCTCCTGGCACTTTCCTTTGTGAAGATATAGCAGGATGTATATTGGTTTTGAGGAAAACTCAATGGACAGTGTAGGGAGAAAAGTTCCTGGCTCCTTGAATGCCGTTCCTGGAGACACTGCGATCAATGAGGGAGATATGTCAAGATGTGTGTTGGTTTTGAGGACGTCTCTCTGGAGAGTCTTAGCAAAGAGGTCACACGGATAATCAGAGCAATTCTCAGAGACACTGAGAACAAGCTCCACAATTCCTCCTGGCACTTTCCCTGTAGGAGATACCGCAAGACAGTTCTGTATATTGGGCACTGCGCTGTGCAGGGTGTTAGCAGAGACTTTCCCGGGACAGTGAAACCCTATGTCAGAGACAGTGAGAAGAAGCCCCAATGTTCCTTCCAGGCATTTTCAGTGTGGGTGCCTTCTCCACGTGGTTCCTGGTTTCACTGCAGCTCTGAAGAGAATGTTAGCAAAGAGGTAACCGGGACAGTGAAAACAGTACTCAAAGACAGGGAGAGCAAGCTCTACATTACTCTCTTGGCACTTTGGATGTGGGACATACAGCGAGATGTTTGCTGCTTTTGCGTTTGGCTGTTGGGAGATTTACAGCACAAAGATATCTAGTTGATTTGAAGCAGTTCCGAGAAAGTCTAAGCATAATCGGCACTTTTCCCTCCTGGCACTTTCCTTTGTGAAGATATAGCAGGATGTATATTGGTTTTGAGGAAAACTCAATGGACAGTGTAGGGAGAAAAGTTCCTGGCTCCTTGAATGCCGTTCCTGGAGACACTGCGATCAATGAGGGAGATATGTCAAGATGTGTGTTGGTTTTGAGGACGTCTCTCTGGAGAGTCTTAGCAAAGAGGTCACACGGATAATGAGAGCAATTCTCAGAGACACTGAGAACAAGCTCCACAATTCCTCCTGGCACTTTCCCTGTAGGAGATACCGCAAGACGGTTCTGTATATTGGGCACTGCGCTCTGCAGGGTGTTAGCAGAGACTTTCCCGGGACAGTGAAACCCTATGTCAGAGACAGTGAGAAGAAGCCCCAATGTTCCTTCCAGGCATTTTCAGTGTGGGTGCCTTCTCCACGTGGTTCCTGGTTTCACTGCAGCTCTGAAGAGAATGTTAGCAAAGAGGTAACCGGGACACTGAAAACAGTACTCAAAGACAGGGAGAGCAAGCTCTACATTACTCTCTTGGCACTTTCGATGTGGGACATACAGCGAGATGTTTGCTGCTTTTGCGTTTGGCTGTTGGGAGATTTACAGCACAAAGACATCTAGTTGATTTGAAGCAGTTCCGAGAAAGTCTAAGCATAATTGGCACTTTTCCCTCCTGGCACTTTCCTTTGTGAAGATATAGCAGGATGTATATTGGTTTTGAGGAAAACTCAATGGACAGTGTAGGGAGAAAAGTTCCTGGCTCCTTGAATGCCGTTCCTGGAGACACTGCGATCAATGAGGGAGATATGTCAAGATGTGTGTTGGTTTTGAGGACGTCTCTCTGGAGAGTCTTAGCAAAGAGGTCACACGGATAATGAGAGCAATTCTCAGAGACACTGAGAACAAGCTCCACAATTCCTCCTGGCACTTTCCCTGTAGGAGATACCGCAAGACGGTTCTGTATATTGGCACAGCGCTCTGCAGGGTGTTAGCAGAGACTTTCCCGGGACAGTGAAACCCTATGTCAGAGACAGTGAGAAGAAGCCCCAATGTTCCTTCCAGGCATTTTCAGTGTGGGTGCCTTCTCCACGTGGTTCCTGGTTTCACTGCAGCTCTGAAGAGAATGTTAGCAAAGAGGTAACCGGGACACTGAAAACAGTACTCAAAGACAGGGAGAGCAAGCTCTACATTACTCTCTTGGCACTTTGGATGTGGGACATACAGCGAGATGTTTGCTGCTTTTGCGTTTGGCTGTTGGGAGATTTACAGCACAAAGATATCTAGTTGATTTGAAGCAGTTCCGAGAAAGTCTAAGCATAATCGGCACTTTTCCCTCCTGGCACTTTCCTTTGTGAAGATATAGCAGGATGTATATTGGTTTTGAGGAAAACTCAATGGACAGTGTAGGGAGAAAAGTTCCTGGCTCCTTGAATGCCGTTCCTGGAGACACTGCGATCAATGAGGGAGATATGTCAAGATGTGTGTTGGTTTTGAGGACGTCTCTCTGGAGAGTCTTAGCAAAGAGGTCACACGGATAATGAGAGCAATTCTCAGAGACACTGAGAACAAGCTCCACAATTCCTCCTGGCACTTTCCCTGTAGGAGATACCGCAAGACGGTTCTGTATATTGGGCACTGCGCTCTGCAGGGTGTTAGCAGAGACTTTCCCGGGACAGTGAAACCCTATGTCAGAGACAGTGAGAAGAAGCCCCAATGTTCCTTCCAGGCATTTTCAGTGTGGGTGCCTTCTCCACGTGGTTCCTGGTTTCACTGCAGCTCTGAAGAGAATGTTAGCAAAGAGGTAACCGGGACACTGAAAACAGTACTCAAAGACAGGGAGAGCAAGCTCTACATTACTCTCTTGGCACTTTCGATGTGGGACATACAGCGAGATGTTTGCTGCTTTTGCGTTTGGCTGTTGGGAGATTTACAGCACAAAGACATCTAGTTGATTTGAAGCAGTTCCGAGAAAGTCTAAGCATAATTGGCACTTTTCCCTCCTGGCACTTTCCTTTGTGAAGATATAGCAGGATGTATATTGGTTTTGAGGAAAACTCAATGGACAGTGTAGGGAGAAAAGTTCCTGGCTCCTTGAATGCCGTTCCTGGAGACACTGCGATCAATGAGGGAGATATGTCAAGATGTGTGTTGGTTTTGAGGACGTCTCTCTGGAGAGTCTTAGCAAAGAGGTCACACGGATAATGAGAGCAATTCTCAGAGACACTGAGAACAAGCTCCACAATTCCTCCTGGCACTTTCCCTGTAGGAGATACCGCAAGACGGTTCTGTATATTGGCACAGCGCTCTGCAGGGTGTTAGCAGAGACTTTCCCGGGACAGTGAAACCCTATGTCAGAGACAGTGAGAAGAAGCCCCAATGTTCCTTCCAGGCATTTTCAGTGTGGGTGCCTTCTCCACGTGGTTCCTGGTTTCACTGCAGCTCTGAAGAGAATGTTAGCAAAGAGGTAACCGGGACACTGAAAACAGTACTCAAAGACAGGGAGAGCAAGCTCTACATTACTCTCTTGGCACTTTGGATGTGGGACATACAGCGAGATGTTTGCTGCTTTTGCGTTTGGCTGTTGGGAGATTTACAGCACAAAGATATCTAGTTGATTTGAAGCAGTTCCGAGAAAGTCTAAGCATAATCGGCACTTTTCCCTCCTGGCACTTTCCTTTGTGAAGATATAGCAGGATGTATATTGGTTTTGAGGAAAACTCAATGGACAGTGTAGGGAGAAAAGTTCCTGGCTCCTTGAATGCCGTTCCTGGAGACACTGCGATCAATGAGGGAGATATGTCAAGATGTGTGTTGGTTTTGAGGACGTCTCTCTGGAGAGTCTTAGCAAAGAGGTCACACGGATAATGAGAGCAATTCTCAGAGACACTGAGAACAAGCTCCACAATTCCTCCTGGCACTTTCCCTGTAGGAGATACCGCAAGACGGTTCTGTATATTGGCACAGCGCTCTGCAGGGTGTTAGCAGAGACTTTCCCGGGACAGTGAAACCCTATGTCAGAGACAGTGAGAAGAAGCCCCAATGTTCCTTCCAGGCATTTTCAGTGTGGGTGCCTTCTCCACGTGGTTCCTGGTTTCACTGCAGCTCTGAAGAGAATGTTAGCAAAGAGGTAACCGGGACACTGAAAACAGTACTCAAAGACAGGGAGAGCAAGCTCTACATTACTCTCTTGGCACTTTGGATGTGGGACATACAGCGAGATGTTTGCTGCTTTTGCGTTTGGCTGTTGGGAGATTTACAGCACAAAGATATCTAGTTGATTTGAAGCAGTTCCGAGAAAGTCTAAGCATAATCGGCACTTTTCCCTCCTGGCACTTTCCTTTGTGAAGATATAGCAGGATGTATATTGGTTTTGAGGAAAACTCAATGGACAGTGTAGGGAGAAAAGTTCCTGGCTCCTTGAATGCCGTTCCTGGAGACACTGCGATCAATGAGGGAGATATGTCAAGATGTGTGTTGGTTTTGAGGACGTCTCTCTGGAGAGTCTTAGCAAAGAGGTCACACGGATAATGAGAGCAATTCTCAGAGACACTGAGAACAAGCTCCACAATTCCTCCTGGCACTTTCCCTGTAGGAGATACCGCAAGACGGTTCTGTATATTGGGCACTGCGCTCTGCAGGGTGTTAGCAGAGACTTTCCCGGGACAGTGAAACCCTATGTCAGAGACAGTGAGAAGAAGCCCCAATGTTCCTTCCAGGCATTTTCAGTGTGGGTGCCTTCTCCACGTGGTTCCTGGTTTCACTGCAGCTCTGAAGAGAATGTTAGCAAAGAGGTAACCGGGACACTGAAAACAGTACTCAAAGACAGGGAGAGCAAGCTCTACATTACTCTCTTGGCACTTTCGATGTGGGACATACAGCGAGATGTTTGCTGCTTTTGCATTTGGCTGTTGGGAGATTTACAGCACAAAGATATCTAGTTGATTTGAAGCAGTTCCAAGAAAGTCTAAGCATAATCCTCACTTTTCCCTCCTGGCACTTTCCTTTGTGAAGATATAGCAGGATGTATATTGGTTTTGAGGAAAACTCAAAGGACAGTGTAGGGAGAAAAGTTCCTGGCTCCTTGAATGCCGTTCCTGGAGACACTGCGATCAATGAGGGAGATATGTCAAGATGTGTGTTGGTTTTGAGGACGTCTCTCTGGAGAGTCTTAGCAAAGAGGTCACACGGATAATGAGAGCAATTCTCAGAGACACTGAGAACAAGCTCCACAATTCCTCCTGGCACTTTCCCTGTAGGAGATACCGCAAGACGGTTCTGTATATTGGGCACTGCGCTGTGCAGGGTGTTAGCAGAGACTTTCCCGGGACAGTGAAACCCTATGTCAGAGACACTGAGAAGAAGCCCCAATGTTCCTTCCAGGCATTTTCAGTGTGGGTGCCTTCTCCACGTGGTACCGGGTTTCACTGCAGCTCTGAAGAAAATGTTAGCAAAGAGGTAATCGAGACAGTGAAAACAGTACTCAAAGACAGGGAGAGCAAGCTCTACATTACTCTCTTGGCACTTTCGATGTGGGACATACAGCGAGATGTTTGCTGCTTTTGCGTTTGGCTGTTGGGAGATTTACAGCACAAAGATATCTAGTTGATTTGAAGCAGTTCCGAGAAAGTCTAAGCATAATCCTCACTTTTCCCTCCTGGCACTTTCCTTTGTGAAGATATAGCAGGATGTATATTGGTTTTGAGGAAAACTCAATGGACAGTGTAGGGAGAAAAGTTCCTGGCTCCTTGAATGCCGTTCCTGGAGACACTGCGATCAATGAGGGAGATATGTCAAGATGTGTGTTGGTTTTGAGGACGTCTCTCTGGAGAGTCTTAGCAAAGAGGTCACACGGATAATGAGAGCAATTCTCAGAGACACTGAGAACAAGCTCCACAATTCCTCCTGGCACTTTCCCTGTAGGAGATACCGCAAGACAGTTCTGTATATTGGCACAGCGCTCTGCAGGGTGTTAGCAGAGACTTTCCCGGGACAGTGAAACCCTATGTCAGAGACAGTGAGAAGAAGCCCCAATGTTCCTTCCAGGCATTTTCAGTGTGGGTGCCTTCTCCACGTGGTTCCTGGTTTCACTGCAGCTCTGAAGAGAATGTTAGCAAAGAGGTAATCGAGACAGTGAAAACAGTACTCAAAGACAGGGAGAGCAAGCTCTACATTACTCTCTTGGCACTTTGGATGTGGGACATACAGCGAGATGTTTGCTGCTTTTGCGTTTGGCTGTTGGGAGATTTACAGCACAAAGATATCTAGTTGATTTGAAGCAGTTCCGAGAAAGTCTAAGCATAATCGGCACTTTTCCCTCCTGGCACTTTCCTTTGTGAAGATATAGCAGGATGTATATTGGTTTTGAGGAAAACTCAATGGACAGTGTAGGGAGAAAAGTTCCTGGCTCCTTGAATGCCGTTCCTGGAGACACTGCGATCAATGAGGGAGATATGTCAAGATGTGTGTTGGTTTTGAGGACGTCTCTCTGGAGAGTCTTAGCAAAGAGGTCACACGGATAATGAGAGCAATTCTCAGAGACACTGAGAACAAGCTCCACAATTCCTCCTGGCACTTTCCCTGTAGGAGATACCGCAAGACAGTTCTGTATATTGGGCACTGCGCTGTGCAGGGTGTTAGCAGAGACTTTCCCGGGACAGTGAAACCCTATGTCAGAGACACTGAGAAGAAGCCCCAATGTTCCTTCCAGGCATTTTCAGTGTGGGTGCCTTCTCCACGTGGTTCCTGGTTTCACTGCAGCTCTGAAGAAAATGTTAGCAAAGAGGTAACCGGGACAGTGAAAACAGTACTCAAAGACAGGGAGAGCAAGCTCTACATTACTCTCTTGGCACTTTCGATGTGGGACATACAGCGAGATGTTTGCTGCTTTTGCGTTTGGCTGTTGGGAGATTTACAGCACAAAGATATCTAGTTGATTTGAAGCAGTTCCAAGAAAGTCTAAGCATAATCGGCACTTTTCCCTCCTGGCACTTTCCATGTGGAAGATATAGCAGGATGTATATTGGTTTTGAGGAAAACTCAATGGACAGTGTAGGGAGAAAAGTTCCTGGCTCCTTGAATGCCGTTCCTGGAGACACTGCGATCAATGAGGGAGATATGTCAAGATGTGTGTTGGTTTTGAGGACGTCTCTCTGGAGAGTCTTAGCAAAGAGGTCACACGGATAATGAGAGCAATTCTCAGAGACACTGAGAACAAGCTCCACAATTCCTCCTGGCACTTTCCCTGTAGGAGATACCGCAAGACAGTTCTGTATATTGGGCACTGCGCTGTGCAGGGTGTTAGCAGAGACTTTCCCGGGACAGTGAAACCCTATGTCAGAGACAGTGAGAAGAAGCCCCAATGTTCCTTCCAGGCATTTTCAGTGTGGGTGCCTTCTCCACGTGGTTCCTGGTTTCACTGCAGCTCTGAAGAGAATGTTAGCAAAGAGGTAACCGGGACACTGAAAACAGTACTCAAAGACAGGGAGAGCAAGCTCTACATTACTCTCTTGGCACTTTGGATGTGGGACATACAGCGAGATGTTTGCTGCTTTTGCGTTTGGCTGTTGGGAGATTTACAGCACAAAGATATCTAGCTGATTTGAAGCAGTTCCGAGAAAGTCTAAGCATAATCGGCACTTTTCCCTCCTGGCACTTTCCTTTGTGAAGATATAGCAGGATGTATATTGGTTTTGAGGAAAACTCAATGGACAGTGTAGGGAGAAAAGTTCCTGGCTCCTTGAATGCCGTTCCTGGAGACACTGCGATCAATGAGGGAGATATGTCAAGATGTGTGTTGGTTTTGAGGACGTCTCTCTGGAGAGTCTTAGCAATGAGGTCACACGGATAATCAGAGTAATTCTCAGAGACACTGAGAACAAGCTCCACAATTCCTCCTGGCACTTTCCCTGTAGGAGATACCGCAAGACATTTCTGTATATTGGCACAGCTCTCTGCAGGGTGTTAGCAGAGACTTTCCCGGGACAGTGAAACCCTATGTCAGAGACACTGAGAAGAAGCCCCAATGTTCCTTCCAGGCATTTTCAGTGTGGGTGCCTTCTCCACGTGGTTCCTGGTTTCACTGCAGCTCTGAAGAGAATGTTAGCAAAGAGGTAACCGGGACACTGAAAACAGTACTCAAAGACAGGGAGAGCAAGCTCTACATTACTCTCTTGGCACTTTGGATGTGGGACATACAGCGAGATGTTTGCTGCTTTTGCGTTTGGCTGTTGGGAGATTTACAGCACAAAGATATCTAGCTGATTTGAAGCAGTTCCGAGAAAGTCTAAGCATAATCCTCACTTTTCCCTCCTGGCACTTTCCTTTGTGAAGATATAGCAGGATGTATATTGGTTTTGAGGAAAACTCAATGGACAGTGTAGGGAGAAAAGTTCCTGGCTCCTTGAATGCCGTTCCTGGAGACACTGCGATCAATGAGGGAGATATGTCAAGATGTGTGTTGGTTTTGAGGACGTCTCTCTGGAGAGTCTTAGCAAAGAGGTCACACGGATAATGAGAGCAATTCTCAGAGACACTGAGAACAAGCTCCACAATTCCTCCTGGCACTTTCCCTGTAGGAGATACCGCAAGACGTTTCTGTATATTGGGCACTGCGCTCTGCAGGGTGTTAGCAGAGACTTTCCCGGGACAGTGAAACCCTATGTCAGAGACAGTGAGAAGAAGCCCCAATGTTCCTTCCAGGCATTTTCAGTGTGGGTGCCTTCTCCACGTGGTTCCTGGTTTCACTGCAGCTCTGAAGAGAATGTTAGCAAAGAGGTAACCGGGACACTGAAAACAGTACTCAAAGACAGGGAGAGCAAGCTCTACATTACTCTCTTGGCACTTTGGATGTGGGACATACAGCGAGATGTTTGCTGCTTTTGCGTTTGGCTGTTGGGAGATTTACAGCACAAAGATATCTAGTTGATTTGAAGCAGTTCCAAGAAAGTCTAAGCATAATCCTCACTTTTCCCTCCTGGCACTTTCCTTTGTGAAGATATAGCAGGATGTATATTGGTTTTGAGGAAAACTCAAAGGACAGTGTAGGGAGAAAAGTTCCTGGCTCCTTGAATGCCGTTCCTGGAGACACTGCGATCAATGAGGGAGATATGTCAAGATGTGTGTTGGTTTTGAGGACGTCTCTCTGGAGAGTCTTAGCAAAGAGGTCACACGGATAATGAGAGCAATTCTCAGAGACACTGAGAACAAGCTCCACAATTCCTCCTGGCACTTTCCCTGTAGGAGATACCGCAAGACAGTTCTGTATATTGGGCACTGCGCTGTGCAGGGTGTTAGCAGAGACTTTCCCGGGACAGTGAAACCCTATGTCAGAGACAGTGAGAAGAAGCCCCAATGTTCCTTCCAGGCATTTTCAGTGTGGGTGCCTTCTCCACGTGGTTCCTGGTTTCACTGCAGCTCTGAAGAGAATGTTAGCAAAGAGGTAACCGGGACAGTGAAAACAGTACTCAAAGACAGGGAGAGCAAGCTCTACATTACTCTCTTGGCACTTTCGATGTGGGACATACAGCGAGATGTTTGATGCTTTTGCGTTTGGCTGTTGGGAGATTTACAGCACAAAGATATCTAGTTGATTTGAAGCAGTTCCGAGAAAGTCTAAGCATAATCGGCACTTTTCCCTCCTGGCACTTTCCTTTGTGAAGATATAGCAGGATGTATATTGGTTTTGAGGAAAACTCAATGGACAGTGTAGGGAGAAAAGTTCCTGGCTCCTTGAATGCCGTTCCTGGAGACACTGCGATCAATGAGGGAGATATGTCAAGATGTGTGTTGGTTTTGAGGACGTCTCTCTGGAGAGTCTTAGCAAAGCGGTCACACGGATAATGAGAGCAATTCTCAGAGACACTGAGAACAAGCTCCACAATTCCTCCTGGCACTTTCCCTGTAGGAGATACCGCAAGACGGTTCTGTATATTGGCACAGCGCTCTGCAGGGTGTTAGCAGAGACTTTCCCGGGACAGTGAAACCCTATGTCAGAGACAGTGAGAAGAAGCCCCAATGTTCCTTCCAGGCATTTTCAGTGTGGGTGCCTTCTCCACGTGGTTCCTGGTTTCACTGCAGCTCTGAAGAGAATGTTAGCAAAGAGGTAACCGGGACAGTGAAAACAGTACTCAAAGACAGGGAGAGCAAGCTCTACATTACTCTCTTGGCACTTTCGATGTGGGACATACAGCGAGATGTTTGCTGCTTTTGCGTTTGGCTGTTGGGAGATTTACAGCACAAAGACATCTAGTTGATTTGAAGCAGTTCCGAGAAAGTCTAAGCATAATCGGCACTTTTCCCTCCTGGCACTTTCCTTTGTGAAGATATAGCAGGATGTATATTGGTTTTGAGGAAAACTCAATGGACAGTGTAGGGAGAAAAGTTCCTGGCTCCTTGAATGCCGTTCCTGGAGACACTGCGATCAATGAGGGAGATATGTCAAGATGTGTGTTGGTTTTGAGGACGGCTCTCTGGAGAGTCTTAGCAATGAGGTCACACGGATAATCAGAGTAATTCTCAGAGACACTGAGAACAAGCTCCACAATTCCTCCTGGCACTTTCCCTGTAGGAGATACCGCAAGACGGTTCTGTATATTGGCAGAGCGCTCTGCAGGGTGTTAGCAGAGACTTTCCCGGGACAGTGAAACCCTATGTCAGAGACAGTGAGAAGAAGCCCCAATGTTCCTTCCAGGCATTTTCAGTGTGGGTGCCTTCTCCACGTGGTTCCTGGTTTCACTGCAGCTCTGAAGAGAATGTTAGCAAAGAGGTAACCGGGACACTGAAAACAGTACTCAAAGACAGGGAGAGCAAGCTCTACATTACTCTCTTGGCACTTTGGATGTGGGACATACAGCGAGATGTTTGCTGCTTTTGCGTTTGGCTGTTGGGAGATTTACAGCACAAAGATATCTAGTTGATTTGAAGCAGTTCCAAGAAAGTCTAAGCATAATCCTCACTTTTCCCTCCTGGCACTTTCCTTTGTGAAGATATAGCAGGATGTATATTGGTTTTGAGGAAAACTCAATGGACAGTGTAGGGAGAAAAGTTCCTGGCTCCTTGAATGCCCTTCCTGGAGACACTGCGATCAATGAGGGAGATATGTCAAGATGTGTGTTGGTTTTGAGGACGTCTCTCTGGAGAGTCTTAGCAAAGAGGTCACACGGATAATCAGAGCAATTCTCAGAGACACTGAGAACAAGCTCCACAATTCCTCCTGGCACTTTCCCTGTAGGAGATACCGCAAGACATTTCTGTATATTGGCACAGCGCTCTGCAGGGTGTTAGCAGAGACTTTCCCGGGACAGTGAAACCCTATGTCAGAGACAGTGAGAAGAAGCCCCAATGTTTCTTCCAGGCATTTTCAGTGTGGGTGCCTTCTCCACGTGGTTCCTGGTTTCACTGCAGCTCTGAAGAGAATGTTAGCAAAGAGGTAACCGGGACAGTGAAAACAGTACTCAAAGACAGGGAGAGCAAGCTCTACATTACTCTCTTGGCACTTTCGATGTGGGACATACAGCGAGATGTTTGCTGCTTTTGCATTTGGCTGTTGGGAGATTTACAGCACAAAGATATCTAGTTGATTTGAAGCAGTTCCGAGAAAGTCTAAGCATAATCCTCACTTTTCCCTCCTGGCACTTTCCTTTGTGAAGATATAGCAGGATGTATATTGGTTTTGAGGAAAACTCAATGGACAGTGTAGGGAGAAAAGTTCCTGGCTCCTTGAATGCCGTTCCTGGAGACACTGCGATCAATGAGGGAGATATGTCAAGATGTGTGTTGGTTTTGAGGACGGCTCTCTGGAGAGTCTTAGCAAAGATGTCACACGGATAATGAGAGCAATTCTCAGAGACACTGAGAACAAGCTCCACAATTCCTCCTGGCACTTTCCCTGTAGGAGATACCGCAAGACGGTTCTGTATATTGGGCACTGCGCTGTGCAGGGTGTTAGCAGAGACTTTCCCGGGACAGTGAAACCCTATGTCAGAGACAGTGAGAAGAAGCCCCAATGTTCCTTCCAGGCATTTTCAGTGTGGGTGCCTTCTCCACGTGGTTCCTGGTTTCACTGCAGCTCTGAAGAGAATGTTAGCAAAGAGGTAACCGGGACAGTGAAAACAGTACTCAAAGACAGGGAGAGCAAGCTCTACATTACTCTCTTGGCACTTTCGATGTGGGACATACAGTGAGATGTTTGCTGCTTTTGCGTTTGGCTGTTGGGAGATTTACAGCACAAAGATATCTAGTTGATTTGAAGCAGTTCCAAGAAAGTCTAAGCATAATCGGCACTTTTCCCTCCTGGCACTTTCCATGTGGAAGATATAGCAGGATGTATATTGGTTTTGAGGAAAACTCAATGGACAGTGTAGGGAGAAAAGTTCCTGGCTCCTTGAATGCCGTTCCTAGAGACACTGCGATCAATGAGGGAGATATGTCAAGATGTGTGTTGGTTTTGAGGACGTCTCTCTGGAGAGTCTTAGCAAAGAGGTCACACGGATAATGAGAGCAATTCTCAGAGACACTGAGAACAAGCTCCACAATTCCTCCTGGCACTTTCCCTGTAGGAGATACCGCAAGACGGTTCTGTATATTGGCACAGCGCTCTGCAGGGTGTTAGCAGAGACTTTCCCGGGACAGTGAAACCCTATGTCAGAGACAGTGAGAAGAAGCCCCAATGTTCCTTCCAGGCATTTTCAGTGTGGGTGCCTTCTCCACGTGGTTCCTGGTTTCACTGCAGCTCTGAAGAGAATGTTAGCAAAGAGGTAACCGGGACACTGAAAACAGTACTCAAAGACAGGGAGAGCAAGCTCTACATTACTCTCTTGGCACTTTCGATGTGGGACATACAGCGAGATGTTTGCTGCTTTTGCGTTTGGCTGTTGGGAGATTTACAGCACAAAGACATCTAGTTGATTTGAAGCAGTTCCGAGAAAGTCTAAGCATAATCGGCACTTTTCCCTCCTGGCACTTTCCTTTGTGAAGATATAGCAGGATGTATATTGGTTTTGAGGAAAACTCAATGGACAGTGTAGGGAGAAAAGTTCCTGGCTCCTTGAATGCCGTTCCTGGAGACACTGCGATCAATGAGGGAGATATGTCAAGATGTGTGTTGGTTTTGAGGACGGCTCTCTGGAGAGTCTTAGCAATGAGGTCACACGGATAATCAGAGTAATTCTCAGAGACACTGAGAACAAGCTCCACAATTCCTCCTGGCACTTTCCCTGTAGGAGATACCACAAGACATTTCTGTATATTGGCACAGCGCTCTGCAGGGTGTTAGCAGAGACTTTCCCGGGACAGTGAAACCCTATGTCAGAGACAGTGAGAAGAAGCCCCAATGTTCCTTCCAGGCATTTTCAGTGTGGGTGCCTTCTCCACGTGGTTCCTGGTTTCACTGCAGCTCTGAAGAGAATGTTAGCAAAGAGGTAACCGGGACAGTGAAAACAGTACTCAAAGACAGGGAGAGCAAGCTCTACATTACTCTCTTGGCACTTTGGATGTGGGACATACAGCGAGATGTTTGCTGCTTTTGCGTTTGGCTGTTGGGAGATTTACAGCACAAAGATATCTAGTTGATTTGAAGCAGTTCCGAGAAAGTCTAAGCATAATCCTCACTTTTCCCTCCTGGCACTTTCCTTTGTGAAGATATAGCAGGATGTATATTGGTTTTGAGGAAAACTCAAAGGACAGTGTAGGGAGAAAAGTTCCTGGCTCCTTGAATGCCGTTCCTGGAGACACTGCGATCAATGAGGGAGATATGTCAAGATGTGTGTTGGTTTTGAGGACGTCTCTCTGGAGAGTCTTAGCAAAGAGGTCACACGGATAATCAGAGCAATTCTCAGAGACACTGAGAACAAGCTCCACAATTCCTCCTGGCACTTTCCCTGTAGGAGATACCGCAAGACAGTTCTGTATATTGGGCACTGCACTCTGCAGGGTGTTAGCAGAGACTTTCCCGGGACAGTGAAACCCTATGTCAGAGACAGTGAGAAGAAGCCCCAATGTTCCTTCCAGGCATTTTCAGTGTGGGTGCCTTCTCCACGTGGTTCCTGGTTTCACTGCAGCTCTGAAGAGAATGTTAGCAAAGAGGTAACCGGGACACTGAAAACAGTACTCAAAGACAGGGAGAGCAAGCTCTACATTACTCTCTTGGCACTTTGGATGTGGGACATACAGCGAGATGTTTGCTGCTTTTGCGTTTGGCTGTTGGGAGATTTACAGCACAAAGATATCTAGTTGATTTGAAGCAGTTCCGAGAAAGTCTAAACGCAATCCTCACTTTTCCCTCCTGGCACTTTCCTTTGTGAAGATATAGCAGGATGTATATTGGTTTTGAGGAAAACTCAGAGGACAGTGTAGGGAGAAAAGTTCCTGGCTCCTTGAATGTCGTTCCTGGAGACACTGCGATCAATGAGGGAGATATGTCAAGATGTGTGTTGGTTTTGAGGACGTCTCTCTGGAGAGTCTTAGCAAAGAGGTCACACGGATAATGAGAGCAATTCTCAGAGACACTGAGAACAAGCTCCACAATTCCTCCTGGCACTTTCCCTGTAGGAGATACCGCAAGACGGTTCTGTATATTGGGCACTGCGCTGTGCAGGGTGTTAGCAGAGACTTTCCCGGGACAGTGAAACCCTATGTCAGAGACACTGAGAAGAAGCCCCAATGTTCCTTCCAGGCATTTTCAGTGTGGGTGCCTTCTCCACGTGGTTCCTGGTTTCACTGCAGCTCTGAAGAGAATGTTAGCAAAGAGGTAACCGGGACACTGAAAACAGTACTCAAAGACAGGGAGAGCAAGCTCTACATTACTCTCTTGGCACTTTGGATGTGGGACATACAGCGAGATGTTTGCTGCTTTTGCGTTTGGCTGTTGGGAGATTTACAGCACAAAGATATCTAGTTGATTTGAAGCAGTTCCAAGAAAGTCTAAGCATAATCGGCACTTTTCCCTCCTGGCACTTTCCTTTGTGAAGATATAGCAGGATGTATATTGGTTTTGAGGAAAACTCAATGGACAGTGTAGGGAGAAAAGTTCCTGGCTCCTTGAATGCCGTTCCTGGAGACACTGCGATCAATGAGGGAGATATGTCAAGATGTGTGTTGGTTTTGAGGACGTCTCTCTGGAGAGTCTTAGCAAAGAGGTCACACGGATAATGAGAGCAATTCTCAGAGACACTGAGAACAAGCTCCACAATTCCTCCTGGCACTTTCCCTGTAGGAGATACCGCAAGACGGTTCTGTATATTGGGCACTGCGCTGTGCAGGGTGTTAGCAGAGACTTTCCCGGGACAGTGAAACCCTATGTCAGAGACAGTGAGAAGAAGCCCCAATGTTCCTTCCAGGCATTTTCAGTGTGGGTGCCTTCTCCACGTGGTTCCTGGTTTCACTGCAGCTCTGAAGAGAATGTTAGCAAAGAGGTAACCGGGACAGTGAAAACAGTACTCAAAGACAGGGAGAGCAAGCTCTACATTACTCTCTTGGCACTTTCGATGTGGGACATACAGCGAGATGTTTGCTGCTTTTGCGTTTGGCTGTTGGGAGATTTACAGCACAAAGATATCTAGTTGATTTGAAGCAGTTCCGAGAAAGTCTAAGCATAATCGGCACTTTTCCCTCCTGGCACTTTCCTTTGTGAAGATATAGCAGGATGTATATTGGTTTTGAGGAAAACTCAATGGACAGTGTAGGGAGAAAAGTTCCTGGCTCCTTGAATGCCGTTCCTGGAGACACTGCGATCAATGAGGGAGATATGTCAAGATGTGTGTTGGTTTTGAGGACGGCTCTCTGGAGAGTCTTAGCAATGAGGTCACACGGATAATCAGAGTAATTCTCAGAGACACTGAGAACAAGCTCCACAATTCCTCCTGGCACTTTCCCTGTAGGAGATACCGCAAGACGGTTCTGTATATTGGCAGAGCGCTCTGCAGGGTGTTAGCAGAGACTTTCCCGGGACAGTGAAACCCTATGTCAGAGACAGTGAGAAGAAGCCCCAATGTTCCTTCCAGGCATTTTCAGTGTGGGTGCCTTCTCCACGTGGTTCCTGGTTTCACTGCAGCTCTGAAGAGAATGTTAGCAAAGAGGTAACCGGGACACTGAAAACAGTACTCAAAGACAGGGAGAGCAAGCTCTACATTACTCTCTTGGCACTTTGGATGTGGGACATACAGCGAGATGTTTGCTGCTTTTGCGTTTGGCTGTTGGGAGATTTACAGCACAAAGATATCTAGTTGATTTGAAGCAGTTCCAAGAAAGTCTAAGCATAATCCTCACTTTTCCCTCCTGGCACTTTCCTTTGTGAAGATATAGCAGGATGTATATTGGTTTTGAGGAAAACTCAATGGACAGTGTAGGGAGAAAAGTTCCTGGCTCCTTGAATGCCCTTCCTGGAGACACTGCGATCAATGAGGGAGATATGTCAAGATGTGTGTTGGTTTTGAGGACGTCTCTCTGGAGAGTCTTAGCAATGAGGTCACACGGATAATCAGAGCAATTCTCAGAGACACTGAGAACAAGCTCCACAAGTCCTCCTGGCACTTTCCCTGTAGGAGATACCGCAAGACGGTTCTGTATATTGGCACAGCGCTCTGCAGGGTGTTAGCAGAGACTTTCCCGGGACAGTGAAACCCTATGTCAGAGACAGTGAGAAGAAGCCCCAATGTTCCTTCCAGGCATTTTCAGTGTGGGTGCCTTCTCCACGTGGTTCCTGGTTTCACTGCAGCTCTGAAGAGAATGTTAGCAAAGAGGTAACCGGGACAGTGAAAACAGTACTCAAAGACAGGGAGAGCAAGCTCTACATTACTCTCTTGGCACTTTCGATGTGGGACATACAGTGAGATGTTTGCTGCTTTTGCGTTTGGCTGTTGGGAGATTTACAGCACAAAGATATCTAGTTGATTTGAAGCAGTTCCAAGAAAGTCTAAGCATAATCGGCACTTTTCCCTCCTGGCACTTTCCATGTGGAAGATATAGCAGGATGTATATTGGTTTTGAGGAAAACTCAATGGACAGTGTAGGGAGAAAAGTTCCTGGCTCCTTGAATGCCGTTCCTAGAGACACTGCGATCAATGAGGGAGATATGTCAAGATGTGTGTTGGTTTTGAGGACGTCTCTCTGGAGAGTCTTAGCAAAGCGGTCACACGGATAATGAGAGCAATTCTCAGAGACACTGAGAACAAGCTCCACAATTCCTCCTGGCACTTTCCCTGTAGGAGATACCGCAAGACGGTTCTGTATATTGGCACAGCGCTCTGCAGGGTGTTAGCAGAGACTTTCCCGGGACAGTGAAACCCTATGTCAGAGACAGTGAGAAGAAGCCCCAATGTTCCTTCCAGGCATTTTCAGTGTGGGTGCCTTCTCCACGTGGTTCCTGGTTTCACTGCAGCTCTGAAGAGAATGTTAGCAAAGAGGTAACCGGGACACTGAAAACAGTACTCAAAGACAGGGAGAGCAAGCTCTACATTACTCTCTTGGCACTTTCGATGTGGGACATACAGCGAGATGTTTGCTGCTTTTGCGTTTGGCTGTTGGGAGATTTACAGCACAAAGACATCTAGTTGATTTGAAGCAGTTCCGAGAAAGTCTAAGCATAATCGGCACTTTTCCCTCCTGGCACTTTCCTTTGTGAAGATATAGCAGGATGTATATTGGTTTTGAGGAAAACTCAATGGACAGTGTAGGGAGAAAAGTTCCTGGCTCCTTGAATGCCGTTCCTGGAGACACTGCGATCAATGAGGGAGATATGTCAAGATGTGTGTTGGTTTTGAGGACGGCTCTCTGGAGAGTCTTAGCAATGAGGTCACACGGATAATCAGAGTAATTCTCAGAGACACTGAGAACAAGCTCCACAATTCCTCCTGGCACTTTCCCTGTAGGAGATACCGCAAGACATTTCTGTATATTGGCACAGCGCTCTGCAGGGTGTTAGCAGAGACTTTCCCGGGACAGTGAAACCCTATGTCAGAGACAGTGAGAAGAAGCCCCAATGTTCCTTCCAGGCATTTTCAGTGTGGGTGCCTTCTCCACGTGGTTCCTGGTTTCACTGCAGCTCTGAAGAGAATGTTAGCAAAGAGGTAACCGGGACAGTGAAAACAGTACTCAAAGACAGGGAGAGCAAGCTCTACATTACTCTCTTGGCACTTTGGATGTGGGACATACAGCGAGATGTTTGCTGCTTTTGCGTTTGGCTGTTGGGAGATTTACAGCACAAAGATATCTAGTTGATTTGAAGCAGTTCCGAGAAAGTCTAAGCATAATCCTCACTTTTCCCTCCTGGCACTTTCCTTTGTGAAGATATAGCAGGATGTATATTGGTTTTGAGGAAAACTCAAAGGACAGTGTAGGGAGAAAAGTTCCTGGCTCCTTGAATGCCGTTCCTGGAGACACTGCGATCAATGAGGGAGATATGTCAAGATGTGTGTTGGTTTTGAGGACGTCTCTCTGGAGAGTCTTAGCAAAGAGGTCACACGGATAATCAGAGCAATTCTCAGAGACACTGAGAACAAGCTCCACAATTCCTCCTGGCACTTTCCCTGTAGGAGATACCGCAAGACAGTTCTGTATATTGGGCACTGCACTCTGCAGGGTGTTAGCAGAGACTTTCCCGGGACAGTGAAACCCTATGTCAGAGACAGTGAGAAGAAGCCCCAATGTTCCTTCCAGGCATTTTCAGTGTGGGTGCCTTCTCCACGTGGTTCCTGGTTTCACTGCAGCTCTGAAGAGAATGTTAGCAAAGAGGTAACCGGGACACTGAAAACAGTACTCAAAGACAGGGAGAGCAAGCTCTACATTACTCTCTTGGCACTTTGGATGTGGGACATACAGCGAGATGTTTGCTGCTTTTGCGTTTGGCTGTTGGGAGATTTACAGCACAAAGATATCTAGTTGATTTGAAGCAGTTCCGAGAAAGTCTAAACGCAATCCTCACTTTTCCCTCCTGGCACTTTCCTTTGTGAAGATATAGCAGGATGTATATTGGTTTTGAGGAAAACTCAGAGGACAGTGTAGGGAGAAAAGTTCCTGGCTCCTTGAATGTCGTTCCTGGAGACACTGCGATCAATGAGGGAGATATGTCAAGATGTGTGTTGGTTTTGAGGACGTCTCTCTGGAGAGTCTTAGCAAAGAGGTCACACGGATAATGAGAGCAATTCTCAGAGACACTGAGAACAAGCTCCACAATTCCTCCTGGCACTTTCCCTGTAGGAGATACCGCAAGACGGTTCTGTATATTGGGCACTGCGCTGTGCAGGGTGTTAGCAGAGACTTTCCCGGGACAGTGAAACCCTATGTCAGAGACACTGAGAAGAAGCCCCAATGTTCCTTCCAGGCATTTTCAGTGTGGGTGCCTTCTCCACGTGGTTCCTGGTTTCACTGCAGCTCTGAAGAGAATGTTAGCAAAGAGGTAACCGGGACACTGAAAACAGTACTCAAAGACAGGGAGAGCAAGCTCTACATTACTCTCTTGGCACTTTCGATGTGGGACATACAGCGAGATGTTTGCTGCTTTTGCGTTTGGCTGTTGGGAGATTTACAGCACAAAGACATCTAGTTGATTTGAAGCAGTTCCGAGGAAGTCTAAGCATAATCGGCACTTTTCCCTCCTGGCACTTTCCTTTGTGAAGATATAGCAGGATGTATATTGGTTTTGAGGAAAACTCAATGGACAGTGTAGGGAGAAAAGTTCCTGGCTCCTTGAATGCCGTTCCTGGAGACACTGCGATCAATGAGGGAGATATGTCAAGATGTGTGTTGGTTTTGAGGACGGCTCTCTGGAGAGTCTTAGCAATGAGGTCACACGGATAATCAGAGTAATTCTCAGAGACACTGAGAACAAGCTCCACAATTCCTCCTGGCACTTTCCCTGTAGGAGATACCGCAAGACGGTTCTGTATATTGGCAGAGCGCTCTGCAGGGTGTTAGCAGAGACTTTCCCGGGACAGTGAAACCCTATGTCAGAGACAGTGAGAAGAAGCCCCAATGTTCCTTCCAGGCATTTTCAGTGTGGGTGCCTTCTCCACGTGGTTCCTGGTTTCACTGCAGCTCTGAAGAGAATGTTAGCAAAGAGGTAACCGGGACACTGAAAACAGTACTCAAAGACAGGGAGAGCAAGCTCTACATTACTCTCTTGGCACTTTGGATGTGGGACATACAGCGAGATGTTTGCTGCTTTTGCGTTTGGCTGTTGGGAGATTTACAGCACAAAGATATCTAGTTGATTTGAAGCAGTTCCAAGAAAGTCTAAGCATAATCCTCACTTTTCCCTCCTGGCACTTTCCTTTGTGAAGATATAGCAGGATGTATATTGGTTTTGAGGAAAACTCAATGGACAGTGTAGGGAGAAAAGTTCCTGGCTCCTTGAATGCCCTTCCTGGAGACACTGCGATCAATGAGGGAGATATGTCAAGATGTGTGTTGGTTTTGAGGACGTCTCTCTGGAGAGTCTTAGCAAAGAGGTCACACGGATAATCAGAGCAATTCTCAGAGACACTGAGAACAAGCTCCACAATTCCTCCTGGCACTTTCCCTGTAGGAGATACCGCAAGACATTTCTGTATATTGGCACAGCGCTCTGCAGGGTGTTAGCAGAGACTTTCCCGGGACAGTGAAACCCTATGTCAGAGACAGTGAGAAGAAGCCCCAATGTTTCTTCCAGGCATTTTCAGTGTGGGTGCCTTCTCCACGTGGTTCCTGGTTTCACTGCAGCTCTGAAGAGAATGTTAGCAAAGAGGTAACCGGGACAGTGAAAACAGTACTCAAAGACAGGGAGAGCAAGCTCTACATTACTCTCTTGGCACTTTGGATGTGGGACATACAGCGAGATGTTTGCTGCTTTTGCATTTGGCTGTTGGGAGATTTACAGCACAAAGATATCTAGTTGATTTGAAGCAGTTCCGAGAAAGTCTAAGCATAATCGGCACTTTTCCCTCCTGGCACTTTCCATGTGGAAGATATAGCAGGATGAATATTGGTTTTGAGGAAAACTCAATGGACAGTGTAGGGAGAAAAGTTCCTGGCTCCTTGAATGCCGTTCCTGGAGACACTGCGATCAATGAGGGAGATATGTCAAGATGTGTGTTGGTTTTGAGGACGGCTCTCTGGAGAGTCTTAGCAAAGATGTCACACGGATAATGAGAGCAATTCTCAGAGACACTGAGAACAAGCTCCACAATTCCTCCTGGCACTTTCCCTGTAGGAGATACCGCAAGACGGTTCTGTATATTGGGCACTGCGCTGTGCAGGGTGTTAGCAGAGACTTTCCCGGGACAGTGAAACCCTATGTCAGAGACAGTGAGAAGAAGCCCCAATGTTCCTTCCAGGCATTTTCAGTGTGGGTGCCTTCTCCACGTGGTTCCTGGTTTCACTGCAGCTCTGAAGAGAATGTTAGCAAAGAGGTAACCGGGACAGTGAAAACAGTACTCAAAGACAGGGAGAGCAAGCTCTACATTACTCTCTTGGCACTTTCGATGTGGGACATACAGTGAGATGTTTGCTGCTTTTGCGTTTGGCTGTTGGGAGATTTACAGCACAAAGATATCTAGTTGATTTGAAGCAGTTCCAAGAAAGTCTAAGCATAATCGGCACTTTTCCCTCCTGGCACTTTCCATGTGGAAGATATAGCAGGATGTATATTGGTTTTGAGGAAAACTCAATGGACAGTGTAGGGAGAAAAGTTCCTGGCTCCTTGAATGCCGTTCCTAGAGACACTGCGATCAATGAGGGAGATATGTCAAGATGTGTGTTGGTTTTGAGGACGGCTCTCTGGAGAGTCTTAGCAATGAGGTCACACGGATAATCAGAGTAATTCTCAGAGACACTGAGAACAAGCTCCACAATTCCTCCTGGCACTTTCCCTGTAGGAGATACCGCAAGACATTTCTGTATATTGGCACAGCGCTCTGCAGGGTGTTAGCAGAGACTTTCCCGGGACAGTGAAACCCTATGTCAGAGACAGTGAGAAGAAGCCCCAATGTTCCTTCCAGGCATTTTCAGTGTGGGTGCCTTCTCCACGTGGTTCCTGGTTTCACTGCAGCTCTGAAGAGAATGTTAGCAAAGAGGTAACCGGGACAGTGAAAACAGTACTCAAAGACAGGGAGAGCAAGCTCTACATTACTCTCTTGGCACTTTGGATGTGGGACATACAGCGAGATGTTTGCTGCTTTTGCGTTTGGCTGTTGGGAGATTTACAGCACAAAGATATCTAGTTGATTTGAAGCAGTTCCGAGAAAGTCTAAGCATAATCCTCACTTTTCCCTCCTGGCACTTTCCTTTGTGAAGATATAGCAGGATGTATATTGGTTTTGAGGAAAACTCAAAGGACAGTGTAGGGAGAAAAGTTCCTGGCTCCTTGAATGCCGTTCCTGGAGACACTGCGATCAATGAGGGAGATATGTCAAGATGTGTGTTGGTTTTGAGGACGTCTCTCTGGAGAGTCTTAGCAAAGAGGTCACACGGATAATCAGAGCAATTCTCAGAGACACTGAGAACAAGCTCCACAATTCCTCCTGGCACTTTCCCTGTAGGAGATACCGCAAGACAGTTCTGTATATTGGGCACTGCACTCTGCAGGGTGTTAGCAGAGACTTTCCCGGGACAGTGAAACCCTATGTCAGAGACAGTGAGAAGAAGCCCCAATGTTCCTTCCAGGCATTTTCAGTGTGGGTGCCTTCTCCACGTGGTTCCTGGTTTCACTGCAGCTCTGAAGAGAATGTTAGCAAAGAGGTAACCGGGACACTGAAAACAGTACTCAAAGACAGGGAGAGCAAGCTCTACATTACTCTCTTGGCACTTTGGATGTGGGACATACAGCGAGATGTTTGCTGCTTTTGCGTTTGGCTGTTGGGAGATTTACAGCACAAAGATATCTAGTTGATTTGAAGCAGTTCCGAGAAAGTCTAAACGCAATCCTCACTTTTCCCTCCTGGCACTTTCCTTTGTGAAGATATAGCAGGATGTATATTGGTTTTGAGGAAAACTCAGAGGACAGTGTAGGGAGAAAAGTTCCTGGCTCCTTGAATGTCGTTCCTGGAGACACTGCGATCAATGAGGGAGATATGTCAAGATGTGTGTTGGTTTTGAGGACGTCTCTCTGGAGAGTCTTAGCAAAGAGGTCACACGGATAATGAGAGCAATTCTCAGAGACACTGAGAACAAGCTCCACAATTCCTCCTGGCACTTTCCCTGTAGGAGATACCGCAAGACGGTTCTGTATATTGGGCACTGCGCTGTGCAGGGTGTTAGCAGAGACTTTCCCGGGACAGTGAAACCCTATGTCAGAGACAGTGAGAAGAAGCCCCAATGTTCCTTCCAGGCATTTTCAGTGTGGGTGCCTTCTCCACGTGGTTCCTGGTTTCACTGCAGCTCTGAAGAGAATGTTAGCAAAGAGGTAACCGGGACACTGAAAACAGTACTCAAAGACAGGGAGAGCAAGCTCTACATTACTCTCTTGGCACTTTGGATGTGGGACATACAGCGAGATGTTTGCTGCTTTTGCGTTTGGCTGTTGGGAGATTTACAGCACAAAGATATCTAGTTGATTTGAAGCAGTTCCAAGAAAGTCTAAGCATAATCGGCACTTTTCCCTCCTGGCACTTTCCTTTGTGAAGATATAGCAGGATGTATATTGGTTTTGAGGAAAACTCAATGGACAGTGTAGGGAGAAAAGTTCCTGGCTCCTTGAATGCCGTTCCTGGAGACACTGCGATCAATGAGGGAGATATGTCAAGATGTGTGTTGGTTTTGAGGACGTCTCTCTGGAGAGTCTTAGCAAAGAGGTCACACGGATAATGAGAGCAATTCTCAGAGACACTGAGAACAAGCTCCACAATTCCTCCTGGCACTTTCCCTGTAGGAGATACCGCAAGACGGTTCTGTATATTGGGCACTGCGCTGTGCAGGGTGTTAGCAGAGACTTTCCCGGGACAGTGAAACCCTATGTCAGAGACAGTGAGAAGAAGCCCCAATGTTCCTTCCAGGCATTTTCAGTGTGGGTGCCTTCTCCACGTGGTTCCTGGTTTCACTGCAGCTCTGAAGAGAATGTTAGCAAAGAGGTAACCGGGACACTGAAAACAGTACTCAAAGACAGGGAGAGCAAGCTCTACATTACTCTCTTGGCACTTTCGATGTGGGACATACAGCGAGATGTTTGCTGCTTTTGCGTTTGGCTGTTGGGAGATTTACAGCACAAAGATATCTAGTTGATTTGAAGCAGTTCCGAGAAAGTCTAAGCATAATCGGCACTTTTCCCTCCTGGCACTTTCCTTTGTGAAGATATAGCAGGATGTATATTGGTTTTGAGGAAAACTCAATGGACAGTGTAGGGAGAAAAGTTCCTGGCTCCTTGAATGCCGTTCCTGGAGACACTGCGATCAATGAGGGAGATATGTCAAGATGTGTGTTGGTTTTGAGGACAGCTCTCTGGAGAGTCTTAGCAAAGAGGTCACACGGATAATCAGAGCAATTCTCAGAGACACTGAGAACAAGCTCCACAATTCCTCCTGGCACTTTCCCTGTAGGAGATACCGCAAGACGGTTCTGTATATTGGCACAGCGCTCTGCAGGGTGTTAGCAGAGACTTTCCCGGGACAGTGAAACCCTATGTCAGAGACAGTGAGAAGAAGCCCCAATGTTCCTTCCAGGCATTTTCAGTGTGGGTGCCTTCTCCACGTGGTTCCTGGTTTCACTGCAGCTCTGAAGAGAATGTTAGCAAAGAGGTAACCGGGACAGTGAAAACAGTACTCAAAGACAGGGAGAGCAAGCTCTACATTACTCTCTTGGCACTTTGGATGTGGGACATACAGCGAGATGTTTGCTGCTTTTGCGTTTGGCTGTTGGGAGATTTACAGCACAAAGATATCTAGTTGATTTGAAGCAGTTCCGAGAAAGTCTAAGCATAATCGGCACTTTTCCCTCCTGGCACTTTCCTTTGTGAAGATATAGCAGGATGTATATTGGTTTTGAGGAAAACTCAATGGACAGTGTAGGGAGAAAAGTTCCTGGCTCCTTGAATGCCGTTCCTGGAGACACTGCGATCAATGAGGGAGATATGTCAAGATGTGTGTTGGTTTTGAGGACGTCTCTCTGGAGAGTCTTAGCAAAGAGGTCACACGGATAATGAGAGCAATTCTCAGAGACACTGAGAACAAGCTCCACAATTCCTCCTGGCACTTTCCCTGTAGGAGATACCGCAAGACGTTTCTGTATATTGGGCACTGCGCTCTGCAGGGTGTTAGCAGAGACTTTCCCGGGACAGTGAAACCCTATGTCAGAGACAGTGAGAAGAAGCCCCAATGTTCCTTCCAGGCATTTTCAGTGTGGGTGCCTTCTCCACGTGGTTCCTGGTTTCACTGCAGCTCTGAAGAGAATGTTAGCAAAGAGGTAACCGGGACACTGAAAACAGTACTCAAAGACAGGGAGAGCAAGCTCTACATTACTCTCTTGGCACTTTCGATGTGGGACATACAGTGAGATGTTTGCTGCTTTTGCGTTTGGCTGTTGGGAGATTTACAGCACAAAGATATCTAGTTGATTTGAAGCAGTTCCGAGAAAGTCTAAGCATAATCGGCACTTTTCCCTCCTGGCACTTTCCATGTGGAAGATATAGCAGGATGTATATTGGTTTTGAGGAAAACTCAATGGACAGTGTAGGGAGAAAAGTTCCTGGCTCCTTGAATGCCCTTCCTGGAGACACTGCGATCAATGAGGGAGATATGTCAAGATGTGTGTTGGTTTTGAGGACGTCTCTCTGGAGAGTCTTAGCAAAGAGGTCACACGGATAATCAGAGCAATTCTCAGAGACACTGAGAACAAGCTCCACAATTCCTCCTGGCACTTTCCCTGTAGGAGATACCGCAAGACGGTTCTGTATATTGGCACAGCGCTCTGCAGGGTGTTAGCAGAGACTTTCCCGGGACAGTGAAACCCTATGTCAGAGACAGTGAGAAGAAGCCCCAATGTTCCTTCCAGGCATTTTCAGTGTGGGTGCCTTCTCCACGTGGTTCCTGGTTTCACTGCAGCTCTGAAGAGAATGTTAGCAAAGAGGTAACCGGGACAGTGAAAACAGTACTCAAAGACAGGGAGAGCAAGCTCTACATTACTCTCTTGGCACTTTGGATGTGGGACATACAGCGAGATGTTTGCTGCT
The DNA here is from genome assembly GCF_964199755.1 of Larus michahellis. NCBI lineage: Eukaryota > Metazoa > Chordata > Aves > Charadriiformes > Laridae > Larus > Larus michahellis. The sequence continues at coordinate 25,992,126 of NC_133904.1, forward strand.
TTTGCGTTTGGCTGTTGGGAGATTTACAGCACAAAGATATCTAGTTGATTTGAAGCAGTTCCGAGAAAGTCTAAGCATAATCGGCACTTTTCCCTCCTGGCACTTTCCTTTGTGAAGATATAGCAGGATGTATATTGGTTTTGAGGAAAACTCAATGGACAGTGTAGGGAGAAAAGTTCCTGGCTCCTTGAATGCCGTTCCTGGAGACACTGCGATCAATGAGGGAGATATGTCAAGATGTGTGTTGGTTTTGAGGACGTCTCTCTGGAGAGTCTTAGCAAAGAGGTCACACGGATAATGAGAGCAATTCTCAGAGACACTGAGAACAAGCTCCACAATTCCTCCTGGCACTTTCCCTGTAGGAGATACCGCAAGACGTTTCTGTATATTGGGCACTGCGCTCTGCAGGGTGTTAGCAGAGACTTTCCCGGGACAGTGAAACCCTATGTCAGAGACAGTGAGAAGAAGCCCCAATGTTCCTTCCAGGCATTTTCAGTGTGGGTGCCTTCTCCACGTGGTTCCTGGTTTCACTGCAGCTCTGAAGAGAATGTTAGCAAAGAGGTAACCGGGACACTGAAAACAGTACTCAAAGACAGGGAGAGCAAGCTCTACATTACTCTCTTGGCACTTTCGATGTGGGACATACAGTGAGATGTTTGCTGCTTTTGCGTTTGGCTGTTGGGAGATTTACAGCACAAAGATATCTAGTTGATTTGAAGCAGTTCCAAGAAAGTCTAAGCATAATCTGCACTTTTCCCTCCTGGCACTTTCCTTTGTGAAGATATAGCAGGATGTATATTGGTTTTGAGGAAAACTCAATGGACAGTGTAGGGAGAAAAGTTCCTGGCTCCTTGAATGCCCTTCCTGGAGACACTGCGATCAATGAGGGAGATATGTCAAGATGTGTGTTGGTTTTGAGGACGTCTCTCTGGAGAGTCTTAGCAAAGAGGTCACACGGATAATCAGAGCAATTCTCAGAGACACTGAGAACAAGCTCCACAATTCCTCCTGGCACTTTCCCTGTAGGAGATACCGCAAGACGGTTCTGTATATTGGGCACTGCGCTGTGCAGGGTGTTAGCAGAGACTTTCCCGGGACAGTGAAACCCTATGTCAGAGACAGTGAGAAGAAGCCCCAATGTTCCTTCCAGGCATTTTCAGTGTGGGTGCCTTCTCCACGTGGTTCCTGGTTTCACTGCAGCTCTGAAGAGAATGTTAGCAAAGAGGTAACCGGGACACTGAAAACAGTACTCAAAGACAGGGAGAGCAAGCTCTACATTACTCTCTTGGCACTTTCGATGTGGGACATACAGCGAGATGTTTGCTGCTTTTGCGTTTGGCTGTTGGGAGATTTACAGCACAAAGATATCTAGTTGATTTGAAGCAGTTCCGAGAAAGTCTAAGCATAATCGGCACTTTTCCCTCCTGGCACTTTCCATGTGGAAGATATAGCAGGATGTATATTGGTTTTGAGGAAAACTCAATGGACAGTGTAGGGAGAAAAGTTCCTGGCTCCTTGAATGCCGTTCCTGGAGACACTGCGATCAATGAGGGAGATATGTCAAGATGTGTGTTGGTTTTGAGGACGTCTCTCTGGAGAGTCTTAGCAAAGAGGTCACACGGATAATCAGAGCAATTCTCAGAGACACTGAGAACAAGCTCCACAATTCCTCCTGGCACTTTCCCTGTAGGAGATACCGCAAGACGGTTCTGTATATTGGGCACAGCGCTCTGCAGGGTGTTAACAGAGACTTTCCCGGGACAGTGAAACCCTATGTCAGAGACAGTGAGAAGAAGCCCCAATGTTCCTTCCAGGCATTTTCAGTGTGGGTGCCTTCTCCACGTGGTTCCTGGTTTCACTGCAGCTCTGAAGAGAATGTTAGCAAAGAGGTAACCGGGACAGTGAAAACAGTACTCAAAGACAGGGAGAGCAAGCTCTACATTACTCTCTTGGCACTTTCGATGTGGGACATACAGCGAGATGTTTGCTGCTTTTGCGTTTGGCTGTTGGGAGATTTACAGCACAAAGATATCTAGTTGATTTGAAGCAGTTCCGAGAAAGTCTAAGCATAATCGGCACTTTTCCCTCCTGGCACTTTCCTTTGTGAAGATATAGCAGGATGTATATTGGTTTTGAGGAAAACTCAATGGACAGTGTAGGGAGAAAAGTTCCTGGCTCCTTGAATGCCGTTCCTGGAGACACTGCGATCAATGAGGGAGATATGTCAAGATGTGTGTTGGTTTTGAGGACAGCTCTCTGGAGAGTCTTAGCAAAGAGGTCACACGGATAATCAGAGCAATTCTCAGAGACACTGAGAACAAGCTCCACAATTCCTCCTGGCACTTTCCCTGTAGGAGATACCGCAAGACGGTTCTGTATATTGGCACAGCGCTCTGCAGGGTGTTAGCAGAGACTTTCCCGGGACAGTGAAACCCTATGTCAGAGACAGTGAGAAGAAGCCCCAATGTTCCTTCCAGGCATTTTCAGTGTGGGTGCCTTCTCCACGTGGTTCCTGGTTTCACTGCAGCTCTGAAGAGAATGTTAGCAAAGAGGTAATCGGGACAGTGAAAACAGTACTCAAAGACAGGGAGAGCAAGCTCTACATTACTCTCTTGGCACTTTGGATGTGGGACATACAGCGAGATGTTTGCTGCTTTTGCGTTTGGCTGTTGGGAGATTTACAGCACAAAGATATCTAGTTGATTTGAAGCAGTTCCGAGAAAGTCTAAGCATAATCGGCACTTTTCCCTCCTGGCACTTTCCATGTGGAAGATATAGCAGGATGTATATTGGTTTTGAGGAAAACTCAATGGACAGTGTAGGGAGAAAAGTTCCTGGCTCCTTGAATGCCCTTCCTGGAGACACTGCGATCAATGAGGGAGATATGTCAAGATGTGTGTTGGTTTTGAGGACGTCTCTCTGGAGAGTCTTAGCAAAGAGGTCACACGGATAATCAGAGCAATTCTCAGAGACACTGAGAACAAGCTCCACAATTCCTCCTGGCACTTTCCCTGTAGGAGATACCGCAAGACGGTTCTGTATATTGGCACAGCGCTCTGCAGGGTGTTAGCAGAGACTTTCCCGGGACAGTGAAACCCTATGTCAGAGACAGTGAGAAGAAGCCCCAATGTTCCTTCCAGGCATTTTCAGTGTGGGTGCCTTCTCCACGTGGTTCCTGGTTTCACTGCAGCTCTGAAGAGAATGTTAGCAAAGAGGTAACCGGGACAGTGAAAACAGTACTCAAAGACAGGGAGAGCAAGCTCTACATTACTCTCTTGGCACTTTCGATGTGGGACATACAGCGAGATGTTTGCTGCTTTTGCGTTTGGCTGTTGGGAGATTTACAGCACAAAGATATCTAGTTAATTTGAAGCAGTTCCGAGAAAGTCTAAGCATAATCGGCACTTTTCCCTCCTGGCACTTTCCATGTGGAAGATATAGCAGGATGTATATTGGTTTTGAGGAAAACTCAATGGACAGTGTAGGGAGAAAAGTTCCTGGCTCCTTGAATGCCCTTCCTGGAGACACTGCGATCAATGAGGGAGATATGTCAAGATGTGTGTTGGTTTTGAGGACGTCTCTCTGGAGAGTCTTAGCAATGAGGTCACACGGATAATCAGAGCAATTCTCAGAGACACTGAGAACAAGCTCCACAAGTCCTCCTGGCACTTTCCCTGTAGGAGATACCGCAAGACGGTTCTGTATATTGGCACAGCGCTCTGCAGGGTGTTAGCAGAGACTTTCCCGGGACAGTGAAACCCTATGTCAGAGACAGTGAGAAGAAGCCCCAATGTTCCTTCCAGGCATTTTCAGTGTGGGTGCCTTCTCCACGTGGTTCCTGGTTTCACTGCAGCTCTGAAGAGAATGTTAGCAAAGAGGTAACCGGGACAGTGAAAACAGTACTCAAAGACAGGGAGAGCAAGCTCTACATTACTCTCTTGGCACTTTGGATGTGGGACATACAGCGAGATGTTTGCTGCTTTTGCGTTTGGCTGTTGGGAGATTTACAGCACAAAGATATCTAGTTGATTTGAAGCAGTTCCGAGAAAGTCTAAGCATAATCCTCACTTTTCCCTCCTGGCACTTTCCTTTGTGAAGATATAGCAGGATGTATATTGGTTTTGAGGAAAACTCAATGGACAGTGTAGGGAGAAAAGTTCCTGGCTCCTTGAATGCCGTTCCTGGAGACACTGCGATCAATGAGGGAGATATGTCAAGATGTGTGTTGGTTTTGAGGACGGCTCTCTGGAGAGTCTTAGCAAAGAGGTCACACGGATAATCAGAGCAATTCTCAGAGACACTGAGAACAAGCTCCACAATTCCTCCTGGCACTTTCCCTGTAGGAGATACCGCAAGACGGTTCTGTATATTGGGCACTGCGCTTAGCAGGGTGTTAGCAGAGACTTTCCCGGGACAGTGAAACCCTATGTCAGAGACACTGAGAAGAAGCCCCAATGTTCCTTCCAGGCATTTTCAGTGTGGGTGCCTTCTCCACGTGGTTCCTGGTTTCACTGCAGCTCTGAAGAGAATGTTAGCAAAGAGGTAACCGGGACAGTGAAAACAGTACTCAAAGACAGGGAGAGCAAGCTCTACATTACTCTCTTGGCACTTTGGATGTGGGACATACAGCGAGATGTTTGCTGCTTTTGCGTTTGGCTGTTGGGAGATTTACAGCACAAAGATATCTAGTTGATTTGAAGCAGTTCCAAGAAAGTCTAAGCATAATCTGCACTTTTCCCTCCTGGCACTTTCCATGTGGAAGATATAGCAGGATGTATATTGGTTTTGAGGAAAACTCAATGGACAGTGTAGGGAGAAAAGTTCCTGGCTCCTTGAATGCCGTTCCTGGAGACACTGCGATCAATGAGGGAGATATGTCAAGATGTGTGTTGGTTTTGAGGACGTCTCTCTGGAGAGTCTTAGCAAAGAGGTCACACGGATAATCAGAGCAATTCTCAGAGACACTGAGAACAAGCTCCACAATTCCTCCTGGCACTTTCCCTGTAGGAGATACCGCAAGATGTTTCTGTATATTGGGCACTGCGCTCTGCAGGGTGTTAGCAGAGACTTTCCCGGGACAGTGAAACCCTATGTCAGAGACAGTGAGAAGAAGCCCCAATGTTCCTTCCAGGCATTTTCAGTGTGGGTGCCTTCTCCACGTGGTTCCTGGTTTCACTGCAGCTCTGAAGAGAATGTTAGCAAAGAGGTAACCGGGACACTGAAAACAGTACTCAAAGACAGGGAGAGCAAGCTCTACATTACTCTCTTGGCACTTTCGATGTGGGACATACAGCGAGATGTTTGCTGCTTTTGCGTTTGGCTGTTGGGAGATTTACAGCACAAAGATATCTAGTTAATTTGAAGCAGTTCCGAGAAAGTCTAAGCATAATCGGCACTTTTCCCTCCTGGCACTTTCCATGTGGAAGATATAGCAGGATGTATATTGGTTTTGAGGAAAACTCAATGGACAGTGTAGGGAGAAAAGTTCCTGGCTCCTTGAATGCCCTTCCTGGAGACACTGCGATCAATGAGGGAGATATGTCAAGATGTGTGTTGGTTTTGAGGACGTCTCTCTGGAGAGTCTTAGCAAAGCGGTCACACGGATAATCAGAGCAATTCTCAGAGACACTGAGAACAAGCTCCACAATTCCTCCTGGCACTTTCCCTGTAGGAGATACCGCAAGACGGTTCTGTATATTGGCACAGCGCTCTGCAGGGTGTTAGCAGAGACTTTCCCGGGACAGTGAAACCCTATGTCAGAGACAGTGAGAAGAAGCCCCAACGTTCCTTCCAGGCATTTTCAGTGTGGGTGCCTTCTCCACGTGGTTCCTGGTTTCACTGCAGCTCTGAAGAGAATGTTAGCAAAGAGGTAACCGGGACACTGAAAACAGTACTCAAAGACAGGGAGAGCAAGCTCTACATTACTCTCTTGGCACTTTGGATGTGGGACATACAGCGAGATGTTTGCTGCTTTTGCGTTTGGCTGTTGGGAGATTTACAGCACAAAGATATCTAGTTGATTTGAAGCAGTTCCAAGAAAGTCTAAGCATAATCCTCACTTTTCCCTCCTGGCACTTTCCATGTGGAAGATATAGCAGGATGTATATTGGTTTTGAGGAAAACTCAATGGACAGTGTAGGGAGAAAAGTTCCTGGCTCCTTGAATGCCGTTCCTGGAGACACTGCGATCAATGAGGGAGATATGTCAAGATGTGTGTTGGTTTTGAGGACGTCTCTCTGGAGAGTCTTAGCAAAGAGGTCACACGGATAATGAGAGCAATTCTCAGAGACACTGAGAACAAGCTCCACAATTCCTCCTGGCACTTTCCCTGTAGGAGATACCGCAAGATGATTCTGTATATTGGGCACTGCGCTCTGCAGGGTGTTAGCAGAGACTTTCCCGGGACAGTGAAACCCTATGTCAGAGACACTGAGAAGAAGCCCCAATGTTCCTTCCAGGCATTTTCAGTGTGGGTGCCTTCTCCACGTGGTTCCTGGTTTCACTGCAGCTCTGAAGAGAATGTTAGCAAAGAGGTAATCGGGACACTGAAAACAGTACTCAAAGACAGGGAGAGCAAGCTCTACATTACTCTCTTGGCACTTTGGATGTGGGACATACAGCGAGATGTTTGCTGCTTTTGCGTTTGGCTGTTGGGAGATTTACAGCACAAAGATATCTAGTTGATTTGAAGCAGTTCCGAGAAAGTCTAAGCATAATCCTCACTTTTCCCTCCTGGCACTTTCCTTTGTGAAGATATAGCAGGATGTATATTGGTTTTGAGGAAAACTCAATGGACAGTGTAGGGAGAAAAGTTCCTGGCTCCTTGAATGCCGTTCCTGGAGACACTGCGATCAATGAGGGAGATATGTCAAGATGTGTGTTGGTTTTGAGGACGTCTCTCTGGAGAGTCTTAGCAAAGAGGTCACACGATTAATCAGAGCAATTCTCAGAGACACTGAGAACAAGCTCCACAATTCCTCCTGGCACTTTCCCTGTAGGAGATACCGCAAGACGTTTCTGTATATTGGGCACAACGCTCTGCAGGGTGTTAGCAGAGACTTTCCCGGGACAGTGAAACCCTATGTCAGAGACACTGAGAAGAAGCCCCAATGTTCCTTCCAGGCATTTTCAGTGTGGGTGCCTTCTCCACGTGGTTCCTGGTTTCACTGCAGCTCTGAAGAGAATGTTAGCAAAGAGGTAACCGGGACAGTGAAAACAGTACTCAAAGACAGGGAGAGCAAGCTCTACATTACTCTCTTGGCACTTTGGATGTGGGACATACAGCGAGATGTTTGCTGCTTTTGCGTTTGGCTGTTGGGAGATTTACAGCACAAAGACATCTAGTTGATTTGAAGCAGTTCCGAGAAAGTCTAAGCATAATCGGCACTTTTCCCTCCTGGCACTTTCCTTTGTGAAGATATAGCAGGATGTATATTGGTTTTGAGGAAAACTCAATGGACAGTGTAGGGAGAAAAGTTCCTGGCTCCTTGAATGCCGTTCCTGGAGACACTGCGATCAATGAGGGAGATATGTCAAGATGTGTGTTGGTTTTGAGGACGTCTCTCTGGAGAGTCTTAGCAAAGAGGTCACACGGATAATGAGAGCAATTCTCAGAGACACTGAGAACAAGCTCCACAATTCCTCCTGGCACTTTCCCTGTAGGAGATACCGCAAGACGGTTCTGTATATTGGGCACTGCGCTCTGCAGGGTGTTAGCAGAGACTTTCCCGGGACAGTGAAACCCTATGTCAGAGACAGTGAGAAGAAGCCCCAATGTTCCTTCCAGGCATTTTCAGTGTGGGTGCCTTCTCCACGTGGTTCCTGGTTTCACTGCAGCTCTGAAGAGAATGTTAGCAAAGAGGTAACCGGGACACTGAAAACAGTACTCAAAGACAGGGAGAGCAAGCTCTACATTACTCTCTTGGCACTTTGGATGTGGGACATACAGCGAGATGTTTGCTGCTTTTGCGTTTGGCTGTTGGGAGATTTACAGCACAAAGATATCTAGTTGATTTGAAGCAGTTCCGAGAAAGTCTAAGCATAATCGGCACTTTTCCCTCCTGGCACTTTCCTTTGTGAAGATATAGCAGGATGTATATTGGTTTTGAGGAAAACTCAATGGACAGTGTAGGGAGAAAAGTTCCTGGCTCCTTGAATGCCGTTCCTGGAGACACTGCGATCAATGAGGGAGATATGTCAAGATGTGTGTTGGTTTTGAGGACGTCTCTCTGGAGAGTCTTAGCAAAGAGGTCACACGGATAATCAGAGCAATTCTCAGAGACACTGAGAACAAGCTCCACAATTCCTCCTGGCACTTTCCCTGTAGGAGATACCGCAAGACGGTTCTGTATATTGGCACAGCGCTCTGCAGGGTGTTAGCAGAGACTTTCCCGGGACAGTGAAACCCTATGTCAGAGACAGTGAGAAGAAGCCCCAATGTTCCTTCCAGGCATTTTCAGTGTGGGTGCCTTCTCCACGTGGTTCCTGGTTTCACTGCAGCTCTGAAGAGAATGTTAGCAAAGAGGTAATCGGGACAGTGAAAACAGTACTCAAAGACAGGGAGAGCAAGCTCTACATTACTCTCTTGGCACTTTGGATGTGGGACATACAGCGAGATGTTTGCTGCTTTTGCGTTTGGCTGTTGGGAGATTTACAGCACAAAGATATCTAGTTGATTTGAAGCAGTTCCGAGAAAGTCTAAGCATAATCGGCACTTTTCCCTCCTGGCACTTTCCATGTGGAAGATATAGCAGGATGTATATTGGTTTTGAGGAAAACTCAATGGACAGTGTAGGGAGAAAAGTTCCTGGCTCCTTGAATGCCCTTCCTGGAGACACTGCGATCAATGAGGGAGATATGTCAAGATGTGTGTTGGTTTTGAGGACGTCTCTCTGGAGAGTCTTAGCAAAGAGGTCACACGGATAATCAGAGCAATTCTCAGAGACACTGAGAACAAGCTCCACAATTCCTCCTGGCACTTACCCTGTAGGAGATACCGCAAGACGGTTCTGTATATTGGCACAGCGCTCTGCAGGGTGTTAGCAGAGACTTTCCCGGGACAGTGAAACCCTATGTCAGAGACACTGAGAAGAAGCCCCAATGTTCCTTCCAGGCATTTTCAGTGTGGGTGCCTTCTCCACGTGGTTCCTGGTTTCACTGCAGCTCTGAAGAGAATGTTAGCAAAGAGGTAACCGGGACAGTGAAAACAGTACTCAAAGACAGGGAGAGCAAGCTCTACATTACTCTCTTGGCACTTTGGATGTGGGACATACAGCGAGATGTTTGCTGCTTTTGCGTTTGGCTGTTGGGAGATTTACAGCACAAAGATATCTAGTTGATTTGAAGCAGTTCCGAGAAAGTCTAAGCATAATCGGCACTTTTCCCTCCTGGCACTTTCCTTTGTGAAGATATAGCAGGATGTATATTGGTTTTGAGGAAAACTCAATGGACAGTGTAGGGAGAAAAGTTCCTGGCTCCTTGAATGCCGTTCCTGGAGACACTGCGATCAATGAGGGAGATATGTCAAGATGTGTGTTGGTTTTGAGGACGTCTCTCTGGAGAGTCTTAGCAAAGAGGTCACACGGATAATGAGAGCAATTCTCAGAGACACTGAGAACAAGCTCCACAATTCCTCCTGGCACTTTCCCTGTAGGAGATACCGCAAGACGTTTCTGTATATTGGGCACTGCGCTCTGCAGGGTGTTAGCAGAGACTTTCCCGGGACAGTGAAACCCTATGTCAGAGACAGTGAGAAGAAGCCCCAATGTTCCTTCCAGGCATTTTCAGTGTGGGTGCCTTCTCCACGTGGTTCCTGGTTTCACTGCAGCTCTGAAGAGAATGTTAGCAAAGAGGTAACCGGGACAGTGAAAACAGTACTCAAAGACAGGGAGAGCAAGCTCTACATTACTCTCTTGGCACTTTCGATGTGGGACATACAGTGAGATGTTTGCTGCTTTTGCGTTTGGCTGTTGGGAGATTTACAGCACAAAGATATCTAGTTGATTTGAAGCAGTTCCAAGAAAGTCTAAGCATAATCTGCACTTTTCCCTCCTGGCACTTTCCATGTGGAAGATATAGCAGGATGTATATTGGTTTTGACGAAAACTCAATGGACAGTGTAGGGAGAAAAGTTCCTGGCTCCTTGAATGCCCTTCCTGGAGACACTGCGATCAATGAGGGAGATATGTCAAGATGTGTGTTGGTTTTGAGGACGTCTCTCTGGAGAGTCTTAGCAAAGCGGTCACACGGATAATCAGAGCAATTCTCAGAGACACTGAGAACAAGCTCCACAATTCCTCCTGGCACTTTCCCTGTAGGAGATACCGCAAGACGGTTCTGTATATTGGCACAGCGCTCTGCAGGGTGTTAGCAGAGACTTTCCCGGGACAGTGAAACCCTATGTCAGAGACAGTGAGAAGAAGCCCCAATGTTCCTTCCAGGCATTTTCAGTGTGGGTGCCTTCTCCACGTGGTTCCTGGTTTCACTGCAGCTCTGAAGAGAATGTTAGCAAAGAGGTAATCGGGACAGTGAAAACAGTACTCAAAGACAGGGAGAGCAAGCTCTACATTACTCTCTTGGCACTTTGGATGTGGGACATACAGCGAGATGTTTGCTGCTTTTGCGTTTGGCTGTTGGGAGATTTACAGCACAAAGATATCCAGTTGATTTGAAGCAGTTCCAAGAAAGTCTAAGCATAATCGGCACTTTTCCCTCCTGGCACTTTCCATGTGGAAGATATAGCAGGATGTATATTGGTTTTGAGGAAAACTCAATGGACAGTGTAGGGAGAAAAGTTCCTGGCTCCTTGAATGCCGTTCCTGGAGACACTGCGATCAATGAGGGAGATATGTCAAGATGTGTGTTGGTTTTGAGGACGTCTCTCTGGAGAGTCTTAGCAAAGAGGTCACACGGATAATCAGAGCAATTCTCAGAGACACTGAGAACAAGCTCCACAATTCCTCCTGGCACTTTCCCTGTAGGAGATACCGCAAGACGGTTCTGTATATTGGGCACTGCGCTGTGCAGGGTGTTAGCAGAGACTTTCCCGGGACAGTGAAACCCTATGTCAGAGACAGTGAGAAGAAGCCCCAATGTTCCTTCCAGGCATTTTCAGTGTGGGTGCCTTCTCCACGTGGTTCCTGGTTTCACTGCAGCTCTGAAGAGAATGTTAGCAAAGAGGTAACCGGGACACTGAAAACAGTACTCAAAGACAGGGAGAGCAAGCTCTACATTACTCTCTTGGCACTTTCGATGTGGGACATACAGCGAGATGTTTGCTGCTTTTGCGTTTGGCTGTTGGGAGATTTACAGCACAAAGATATCTAGTTGATTTGAAGCAGTTCCGAGAAAGTCTAAGCATAATCGGCACTTTTCCCTCCTGGCACTTTCCATGTGGAAGATATAGCAGGATGTATATTGGTTTTGAGGAAAACTCAATGGACAGTGTAGGGAGAAAAGTTCCTGGCTCCTTGAATGCCGTTCCTGGAGACACTGCGATCAATGAGGGAGATATGTCAAGATGTGTGTTGGTTTTGAGGACGTCTCTCTGGAGAGTCTTAGCAAAGAGGTCACACGGATAATCAGAGCAATTCTCAGAGACACTGAGAACAAGCTCCACAATTCCTCCTGGCACTTTCCCTGTAGGAGATACCGCAAGACGGTTCTGTATATTGGGCACAGCGCTCTGCAGGGTGTTAACAGAGACTTTCCCGGGACAGTGAAACCCTATGTCAGAGACAGTGAGAAGAAGCCCCAATGTTCCTTCCAGGCATTTTCAGTGTGGGTGCCTTCTCCACGTGGTTCCTGGTTTCACTGCAGCTCTGAAGAGAATGTTAGCAAAGAGGTAACCGGGACAGTGAAAACAGTACTCAAAGACAGGGAGAGCAAGCTCTACATTACTCTCTTGGCACTTTCGATGTGGGACATACAGCGAGATGTTTGCTGCTTTTGCGTTTGGCTGTTGGGAGATTTACAGCACAAAGATATCTAGTTGATTTGAAGCAGTTCCGAGAAAGTCTAAGCATAATCGGCACTTTTCCCTCCTGGCACTTTCCTTTGTGAAGATATAGCAGGATGTATATTGGTTTTGAGGAAAACTCAATGGACAGTGTAGGGAGAAAAGTTCCTGGCTCCTTGAATGCCGTTCCTGGAGACACTGCGATCAATGAGGGAGATATGTCAAGATGTGTGTTGGTTTTGAGGACAGCTCTCTGGAGAGTCTTAGCAAAGAGGTCACACGGATAATCAGAGCAATTCTCAGAGACACTGAGAACAAGCTCCACAATTCCTCCTGGCACTTTCCCTGTAGGAGATACCGCAAGACGGTTCTGTATATTGGCACAGCGCTCTGCAGGGTGTTAGCAGAGACTTTCCCGGGACAGTGAAACCCTATGTCAGAGACAGTGAGAAGAAGTCCCAATGTTCCTTCCAGGCATTTTCAGTGTGGGTGCCTTCTCCACGTGGTTCCTGGTTTCACTGCAGCTCTGAAGAGAATGTTAGCAAAGAGGTAATCGGGACAGTGAAAACAGTACTCAAAGACAGGGAGAGCAAGCTCTACATTACTCTCTTGGCACTTTGGATGTGGGACATACAGCGAGATGTTTGCTGCTTTTGCGTTTGGCTGTTGGGAGATTTACAGCACAAAGATATCTAGTTGATTTGAAGCAGTTCCGAGAAAGTCTAAGCATAATCGGCACTTTTCCCTCCTGGCACTTTCCATGTGGAAGATATAGCAGGATGTATATTGGTTTTGAGGAAAACTCAATGGACAGTGTAGGGAGAAAAGTTCCTGGCTCCTTGAATGCCCTTCCTGGAGACACTGCGATCAATGAGGGAGATATGTCAAGATGTGTGTTGGTTTTGAGGACGTCTCTCTGGAGAGTCTTAGCAAAGAGGTCACACGGATAATCAGAGCAATTCTCAGAGACACTGAGAACAAGCTCCACAATTCCTCCTGGCACTTTCCCTGTAGGAGATACCGCAAGACGGTTCTGTATATTGGCACAGCGCTCTGCAGGGTGTTAGCAGAGACTTTCCCGGGACAGTGAAACCCTATGTCAGAGACACTGAGAAGAAGCCCCAATGTTCCTTCCAGGCATTTTCAGTGTGGGTGCCTTCTCCACGTGGTTCCTGGTTTCACTGCAGCTCTGAAGAGAATGTTAGCAAAGAGGTAACCGGGACACTGAAAACAGTACTCAAAGACAGGGAGAGCAAGCTCTACATTACTCTCTTGGCACTTTGGATGTGGGACATACAGCGAGATGTTTGCTGCTTTTGCGTTTGGCTGTTGGGAGATTTACAGCACAAAGATATCTAGTTGATTTGAAGCAGTTCCGAGAAAGTCTAAGCATAATCGGCACTTTTCCCTCCTGGCACTTTCCTTTGTGAAGATATAGCAGGATGTATATTGGTTTTGAGGAAAACTCAATGGACAGTGTAGGGAGAAAAGTTCCTGGCTCCTTGAATGCCGTTCCTGGAGACACTGCGATCAATGAGGGAGATATGTCAAGATGTGTGTTGGTTTTGAGGACGTCTCTCTGGAGAGTCTTAGCAAAGAGGTCACACGGATAATGAGAGCAATTCTCAGAGACACTGAGAACAAGCTCCACAATTCCTCCTGGCACTTTCCCTGTAGGAGATACCGCAAGACGTTTCTGTATATTGGGCACTGCGCTCTGCAGGGTGTTAGCAGAGACTTTCCCGGGACAGTGAAACCCTATGTCAGAGACAGTGAGAAGAAGCCCCAATGTTCCTTCCAGGCATTTTCAGTGTGGGTGCCTTCTCCACGTGGTTCCTGGTTTCACTGCAGCTCTGAAGAGAATGTTAGCAAAGAGGTAACCGGGACACTGAAAACAGTACTCAAAGACAGGGAGAGCAAGCTCTACATTACTCTCTTGGCACTTTCGATGTGGGACATACAGTGAGATGTTTGCTGCTTTTGCGTTTGGCTGTTGGGAGATTTACAGCACAAAGATATCTAGTTGATTTGAAGCAGTTCCAAGAAAGTCTAAGCATAATCTGCACTTTTCCCTCCTGGCACTTTCCATGTGGAAGATATAGCAGGATGTATATTGGTTTTGACGAAAACTCAATGGACAGTGTAGGGAGAAAAGTTCCTGGCTCCTTGAATGCCCTTCCTGGAGACACTGCGATCAATGAGGGAGATATGTCAAGATGTGTGTTGGTTTTGAGGACGTCTCTCTGGAGAGTCTTAGCAAAGCGGTCACACGGATAATCAGAGCAATTCTCAGAGACACTGAGAACAAGCTCCACAATTCCTCCTGGCACTTTCCCTGTAGGAGATACCGCAAGACGGTTCTGTATATTGGCACAGCGCTCTGCAGGGTGTTAGCAGAGACTTTCCCGGGACAGTGAAACCCTATGTCAGAGACAGTGAGAAGAAGCCCCAATGTTCCTTCCAGGCATTTTCAGTGTGGGTGCCTTCTCCACGTGGTTCCTGGTTTCACTGCAGCTCTGAAGAGAATGTTAGCAAAGAGGTAATCGGGACACTGAAAACAGTACTCAAAGACAGGGAGAGCAAGCTCTACATTACTCTCTTGGCACTTTGGATGTGGGACATACAGCGAGATGTTTGCTGCTTTTGCGTTTGGCTGTTGGGAGATTTACAGCACAAAGATATCCAGTTGATTTGAAGCAGTTCCAAGAAAGTCTAAGCATAATCGGCACTTTTCCCTCCTGGCACTTTCCATGTGGAAGATATAGCAGGATGTATATTGGTTTTGAGGAAAACTCAATGGACAGTGTAGGGAGAAAAGTTCCTGGCTCCTTGAATGCCCTTCCTGGAGACACTGCGATCAATGAGGGAGATATGTCAAGATGTGTGTTGGTTTTGAGGACGTCTCTCTGGAGAGTCTTAGCAAAGAGGTCACACGGATAATCAGAGCAATTCTCAGAGACACTGAGAACAAGCTCCACAATTCCTCCTGGCACTTTCCCTGTAGGAGATACCGCAAGATGGTTCTGTATATTGGGCACTGCGCTCTGCAGGGTGTTAGCAGAGACTTTCCCGGGACAGTGAAACCCTATGTCAGAGACAGTGAGAAGAAGCCCCAATGTTCCTTCCAGGCATTTTCAGTGTGGGTGCCTTCTCCACGTGGTTCCTGGTTTCACTGCAGCTCTGAAGAGAATGTTAGCAAAGAGGTAACCGGGACAGTGAAAACAGTACTCAAAGACAGGGAGAGCAAGCTCTACATTACTCTCTTGGCACTTTCGATGTGGGACATACAGCGAGATGTTTGCTGCTTTTGCGTTTGGCTGTTGGGAGATTTACAGCACAAAGATATCTAGTTAATTTGAAGCAGTTCCGAGAAAGTCTAAGCATAATCGGCACTTTTCCCTCCTGGCACTTTCCATGTGGAAGATATAGCAGGATGTATATTGGTTTTGAGGAAAACTCAATGGACAGTGTAGGGAGAAAAGTTCCTGGCTCCTTGAATGCCCTTCCTGGAGACACTGCGATCAATGAGGGAGATATGTCAAGATGTGTGTTGGTTTTGAGGACGTCTCTCTGGAGAGTCTTAGCAAAGAGGTCACACGGATAATCAGAGCAATTCTCAGAGACACTGAGAACAAGCTCCACAAGTCCTCCTGGCACTTTCCCTGTAGGAGATACCGCAAGACGGTTCTGTATATTGGCACAGCGCTCTGCAGGGTGTTAGCAGAGACTTTCCCGGGACAGTGAAACCCTATGTCAGAGACAGTGAGAAGAAGCCCCAATGTTCCTTCCAGGCATTTTCAGTGTGGGTGCCTTCTCCACGTGGTTCCTGGTTTCACTGCAGCTCTGAAGAGAATGTTAGCAAAGAGGTAACCGGGACAGTGAAAACAGTACTCAAAGACAGGGAGAGCAAGCTCTACATTACTCTCTTGGCACTTTGGATGTGGGACATACAGCGAGATGTTTGCTGCTTTTGCGTTTGGCTGTTGGGAGATTTACAGCACAAAGATATCTAGTTGATTTGAAGCAGTTCCGAGAAAGTCTAAGCATAATCCTCACTTTTCCCTCCTGGCACTTTCCTTTGTGAAGATATAGCAGGATGTATATTGGTTTTGAGGAAAACTCAATGGACAGTGTAGGGAGAAAAGTTCCTGGCTCCTTGAATGCCGTTCCTGGAGACACTGCGATCAATGAGGGAGATATGTCAAGATGTGTGTTGGTTTTGAGGACGGCTCTCTGGAGAGTCTTAGCAAAGAGGTCACACGGATAATCAGAGCAATTCTCAGAGACACTGAGAACAAGCTCCACAATTCCTCCTGGCACTTTCCCTGTAGGAGATACCGCAAGACGGTTCTGTATATTGGGCACTGCGCTTAGCAGGGTGTTAGCAGGGACTTTCCCGGGACAGTGAAACCCTATGTCAGAGACACTGAGAAGAAGCCCCAATGTTCCTTCCAGGCATTTTCAGTGTGGGTGCCTTCTCCACGTGGTTCCTGGTTTCACTGCAGCTCTGAAGAGAATGTTAGCAAAGAGGTAACCGGGACACTGAAAACAGTACTCAAAGACAGGGAGAGCAAGCTCTACATTACTCTCTTGGCACTTTGGATGTGGGACATACAGCGAGATGTTTGCTGCTTTTGCGTTTGGCTGTTGGGAGATTTACAGCACAAAGATATCTAGTTGATTTGAAGCAGTTCCAAGAAAGTCTAAGCATAATCTGCACTTTTCCCTCCTGGCACTTTCCATGTGGAAGATATAGCAGGATGTATATTGGTTTTGAGGAAAACTCAATGGACAGTGTAGGGAGAAAAGTTCCTGGCTCCTTGAATGCCGTTCCTGGAGACACTGCGATCAATGAGGGAGATATGTCAAGATGTGTGTTGGTTTTGAGGACGTCTCTCTGGAGAGTCTTAGCAAAGAGGTCACACGGATAATCAGAGCAATTCTCAGAGACACTGAGAACAAGCTCCACAATTCCTCCTGGCACTTTCCCTGTAGGAGATACCGCAAGATGTTTCTGTATATTGGGCACTGCGCTCTGCAGGGTGTTAGCAGAGACTTTCCCGGGACAGTGAAACCCTATGTCAGAGACAGTGAGAAGAAGCCCCAATGTTCCTTCCAGGCATTTTCAGTGTGGGTGCCTTCTCCACGTGGTTCCTGGTTTCACTGCAGCTCTGAAGAGAATGTTAGCAAAGAGGTAACCGGGACAGTGAAAACAGTACTCAAAGACAGGGAGAGCAAGCTCTACATTACTCTCTTGGCACTTTCGATGTGGGACATACAGCGAGATGTTTGCTGCTTTTGCGTTTGGCTGTTGGGAGATTTACAGCACAAAGATATCTAGTTAATTTGAAGCAGTTCCGAGAAAGTCTAAGCATAATCGGCACTTTTCCCTCCTGGCACTTTCCATGTGGAAGATATAGCAGGATGTATATTGGTTTTGAGGAAAACTCAATGGACAGTGTAGGGAGAAAAGTTCCTGGCTCCTTGAATGCCCTTCCTGGAGACACTGCGATCAATGAGGGAGATATGTCAAGATGTGTGTTGGTTTTGAGGACGTCTCTCTGGAGAGTCTTAGCAAAGCGGTCACACGGATAATCAGAGCAATTCTCAGAGACACTGAGAACAAGCTCCACAATTCCTCCTGGCACTTTCCCTGTAGGAGATACCGCAAGACGGTTCTGTATATTGGCACAGCGCTCTGCAGGGTGTTAGCAGAGACTTTCCCGGGACAGTGAAACCCTATGTCAGAGACAGTGAGAAGAAGCCCCAACGTTCCTTCCAGGCATTTTCAGTGTGGGTGCCTTCTCCACGTGGTTCCTGGTTTCACTGCAGCTCTGAAGAGAATGTTAGCAAAGAGGTAACCGGGACACTGAAAACAGTACTCAAAGACAGGGAGAGCAAGCTCTACATTACTCTCTTGGCACTTTCGATGTGGGACATACAGCGAGATGTTTGCTGCTTTTGCGTTTGGCTGTTGGGAGATTTACAGCACAAAGATATCTAGTTGATTTGAAGCAGTTCCGAGAAAGTCTAAGCATAATCGGCACTTTTCCCTCCTGGCACTTTCCATGTGGAAGATATAGCAGGATGTATATTGGTTTTGAGGAAAACTCAATGGACAGTGTAGGGAGAAAAGTTCCTGGCTCCTTGAATGCCGTTCCTGGAGACACTGCGATCAATGAGGGAGATATGTCAAGATGTGTGTTGGTTTTGAGGACGTCTCTCTGGAGAGTCTTAGCAAAGAGGTCACACGGATAATGAGAGCAATTCTCAGAGACACTGAGAACAAGCTCCACAATTCCTCCTGGCACTTTCCCTGTAGGAGATACCGCAAGATGATTCTGTATATTGGGCACTGCGCTCTGCAGGGTGTTAGCAGAGACTTTCCCGGGACAGTGAAACCCTATGTCAGAGACACTGAGAAGAAGCCCCAATGTTCCTTCCAGGCATTTTCAGTGTGGGTGCCTTCTCCACGTGGTTCCTGGTTTCACTGCAGCTCTGAAGAGAATGTTAGCAAAGAGGTAACCGGGACACTGAAAACAGTACTCAAAGACAGGTAGAGCAAGCTCTACATTACTCTCTTGGCACTTTGGATGTGGGACATACAGCGAGATGTTTGCTGCTTTTGCGTTTGGCTGTTGGGAGATTTACAGCACAAAGATATCTAGTTAATTTGAAGCAGTTCCGAGAAAGTCTAAGCATAATCCTCACTTTTCCCTCCTGGCACTTTCCTTTGTGAAGATATAGCAGGATGTATATTGGTTTTGAGGAAAACTCAATGGACAGTGTAGGGAGAAAAGTTCCTGGCTCCTTGAATGCCGTTCCTGGAGACACTGCGATCAATGAGGGAGATATGTCAAGATGTGTGTTGGTTTTGAGGATGGCTCTCTGGAGAGTCTTAGCAAAGAGGTCACACGGATAATGAGAGCAATTCTCAGAGACACTGAGAACAAGCTCCACAATTCCTCCTGGCACTTTCCCTGTAGGAGATACCGCAAGACGGTTCTGTATATTGGGCACTGCGCTCTGCAGGGTGTTAGCAGAGACTTTCCCGGGACAGTGAAACCCTATGTCAGAGACAGTGAGAAGAAGCCCCAATGTTCCTTCCAGGCATTTTCAGTGTGGGTGCCTTCTCCACGTGGTTCCTGGTTTCACTGCAGCTCTGAAGAGAATGTTAGCAAAGAGGTAATCGGGACAGTGAAAACAGTACTCAAAGACAGGGAGAGCAAGCTCTACATTACTCTCTTGGCACTTTGGATGTGGGACATACAGCGAGATGTTTGCTGCTTTTGCGTTTGGCTGTTGGGAGATTTACAGCACAAAGATATCTAGTTGATTTGAAGCAGTTCCGAGAAAGTCTAAGCATAATCCTCACTTTTCCCTCCTGGCACTTTCCTTTGTGAAGATATAGCAGGATGTATATTGGTTTTGAGGAAAACTCAATGGACAGTGTAGGGAGAAAAGTTCCTGGCTCCTTGAATGCCGTTCCTGGAGACACTGCGATCAATGAGGGAGATATGTCAAGATGTGTGTTGGTTTTGAGGACGTCTCTCTGGAGAGTCTTAGCAAAGAGGTCACACGGATAATGAGAGCAATTCTCAGAGACACTGAGAACAAGCTCCACAATTCCTCCTGGCACTTTCCCTGTAGGAGATACCGCAAGACGGTTCTGTATATTGGGCACTGCGCTGTGCAGGGTGTTAGCAGAGACTTTCCCGGGACAGTGAAACCCTATGTCAGAGACAGTGAGAAGAAGCCCCAATGTTCCTTCCAGGCATTTTCAGTGTGGGTGCCTTCTCCACGTGGTTCCTGGTTTCACTGCAGCTCTGAAGAGAATGTTAGCAAAGAGGTAACCGGGACACTGAAAACAGTACTCAAAGACAGGGAGAGCAAGCTCTACATTACTCTCTTGGCACTTTGGATGTGGGACATACAGCGAGATGTTTGCTGCTTTTGCGTTTGGCTGTTGGGAGATTTACAGCACAAAGATATCTAGTTGATTTGAAGCAGTTCCGAGAAAGTCTAAGCATAATCGGCACTTTTCCCTCCTGGCACTTTCCTTTGTGAAGATATAGCAGGATGTATATTGGTTTTGAGGAAAACTCAATGGACAGTGTAGGGAGAAAAGTTCCTGGCTCCTTGAATGCCGTTCCTGGAGACACTGCGATCAATGAGGGAGATATGTCAAGATGTGTGTTGGTTTTGAGGACAGCTCTCTGGAGAGTCTTAGCAAAGAGGTCACACGGATAATCAGAGCAATTCTCAGAGACACTGAGAACAAGCTCCACAATTCCTCCTGGCACTTTCCCTGTAGGAGATACCGCAAGACGGTTCTGTATATTGGCACAGCGCTCTGCAGGGTGTTAGCAGAGACTTTCCCGGGACAGTGAAACCCTATGTCAGAGACAGTGAGAAGAAGTCCCAATGTTCCTTCCAGGCATTTTCAGTGTGGGTGCCTTCTCCACGTGGTTCCTGGTTTCACTGCAGCTCTGAAGAGAATGTTAGCAAAGAGGTAATCGGGACAGTGAAAACAGTACTCAAAGACAGGGAGAGCAAGCTCTACATTACTCTCTTGGCACTTTGGATGTGGGACATACAGCGAGATGTTTGCTGCTTTTGCGTTTGGCTGTTGGGAGATTTACAGCACAAAGATATCTAGTTGATTTGAAGCAGTTCCGAGAAAGTCTAAGCATAATCGGCACTTTTCCCTCCTGGCACTTTCCATGTGGAAGATATAGCAGGATGTATATTGGTTTTGAGGAAAACTCAATGGACAGTGTAGGGAGAAAAGTTCCTGGCTCCTTGAATGCCCTTCCTGGAGACACTGCGATCAATGAGGGAGATATGTCAAGATGTGTGTTGGTTTTGAGGACGTCTCTCTGGAGAGTCTTAGCAAAGAGGTCACACGGATAATCAGAGCAATTCTCAGAGACACTGAGAACAAGCTCCACAATTCCTCCTGGCACTTTCCCTGTAGGAGATACCGCAAGACGGTTCTGTATATTGGCACAGCGCTCTGCAGGGTGTTAGCAGAGACTTTCCCGGGACAGTGAAACCCTATGTCAGAGACACTGAGAAGAAGCCCCAATGTTCCTTCCAGGCATTTTCAGTGTGGGTGCCTTCTCCACGTGGTTCCTGGTTTCACTGCAGCTCTGAAGAGAATGTTAGCAAAGAGGTAACCGGGACACTGAAAACAGTACTCAAAGACAGGGAGAGCAAGCTCTACATTACTCTCTTGGCACTTTGGATGTGGGACATACAGCGAGATGTTTGCTGCTTTTGCGTTTGGCTGTTGGGAGATTTACAGCACAAAGATATCTAGTTGATTTGAAGCAGTTCCGAGAAAGTCTAAGCATAATCGGCACTTTTCCCTCCTGGCACTTTCCTTTGTGAAGATATAGCAGGATGTATATTGGTTTTGAGGAAAACTCAATGGACAGTGTAGGGAGAAAAGTTCCTGGCTCCTTGAATGCCGTTCCTGGAGACACTGCGATCAATGAGGGAGATATGTCAAGATGTGTGTTGGTTTTGAGGACGTCTCTCTGGAGAGTCTTAGCAAAGAGGTCACACGGATAATGAGAGCAATTCTCAGAGACACTGAGAACAAGCTCCACAATTCCTCCTGGCACTTTCCCTGTAGGAGATACCGCAAGACGTTTCTGTATATTGGGCACTGCGCTCTGCAGGGTGTTAGCAGAGACTTTCCCGGGACAGTGAAACCCTATGTCAGAGACAGTGAGAAGAAGCCCCAATGTTCCTTCCAGGCATTTTCAGTGTGGGTGCCTTCTCCACGTGGTTCCTGGTTTCACTGCAGCTCTGAAGAGAATGTTAGCAAAGAGGTAACCGGGACACTGAAAACAGTACTCAAAGACAGGGAGAGCAAGCTCTACATTACTCTCTTGGCACTTTCGATGTGGGACATACAGTGAGATGTTTGCTGCTTTTGCGTTTGGCTGTTGGGAGATTTACAGCACAAAGATATCTAGTTGATTTGAAGCAGTTCCAAGAAAGTCTAAGCATAATCTGCACTTTTCCCTCCTGGCACTTTCCATGTGGAAGATATAGCAGGATGTATATTGGTTTTGACGAAAACTCAATGGACAGTGTAGGGAGAAAAGTTCCTGGCTCCTTGAATGCCCTTCCTGGAGACACTGCGATCAATGAGGGAGATATGTCAAGATGTGTGTTGGTTTTGAGGACGTCTCTCTGGAGAGTCTTAGCAAAGCGGTCACACGGATAATCAGAGCAATTCTCAGAGACACTGAGAACAAGCTCCACAATTCCTCCTGGCACTTTCCCTGTAGGAGATACCGCAAGACGGTTCTGTATATTGGCACAGCGCTCTGCAGGGTGTTAGCAGAGACTTTCCCGGGACAGTGAAACCCTATGTCAGAGACAGTGAGAAGAAGCCCCAATGTTCCTTCCAGGCATTTTCAGTGTGGGTGCCTTCTCCACGTGGTTCCTGGTTTCACTGCAGCTCTGAAGAGAATGTTAGCAAAGAGGTAATCGGGACACTGAAAACAGTACTCAAAGACAGGGAGAGCAAGCTCTACATTACTCTCTTGGCACTTTGGATGTGGGACATACAGCGAGATGTTTGCTGCTTTTGCGTTTGGCTGTTGGGAGATTTACAGCACAAAGATATCCAGTTGATTTGAAGCAGTTCCAAGAAAGTCTAAGCATAATCGGCACTTTTCCCTCCTGGCACTTTCCATGTGGAAGATATAGCAGGATGTATATTGGTTTTGAGGAAAACTCAATGGACAGTGTAGGGAGAAAAGTTCCTGGCTCCTTGAATGCCCTTCCTGGAGACACTGCGATCAATGAGGGAGATATGTCAAGATGTGTGTTGGTTTTGAGGACGTCTCTCTGGAGAGTCTTAGCAAAGAGGTCACACGGATAATCAGAGCAATTCTCAGAGACACTGAGAACAAGCTCCACAATTCCTCCTGGCACTTTCCCTGTAGGAGATACCGCAAGATGGTTCTGTATATTGGGCACTGCGCTCTGCAGGGTGTTAGCAGAGACTTTCCCGGGACAGTGAAACCCTATGTCAGAGACAGTGAGAAGAAGCCCCAATGTTCCTTCCAGGCATTTTCAGTGTGGGTGCCTTCTCCACGTGGTTCCTGGTTTCACTGCAGCTCTGAAGAGAATGTTAGCAAAGAGGTAACCGGGACAGTGAAAACAGTACTCAAAGACAGGGAGAGCAAGCTCTACATTACTCTCTTGGCACTTTCGATGTGGGACATACAGCGAGATGTTTGCTGCTTTTGCGTTTGGCTGTTGGGAGATTTACAGCACAAAGATATCTAGTTAATTTGAAGCAGTTCCGAGAAAGTCTAAGCATAATCGGCACTTTTCCCTCCTGGCACTTTCCATGTGGAAGATATAGCAGGATGTATATTGGTTTTGAGGAAAACTCAATGGACAGTGTAGGGAGAAAAGTTCCTGGCTCCTTGAATGCCCTTCCTGGAGACACTGCGATCAATGAGGGAGATATGTCAAGATGTGTGTTGGTTTTGAGGACGTCTCTCTGGAGAGTCTTAGCAAAGAGGTCACACGGATAATCAGAGCAATTCTCAGAGACACTGAGAACAAGCTCCACAAGTCCTCCTGGCACTTTCCCTGTAGGAGATACCGCAAGACGGTTCTGTATATTGGCACAGCGCTCTGCAGGGTGTTAGCAGAGACTTTCCCGGGACAGTGAAACCCTATGTCAGAGACAGTGAGAAGAAGCCCCAATGTTCCTTCCAGGCATTTTCAGTGTGGGTGCCTTCTCCACGTGGTTCCTGGTTTCACTGCAGCTCTGAAGAGAATGTTAGCAAAGAGGTAACCGGGACAGTGAAAACAGTACTCAAAGACAGGGAGAGCAAGCTCTACATTACTCTCTTGGCACTTTGGATGTGGGACATACAGCGAGATGTTTGCTGCTTTTGCGTTTGGCTGTTGGGAGATTTACAGCACAAAGATATCTAGTTGATTTGAAGCAGTTCCGAGAAAGTCTAAGCATAATCCTCACTTTTCCCTCCTGGCACTTTCCTTTGTGAAGATATAGCAGGATGTATATTGGTTTTGAGGAAAACTCAATGGACAGTGTAGGGAGAAAAGTTCCTGGCTCCTTGAATGCCGTTCCTGGAGACACTGCGATCAATGAGGGAGATATGTCAAGATGTGTGTTGGTTTTGAGGACGGCTCTCTGGAGAGTCTTAGCAAAGAGGTCACACGGATAATCAGAGCAATTCTCAGAGACACTGAGAACAAGCTCCACAATTCCTCCTGGCACTTTCCCTGTA
This sequence comes from Larus michahellis, assembly GCF_964199755.1. NCBI lineage: Eukaryota > Metazoa > Chordata > Aves > Charadriiformes > Laridae > Larus > Larus michahellis. The sequence goes on from NC_133904.1 coordinate 26,016,375, forward strand.
GGAGATACCGCAAGACGGTTCTGTATATTGGGCACTGCGCTTAGCAGGGTGTTAGCAGGGACTTTCCCGGGACAGTGAAACCCTATGTCAGAGACACTGAGAAGAAGCCCCAATGTTCCTTCCAGGCATTTTCAGTGTGGGTGCCTTCTCCACGTGGTTCCTGGTTTCACTGCAGCTCTGAAGAGAATGTTAGCAAAGAGGTAACCGGGACACTGAAAACAGTACTCAAAGACAGGGAGAGCAAGCTCTACATTACTCTCTTGGCACTTTGGATGTGGGACATACAGCGAGATGTTTGCTGCTTTTGCGTTTGGCTGTTGGGAGATTTACAGCACAAAGATATCTAGTTGATTTGAAGCAGTTCCAAGAAAGTCTAAGCATAATCTGCACTTTTCCCTCCTGGCACTTTCCATGTGGAAGATATAGCAGGATGTATATTGGTTTTGAGGAAAACTCAATGGACAGTGTAGGGAGAAAAGTTCCTGGCTCCTTGAATGCCGTTCCTGGAGACACTGCGATCAATGAGGGAGATATGTCAAGATGTGTGTTGGTTTTGAGGACGTCTCTCTGGAGAGTCTTAGCAAAGAGGTCACACGGATAATCAGAGCAATTCTCAGAGACACTGAGAACAAGCTCCACAATTCCTCCTGGCACTTTCCCTGTAGGAGATACCGCAAGATGTTTCTGTATATTGGGCACTGCGCTCTGCAGGGTGTTAGCAGAGACTTTCCCGGGACAGTGAAACCCTATGTCAGAGACAGTGAGAAGAAGCCCCAATGTTCCTTCCAGGCATTTTCAGTGTGGGTGCCTTCTCCACGTGGTTCCTGGTTTCACTGCAGCTCTGAAGAGAATGTTAGCAAAGAGGTAACCGGGACAGTGAAAACAGTACTCAAAGACAGGGAGAGCAAGCTCTACATTACTCTCTTGGCACTTTCGATGTGGGACATACAGCGAGATGTTTGCTGCTTTTGCGTTTGGCTGTTGGGAGATTTACAGCACAAAGATATCTAGTTAATTTGAAGCAGTTCCGAGAAAGTCTAAGCATAATCGGCACTTTTCCCTCCTGGCACTTTCCATGTGGAAGATATAGCAGGATGTATATTGGTTTTGAGGAAAACTCAATGGACAGTGTAGGGAGAAAAGTTCCTGGCTCCTTGAATGCCCTTCCTGGAGACACTGCGATCAATGAGGGAGATATGTCAAGATGTGTGTTGGTTTTGAGGACGTCTCTCTGGAGAGTCTTAGCAAAGCGGTCACACGGATAATCAGAGCAATTCTCAGAGACACTGAGAACAAGCTCCACAATTCCTCCTGGCACTTTCCCTGTAGGAGATACCGCAAGACGGTTCTGTATATTGGCACAGCGCTCTGCAGGGTGTTAGCAGAGACTTTCCCGGGACAGTGAAACCCTATGTCAGAGACAGTGAGAAGAAGCCCCAACGTTCCTTCCAGGCATTTTCAGTGTGGGTGCCTTCTCCACGTGGTTCCTGGTTTCACTGCAGCTCTGAAGAGAATGTTAGCAAAGAGGTAACCGGGACACTGAAAACAGTACTCAAAGACAGGGAGAGCAAGCTCTACATTACTCTCTTGGCACTTTCGATGTGGGACATACAGCGAGATGTTTGCTGCTTTTGCGTTTGGCTGTTGGGAGATTTACAGCACAAAGATATCTAGTTGATTTGAAGCAGTTCCGAGAAAGTCTAAGCATAATCGGCACTTTTCCCTCCTGGCACTTTCCATGTGGAAGATATAGCAGGATGTATATTGGTTTTGAGGAAAACTCAATGGACAGTGTAGGGAGAAAAGTTCCTGGCTCCTTGAATGCCGTTCCTGGAGACACTGCGATCAATGAGGGAGATATGTCAAGATGTGTGTTGGTTTTGAGGACGTCTCTCTGGAGAGTCTTAGCAAAGAGGTCACACGGATAATGAGAGCAATTCTCAGAGACACTGAGAACAAGCTCCACAATTCCTCCTGGCACTTTCCCTGTAGGAGATACCGCAAGATGATTCTGTATATTGGGCACTGCGCTCTGCAGGGTGTTAGCAGAGACTTTCCCGGGACAGTGAAACCCTATGTCAGAGACACTGAGAAGAAGCCCCAATGTTCCTTCCAGGCATTTTCAGTGTGGGTGCCTTCTCCACGTGGTTCCTGGTTTCACTGCAGCTCTGAAGAGAATGTTAGCAAAGAGGTAACCGGGACACTGAAAACAGTACTCAAAGACAGGTAGAGCAAGCTCTACATTACTCTCTTGGCACTTTGGATGTGGGACATACAGCGAGATGTTTGCTGCTTTTGCGTTTGGCTGTTGGGAGATTTACAGCACAAAGATATCTAGTTAATTTGAAGCAGTTCCGAGAAAGTCTAAGCATAATCCTCACTTTTCCCTCCTGGCACTTTCCTTTGTGAAGATATAGCAGGATGTATATTGGTTTTGAGGAAAACTCAATGGACAGTGTAGGGAGAAAAGTTCCTGGCTCCTTGAATGCCGTTCCTGGAGACACTGCGATCAATGAGGGAGATATGTCAAGATGTGTGTTGGTTTTGAGGATGGCTCTCTGGAGAGTCTTAGCAAAGAGGTCACACGGATAATGAGAGCAATTCTCAGAGACACTGAGAACAAGCTCCACAATTCCTCCTGGCACTTTCCCTGTAGGAGATACCGCAAGACGGTTCTGTATATTGGGCACTGCGCTCTGCAGGGTGTTAGCAGAGACTTTCCCGGGACAGTGAAACCCTATGTCAGAGACAGTGAGAAGAAGCCCCAATGTTCCTTCCAGGCATTTTCAGTGTGGGTGCCTTCTCCACGTGGTTCCTGGTTTCACTGCAGCTCTGAAGAGAATGTTAGCAAAGAGGTAATCGGGACAGTGAAAACAGTACTCAAAGACAGGGAGAGCAAGCTCTACATTACTCTCTTGGCACTTTGGATGTGGGACATACAGCGAGATGTTTGCTGCTTTTGCGTTTGGCTGTTGGGAGATTTACAGCACAAAGATATCTAGTTGATTTGAAGCAGTTCCGAGAAAGTCTAAGCATAATCCTCACTTTTCCCTCCTGGCACTTTCCTTTGTGAAGATATAGCAGGATGTATATTGGTTTTGAGGAAAACTCAATGGACAGTGTAGGGAGAAAAGTTCCTGGCTCCTTGAATGCCGTTCCTGGAGACACTGCGATCAATGAGGGAGATATGTCAAGATGTGTGTTGGTTTTGAGGACGTCTCTCTGGAGAGTCTTAGCAAAGAGGTCACACGGATAATGAGAGCAATTCTCAGAGACACTGAGAACAAGCTCCACAATTCCTCCTGGCACTTTCCCTGTAGGAGATACCGCAAGACGGTTCTGTATATTGGGCACTGCGCTGTGCAGGGTGTTAGCAGAGACTTTCCCGGGACAGTGAAACCCTATGTCAGAGACAGTGAGAAGAAGCCCCAATGTTCCTTCCAGGCATTTTCAGTGTGGGTGCCTTCTCCACGTGGTTCCTGGTTTCACTGCAGCTCTGAAGAGAATGTTAGCAAAGAGGTAACCGGGACACTGAAAACAGTACTCAAAGACAGGGAGAGCAAGCTCTACATTACTCTCTTGGCACTTTGGATGTGGGACATACAGCGAGATGTTTGCTGCTTTTGCGTTTGGCTGTTGGGAGATTTACAGCACAAAGATATCTAGTTGATTTGAAGCAGTTCCGAGAAAGTCTAAGCATAATCGGCACTTTTCCCTCCTGGCACTTTCCTTTGTGAAGATATAGCAGGATGTATATTGGTTTTGAGGAAAACTCAATGGACAGTGTAGGGAGAAAAGTTCCTGGCTCCTTGAATGCCGTTCCTGGAGACACTGCGATCAATGAGGGAGATATGTCAAGATGTGTGTTGGTTTTGAGGACGTCTCTCTGGAGAGTCTTAGCAAAGAGGTCACACGGATAATGAGAGCAATTCTCAGAGACACTGAGAACAAGCTCCACAATTCCTCCTGGCACTTTCCCTGTAGGAGATACCGCAAGACGGTTCTGTATATTGGCACAGCGCTCTGCAGGGTGTTAGCAGAGACTTTCCCGGGACAGTGAAACCCTATGTCAGAGACAGTGAGAAGAAGCCCCAATGTTCCTTCCAGGCATTTTCAGTGTGGGTGCCTTCTCCACGTGGTTCCTGGTTTCACTGCAGCTCTGAAGAGAATGTTAGCAAAGAGGTAACCGGGACACTGAAAACAGTACTCAAAGACAGGGAGAGCAAGCTCTACATTACTCTCTTGGCACTTTCGATGTGGGACATACAGCGAGATGTTTGCTGCTTTTGCGTTTGGCTGTTGGGACATTTACAGCACAAAGATATCTAGTTGATTTGAAGCAGTTCCGAGAAAGTCTAAGCATAATCGGCACTTTTCCCTCCTGGCACTTTCCTTTGTGAAGATATAGCAGGATGTATATTGGCTTTGAGGAAAACTCAATGGACAGTGTAGGGAGAAAAGTTCCTGGCTCCTTGAATGCCGTTCCTGGAGACACTGCGATCAATGAGGGAGATATGTCAAGATGTGTGTTGGTTTTGAGGACGTCTCTCTGGAGAGTCTTAGCAAAGCGGTCACACGGATAATGAGAGCAATTCTCAGAGACACTGAGAACAAGCTCCACAATTCCTCCTGGCACTTTCCCTGTAGGAGATACCGCAAGATGTTTCTGTATATTGGGCACTGCGCTCTGCAGGGTGTTAGCAGAGACTTTCCCGGGACAGTGAAACCCTATGTCAGAGACAGTGAGAAGAAGCCCCAATGTTCCTTCCAGGCATTTTCAGTGTGGGTGCCTTCTCCACGTGGTTCCTGGTTTCACTGCAGCTCTGAAGAGAATGTTAGCAAAGAGGTAACCGGGACACTGAAAACAGTACTCAAAGACAGGGAGAGCAAGCTCTACATTACTCTCTTGGCACTTTCGATGTGGGACATACAGCGAGATGTTTGCTGCTTTTGCGTTTGGCTGTTGGGAGATTTACAGCACAAAGATATCTAGCTGATTTGAAGCAGTTCCAAGAAAGTCTAAGCATAATCGGCACTTTTCCCTCCTGGCACTTTCCATGTGGAAGATATAGCAGGATGTATATTGGTTTTGAGGAAAACTCAATGGACAGTGTAGGGAGAAAAGTTCCTGGCTCCTTGAATGCCCTTCCTGGAGACACTGCGATCAATGAGGGAGATATGTCAAGATGTGTGTTGGTTTTGAGGACGTCTCTCTGGAGAGTCTTAGCAATGAGGTCACACGGATAATGAGAGCAATTCTCAGAGACACTGAGAACAAGCTCCACAGTTCCTCCTGGCACTTTCCCTGTAGGAGATACCGCAAGACAGTTCTGTATATTGGCACAGCGCTCTGCAGGGTGTTAGCAGAGACTTTCCCGGGACAGTGAAACCCTATGTCAGAGACAGTGAGAAGAAGCCCCAATGTTCCTTCCAGGCATTTTCAGTGTGGGTGCCTTCTCCACGTGGTTCCTGGTTTCACTGCAGCTCTGAAGAGAATGTTAGCAAAGAGGTCATCGGGACAGTGAAAACAGTACTCAAAGACAGGGAGAGCAAGCTCTGCATTACTTTCTTGGCACTTTCGATGTGGGACATACAGCGAGATGTTTGCTGCTTTTGCGTTTGGCTGTTGGGAGATTTACAGCACAAAGATATCTAGTTGATTTGAAGCAGTTCCAAGAAAGTCTAAACACAATCCTCACTTTTCCCTCCTGGCACTTTCCTTTGTGAAGATATAGCAGGATGTATATTGGTTTTGAGGAAAACTCAATGGACAGTGTAGGGAGAAAAGTTCCTGGCTCCTTGAATGCCGTTCCTGGAGACACTGCGATCAATGAGGGAGATATGTCAAGATGTGTGTTGGTTTTGAGGACGTCTCTCTGGAGAGTCTTAGCAAAGAGGTCACACGGATAATCAGAGCAATTCTCAGAGACACTGAGAACAAGCTCCACAATTCCTCCTGGCACTTTCCCTGTAGGAGATACCGCAAGACAGTTCTGTATATTGGGCACTGCGCTGTGCAGGGTGTTAGCAGAGACTTTCCCGGGACAGTGAAACCCTATGTCAGAGACACTGAGAAGAAGCCCCAATGTTCCTTCCAGGCATTTTCAGTGTGGGTGCCTTCTCCACGTGGTTCCTGGTTTCACTGCAGCTCTGAAGAGAATGTTAGCAAAGAGGTAATCGGGACAGTGAAAACAGTACTCAAAGACAGGGAGAGCAAGCTCTACATTACTCTCTTGGCACTTTCGATGTGGGACATACAGCGAGATGTTTGCTGCTTTTGCGTTTGGCTGTTGGGAGATTTACAGCACAAAGATATCTAGTTGATTTGAAGCAGTTCCGAGAAAGTCTAAGCATAATCCTCACTTTTCCCTCCTGGCACTTTCCATGTGGAAGATATAGCAGGATGTATATTGGTTTTGAGGAAAACTCAATGGACAGTGTAGGGAGAAAAGTTCCTGGCTCCTTGAATGCCGTTCCTGGAGACACTGCGATCAATGAGGGAGATATGTCAAGATGTGTGTTGGTTTTGAGGACGTCTCTCTGGAGAGTCTTAGCAAAGAGGTCACACGGATAATGAGAGCAATTCTCAGAGACACTGAGAACAAGCTCCACAATTCCTCCTGGCACTTTCCCTGTAGGAGATACCGCAAGACGTTTCTCTATATTGGGCACAGCGCTCTGCAGGGTGTTAACAGAGACTTTCCCGGGACAGTGAAACCCTATGTCAGAGACAGTGAGAAGAAGCCCCAACGTTCCTTCCAGGCATTTTCAGTGTGGGTGCCTTCTCCACGTGGTTCCTGGTTTCACTGCAGCTCTGAAGACAATGTTAGCAAAGAGGTAATCGGAAAACTGAAAACAGTACTCAAAGACAGGTAGAGCAAGCTCTACATTACTCTCTTGGCACTTTGGATGTGGGACATACAGCGAGATGTTTGCTGCTTTTGCGTTTGGCTGTTGGGAGATTTACAGCACAAAGATATCTAGTTGATTTGAAGCAGTTCCGAGAAAGTCTAAGCATAATCCTCACTTTTCCCTCCTGGCACTTTCCATGTGGAAGATATAGCAGGATGTATATTGGTTTTGAGGAAAACTCAATGGACAGTGTAGGGAGAAAAGTTCCTGGCTCCTTGAATGCCGTTCCTGGAGACACTGCGATCAATGAGGGAGATATGTCAAGATGTGTGTTGGTTTTGAGGACGTCTCTCTGGAGAGTCTTAGCAAAGAGGTCACACGGATAATGAGAGCAATTCTCAGAGACACTGAGAACAAGCTCCACAATTCCTCCTGGCACTTTCCCTGTAGGAGATACCGCAAGACGGTTCTGTATATTGGCACAGCGCTCTGCAGGGTGTTAGCAGAGACTTTCCCGGGACAGTGAAACCCTATGTCAGAGACAGTGAGAAGAAGCCCCAACGTTCCTTCCAGGCATTTTCAGTGTGGGTGCCTTCTCCACGTGGTTCCTGGTTTCACTGCAGCTCTGAAGAGAATGTTAGCAAAGAGGTAATCGGGACAGTGAAAACAGTACTCAAAGACAGGGAGAGCAAGCTCTACATTACTCTCTTGGCACTTTGGATGTGGGACATACAGCGAGATGTTTGCTGCTTTTGCGTTTGGCTGTTGGGAGATTTACAGCACAAAGATATCTAGTTGATTTGAAGCAGTTCCAAGAAAGTCTAAGCATAATCCTCACTTTTCCCTCCTGGCACTTTCCTTTGTGAAGATATAGCAGGATGTATATTGGTTTTGAGGAAAACTCAATGGACAGTGTAGGGAGAAAAGTTCCTGGCTCCTTGAATGCCGTTCCTGGAGACACTGCGATCAATGAGGGAGATATGTCAAGATGTGTGTTGGTTTTGAGGACGTCTCTCTGGAGAGTCTTAGCAAAGAGGTCACACGGATAATGAGAGCAATTCTCAGAGACACTGAGAACAAGCTCCACAATTCCTCCTGGCACTTTCCCTGTAGGAGATACCGCAAGACGGTTCTGTATATTGGCACAGCGCTCTGCAGGGTGTTAGCAGAGACTTTCCCGGGACAGTGAAACCCTATGTCAGAGACAGTGAGAAGAAGCCCCAACGTTCCTTCCAGGCATTTTCAGTGTGGGTGCCTTCTCCACGTGGTTCCTGGTTTCACTGCAGCTCTGAAGAGAATGTTAGCAAAGAGGTAATCGGGACAGTGAAAACAGTACTCAAAGACAGGGAGAGCAAGCTCTACATTACTCTCTTGGCACTTTGGATGTGGGACATACAGCGAGATGTTTGCTGCTTTTGCGTTTGGCTGTTGGGAGATTTACAGCACAAAGATATCTAGTTGATTTGAAGCAGTTCCAAGAAAGTCTAAGCATAATCCTCACTTTTCCCTCCTGGCACTTTCCTTTGTGAAGATATAGCAGGATGTATATTGGTTTTGAGGAAAACTCAATGGACAGTGTAGGGAGAAAAGTTCCTGGCTCCTTGAATGCCGTTCCTGGAGACACTGCGATCAATGAGGGAGATATGTCAAGATGTGTGTTGGTTTTGAGGACGTCTCTCTGGAGAGTCTTAGCAAAGCGGTCACACGGATAATCAGAGCAATTCTCAGAGACTCTGAGAACAAGCTCCACAATTCCTCCTGGCACTTTCCCTGTAGGAGATACCGCAAGACGGTTCTGTATATTGGGCACTGCGCTCTGCAGGGTGTTAGCAGGGACTTTCCCGGGACAGTGAAACCCTATGTCAGAGACAGTGAGAAGAAGCCCCAATGTTCCTTCCAGGCATTTTCAGTGTGGGTGCCTTCTCCACGTGGTTCCTGGTTTCACTGCAGCTCTGAAGAGAATGTTAGCAAAGAGGTAACCGGGACACTGAAAACAGTACTCAAAGACAGGGAGAGCAAGCTCTACATTACTCTCTTGGCACTTTGGATGTGGGACATACAGCGAGATGTTTGCTGCTTTTGCGTTTGGCTGTTGGGAGATTTACAGCACAAAGATATCTAGTTGATTTGAAGCAGTTCCGAGAAAGTCTAAGCATAATCCTCACTTTTCCTTCCTGGCACTTTCCATGTGGAAGATATAGCAGGATGTATATTGGTTTTGAGGAAAACTCAATGGACAGTGTAGGGAGAAAAGTTCCTGGCTCCTTGAATGCCGTTCCTGGAGACACTGCGATCAATGAGGGGGATATGTCAAGATGTGTGTTGGTTTTGAGGACGGCTCTCTGGAGAGTCTTAGCAAAGCGGTCACACGGATAATGAGAGCAATTCTCAGAGACACTGAGAACAAGCTCCACAATTCCTCCTGGCACTTTCCCTGTAGGAGATACCACAAGACGTTTCTGTATATTGGGCACTGCGCTCTGCAGGGTGTTAGCAGAGACTTTCCCGGGACAGTGAAACCCTATGTCAGAGACAGTGAGAAGAAGCCCCAATGGTCCTTCCAGGCATTTTCAGTGTGGGTGCCTTCTCCACGTGGTTCCTGGTTTCACTGCAGCTCTGAAGAGAATGTTAGCAAAGAGGTAACCGGGACAGTGAAAACAGTACTCAAAGACAGGTAGAGCAAGCTCTACATTACTCTCTTGGCACTTTGGATGTGGGACATACAGCGAGATGTTTGCTGCTTTTGCGTTTGGCTGTTGGGAGATTTACAGCACAAAGATATCTAGCTGATTTGAAGCAGTTCCAAGAAAGTCTAAACACAATCCTCACTTTTCCCTCCTGGCACTTTCCATGTGGAAGATATAGCAGGATGTATATTGGTTTTGAGGAAAACTCAATGGACAGTGTAGGGAGAAAAGTTCCTGGCTCCTTGAATGCCGTTCCTGGAGACACTGCGATCAATGAGGGAGATATGTCAAGATGTGTGTTGGTTTTGAGGACGTCTCTCTGGAGAGTCTTAGCAATGAGGTCACACGGATAATGAGAGCAATTCTCAGAGACACTGAGAACAAGCTCCACAATTCCTCCTGGCACTTTCCCTGTAGGAGATACCGCAAGATGTTTCTGTATATTGGGCACTGCGCTCTGCAGGGTGTTAGCAGAGACTTTCCCGGGACAGTGAAACCCTATGTCAGAGACAGTGAGAAGAAGCCCCAACGTTCCTTCCAGGCATTTTCAGTGTGGGTGCCTTCTCCACGTGGTTCCTGGTTTCACTGCAGCTCTGAAGAGAATGTTAGCAAAGAGGTAATCGGGACAGTGAAAACAGTACTCAAAGACAGGGAGAGCAAGCTCTACATTACTCTCTTGGCACTTTCGATGTGGGACATACAGCGAGATGTTTGCTGCTTTTGCGTTTGGCTGTTGGGAGATTTACAGCACAAAGATATCTAGTTGATTTGAAGCAGTTCCGAGAAAGTCTAAGCATAATCGGCACTTTTCCCTCCTGGCACTTTCCATGTGGAAGATATAGCAGGATGTATATTGGTTTTGAGGAAAACTCAATGGACAGTGTAGGGAGAAAAGTTCCTGGCTCCTTGAATGCCGTTCCTGGAGACACTGCGATCAATGAGGGAGATATGTCAAGATGTGTGTTGGTTTTGAGGACGGCTCTCTGGAGAGTCTTAGCAAAGAGGTCACACGGATAATGAGAGCAATTCTCAGAGACACTGAGAACAAGCTCCACAATTCCTCCTGGCACTTTCCCTGTAGGAGATACCGCAAGACGTTTCTCTATATTGGGCACAGCGCTGTGCAGGGTGTTAACAGAGACTTTCCCGGGACAGTGAAACCCTATGTCAGAGACAGTGAGAAGAAGCCCCAATGTTCCTTCCAGGCATTTTCAGTGTGGGTGCCTTCTCCACGTGGTTCCTGGTTTCACTGCAGCTCTGAAGAGAATGTTAGCAAAGAGGTAATCGGAAAACTGAAAACAGTACTCAAAGACAGGTAGAGCAAGCTCTACATTACTCTCTTGGCACTTTCGATGTGGGACATACAGTGAGATATTTGCTGCTTTTGCGTTTGGCTGTTGGGAGATTTACAGCACAAAGATATCTAGTTGATTTGAAGCAGCTCCGAGAAAGTCTAAGCATAATCCTCACTTTTCCCTCCTGGCACTTTCCATGTGGAAGATATAGCAGGATGTATATTGGTTTTGAGGAAAACTCAATGGACAGTGTAGGGAGAAAAGTTCCTGGCTCCTTGAATGCCGTTCCTGGAGACACTGCGATCAATGAGGGAGATATGTCAAGATGTGTGTTGGTTTTGAGGACGTCTCTCTGGAGAGTCTTAGCAAAGAGGTCACACGGATAATGAGAGCAATTCTCAGAGACACTGAGAACAAGCTCCACAATTCCTCCTGGCACTTTCCCTGTAGGAGATACCGCAAGACGGTTCTGTATATTGGCACAGCGCTCTGCAGGGTGTTAGCAGAGACTTTCCCGGGACAGTGAAACCCTATGTCAGAGACAGTGAGAAGAAGCCCCAACGTTCCTTCCAGGCATTTTCAGTGTGGGTGCCTTCTCCACGTGGTTCCTGGTTTCACTGCAGCTCTGAAGAGAATGTTAGCAAAGAGGTAATCGGGACAGTGAAAACAGTACTCAAAGACAGGGAGAGCAAGCTCTACATTACTCTCTTGGCACTTTGGATGTGGGACATACAGCGAGATGTTTGCTGCTTTTGCGTTTGGCTGTTGGGAGATTTACAGCACAAAGATATCTAGTTGATTTGAAGCAGTTCCAAGAAAGTCTAAGCATAATCGGCACTTTTCCCTCCTGGCACTTTCCTTTGTGAAGATATAGCAGGATGTATATTGGTTTTGAGGAAAACTCAATGGACAGTGTAGGGAGAAAAGTTCCTGGCTCCTTGAATGCCGTTCCTGGAGACACTGCGATCAATGAGGGAGATATGTCAAGATGTGTGTTGGTTTTGAGGACGTCTCTCTGGAGAGTCTTAGCAAAGCGGTCACACGGATAATGAGAGCAATTCTCAGAGACACTGAGAACAAGCTCCACAATTCCTCCTGGCACTTTCCCTGTAGGAGATACCGCAAGACGGTTCTGTATATTGGGTACTGCGCTCTGCAGGGTGTTAGCAGGGACTTTCCCGGGACAGTGAAACCCTATGTCAGAGACAGTGAGAAGAAGCCCCAATGGTCCTTCCAGGCATTTTCAGTGTGGGTGCCTTCTCCACGTGGTTCCTGGTTTCACTGCAGCTCTGAAGAGAATGTTAGCAAAGAGGTAACCGGGACAGTGAAAACAGTACTCAAAGACAGGTAGAGCAAGCTCTACATTACTCTCTTGGCACTTTGGATGTGGGACATACAGCGAGATGTTTGCTGCTTTTGCGTTTGGCTGTTGGGAGATTTACAGCACAAAGATATCTAGTTGATTTGAAGCAGTTCCGAGAAAGTCTAAGCATAATCGGCACTTTTCCTTCCTGGCACTTTCCATGTGGAAGATATAGCAGGATGTATATTGGTTTTGAGGAAAACTCAATGGACAGTGTAGGGAGAAAAGTTCCTGGCTCCTTGAATGCCGTTCCTGGAGACACTGCGATCAATGAGGGAGATATGTCAAGATGTGTGTTGGTTTTGAGGACGGCTCTCTGGAGAGTCTTAGCAAAGCGGTCACACGGATAATGAGAGCAATTCTCAGAGACACTGAGAACAAGCTCCACAATTCCTCCTGGCACTTTCCCTGTAGGAGATACCACAAGACGTTTCTGTATATTGGGCACTGCGCTCTGCAGGGTGTTAGCAGAGACTTTCCCGGGACAGTGAAACCCTATGTCAGAGACAGTGAGAAGAAGCCCCAATGGTCCTTCCAGGCATTTTCAGTGTGGGTGCCTTCTCCACGTGGTTCCTGGTTTCACTGCAGCTCTGAAGAGAATGTTAGCAAAGAGGTAACCGGGACAGTGAAAACAGTACTCAAAGACAGGTAGAGCAAGCTCTACATTACTCTCTTGGCACTTTGGATGTGGGACATACAGCGAGATGTTTGCTGCTTTTGCGTTTGGCTGTTGGGAGATTTACAGCACAAAGATATCTAGTTGATTTGAAGCAGTTCCAAGAAAGTCTAAACACAATCCTCACTTTTCCCTCCTGGCACTTTCCATGTGGAAGATATAGCAGGATGTATATTGGTTTTGAGGAAAACTCAATGGACAGTGTAGGGAGAAAAGTTCCTGGCTCCTTGAATGCCGTTCCTGGAGACACTGCGATCAATGAGGGAGATATGTCAAGATGTGTGTTGGTTTTGAGGACGGCTCTCTGGAGAGTCTTAGCAAAGCGGTCACACGGATAATGAGAGCAATTCTCAGAGACACTGAGAACAAGCTCCACAATTCCTCCTGGCACTTTCCCTGTAGGAGATACCGCAAGATGTTTCTGTATATTGGGCACAGCGCTCTGCAGGGTGTTAGCAGAGACTTTCCCGGGACAGTGAAACCCTATGTCAGAGACAGTGAGAAGAAGCCCCAATGTTCCTTCCAGGCATTTTCAGTGTGGGTGCCTTCTCCACGTGGTTCCTGGTTTCACTGCAGCTCTGAAGAGAATGTTAGCAAAGAGGTAACCGGGACACTGAAAACAGTACTCAAAGACAGGGAGAGCAAGCTCTACATTACTCTCTTGGCACTTTGGATGTGGGACATACAGCGAGATGTTTGCTGCTTTTGCGTTTGGCTGTTGGGAGATTTACAGCACAAAGATATCTAGTTGATTTGAAGCAGTTCCGAGAAAGTCTAAGCATAATCCTCCTCACTTTTCCCTCCTGGCACTTTCCTTTGTGAAGATATAGCAGGATGTATATTGGTTTTGAGGAAAACTCAATGGACAGTGTAGGGAGAAAAGTTCCTGGCTCCTTGAATGCCCTTCCTGGAGACACTGCGATCAATGAGGGAGATATGTCAAGATGTGTGTTGGTTTTGAGGACGGCTCTCTGGAGAGTCTTAGCAAAGAGGTCACACGGATAATCAGAGCAATTCTCAGAGACACTGAGAACAAGCTCCACAATTCCTCCTGGCACTTTCCCTGTAGGAGATACCGCAAGACGGTTCTGTATATTGGCACTGCGCTGTGCAGGGTGTTAGCAGGGACTTTCCCGGGACAGTGAAACCCTATGTCAGAGACAGTGAGAAGAAGCCCCAATGTTCCTTCCAGGCATTTTCAGTGTGGGTGCCTTATCCACGTGGTTCCTGGTTTCACTGCAGCTCTGAAGAGAATGTTAGCAAAGAGGTCATCGGGACAGTGAAAACACTACTCAAAGACAGGGAAAGCAAGCTCTACATTACTCTCTTAGCACTTTCGATGTGGGAAAGTGCCTCAAAACCACCTCAAAACCACCCTTTCCCCTTGGTTCAGCGCCAGGCAGAAAAATCGCCATATGTCTGGAGATTGGTCCCACGCCCAAAGAGCCAGCAGGGAAAACTATGACTTCTTCTAAAGCTCTTTGGGAACCGCTGGTGTGGCCCCACAGACCTGGGGGCTGCAGGCTTTCCTGCTGCCTTCAGCCTCAAAACCACCCTTTCCCACTTGGCACCGCGCCAGGTACAAAAATGGCCATATGTCTGGAGATTGGTCCCACGCCCAAAGAGCCAGCAGGGAAAACTATGCCTTGTTCTAAAGCTCTTTGGGAACCGCTTGCATAGCCCCACAGACCTGGGGGCTGCAGGCTTTCCTGCTGCCTTCAGCCTCAAAACCACCCTTTCCCACTTGGTGCAGCGCCAGGCACAAAAATGGCCATATGTCTGGAGATTGGTCCCACGCCCAAAGAGCCAGCAGGGAAAACTATGCCTTGTTCTAAAGCTCTTTGGGAACCGCTTGCGTAGCCCCACACACCTGGGGGCTGCAGGCTTTCCTGCTGCCTTCAGCCTCAAAACCACCCTTTCCCACTTGGCGGTGCGCCAGGCACAGCAATAGCCATATGCCTGGAGATTGGTCGCACGCCCAAAGAGCCAGCAGGGAAAACTATGCCTTGTTCTAAAGCTCTTTGGGAACCGTGGATGTGGCCCCACAGACCTGCGGTCTGCAGGCTTTCCTGCTGCCTTCAGCCTCAAAACCACCCTTTCCCACTTGGCGCAGCGCCAGGCACAAAAATGGCCATATGTCTGGAGATTGTTCCCACGCCCAAAGAGCCAGCAGGGAAAACTATGCCTTGTTCTAAAGCTCTTTGGGAACCGCTTGCGTAGCCCCACACACCTGGGGGCTGCAGGCTTTCCTGCTGCCTTCAGCCTCAGAACCTCCCTTTCCCACTTGGCGTCGCGCCACGCACCAAAATGGCCATATGGCTGGAGATTGGTCCCACGCCCAAAGAGCCAGCAGGGAAAACTATGCCTTGTTCTAAAGCTCTTTGGCAACCGATTGCGTAGCCCCACACACCTGGGGGCTGCAGGCTTTCCTGCTGCCTTCAGCCTCAAAACCACCCTTTCCCACTTGGTGCAGCGCCAGGCACAAAAATGGCCATATGTCTGGAGACTGGTCCCACGCCCAAAGAGCCAGCAGGGAAAACTATGCCTTGTTCTAAAGCTCTTTGGGAACCGCTTGCGTAGCCCCACACACCTGGGGGCTGCAGGCTTTCCTGCTGCCTTCAGCCTCAAAACCACCCTTTCCCAGTTGGTGCAGCGCCAGGCACAAAAATGGCCATATGGCTGGAGATTGGTCCCACGCCCAAAGAGCCAGCAAGGAAAACTATACCTTGTTCTAAAGCTCTTTGGGAACCGCTGATGTGGCCCCACAGACCTGCGGGCTGCAGGCTTTCCTGCTGCCTTCAGCCTCAAAACCACCCTTTCCCACTTGGTGCAGCACCAGGCACAAAAATGGCCATATGTCTGGAGATTGGTCCCACGCCCAAAGAGCCAGCAGGGAAAACTATGCCTTGTTGTAAAGCTCTTTGGGAACTGCTTGCGTAGCCCCACACACCTGGCGGCTGCAGGCTTTCCTGCTGCCTTCAGCCTCAAAACCACCCTTTCCCACTTGGCGTCGCGCCAGGCACAAAAATGGCCATATGGCTGGAGATTGGTCCCACGCCCAAAGAGCCAGCAGGGAAAACTATGCCTTGTTGTAAAGCTCTTTGGGAACCACTTGCGTAGCCCCACACACCTGGGGGCTGCAGGCTTTCCTGCTGCCTTCAGCCTCAAAACCACCCTTTCCCACTTGGTGCAGCGCCAGGCACAAAAATGGCCATATGTCTGGAGATTGGTCCCACGCCCAAAGAGCCAGCAGGGAAAACTATTACTTCTTCTAAAGCTCTTCGGGAACCGCTGGTGTGGCCCCACAGACCTGGGGGCTGCAGGCTTTCCTGCTGCCTTCAGCCTCAAAACCACCCTTTCCCACTTGGTGCAGCGCCAGGCACAAAAATGGCCATATGTCTGGAGATTGGTCCCACGCCCAAAGAGCCAGCAGGGAAAACTATGCCTTGTTCTAAAGCTCTTTGGGAACCGCTTGCGTAGCCCCACAGACCTGGGGGCTTCAGGCTTTCCTGCTGCCTTCAGCCTCAAAACCACCCTTTCCCATTTGGCGGTGCGCCAGGCACAAAAATGGCCATATGCCTGGAGATTGGTCCCACGCCCAAAGAGCCAGGAGGGAAAACTACGCCTTGTTGTAAAGCTCTTTGGGAACCGCTTGCGTAGCCCCACACACCTGGGGGCTGCAGGCTTTCCTGCTGCCTTCAGCCTCCAAACCTCCCTTTCCCACTTGGCGTCGCTCCAGGCACCAAAATGGCCATATGCCTGGAGATTGGTCCCACGCCCAAAGAGCCAGCAGGGAAAACTATGCCTTGTTCTAAAGCTCTTTGGGAACCGCTTGCGTAGCCCCACACACCTGGGGGCTGCAGGCTTTCCTGCTGCCTTCAGACTCAAAACCACCCTTTCCCAGTTGGTGCAGCGCCAGGCAGAAAAATGGCCATATGCCTGGAGATTGGTCCCACGCCCAAAGAGCCAGCAGGGAAAACTATGCCTTGTAGTAAGCTCTTTGGGAACCGCTTGCGTAGCCCCACACACCTGCGGGCTGCAGGCTTTCCTGCTGCCTTCAGCCTCAAAACCACCCTTTCCCACTTGGTGCAGCGCCAGGCACAAAAATGGCTATATGTCTGGAGATTGTTCCCACGCCCAAAGAGCCAGCAGGGAAAACTATGCCTTGTTGTAAAGCTCTTTGGGAACCGCTTGCATAGCCCTACACAGCTGGGGGCTGCAGGCTTTCCTGCTGCCTTCAGCCTCAAAACCACCCTTTCCCACTTGGTGCAGCGCCAGGCACAAAAATGGCCATATGTCTGGAGATTGGTCCCACGCCCAAAGAGCCAGCAGGGAAAACTATGCCTTGTTCTAAAGCTCTTTGGGAACCGCTTGCGTAGCCCCACACAGCTGCGGACTGCAGGCTTTCCTGCTGCCTTCAGCCTCAAAACCACCCTTTCCCACTTGGTGCAGCACCAGGCACAAAAATGGCTATATGTCTGGAGATTGTTCCCACGCCCAAAGAGCCAGCAGGGAAAACTATGCCTTGTTGTAAAGCTCTTTGGGAACCGCTTGCGTAGCCCCACACACCTGGCGCCTGCAGGCTTTCCTGCTGCCTTCAACCTCAAAACCACCCTTTCCCACTTGGCGTCGCGCCAGGCACAAAAATGGCCATATGCCTGGAGATTGGTCCCACGCCCAAAGAGCCAGCAGGGAAAACTATGCCTTGTTCTAAAGCTCTTTGGGAACCGCTTGCGTAGCCCCACACACCTGGGGGCTGCAGGCTTTCCTGCTGCCTTCAGCCTCAAAACCACCCTTTCCCACTTGGCGCCGCTCCAGACACAAAAATGGCCATATGTCTGGAGATTGGTCCCACGCCCAAAGAGCCAGGAGGGAAAACTATGCCTTGTTGTAAAGGTCTATGGGAACCGCTTGCGTAGCCCCACACACCTGGGGGCTTCAGGCTTTCCTGCTGCCTTCAGCTTCAAAACCACCCTTTCCCACTTGGCGCCGCGCCAGGCACCAAAATGGCCATATGTCTGGAGATTGGTCCCATGCCCGAAGAGCCAGCAGGGAAAACTATGCCTTGTTCTAAAGCTCTTTGGGAACCGCTTGCGTAGCCCCACACACCTGGGGGCTGCAGGCTTTCCTGCTGCCTTCAGCCTCAAAACCACCCTTTCCCACTTGGTGCAGCGCCAGGCACAAAAATGGCCATATGTCTGGAGATTGGTCCCACGCCCAAAGAGCCAGCAGGGAAAACTATGCCTTGTTCTAAAGCTCTTTGGGAACCACTTGCGTATCCCCTCAGACCTGGGGGCTTCAGGCTTTCCTGCTGCCTTCAGCCTCAAAACCACCCTTTCCCATTTGGCGGTGCGCCAGGCACAAAAATGGCCATATGCCTGGAGATTGGTCCCACGCCCAAAGAGCCAGGAGGGAAAACTATGCCTTGTTCTAAAGCTCTTTGGGAACCGCTGATGTGGCCCCACAGACCTGCGGTCTGCAGGCTTTCCTGCTGCCTTCAGCCTCAAAACCACCCTTTCCCACTTGGCGCAGCGCCAGGCACCAAAATGGCCATATGTCTGGAGATTGTTCCCACGCCCAAAGAGCCAGCAGGGAAAACTATGCCTTGTTCTAAAGCTCTTTGGGAACCGCTTGCGTAGCCCCACGGACCTGCGGGCTGCAGGCTTTCCTGCTGCCTTCAGCCTCAAAACCTCCCTTTCCCACTTGGCGTCGCGCCAGGCACCAAAATGGCCATATGGCTGGAGATTGGTCCCACGCCCAAAGAGCCAGCAGGGAAAACTATGCCTTGTTCTAAAGCTCTTTGGGAACCGCTTGCGTAGCACCACAGACGTGGGGGCTGCAGGCTTTACTGCTGCCTTCAGCCTCAAAACCACCCTTTCCCACTTGGTGCAGCGCCAGGCACAAAAATGGCCATATGTCTGGAGATTGGTCCCACGCCCAAAGAGCCAGCAGGGAAAACTATGCCTTGTTCTAAAGCTCTTTGGGAACCGCTTGCGTAGCCCCACTGACTTGGGGGCTGCAGGCTTTCCTGCTGCCTTCAGCCTCAAAACCACCCTTTCCCACTTGGTGCAGCGCCAGGCACAAAAATGGCCATATGTCTGGAGATTGGTCCCACGCCCAAAGAGCCAGCAGGGAAAACTATGCCTTGTTCTAAAGCTCTTTGGGAACCGCTGATGTGGCCCCACACACCTGCGGGCTGCAGGCTTTCCTGCTGCCTTCAGCCTCAAAACCACCCTTTCCCACTTGGCGCCGCTCCAGACACAAAAATGGCCATATGTCTGGAGATTGGTCCCACGCCCAAAGAGCCAGCAGGGAAAACTATGCCTTCTTCTAAAGCTCTTTGGGAACCGCTTGCACAGCCCCACAGACCTGGGGGCTGCAGGCTTTCCTGCTGCCTTCAGCCTCAAAACCACCCTTTCCCACTTGGCGCCGCGCCAGGCACAAAAATGGCCATATGTCTGGAGATTGGTCCCACGCCCAAAGAGCCAGCAGGGAAAACTATGC